>NC_083355.1:107557918-108182918 GCF_030254825.1 Meriones unguiculatus | reverse complement strand
ACGTGTCATAAGATTTCTTGGTTCTTCATAGCATGGACATTTAGAAAATGGAACTCTAACATGATCTGAGTATGGGTTTTTCATCCTCCTGAGGATCCTATTCCTAGGTATTTTAGTATTTTTTTGTAGCTATTATATGGGATAATTGTGTCAATTTTTTTCATAGCGCTCACTGTTAGTGTGTAGGAGTGCTTCTTGATGTTGTGTGTTGATTTTTTTTATCCTACTGTTTTTCTTAATTTGTTTATTAAATCTGAAGATCTAACTTTTTTGGTGAAATCTTTAGGGTTTTCTCTAAATAAGATCGTGTCATATACAAACAAAGAAATTTTAACTTCCTTCCATTTTTGAATCCTTTATTTCTTTCTCCTGTGGAATTACTTTGTCGAGGACCTCAGTACCATGTTGAGTAGAAATGACAAGATGGTTATGTTTGTCTCCATTCATTATGATATTAGTTAGCTATGGGTCTGTAATATATAGCCTTTATTATAGTAGGATAAATTCCTTCTATATCTAACTTGTTTAGTTTTTATCATGAAGGGAGCTTGAATCTTGTTGTATTTTTTTTCTACACCTATAGACATCATTATATTTATCTTTGTTATGTTAATGTGATGATGCATCACATTTGAACTGCCATTACATCCCTGGGATAGTTCCCACCACATGATGGTGGATGTTCTTCTTATGTATGTATGTGCAAGTGTAGGCGTTCATGTAGAGGTCAGAGGGTGGACAGCTTTCAGGAGTCAGTTCTATCCTTTCAGCCTATGGATTTCAGGGATTGAACTCAGGTGGTCAGGCTTAGTGGTGAGTACTTCTTCACCCACTAAGCCATTTTTCCAGCCCCAGTGATGGGTATTCTTTTAAGGTCTCATTGAATCCAGTTTACATTTAGTTTATAAGTGACAACTGATCTCCATTTTTGTTGTTTTATTGTTGTGTCTTTGATATCATGTTAATATTGATGTCATAGGATGAGCCTGCATTTATTCTTTTCTCTTTGGTTTTTTGAAATAGTTTGAGAAGAGTTTGCCATTCTTTAAAAGGCTTTTTTGTTGTTGTTGTTTTGTTTTTTTGTGTTTTTTTGTGCTGGGCGGTGGTAGCACATGCCTTTTATCACAGCACTTGGGAGGCAGAGGCAGATGGATCTCTGTGGGCCAGCCTGGTCTACAGAGTGAGTTCCAAGACAACCAGGGCTACACAGAGAAACCTTGTCTCAATAATAATAACAACAATAACAATAAGAGCTTTAATTTCTCCAGCTGTTAATAGTCTATTTAGGTTTTCTAGTTTTTTTAATTTATTTTTATTCTATACATGTGATTGCCTGTGTATATGTCTGTGAAGAGATGATCAGATTTCCTAAAACTGGAGTGACAAAAGACAGTTACAAGCCATCATGTTGGTGAATAAGTGCTCTTAATCACTGAGCCATTTCTTCAGCCCTGTTTTAATTCCTCCTCCTATTATTATTATTATTATTATTATTATTATTATTATTATTATTATTTGCATGAGTGTATATTAGTCAGGGTTCCCTAGAGGAACAGAAGTGATAGAATGAATCTATCTCTGCAGACACTTCCTTCTTTGTTGCCCTTTATATAGGCTGCTACTAGAAGATGTGGCCCAGATTTAAAGTGGATTTTCCCACCTCAAACAGTCTAGATTTAGGGTGAGTCTTCCCACTTCAAATAATTCAATCAAGAATAATCCCTCACTGGTATATCCAGACTTGACACATTTTGGTACAGCTGCTTGGGTTTTAGTTATATACTTGACAACCAAGAACAGCTATCACAAGATGCTTTGCCCATGTATATGTCAGAGCACCATGTATTTGCCTGGTTCTCACAAGGCTAGAAGAGGATGTCAGATCCCCTGGAACTGGAGTTAGAGATAGTTGTGAATCACCATGTGGATTAAACTGGAAGTTGAACTCCAGTCCTCTGGAAGAGCAGCCAGTGCTCTTAACCACTGAGCCATCTTTCCAGCTTCAGTTTTCTTTTCAGAATCACTTGTAATAGGTTGTATATTTCCATGAATTGATCTATGTCTTTTATATTATCCAGTTTATTATTTATGGTGACCTCCTGTTCCAGATATTTCTGTGAAATGAATTGGTTTGCCTTTTTTTTTTTTTTTTTTTTTTTTTTGAGGCAGGGTTTCTCTGTGTGACAGCTCTGGCTGTCCTGGAATCTGCTTTGTAGACCAGGCTGACCTCAAACTCACAGAAATCTACCTGCCTCTGCCTCCTTGAGTGCTGGGATTAAAGGCATGTGCCACACCTGTTGTTATGAATCTTTTTTTCTTATTCTTGCCGAGGTTTATTAATCTTTGTTATTTTTTCAAAAGACCAACTCTTGGACTGGCTAGATGACCCTAGACAGGCTCTTGCTCTGTTTCTTGAGGTATGGTGTTAAATTGCTTAGAGACTGTTCTATAGTTCTTCAGAAGATAGCACAATGAAAAAATAATTCTTCCGACTTAACATATTTTACACTAATATTAAGCAAGGAAGGCAAAAAAGTAGCCTAGAAAAAAATACAGATTAATAATTAAATATCGGGGGGCTGGAGAGATGGCTCAGAGGTTAAGAGCACTGGCCCCTCTTCCAAAGGGTCTGAGTTCGATTCCCAGCAACCACATGGGATCTGGTGCCCTCTTCTGATGAGTAGGTGTATATGCAAGGCAGAATTGTATACATAATAAATAAATCTTTAAAAAAAAAAAAAGAATTAAATATTGGGCTGGAGAGATGGCTCAGAGCACTGGCTGCTCTTATAGAAGTCCTGAGTTCCCAGCCACCGCATGGTGGCTCACAACCATCTATAATGAGATCTGATGCCTCTTCTGGTGTGCGTGTGTACATGCAGACAGAACATTGTATACATAATAAATAAATCTAAAAAATAAATAAAATATTCAAAAACAAGTATCATAATTATCATCAATAATTAGCTCCTTAAGAAATCAGAGAAATTTTACTTTGTTGAGCATGAAACTGGTTCCTGTTAGAGGTCCTTTTGTCGCCCCACAACTCCCTGAAGAGGTATTGGTAGCTAGTAGTTGCTAGAGGGAGAGGAAGTTGTTTTCATCAGGAATACAGTCAATCTTAAGTTGCTCTTGCTCGGGCTGGAGAGATGGCTCAGTGATTAAGAGAACTCACTGCTTGTCCAGGGGTCTTCAGTTCCCCTTGTTGTGGCTCACAACTATCTATACTGAGATCTGATGCCTTCTTCTGCTATGCAGCTGTAACATGCAGATAGAGCACTCATATATGTAAAAATAAATAAATCTTTAGTGAGGCATGGTGGCGCATACCTGTAATCCCAGCATTCAGGGAGGCAGAGACAGGTGGATCTCTATGAGTTCGAGGCCAGCCTGAGTCCAGGACAACCAAGGCTACATAGAGAAACCCAGTTGGAAGGGGAAAAAAGTTGTTCATACTCCAGTAAATAGCCCCACATCCATGCTAATGCAAGCAACCTATTTAGATCCCAGTAGCTCTAAAAACAACAAGCAAAAGACATGAACATAGAGTTTGTTAAGAAGAAGGGGTTCTGTGGCAATGGGAGAGGGTAACAGAGGTGACAGTTAACAAATATATGCATGTGTAAAACTGTCAAAGAATTAGTAAATAATAAAGTAGTAAGTTATGTGTCCCTAGGAAGCCAGTAAGGTTTGAAACACGACTACTATCACAGGTTGGGAGTACAGTGCTGCTTAATAACACTGTTGGTTGCAGCGGTTAAACATGTTACTAAGAGCCATCAATATGTTCATACTCTTCGGTCTTCTTTCAGAGACTATCCATATTATGAATAAATCTGTGTGCATGTGTGTATGTGTGTGTGTATATATATATATTCAGATGTTTAATATTTTCTAAATATTTGGCAGTCTCCTAAGTTTGTAGTAACACTGAAAGTAAGACTATATGACTTACATATTCAGGATAATAATTTACTGCCTTGAATAAATAGCTTGTAAAAACTATTCAGGACCAAGCAGCATGGTGCACACCTTTTTAATCCCAGCACTCAGGAGGTAGAGGCAGATGGATCTCTGAGATCTAGGACAGACAGGGCTACAGAAAAACCCTGAGGGCAAGGGGGAGAGAAACAGTACAGTGTAATAAAATCTCATGGGTATAGAATTCTGTTACGCAAAACTTCATTTGGAAAAGTCTGAAAGAAAATATATTAATAGAATCATAGTTTAGTGGATTTTTTCTTTACTTTTTAAATACTATGCTGTTTTATTAATTTAAAATAACTTAAATTATTATCAGGTAGATATTTAGTATATTAAAAAGGAGTAGACCTAGGGAAATAATTTTCAGTTCTATTTAAAATTCTAGACCCAGACTAGATTGATTCTTTTCTTGGTTTTGTTTATTTGTTCGTTTTTTCAAGATAGGGTGCTCTGTAGACCAGGCTAGCCCTAAACTCAGAGATCTGCCTACCTCTGCCTCCAGAGTGCTGGGTATAAAGGTTGGGCCACCATGCCCAACCAATTAATTTTTTTATTCTATTTAGAAAACTGTTGTTGGGACACTGTTTAAGATCTATGTTCTTACTTGTGATTTTTTTTTAAGATTTATTTATTTTATGTAGATGAATGCTCTGTCTGCATATATGCCTGCACACCAGAAAAGGGCATCAGATCCCAATATAGATGGTTGTGAGCCACCATGTGGTTGCTGGGAATTGAACTCAGGACCTCTGGAGCAGCAGACAGTGCTCTTAACCACTGAGCCATCTCTCCAGCCCCTACTTACTTGTTCTTAATTCCATACTTACTTAGCCCAACATAGATTCACTTGTGACTGTGCATTTCTGTGTTCTCCTAGTAGGTACTAGTATGTACCATGCCAAATGTCTGTCATTTATCCTTTACCATCACAAGAGGACCTAAAGGCCTTGATTTATGGGTTCCCAGGGGTGACACTTAAACATCTTAGTCTTATGGCTCCCAGTTCTAGAACCACACAGATTCTACAGTGGGCCCTTAAGGTTAAACAAGGCATCTGAACATATAGTTCACCAGTGCTACTATAGGCCCACATCTAAAGTGGTTTCCCCAGTAGACTGAAAAGTGTTCATACATTCTCTGATTTGGGCTGTTTGGGTTTAGTGCCAGGTCACGCTGCCTGAAAAGAAAGCCCATTCTATAGTATCTAGTGCTTAAGTAAGGCCAACTCTATTTTGTTTTGTCTTGGTTAGTGGTGGGAGCAGAATGAACAAGGGATAAACAATCAGTTTTCATCAAGTTTTGTGCAAATTAATCCAAATTAATAAATTTACATTTTGTAAAGTCATCAGTCCTCTAGAGGAAAATGGGCAGTTCAGGTACTTTTCTCCTTGCTGAGTTCTTTAGTACTGCTAAACATGTAGGGTGTTGCTAAGTTTACATAATAAGATTCCTAAGCTTTTATTTAAATGGTGCTAAAGTTTGTGTGATTGTTTTGGAGATGTAAATATTGTTGTCTTACTAGTATTTTAGTGCTGCATATGTCTTGTTATCTATTTTTAAATGTTTGTTTTTAAGATGAAAAGAGGCTTGATCAGTACACCCCCATCAGATATGCTTCCTACAACAGAAGGAGGAAAGTCAAATGCTTGGCTACGGCAAAAAAATGCTGGCATATATGTTCGTCCACGACTGTTTTCTCCCTATGTGGAAGAAGCAAAGGTAATGAAAACATTAGAAGGTAACAGATGAGCTTATTACCAATCACATGCACTGAGATTTATTATTTGGAAGTCACCCAGACATCCAGTAACAGGGAAATTGAAAGTAAATTCTAGTTTGTCAGTGGTTTTCTGGATGTTTTTAAAACTTGTTAAGATGCATTTTACCTCATTGCCTTGCAAATCGTTGTAACTGCATAACATAGCTGTGCTTTACACTCTGTACAGTGGGGAAATGACTATAGTAGGCTGCTTTTGCTTATCTTCCTCATAACTAAGACACATGTGATTTCTTTTTTTTTTTTTAAGATTTATTTATTGATTATGTATACAATGTTGTCTGCATATAAACCTGCAGGACAGAAGAGGGCACCGGATCTCATTATAGATGGTTTGAGCCACCATGTGGTTGCTGGGAATTGAACTCATAACCTTGGGAAGAGCAGCCAGTGCTCTTAACCTTTGAGCCATCTCTCCAGCTCCCCACATGTGATTTCTTAAAGTAGCCTTCCCGAGTAACTGGTTTTGAGTTCAGTTTAGTTTTAGGGTAAGCATAAAACTAAGTTTTTATAACCCAAGTTGTAATGTTATTAATAAATAGCAGACCCTGTGTGTGCTGTAATAGAAAACTCTGCAAGAAAATATGTGAAAACAAAACACTAAGTCTTATTAGATGTATTCACACATAACTTTGATATGGAGTTTGAAATCAGCAACATGATTCTGGTTTTTGTTGTTGTTGTTGTTGTTGTTGTTGTTGTTGTTGTTGTTTTTAGACTGGGTCTTACTTTGTAGCCCTGGCTGTGCTGTCCTCAAACTCACAGAGATCTGCCTGCCTCTGCCTTGAAAGTGCTGGGATTAAAGGTTTGTCCCACTACATCTGACACAAAGTGCTAGGATTAAAGTGTGCATCACAATGCCTGGCCAAATAATCAGTGTTTTGTATTTTGAGCTTTTTGTTGCATCTGATACTTAGCGTATGTATATATTGTGTATTATTTGTGTATAGTTTTATTTGATTAATTTTATAGTCAAATTTTTTGAAGATGATTTTATCTTTTCGAGGTACTTTAAAAAGAGAGGCACTTTCTTCTTTCACCACTAATTTTAAACTTCATGAGGAATGGTAACTTCGTGCCTTTTTATATGATGATGATGATGATGATGATGCTCTTACTGCAAGTGAGATCTAAGTGAAGGCTGACCAGTTCTGTTCTGATGTTCTAGTCAGTACTGGACGAGATGATGGTGGAACAGACAGACCTGGTGCGACTACGAATGGTTCGAATGTCCAACGTCCCAGACACACTGTACATGGTCAGCAGTGCTGTGCCCCAGTGCTGCCACATGATCAGCCACCAGCAGATTAGCAGCAACCAGTCAAGCCCTCCATCAGTTGTAGCCAATGAAATTCCAGGTAAGGCAGAACCTATCTATTTCTTTTTGTGATTGCTGTTTGAACCTCACTCTTACATATGGTAATTCTCCCCACACTTCAGTACCTTGTGCGTTATTTCATTGCCAGATATGCGCTGTGGGGCAGAATCATTCCTGTTAAGAATGACTAGCTTAGAGGAATTCAGATTTTTTTCTGTCAGATAAGAACCTTTTGAGACAGACCTGATGGCACATACTTGTCATCCTAAAATCCATGAGGGAAAGTCAAGAAGATCCTGTCTTATAAACAGAAGCCTTCAGGAGGTGACCACAGCCTGTTCTGTACTCCTCTCCCAGTGCAATCCCTGTCACCTCCTAGAGGTGGTTTCACCACACCCAGGTGTTCTGGAGTCCTGGCTTATGATTTGTCATCCTTGATTTATAACTGTCACGTCCAAATGAATGATGGTTAGTGGCCAGAAACTTAACTGCCACCCGTTACCACTTGCCATTGCAGGCTTCAAAATAAATCCAACCAACTGGCATTATAAACAGTACCATTCATTTCTCCTTAAACAGCTATGGAAAGTTGAATGACACAGAACACAGCTTTTCATCAAATTCACAGTTTCGTTTTGAACTGTTATTATCTTCAAGAGTTTTATCATATTTGGCTGCTCTGTGTTTACTTATATGTACATTGGGGTAATAATGAAAAAAGAAGCCAGCCAGGCCCTCCTTTCAGGAAGGCAGCAACAGGCGAATCTCTGTGAGTTCAAGGCCAGCCTCATCTACAAGACGAGTCCAGGATGGCCAACGCTACACAGAAACCTGTCTCAAAAACCAACAAAAGCAATGTGAAGAGAGATTCTTTTTCTGTTGTACAATTTGAAGGTTTGCTATAGTAATACTTACTTCTTTTCTTTTTTTCTTTCTATTTCTTTTTTTCCTTTATTTTTTTATTTTATTTTATTTTATTTTTTTTAATGAGATAGGGTCTCACTATGTAGCCCAGGCTAGCCTGGAACTGTGTGAACCAGTCTGGCCTCGTACTCCCTGCTTCTGTCTCCCAAGCATTAGGATTAGAGGTTGTGTCATTACCCCCAGCCTAATAGTCTTTTCTTTAAGCCTGAGTCAGTGCAGATGCATATTAGCATAATGTCATCTTGGAATTTAACCTCAAAATCCCAAAACATTCACAGTATGATTGGGAAAGTTAAACTTGCCTCTGTCATTCAGCTGATGAGGCATGGCCCTACCAAGGTTTTTTTTTTCTATCCTTCCCCAGCACACTAAAGGAAAGCTGTGCAGCTTAATGGAGAAGGCTGTCTAGCTGCGCCACTTACATATATGACTTTGGACTGAACATTAATCTCCTGTTCCATAGAATGCAGATAATGCCTCCTCTCCAGGGTCAATGTAGACTTCAGGAAGTGTCACTGCTATATTCTTAGGAGTCTGCCTGGTTCAAAGTAAGCACTCAGGAACTGTAGGCCCCACTCTAGTGGTTGTGTCCTGAATCATAGGCTTCGTCTCCTGGATGCCTCAGCTCAGGTCGCTAAGCAGTTTTCATGCCTTTCTTCTCCTTCCACTGCTTTGTGGCCGTATAACCTCCCTAGCAGCTACTCAGTGCTCACACGACCATGTATGTTGCTACCCAATTGAAAGAATATGGCTGTGTTCCAATAAAACCACACTCAGGGTGGCTCCAGACCATTTGCTTTCTCCTTTTGTCTTAGGTTCACTATTGCTGTGATCAAACATCAGGCCGAAAAGCAACTAGGAGAGGAAAAGTTGACATTTTTACATTAATTCCATCATTGAAGGAAGTCAAGACAGAAACTCCAACAAGGCAGGAACCTAAGGCAGAAGCTGATATAGAGGCCACAGAGAGGTGCTGCTTACTGACTTGTTCCCCATAGCTTGCTCAGCCTACTTTCTCGGAACCCAGGATTACCAGCCCTGGGATGGCACCACCCACATTGGGCCAGATCCTCCCCCACTAATCACTGATTAAGAAGATGCTCTACAGGCTGGCCCACAGCCTGAACTTATAGAGGCATTTGCCCAGCTGAGGCTCTCTCCTCTCCAGTAAAACCAGTTTATGACAAGTTGATATACAACTAGCCAGCACATTTGTGTTAGGTAGTTTCAGAGTGATTATCGCAGAGTCACGGCTCTGGTTCTATTATCCTCCTATACTTATGACTACCTGGTATACACAGAATGTATTTAAATTGTTCACCTGTCATCTCTCAATACTCTTCTAGTTTGTGCCATTGAGTTCTGAGTTCTGCTGTCAAGCCAGCTATTGTGTCATGCTCTCTTTCATCTGCACATGTTACATGCACCTGATTTCTGCCCAGAAGGCCTCTCCTGCCCTCAGTTCAGCCTGAGAGCTGCTTTGTGCCGTATATTTGCTAACTTAGGGTACAGTCACTAAAGCCAGAATTTTTTGAGAACAGGATTTATGCCCTTTTTTTTTTTTTTTTTCTTTTTTTCTATAAATCTTAATTGCCCAAATTCAAGCCCTGGTGTGTGGTCAGAACTCAAAACAGTTACTTGATATTTTGTTTGTTTGTGGTGGGAAATGAAGCTAGGCAAGCGCCGCCTCACTGAGCTGCATCCTAGCCCAAGTGATGACTATATTTGAAAGATGTGGAACACCCTCCCCCTTCTGAAAAGACTAGTAAAGTGGTCAGGTACAAGTAAAGTGGTTTGGTTTTACTGTTTCTGTTGGTTTGGTTCTTCTGGTCAGGGCTTCTCTGTGTAGCCCTAGCTATCCTGGAAGTCACTCTGTAGAACAAGCTGGCCTCTGCCTCTCAAGGGCTGGGACATATCAGTAAAGCTTTATTTGAGCTGTGGCCAAAAATGATACAACTCAAGAGTTGTTTAGTATAATAAAGAGCTTTTGGAGCCCACAGAAATGTTAAAACCTTGGAAAATAATTGGAGACATAAATTGAACATTTCTAGGAAATTAAAATACTATCTGTAAAATATGTCTGAGAAGATTCTGCTATGGCATATGTTTCCCCTTGTGCTTGCTGAGGAGTCTTGTGTAGCTCAGGAATTGTTCTGTCTTTCTCCTTCTAGTTCCTCGTCTCCTCATTATGAAAGAAATGGTGAGGCGCCTGCAGGAACTGCGGCACACGGAGCAGGTGCAGAGAGCCTATGCACTGAACTGTGGGGAAGGTGCCACTGTCAGCTACGAAATCCAGATCCGAGTGCTGAGAGAGTTCGGTCTTGCAGATGCTGCTGCAGAGCTCCTGCAGGTAGAACACAATACTGACGGGGAGAGGGAGCCTGGGATATCAGTCAGGTCACCCAAGGAGCCCTTGGCTGCTGGTTTTTCTTCGTACTTGTTCTTTTGCTGCCTCTGGTGTCTTTAATAACCTGCAGGTTTCTCCTGGTGAGAGGCAGTGTAGTAGAGCAGCCTGAGCAGAGAGTTGGCTCTGCTGCTTCTTAATCTATTAAGGGATAAAGTCACTGGGCAGAACATTGTATGAAGTACCTGTGTATCTGGTGTATAACGAGCATCTAGCAGGTGGCTACTGCAGAATTCTATTTCAGTAGAGATCGAAGAGAGAACAGAAAATTCCAGGCCTCACTGCTCACTGTATTCCCAGTTTGGCTTCTGTTATACTTACTGGTCTTCCAGGTTTCTTGTTTCTTCTCTTTTTCCCTTAGGAGCAGTTTTCGAACACAACCTAAGAATCGTAAAACAAGTGCTGTTATTTTTTTTTTTTAACCTAGCAAGAAAAAACAAACCCTTATTTCTAGTAATTGGATACAAAAACAACATTGGTTTTACAATTAAAATAGGGCTTGTAAAATAGTCTAGTGAAAATAATTAAATGATAACTGTAAATAAAAATTAATTTATCTGGGCTAAGCGAGGCAAACTTTTACCACGCCCTCAAATACTGTTAGCCTTGATTGCAAATGGTTAGTGTGGTTGTGGTGCTCTTTGGCAAGGCAGCAAATGATATAGGTCTTTCTTTACTGTTGTTTCCATCAGTAAAACTATACAGTGTGGTATTTAACTTTTTTAAATATAATTTTTTTATTTTTTTTGAGATTATAACAATCTCATTATTTCCTCTTACCCTTCCCTCCCCACCCTACCCCTTCCATATATACCCCTCCTCCTTGTTCTCTTTCAAATTTATGGCCTCTCTTTTATTAATTATTGGTGTATGTGTATATGTATTCCTAATTTTGTAAATACAATCTGCTCAGTCTATTGTGTTGCTTATATGTATGTTTCCAGGACTGACCATTTAGTAGTGGATAATCAATTGATGTGCTCTTCCCTGAGAAAGAAGATTTCTCCCACTCAGTATTTCTTAGTTGCTTGTGGTTCTTGGTTTATGGCTAAGGCCTTGTGATTTTCCTCCTTGACTGTTAGCCTGTCTGTTGTTATCATCCTCATTAGGTCATTTCTGTTCCCTTTGCGGTTTTAAATTGCATTTTCTGACTGGGTGTGAAGTCACATGTTTTCAGTCCCAGCAGGAAAATCTCTGTGAGTTAAAGGCCAGCCTAGCCTACATTGGGAGTTCTAGGCCAGTGAGAGCTATATAATGAGACCCTGTCTTTAAAAATAATAAAAAGCCAGATGGTAGTGGTGGTACATGCCTTAGTCCCAGCATTTGGGAGGTAGAGGCAGGTGGATCTCTGAGTTAAGGCCAGTCTGGTCTGCAGAGTAAATTCCAAGGTAGCCAGAGCTACACAGAAAGAAACAAACACTAGCTCAAAGAAAGAAAAAAAGGAAAAAAAAAACTCTTTTTGAAAAAGTATCTTAATTTTATAAATTGTACAGAAACATTCTCTATTTAATCAGTGTCTTCGTCTGACCCACTAATGCATAATGTGTAAGGAATGGTATTTTGTAGTTACTTCAGATAGATACAAAGATGTTGTATCAGAAACTTTCCAGGCAGATCCTTCCTTGGTTTCTGTCTCAGTCTGATCTCTTTAGCAAGGGCATATTTGAGTTAGGTTTTGGAGGTTGGCTTTGTCATGTGATCTTGCTAAAGATGACTGAGCTGCTTCCTAGAGTTGTAGTGGAGCAGCTTTGTCCATGCTGCCCCTGCACTCTGCCCTTCGGTACTACTCTCAGTAAGTACCTGACTTAATTCTCAGCCTGTATATTTCCATTTTTTAAATCTGCTAATAAAGGTACAAAGATAAAGCCAGATGAAGTAGCACACACATGTGCTCACAGCACTTGGAAGGCTGAAGCCAGATGAGGAGTTTAAGGCTAGCCTCTGCTACAGTAGTGAATTAGAGACCAGCTTGTGCTATCAGGGGAAAAGAAAACGTAACACAGCCAGGCATGGTGCACACACCTATAAACTTGGGAGGTTGAGGCCAGAGAATCTGAAGCTCAAGGTCATCCTCAGTTATTATGAGTTCAAGGGCAGCTTAGGCTAAAATGCTAACTTTTACTTTTTTATAATCTTTCTTAGAATCCTCACAAGTTCTTTCCTGAAGAACGCTTTGGGGATGAAAGTCCACTCTTGACAATGAGACAGCCTGGGAGATGTCGTGTCAACAGTACCCCTACTGCAGAAACCATGTTTACAGACCTGGACTCTTTTGTGGCCTTCCATCCACCTTTGCCCCCTCCTCCTCCTCCATACCATCCTCCAGCTACCCCAATCCACAACCAGCTCAAGGCAGGCTGGAAACAAAGGCCTCCCAGTCATCACCCTTCCCGTTCATTTTCTTACCCCTGTAATCATTCACTGTTTCACACCAGAACAGCTCCTAAACCTGGCCCTCCTCCAATCTATTTACCAGGTGTTAAAGTAGCACCTCCCGATTGTACCAACACCACAGGCCTGGGGAGACAGACGGTTGCTGCTGCAGCTGCTGCCGCCTCAGCAGCAATAATGTCTGAGAAGCAAGTGGTAAGTCTACACTTAGATAACTTTCTCTAAATCAGAGGTATAGAACCTTAAAAGCTGTTCCCTCAGTTCTAGGGACCTCACTGGGACTTAGCAATACCCGGAAGTGTTACTGACTAGCTTCAGGGGAATGGGAAAGAGAAGAGCAGGTGTAGATGGGAGAGACTTGAGGTAGCCATAAGCAGTGTCTTCCTGATCACTGCCAGGTAGATGGAGTACAGTGATTGAGCAGTGCACGTGTGTACACCAGTGTGTCCTAATCCTCATGCACATGCATGCATAGAATCTTCTCTTCTGTTCTCCTAAGCACCATGACGCTAATGTCATCAGGGCCAGGGTGGCAAAGACTCCCATTTAGAAAACCAGCAGAAACTCAAGTCCTCATGCATGTCTCCACCTCCGGCTGTCTCATCTGTCAGATCCTCGTTTGGCTCTGCTTTGGTTGCCTGGGCAAGTAGGTGGTAATTAAGAGAGGGTTTTCTTTTGATTTTTGAGCATCTAGAGGTTAGACTTGTGTTTTATGTAATACATTTCAGGAAAAACAGCAATGGCTTCTCATCTTTATATTCTATCAAGTGCTGTCAGCAGCATTCAGGAGAGAAAAATAAAATGTATACCTGTTCAGGAAAACATCATTAAAATAGACCTTGTAGAAAGTGACAAGCTAATTATGTACCTTGGGTCATATTATTATCCTTCCATTTGTGGTCCCTCCATCCCTCCCTGCTCTCCAGTGGCCTAGCCTTACAGTTAAAAAAGTTCTATTTTATATTTTAGGTACAGTTCCCTTTAAAGGTTATATGTTAATTTTGTCACTGATATAGTCCTGACTATAGTGAAAAAATGTAAATAACCTAAATTTCTAATAATAGAGCTAGGTGTGATGATACACACTTAGAAAGTGAAAATAAAAAGCCGGGCATAATGGCACATCTGTAATTCCTGTGCACAAGAAGCAAAAAATGAGAATTGCTACAAATTCGAGGCCACCCAGGGCCACATAGTAAAATCCTGTCTCAAAGAACCAAACCAAGAATGTGGGTGAGAGCTTTGCATATAAAATCTTATTGTGTAAGCAAGAAGACCCAAATTTTGTTATGTTTGGGTTTTTTTACTGTTTAAATTTTGATGTGTATGATTGTGTAACGTGCATATTATGTGTACCACATGCATGCCTGGTGCCCGTGGAGGCCACAAAAGGGTGTTAGATCCCCTGGAACTGGAATCATAGACAATTATGAGTCGCTGTATGGATACTGGGAATTGAACCCAGGTCCTTTGGAAGAATATACAGTTCTCTTAACCACTGCCATCTCTCTAGCCCCCAACACCTAAGTTTAGATTCCTAGGACCCACATAAATGCTGGGAAAGTATGGTAGCCCACTTCTAATTTCAGCCTCAGAAGGTTGAGAAGGGATTTGTCCAGAGTAAGGTGGCTAGACATTATGTCTATGGCTAGACATAATGAACCATTATCAGTGAGTTCTAGGTTTAAGAGGACCAGCCTGCATCAGGTCAGCATGGTAGTACATGCCTTTAATCCCAACACTTGGGAGGCAGGGCTCAAGGCCAGCCTGGTCTACATAATAAATTCCAGGACAGCCATGGTACCTAGAGAGACACTGTCTCAAAGGAGGGCACAGTGGGGTGGGAGATGGGGGGAGGGGAACAACCAGTAGATGAATGATTAAATTACATCTCACTAGTACAGTAAAATGTTATGTGATGATTTTAAGTAATCTCAAAGTTGAGTGGTGTAATTGTGTGTACACTAAATTTTTGAGTTTAATACAGATTCATAGATAAAAAGCTGGAGAGCTACATAATGCTAACAATGATATCTGTCAGAGAGTGCAGTAGTTTGTATTTTTCTGACATGTATAACTTTATGTGTTTTCATGACTCTTTTAATCTTGAAAAGATTTGAAAGAAATGTGTGGATTTCTTTTTTCTTTTTGATCACACCCCTTTGTTTCTGTCTCAGTGTACACAGCCTGTGCTGAATGATCTGATGCCAGATATTGCCATGGGAGTGTCTACATTGTCACTCAAGGACAGGAGGCTCCCAGAGCTTGCTGCAGACACAGAATTACGCCAGCCAGTTTCTGAAGCGGGACCAGGGCCTCCGCAGCATCTCTCTTGTATTCCACAGAGACATACACACACTTCTCGGAAAAAACACACACTAGAGCTAAAACCAGATGGTAGAGAAAATCAGCAGGAATACCCAGATCTGTATGACTTCTCGAATGCTGCTTGCAGACCTTCCACTCCTGTTCCTGGCAGACGCACTCCTTCCCCTTCACATGGTAGATATTTTGGTCCAGACTTGTACAGCCACAATAAGGCATCACCAAATGGCTTAAAGTCAGCTTACCTACCTGGTCAGACCTCTCCTAAAAAACAGGACGATGCTAGGAGAGAATATCCACTCTCTCCTGACGGGCATCTACACAAGCAGAAGAATGAGCCAATACGCCTGGATGTTGTTGAGCAGCCTCCCCAGAGGTCAGACTTTCCTTCGGCAGCCTCAGAAAATGCTGGTAATGGTCCAGCCCATGTCAGGGCACGAACTGCAGTAGAAACTGACTTGACTTTTGGGCTAACACCTAACAGACCTCCTTCCCATTCTGCATGTAGCACCGAAGCTCTGGAAGAACGATCCAGTAGAAGACTGACAGACAGTGAGTCCCTGGGCCACGGAGCTCAGAGGAACACAGATCTGGAAAGGGACGATTCCATTAGCAGAGGAAGGAGGTCGCCGAGCAAGCCAGACTTCCTCTACAAAAAGTCTGCCCTCTGAGAGCAGCTTCCAAGTCTGTGCCTGCAGTGGGAGACATCCTGTCTTATGATGTGACCCAACAACTTACTGACCGCTTTATTGATGCCAGCTCCGCTTCACATTTCATCCTAGCTTTTGTGTGTATATATGTTTATTATACATGGCATGCTAAGAGGGTTGTTTTGAATGCTGCATCTGTCTTTCGTGTTTAACAGTTGTGTGGGGAACATCTTAAAGAGCAAGCAAGCTGGCACTTTCTCTTCTTTACAAATAACTAACTTTTTGCACTTGTACATTTTATTTGTATTGATTTTATAACTGTGTTAAACTTTATTGCTGCATTTAAAGGACTGTATTTTCATACTTTTTTGCATTTTACCTATCATCTACCAGTTTCCATGTGCATTGGGTTGCACACTAAGATGTATTTTCTTACAAAATAGTTGTGTTTATTTTTTAATTATAGAAATTCCAAAGAACAGCACATCAAACGCTCCTCTTTTTCTGTGATTGTTTCAGTTCAGAAATCTTCCTGCTCAGTCTCCATAAATCTGATGTCATCCTTTTTTGTACGTCTTGAAAGCCAGTCTTCATTCCCCACAGCAGGAGTCCAAGCCAGGTCTTGATGTTTTTTTAATTCAGTGAAGAACAGGAAGAAGGAAAGCCTTGGTGTCCAGCCTGCAGCTGCTATGTAATTATAGTGTGCACATTATCAGGACCCCTGTAGATTCTGGAGTAGAATTACTCACTAACTCACTCCAAAAAGGTCTAAGGAAATTGGACCTTAATATTAGAAATGAGTTGAGCTGGGCTTGGGTATGGATGTGCACACCTGTAATAATCCCACACTTAAGAGGTAAAGACAGCAGATGAGAAGTTCAAGGTCATCTTACACTACATAGTGTGAGGTCAAGACTAGGCTGGTTTATGTGAGCCCCTGCCTCAAAAAAACAACAAAGAACAGTAGTAGCAGTGGTGATATCACACACAGGGCACACTGATGGATGTCTGGCTCTGCATGTGATTCACTGTGCTGGGGGAAATGACTGCCTTCGGTTGTCTCGCATTTTGTGGGAAAAAAAACAAAGGGCTTCAGTCTTAAATATTCAATCTTATGTATGTCATTTGGTATTTGTAAGCATACATTTTTCTTAATGTTTTCAAAGTATGGATTTTGGTGTCTTACACAAAGTTATATGATGCATAGTGCTTTACCACCAAAAAAAAAATTATTTTGTTTGCAGTAAAACACTACATGTCCTACTTGAACTCCACCAGAGATGCTGGTTTGGCATATACTCAATCACCGAGCACATGGGCTCTTTCATGATCCTTTCCCTCGGAAGGGCGATGTGTGAGCTAAGGACTGTTTTTGTTTGGTTTTTGGCTTTTAGGTTTTTCTTTTTTTCTTACTCTCTAATGTAAATATATTAGTATGTAAGTTTTCAAATCACTTCGGCATCATTTGAACATTCATTTTGTATTTTTATAAACACAGCCGTAGCACCTAGAAGAGAAGAGACTTCCTGAACATTCTGTGTGGAAAAGGTATTTGGGAGCCTCTTTTCTATGTGTGTACATATAACTAGGAATCAACTCACACTCACTCTAAAACTATGCAGGGCTAGGGAGCCTTCACAAGCTACCATAGAAGTGAATTACACGCACTTTGAAGTACATAGGTTTCTATTGGGTATCAGCAACTCAGATTCCTCCTCAAACTGTAGTTTCTCTTACGGTCTTTTCCTGCTTTACCCTGTGGATATACACTCAGGGACGATCTGACATTTAAACAATCCTAACAGTAGATAATCTCATAGATGGGTTCTTGCCCATCTCTGTATGCCCGGCAGTTGCTGCCACTTGATCTGTTGCCTGACTAGTTAGCTGCTGCTCCTGCATCCGCTGACTGTGGCCAATCCTGGGGACCTGCATCCTGAGCTTGGAGGCTTGCACAGGGCAGGCATATCTGCTATAAGGTGGGGTCACATCACCCTTCTCAAGGTAGAAAACTGCGGGACTCTGCTCATCTTTAAGAGTTGTATCTTTTGAAGCACAGTCTGGGGTCCCAGAAGCAAAACCAATTCCATTCTGTTCCTACCTGTTTCTGGGACCTGTTCGCAGGTTGTGGTTTGTGATTGTTCTAGATCAGACTGTATTGTACAGGTGCTGCAGAGAAGCAAGTGCTCCTCATGCTTCCTCACTTCCTCTGACCACTTTTCATTTTTCTGAAAATTCATTAAATGTGCTCTCCTATCCACAAGATGTAATTATAAAAGTTAGTGGACACTGTTCATAGCACTATTTAATTTATAATGTTTGTTTTTAGTGATTCAGTAGCTTACCTGTCCAAATTCTGTGTATAGAGGGAAATCTTGCTTTAATCTGTGGGATTGTGAACTGGTGTGATTTACAGGAGATAAACAGATGTGCTTTTGTGTGTGATAGGATAGGTGTTAGTGGGAAGTTAGACTCTGTGCCTCTGGCTGTGAACCATCTATGAAATTTTTTAATGCTGTACTTACAAATGTGAAGTGTGAGTAGGGTTGGTCTCAGAAGAGAAGTTATTTATGTGTAACATAAGACTTGGGCCACAGAAACTGGCATTTTTCTTAGTATAGAAATTAGTAAGAACCAAATCACAAAAAACCCAGATCTCCTTTTGAGGCCAGGGACAATCAGGCCGTTTGGACAATCGCCATTCCAGTCCTGCTGAGTGCTGAGGCTGGAGAACCACTGCTTAGGTTCTCACGATGCTGTTGATCCTTTTCTTGTGTTTTTGTTTTAGTTTTGTAATTTTGAAAAATAAATTTAAAGTCGCCTGTGGCTTGTAAGGACGAAAAAAAATCATTCAAAACATAGATAGATCCTTAAATTTCCATGTGCCACCATCTCCCTTTTACATTCCTCTGTTGGCTTTATTTCTGAGTGCAGTCCCTAGGCCTGGGCTAGCCTAGCATTTCATTAACCTGTTGGGCTTTTAGGGCTTGTTGTGCTAAATGATACTTGTCTTCTGTACCTCTTATATAGCTAAACCGAATTCTTGGTTTTGCTTCCTTATTGGCTGTTCTTTTCGGTTTTAATATCGGTCATCTTTTACTGCATTTTCTTTCATTACTTGTTGGAGCACCAGCAATGGGTGCAACCCTTGTACATTTGAATGAAGCTGATGCTACAGAATGTAACAGGAGCTGGGGAATGCCATGTGGCGCCAGCTGGGTGAAGCTGACCTCAGGCGCTTTCTCTGGAGTTGAAGGATCAACATTCCCTGTGTCTACAACAAAGGAGATATGTCCTCATAATACTGAACTTGCCTTTTAAGGGAAATGCATTTCTTGAAATCTGCATAAGACCATTGTTCTGCAACGATAAGGCATTTACATGTCTCTTAGGGCTGAGTTAAGCCCTTTGTAATCAATAGACTATTAATGCCACAGAGATGGGTGCTATTCCCGGGTCTGCAGTGGTTCACAGTGTCTACCATGTAGTTCCTTTGAAGCCTCCTTCAGATAATCTTGCTAAGAGCTATTCTGCACGCCCTAGAGGTGTTTTACTGTCTTCTATCAACACTGCTGCGAACAGTGCTCTGTGAAGTGTAAGTTATTTTGTTCCATCTGTTGTACTAGTTGTCATGTGGTTATTGTCTGGGCAAGTCCTTTGATTTTGTTTTTCCTAAAAAAATATATCCATGACTGTACCAATCTTCCGTATTCAGAATATTATAATGCTGCGGCCACTTCTATAGAACGACTGTTTGCAAGTTTGTGTCTTAGAAATATCTTCTAATATCTTGTGTTCATGTGAGCTCTGAGATAAGATATGCTCTGGAACAGTCCTCGGGTGTGCCTGCACATGACTGTCTGGGTTATCTGAGCAGGCCCCAGGAAATTCTGCTCGTAGAGGAGGCGGCTGCAAACCCGAGGTTCCTGAGCTCCCTTTGCTGTGTCTGTGCCACATCTGGCCTCTACCACCGCGTTTCTTGTGGTTGTGCTGTTAGTGGTAAAGTCAAGTGCCTTCAATGCTAAAGGCTCAGAAATCTTTCTTAAACTGATTTCATGTCCTATGCAAGTGTTTTCTACAGCCTGCATAACCAGTACTTTGTAAAACTTGTTTACGCTTCAATTGTACATAGTGTTTTTTAAAGAAATATATAGTATTTTTATTTAGGTACCTCCAAACTTGAACTCGTCTGTGTGAAACATTGTAAACGATACATTTCTCTTTTGAGTACCATCACAGTTGTACAGAGGTTTTCACTGGTTCTATTTTTCTACTGTTACTGATAAGCATGTAACACTGACTTTATCCTACATATAGTTGGCATTTCAAATAAATGGCTTGTATAGAACCTCCTGAGTTGGACAGTCTGTTCTAGCAGTATGGCATACGGTCTCCATCTACAGATGTGGTTGTACCCTTAAGGGCAGAAGCTGGAGGTTTTCTGCACTTTCTGTCTCATGTTTTCAATTTAGAAACATTTTGATGATGGTGATGATGGTTTCCTTGGAAATTATCTTCTGGCTCATCGTTTTGTTTCACCCAGGACTTTTGAGAGACTTCATTGTACAAATTGGAGCAATGGCCTCCACAGGAAATTCAGCATTCCACCCACATAGTCCAGGCACCTGGCCTACATTGTGCTCAGTCAGTGGGATAAACACGTATCCAGGTACTCAGGCCTCCAAGCTTGGAAGACCTCAGAAGACAATTAGTTCTACCTCAACATTTTAACTTCTAAAAAGCAAAGATTCTGTTAAAAAAGGGAAGCTGAGGTGGGAAGACTGGGCAGGGTGACCTTTAGAAAGAGCCAAGGCTACTGCTAGGCTAGGAGATGCCAAGGAGGTCAGAGCCTGCGGTGGCAAGGGCTAGGCACACATGAAGACTCTGGGACAAATTAGTGGGACCCACCTTATACCTCTTGGATGGGCAAAAGGTTTTGCGATTGGCCCTAATGCTAATCTTAAAAGGTTAAAGTTGTCACAAAAGCATTAGCCAGGATGGAGGGTGGGGCATGCTATTAGCCAGATTTCCCAACAGTGGGGAGAGGCTCAAGAGTAATGCAGAGAACCAACAGAAGATGGGTTCAGGCTACAAAGGGTGCCGTGTTCCATGAATTAGGAGCTTTTGGTAGGCAAGGCAGGGAGGGTCTGATCTAGAGGAAAATGAGCTGGATATCGATCATATTAGTTTGGCTAGGAACTCTCTTATTTTCTTGTTTTTTGAGACAGTGTTTCTCTGTGTAGCCTTGGCTGTCCTGGGCTCGCTTTGTAGACCAGGCTGGCCTCAAACTCACAATGATCCACCTGCCTCTGCCTCCCCGAGCACTGGGATTACAGGCGTGAGCCACTGCACCTGGCATGGCCAGGAATTGTAAGCAGTATCTGACAAGCATATTTAGGTGGTCTACATATACTTCATGACTAAGGGGAACATTGGAAGGAAGATGAAAGACACAGGTGAGGACCCTGGAGGATCCTACCTCCCTAGGTGTTTTAGGGGCCTCAATGACTCAAGGCCCCTACAAGCAGGAAGGAAAACTATAAGGCCCAGCCAAGACAGCTACAGGGACCAGTCTTCAAAATAAAAGTGCTGTGCACTCACACTGTGAAATAGAGAAAATGAGAGAGACTATAAGATACACGTGACAATTCCAAGAGTGCCTACAGAACCGCTCCTGAGAGGGCTACTGGTAGGATGGGGTAGGGGTATTTGGAATTATAGTCTCTTTCTCTGCCTCTGAGTGCCTGCCTCCCTCCCTCCCTTCCTCTCTGTTGCCTCTCCCCCTTCTCTCTCCATAGGTCTGGCTGGCCTAGAACTCACTTGGTAGACCACATTGGCTTCACACGCAAAGATCTGCCTGCTTCTGCCTCCCGAGTGCTAGAATTAAAGGTGTGTGCCTGCATTTCCTGTTTGCTTCTTGCCTTTTTATTGTGCCATTGTACTAGTACATTTTTTATTGTACTGGTTCTTTTTTTAAATGGGGCTCAGAGTTGGGAGGTCAGCTTCAGGTAATGCTAAGCACACGCACCACAAACCTGACCCTGTCAACCCGTGCTTACATTCATTATCACACTGAGCTTGGGGAAGTCGAAGAGTAGTCCGTTCTCTCCCTCCACCTGGAAATCAAGTTCAGGTTGTCCGGCTCAACAGTCTTCACCCACTCTCCAGCCACGGTTAAATTTTCACCTACTAGTACCTCTTCAAATCAAAGGAAAAAGCCTAAAGATCACTTCTCGTGTGGCTACTGCTCCTAGTTTAAGAAGGTCAGGCCTCTGAGTGTTTCAGGGATGACTCCAGTGGGCGAGTCGAGTCAACAAGACTAGTGGGTGGGCAGTCTAGCAGGGTGAGAACATGAAGGTCTCCTGGGCAGATGGCTTAGTGCGCAACAGAGAGGGTGGAGACTAGAGATACAGATCCAAGGAGGTTACTCTCAGAGACAGAGCCTGGGTAGTGATAACCAGCCAGCTCAGACCTGGTCATCAAGTGTGTAGCATGACCATCACCATGCATTTAGGCCCTACTCTGAAGGTGGTTGACCCTGTCAACTCAGCATCACTTTTGTTATTGCATAAACTGTGTGTGTGTGTGCTGGGCATGCGTGAGACGTGGTACATTTATGGAGGTCAAAGAACAACTTCCAGGAGCGAGTTTTCTCCTACCCAGTGGGACTAAAGGATATGAACTCAGTTTGTCGGGTTTGGCAGCAAGCACCTTTACCCACTGAGTCATCTACGCCCTCAACACCATTTCTCTTTCTAAAGGTTTCATCAGTGTTCAGCCTCCACGGATGTCTGTATCACATGTGCCTGATGTTATAAGAGGCCTGAGACGACACTGGTCGGATCCCATGGAGCTGGAACTACAGACAGCCAGCAGCCACCATGTGGCTGCTGGTACTCTGGAAGGGCGACCAGTATCCTTACCCAGAGCCATCTTCCCATCCCTTGGCAATCATTTAGAACTCTTTCTACTCCATGCTGACTTCTCCAAGTTCAGAAATCAGCTGTAGTACCGCTCGTTGTCCTTCCTTTTAAAACATTTTCATCTCGTTTCAAGAGATTGTCATGTTTCAAAAGATAGAATTCCACATCACTCCACCATCATTCTCCATCTCAGATTCTTTCTGCCCCTCCTTTCTTGATGTTCCCTAACTCTTGGAAGGGGCACTACAGACCTCATTTAGGGGTGCTCAGTAGTCACTAATTCTCAGCACTTTGAGCCATCTCCACAGTAACTGGCAGTGACACTCATGTATGACCAGGTACTTAAAAGGTCAGTTGACAGCACATCAGGTCCATTTGCTGCTGTTGACTGATCAGGATGCCTGGCATATCACTGGCTCATAGTTTCCAGCCTATCATTCCCTACTACAACTACAGAACCAAATGATTTGAGACACTTGGTAGTTTCTAGGGCTTGGGTCCCTTTCCTTAATCATCCAGACTGCCAGTAACTTGCTGCATTCTGGCTACGCCTGTGGGCGGTCTTCCTGGCACCAAGGATATCTGCAGCAGGTTTTTAGCTACAGGAGCAGCTCAAGGGTGAGAGAGCGAGCACTTCATTCACCTAACTCGGTGTGGGCAGTCTCCCTCTCCCCATCATTCTCTTTGGCAGTGCCCATCACTGACCTAGGCTGGTAGCCCCTGCAAGCCTCTACCACTCAGTGGTGAGGCTACAGGCATGTGAGTACACCATACTCAAGTTTTTTGTGTAGGTTCTGGGATTTGAACTCAGGTCACACTTGGTCAGCAAACTCTCTTAACCCTGCTGAGCCATTCCCACAGACCCAGGACCCATTTTATAGAACAGCAGGCACAGAATAAACTGCCTCCAATTTTGAACCAGGAGCCTGGGCAGACATTGGGTGGGGCTCAGTTTCTTACCACCAGCAGATGGAGGCTGTGTAGATTTAAACAGGACCAGAAAGTTAAAAACAAACCGGACCAAGAACAATCAGAAAAGCAACTATTTTGAATTGCTTTAATTTGGATTTTACAAAAACCTGATTTAAGTATGTTAAGTTCAGTAATAATTTCTACAAAAAAAAATGTACATACAATGCCAGAATTCCTTAACAGCAACTAGTATCACATTTTTTCTTATGCAAAAAAAAAAGAAAAAAGAAAAAGAAAAAAACCATGCATTAATATCAAGTGCCACATGTTGGCCCAAACCATCTCTACAAGAAGAGACAGCCCAATAATAAGAAAACTAGTTGTGAACAGGTACAAAAAGAGGTTTTCTGGTTAAGTGGGGACTTTTCTTAGGCAAGCCCTTCACTGGCCATTTGTACTTTTGCTGCTCACTGACACTGCGCGGAGCCTTGGTTCTGACCTGTCACAAGCAGACAGGAACTTTTTGGTAGTTAAATCAGACATCTGGGAAGATACAAACTTTGAGGACACACTGGTACATGGAAAGGGCAACTCTCAAGTTCTAAATATCCTCAGACTTGGAAGACCACCCCCCAGGCTGTAGGCACCTAAGGGTTCTAATGGAGCCCTCGCCAGGCCAGCTCAGTGCACACAGGCACTGCCGGCAGTTGGGACCTTCCAGCTCTGCAGGTCAGACCTCACAGCATCTGTTATTAGGATGCTGCAGGCTGTACACCGCACAGGAGCCAGGCCATTTCCTGAGGCCTTATTTGTAGGCTACTTCATCTTGTCCAGGAATTGGAAAGTACTCATGCATACAAATGCTGCACACACACAAAAATATCCACACCAACATGTGACCTAAAGTGCCCTTAATGTACCTCACAGTGTGCTAGGAAGACTCTGACCCTCTAGAGGGTGCAACTTAGGGCTTTGTGGACCAAAGATGTTTTCCACATAGACTGAGGGAGCTTTAAAAAGAGTTCACACCATCCAAAAGACTTCTGTCAAACACGGGAGTTTTACACAACAATCCATGAGGAGCTTCAGACCAGTCAGGAGGGGAGTAGCTGTGCATGCTGTTTACACACAAAATCTCAACGTGTGTGCAGCTGAGGGCTTTGTCTGGAATCTGCAGTCTCTTCCAGGCCTGTCGCTGCCCCACTCACTGCCACGAGGGTCAGTCTGTATCTTTGCCTTCAGCACAGACTCAAGGGGAAAAATAACTTACTGGGGTTCCAAGAACATTTTTCCTAACACAACAGTATCAAAATAGGTCCATTTTCATATATACGTATGCATATCCCTGATAATGTAAAAAACTGGAGAACTCTAAAGCACCCACATGTCACGGGTGGGAGCGTCATTTTTAGGCAGCAGCAAAGGGACTCCCATCTGAGTGGATTCCCCAGAAGCCCGGGGAGCATTACAGTACTAACGCTGATGTCTGAGGACTAGAAGAATGGTGATGAAATTTCACTTTAAACTCATCAGCAAAATTCAGAACAAAGGCTTGATTCCTCAGTCCTGCCATGAGTCAACCTCCCTGCCTCCGATAGATATCAACACCAGAACACCAGTCCTGGCTACTCTGAAGGTTGGTCCAGAGAAAAGTTCCCAAGTCTCTTTAAGCCATAATCAAACCTCACAAGCAATGAGAGGAATCACAGAGCAGGGTTGAGGAAGCTTTGACCCAAGGCACCGTGATCATGGGGGCAGCAGGGATTGTCCCACACAGAAGTTCAGGCTGACAGGAAGAGAACCTGCAAGACACAGAGGACCCTGAAGGCAGTAGCTCTGTGGATACACATTTGGGAGTCATAGAACAAATTGCTAAAAAAGAAACCAATTTGCTTTCTCAAGATCAAATCAAACTACTTAAAACATAAGCAAAAAAAAAAAAAAAAATCCTGGACAGAAAAGCTGAAGTCTGTGGAATGAGCTGAGTCAGAGAGGACGCTTGAGAGACCAGCACGGACACTGTGGCTACAGTTAAGGAGCAGGGAGCTTGACGCCACAGGAGGATGGAAAGGGGACCAAGTCTGACATGGGCCTCTTTATTCCGGAATAGTGGCATTTTTGTGAACCGGAATGAGGAAGCATGTTGCCCCATTCTAGCTGCAATAATACTGCAGCCCATCCACTCTCCTCCTCTTTTTTGACTGAAATTCTTCAAAGAACTGCTGAATGTCTTCTCTCTTAACAACCTGTTGGTAAAAAGCCAAGATGTGAAATAGAGCTATATTCTGTAACAGCAACAAAAGGTTAGAACACTCACAAGCAAGCAAAGGAACCCCACTCCCACTGGTTAATTCCAAAGCCAGAAAAGCTGGTGTGGTGGCACAGTCTGCAATCGTAGTGTAGGAAGACAGCCACAAGTTCAAGGCCAGCCTGGACTACCGAATAGTCTCAGTTTCAAAACCACAAAAATCAAACAAAAAAGAATTGCAGTCGCCCCTCCATTCACCACAGGATTACATGTCGATAAGCTCGCTGCAATGGGAAACTGTGTTGGACACACCCAAGCTATGACGAACCTGAGCAGAGAACACAGTATGCTGTGCAGTGAGCCCAGGCTGTCACCGACAAGAGTGACAGATACACAACTTGAAGTAGTTTTTACTAAGTGGCCACTGCTTTCCTTTCACAGCAGTGGGACAAATCCTACATCACACCACATTTGACAGGGGCCTCTGTAGCTCAGTGTGTAGTTAATGCCATCTTTTTACAGAAATGCTCACTGAGGCCCACAGAGGCTGACCACGCAGTCACCCAGCCAGGCAGCAGAGAGACTGTCATCTCTGTCATTATGACTGATGCATAGATTCGTTTAGATTTCAATTTACCCTTCTCAGGTCTCTGATCACATTGATGGCTAAGCTAATGATAGCTTGATAGCTACAAAACAGGCAATTAGCACCTCACTCCAAGGTCAATTCATCAGCTCCTTAAAAGTACTAACTCCTAGATCTCTCATTTAAAAGGCAAACAGGTTTGCCTTACAGACCTCAAGTTAAAGATAAACAGGCTTCAGATGCCTTCTCAGTCCTCTTCCTGTGCAGGGGACCAGGTGTTCAGCCTTACTCCTAGAACTGCTACTGTCAGGTCTAGACACAGTCTACTTTATTAACACGCTCAAAAACAGGTCTCAGATGTAACTTTCTACTATTCCTTTAGCTAAAAGAACTTACTGTACAGGCACTGTTCCCAGGAATCTCACCCATGTCTCACGGTAAATAATTAGTATGAAGCCTAAGGATACAAAAGTTTAAGCTAGAAAGGAAAGCTTCTAAGAAGATATTTGAGGGTCTAAGATGTTTAACGGTTGGTAAGTGCAAGTTATAAAGGTTTGAGGGTCTAAGAAGGTGTTTTAAGGTTGGTAAACGTGAATTATCAAAGTTGCAGGTTGTAAAGATGATGTAAGGTATCCTAAATAAGTAAAAATGAGTTAGATTTCTTCCTGTTACTATGCTACTGTCGTATTAAGACTGTTCAGAGCTTTGACATTAATCACTGGGTGAGCCCTGATTTATTAATCCAACTCTAATAAATCCACTATACAATTTACTATTATGGTTCTAAACTCAAGATTTTAAGTTTCCTTTTGTTTGTCTTTTAAGTCTAGACTTAAAAGTTGTTTCTCACTGTGCTAAACTTGTATACATCTTCTGGATAGAGGAGAAAAAGCCTTCTTCCCCAGAGCTCACCTTAAAGAGTGTTTATGCTGTTAACACAAAGCTGTATGTCTATTGCCTTTTCTACAATGTATATTTCACTACAAGCAATGTTGATACTAACATGTTTAAAACTTATCTTCTTTGTAAACTTAGAAGGAATTATTGAAAGCCACAGGAAATTCACCTGAATCCACTTCTCAGGACAAATGGAATCCAGGTAAGTATTGCCAATCAGCAGCCTAAGTTTCCCACCTATTGCCTATTCCAGAGAGTGGGACTCCCCTCCCCCAACTACCAAAACAATGGGTCCAAAAGTTTCAAATGTGTGCTGAGACTGGATAGGCCCTCTCGGCATCTGTGCTCCCCATTTGTGGGGTGAAATCATGCTGCTGGGACCCTATTCCTGGCCTGCTTTCCAGCCACCCAACTGCTACATTCCTGCCCCCAACACCAGCTGATTGGTGAGCTCCCCTCCAAGGTTGGCGCAAATGCTCCCCTTTGTCTAAGAGACTGTTGATCGTCTGGCACCTCTCTGGTTCACTGAGGAACAGAGGTACCCCCAACCATGGCTTTCAAGGCTATGGTTAGTCCTTCTCACCAACCCTCATACAGACACCAACCCTGAGTGAATAATCTTTTTCTGGCACAATTTCTAGGTTCCTTTTCTCACGCGTTGAAAATCCTAGAGCTAGGTGAAACCATGTCTCCAGGCATCTGCCACATGGCCCTGGCACAGCTCGTAACGACCTGCTCTGCCAGCTTGTGCCATCTCGTCTCTGGTTCTCCTGTACTCTGGGAGACAACCCAGAGTATGGCCAAACTAATTTACTTTGCTCTCTTACCCATGGGAATCGCATCTCCCACTATACCCGCAGGCTCTCCTCTTGTGTGTCTCCTAGATAATTTCAGATCCCTACAACTTAGTGCCCGCTTTAAGTGTTTGTAAGCTTACCAGCCTATGCAATCAAACTTGGCCTCAATTTCCCTTAGATGACAGATTCAAAACAGGATCATTTTAATTACTGCCAGCAATTGAGAAAATGGAAGGAGGTTCCCTATGTTCAAGCTTGCTCTCCCAAAAAGTTTCAAATGTACACCTAAAAGGAATATTCTCCCTAACCTTCTTAACTTTTTCTCCTGCCCATATATATGCTCCCATAGCCTGTCAGGTCCAGGTGTTTCCTACATCTAAGACCGCGCCAAAGCAGCCACCCACAGGTGCTCCAGTCTAACCTCACAGATTGTGTCAGCTAGACCTGCATTTTCTGTTCACAGATGTTCTCAGATCCTGGACAGTAAATACAACAGCCTGCTCTTCCTGGGCTTGACCAACATTTCAGCATTTGCCCACAAAATCAACGCCCCAATGTCAGCCAGAAGTAACCAGAGACAATTTGATTTCTTTGCCCCTTGTCCATTTATTATCCACAAAAGGCTTGAATGTCAGACCCAGGACAAACAGCTCCAGGTTCACCCAGCATTCCTCAGTCCCTATCTGCTGCAGGGAATGGCTAGCATACCCTGCCCTATACACTGAACTTTCCAGGGAAGGGGCTTCCCCCTGACCATATAATCCATATGTTTTGGTATGGGCTCTCTCTCTCTCCCTACCTTCTTCCCTCCCTCCCTCTCCTTCTCTCCTTCCCTTTCTCCCCTCCCTCCCATCTTCCTTCCCTCCCTCAATTCTCCTCTACTCTCTCCTCTACCCCTCCCTTGCATGGCAGCCAAAAGAACCTATATTTATATACGTTAACTTGTCTTGCATGAGAAGCAGTCCAATGTCCTCATTCCTACCTTGCTTAGCAACGTGACATCATCACCTGCACCACCAGGTGTGTGCCAGATGTAAAGAACCAACCAGTCACTGCTTGCTCTCTCTGCCTTGGTTTCTCCCCTCCCCTGTGCCTGGGGACAACCCCTCCCCCATCTCTCTTTCTCTCCTCTCTTGCTCTCTGCCTCAGTTTTCTCTCTCCTTCCCTGTTTTTGGGGCGACCACCCCCGATCCATCTCTCAATGTCTCTCTCCCTCTCTTCCTATCCACCCCCTTCTCTTTATCCCCATTTCCGTACAATAAATCTCTTCAGACCAGTTCTCCTAGTTGACACTGTCATCAACCCTCGACTAAAATCTATACAATCTCCTTGCCTTAGCCCAAATAAATATCTATGGCCCCATTCCTTGGGACCACTGAACCTGGCCAGGAGGCAGGGTCTAATAAACCTGCCTTTATCTACTTTTGGTCTAATCTGGCCTATATTACATCAGAGGAAACCTATTTATTAGTAAGGACCCTTGATGTTTCACTGTCTCTTACTGATCCTTCTTGGCCTGCCAATATCTCTACAGGTAGCTTCTGCATTAAATGTTCGCTATATAGCCAGGCACTGTGGTAAACTCCTGTGATCCCAGCCTTTGGGAAGCTGAGACAGGCAGCTGGAGAATTTGAAGCCAGTCAAGGCTATATGTAAAACTCTTGTTTCAAATTACAAGCAAACAAAGGTAAAATAAAAAATTTTAAAAAAGAAAAATTGAAGTACTCCATTTATGTTGCACAATTTTTTTGTGGGGGGGGGAGGGGAGGGTTCGAGACAGGGTTTCTCTATATAACAGCCCTGACTGCACTGGAGCTTACTCTGTAGCCCAGGCTGGCCTCAAACTCACAGAGATCTTCCTGTCTCTACCTCCCAAGAGCTGGGTTCAAAGGCATGAGCCACCATACCAGAATTACTTTAATATATTTTTCTTATCAATTTTTTAACATTAAAGAAAATAAAGAATTTATTCAAAACTAACAAAGCTATGATTAAGGTTCTTTAACTCAACATACCGTGCCTTCATCAGCAAATCTCTTCAGGTAGTCTTTAAGCTCAGTCTTCAAGTCATTGTATTCTAGAACAAAACCACAAAAATACCTTAAGTTCCCATAGGCCATAGACTTTTTGTTTGTTTTTTATTTTATTTTTATTAATTACAGTTTATTCTCTTTGTATCCCAGTTGTAGCCCTCTCCCCACTCCCCTCCCAAGGCCATAGACTTTTAAAAATAAAAGATTTGTCACTGATAGGCAAGTGCATTAACAATTTATACTGTTTAACAAATTATAATGTTTCCTTAAAACCCAGAAAAACTTATTCTCCACTTCTCTTAACTCTCAGATTCCCTCCTTGTGGTATCTAGAGCCTTATATTTAATAAGAACAAACAACCCAGAAATGTCCACACTCTATAAAGACTAGCTGAGGCGTCTGTAAAGGGGTCCTAATTTCTCAGCGAATCAAGCTCCTCAAGTAACCTTGAACTCATCAGACAGCCTTCCCACCCATAACCCCCCATACACACTTTGGTTTTTAGAGACAAGATTTCTCTGTGTAGCCCTGGCTTTCCTGGAAATTGCTCTGCAGACCAGGCTGGCCTTGAACTCTGCCTCTGCATCCCAAGTGCTGATACTAAAGGTGTGTGCCACCACCATCCACATTATCACAGATGAAGAATCTCTTAAACACAGGCACTATCACCGAAAAACTTTTAATCAGGGTCTCAGAATGTGTGTGTTGTGTGCTCTTGCACGCACAAAAATTCAAAGAACAATAATACATGTATATGAAAATATCATAATGATGCCTATTGCTTGTATAGAACTAAGAAAAAACAAGTTTTTAGTCTAATAATGGTAAAAAAAAAATTTAACTGGTTACAAATAAAAGAGAAATGATCAATGCTATAAAAGGGACACAAAGAGGGCTGGAGAGATGGCTCAGAGGTGAAGAGCACTGGCGGCTCTTCCAGAGTCCTGAGTTGATTCCCAGATATAGATATCTAGATAACCATCTATAATGAGATGCAGGTATACATGTAGGCAGAGCACTGTATACATAATAAATCTTTAAAAAGAGTGGGGCAGCGGGGGGAGGGGGGCACACAACGGTCATAGAATCCAAGCGGAAAGTGGCTGAGACTGAAACACTGAATCACAAGACCATGCATGCCAGAAGAGGCCACCAGATCATGTTATAGATGGTGTGAGCCACCATGTGGTTGCTGAGAATTGAACTCAGGACCTCTGAGAGAGCAGACAGTGGTCTTAACCTCTGAGCCATCTCTCTAGCCCTACTTTCCTATTATTATTCTGTGTTCAGATATCTACCCTTAATTTCAATAGTACATGTTGTGGTTTGTCTGTTTCTTTCTCTCTCTTTTGAGACAGGGTCTCTACAGTGCCCTGACTGTTCTAAAGCTCACTATGTAAACCAGACTGGCCTCAAAACACATTGAAATCCTCATGCCTCTGGCCCCAAGTGCTGGCATTAAATGTGTGCCCCACCACAGCTAGCAAAACTATGTTTTGTTTTGTTTTGACTTTGTAATTTTTTTTTTTTTGTTTTATTTTATGTGCATTAGTGTGAAGGGGTCAGATCCCTTGGAATTCAGTGCTCGTAACCACTGAGCCAGTCTCTCTAGCCCCAAAACTGTGGTTTCTTAAACATTAGTGAAGCATGAAATGTTGATGAGCCATTGGTAACAGCAACTGACTATTCAGCTTTATTAAAAATCAAACAGTAGCAAAGGACTACTACATAATTCTAACTCACATTATACAAAATCAGAAACATAGTTTACTATCTTTATCCATGTTTCTGCATAATGAAGGAAACGCAATAAACAGTTCTTACCACAAATGAGCTCCACTTGCTGGACTCTGTTCATGCTGCTGAGAGTGTCCATCAAAGGGTCCCTTCTATCCGCTGCCTGGTCACTCTTGCCTTTGTTCTCATATGCCAGAACGGTATCATATTCATCTGTCAGGAACAGCACGTCTAGTTCTCTATACATTTTCTTTAGAAAGAAAAGAAAAGAAAGAAAAAAAAATTCTGTTTCCTTATTTAGAATGTCATTTTCAGAAAGCCAAAGTCAGGAGAATAACTAACAATTCCATTTATTTTTAAATTCACACTTAGAAAACTGAGCCTCAAAGTTGCCTTTTGAATTTCTACTTTTGGCCCAGATCTTTTCCAGAAATCTTCCAACTTCCACAGGACTATGGTCTATGCAGTCTGAATTTACTAATTTTTGAGCCCTTGGTTTCTGAGCAATTCTATGATACAAAGAACTGGTTACTTATTTTTATGTGCACAAACATTTTGCCTATCTACATGTCAGTGAACTACATGAAGGCAGTGCCCACAGAGGCCCAAGAGACTATCAGATCCTCTGAGACTGGAGCACAGATATTTGTGAGCCACCATGAGGGTGTTGGGAACTGAACCTGGGTCCTCTGCAAGAGCAGTAAGTATACTTACCCACTGAGGCACCTCCAGGCCCATGTTTTCTACTAAAACTTGGTAGAAAGCATCACATAATTCCTATTTTCCTCTACAAGAACTCAGTCTAAGAGTGTGACCTTATAAATTTGGCCCATAGGAAATTCAGTGTCCCCTGAAGCCCTGTATCAATCCATGAATAATTTTGCTGTGTATAATCTGTGAGGGTCAAGTGGAACCAAACACTCACCATACAATCTTGGCAGGTGCACAACCTGCTGCGCCAGTTCAGGGGCCAGTAGGTGGCAGCATCCTTCTTTACAAACAGCTTGGCTTGAAGCTCCTGAAGTCTGCAGCCAGACTGTGACTCACTTTTGGTGTTTCCATTCTTAAGCACGGTCTGAAATAAAATTAAATTTTGAAGCATGAGTCTCTGTATTTCTAAATTTAAAGAAATAATTTTATTCTTCTGTGCATGGTGCTTTGTTGTATGTCTGTGTACCATGCGCATGCCTGGTGTCCATGGAGGCTATGAGGGGGAACCATGTGGGTTCTGGAAGTCAAACCCTACGTCCTCTGAAACAAAAGCCACTGCTTTTAACCACATGCACAGCTGTGTCCGTGTGTGTAGAAAGGACCTGACAATCAAGTGTCTTCCTCAATCATCTTCCCCACGTTGTTTGAAACAGGATCTCTCACTGAACCTGGAGCTCACCGATTGGCTAGATTGTCTGCAGCAAATTCCAGGGATCCTCTCATATCCAACTTTCCCGAACTGGGATGCAGGTGCACAATGCTTGGTTTTGTTGTTCTTTCAGACAGTGTATCACTATGCAGCTCAGTTATAAGCTGGAACTTGCTACATTGACTAGGTGAGCTTCAAACTGAGAGCTCTCCCTTCCTCTGCCTCCTGAGTGCTGGAATCAAGGTGCCACCATGCCCAACAATGTTTTTTCACATGGGTACTAGAGAACTAAAGTCCTCACACTTTATGACAAGCACTTTACCACCTCCCCAGCCTATGCCCAGCCTTTTGTCATGGGCCCTACAGATGGCACTCAGCTGACTAGATTCACTTCATATGTGGCTTGAATTTCCTACAGTACCTGGAGGTCAGACTGAGAACTAGAGCTAGCACATGGCTCATTATTCTGCTCTGCTTTAGCTTCCTTGCCAGCATTCCTTTCAGGTTCTGGAGCATCTTCTTTCAGGGTATTATCTTCATGGCCTCCATTTTCAGGCTTGACAAAGTTTTGATCGCCCATCCCATCAACATTCAGCAGCTGTCCATCATCTTCAGCAGATATCCTGGAGACTAGGTTCAATGACACACACAACAGAGCTGTACATAGGCCTCTCAGACCAAGAAATCACACTGTTAAAATATCTCAGACTAGGAGAAAAGCTAACCTGAATCTCTGTTAATAACAAGAAAGGAATTAGCACTGCTTTTTAATATTATGCTTACCTAACTCAAATAAATGGTTCATTAAGAAATATTAATGTGTATATAAACACTTTATACATAAAGAATACACTACAGCTGTTTAAAAAAAGGGCTAACTAAAGAAACGAGGCAGTGGGAAGGGATTTAACTAAAAGCAGAAGAAACACAATTCTGGAAAACACAAGATTTTATTTGGGAGGAGAGAATTAGAAAGGGTGAGTCTAGAGACAGATGGGAAAGAAGCTAACGGTAGGAAAGTGTTGCAGCCTAGGGCGAAGCACCTGACAGGGTAGGGGAAGACAAAGAAAACCCAGGCTGGGACATGAGGATCCAGAAGGCTTTAAGGCCAGCCTGAGTGACAGAGAAACCCTACTTGGAAAAAAAAAAACAAAACACATATACAGAGCTTGGGGCTTAGAGGACAGCTCTTGCCCAGCTTGTGTGAGGGTCTGGGTTTGATCCTTAAGAGTACAAACACAACAAACAACCAATCAGCCGAAAGCAAAAGAAAAAAACTCAGTGGTAAACACGTGTAACTCAACGGTCTGCAGCCATCTGAGCTGTCTCTGGAAGAACGAGCAGAAAGAGCTGTGACTGCAGCAACCTTGAGGTGAAGCCAGAGAGCTTAGGCATGGCTCTGCTGCTTGTAGCTCCTGTGGCCAAAGTCCCCGAAGGGGAGGACAAGGAAAGAAGGTGCGCAGCAGAATGTCAGCGTTAGCAGAACAGCACGCAGAGCACTGACGACCACCACGCCAGCTTATGACTTAACTCCATTTCCTTACCTACACAACATGCTGTTTCCCCATCTGCAGCGGGGGGGGAATACACATACACTGCAAAATCCATATGGGAAAAGCCAACCTCCAGTGCAGGAGTATTAAAGCGTGTGGCTTTCAGAAAGTAATTAGGTCACAGGGCCTTCTTTTACAACTGCAATCTGCATCTTAGAGGAGACTGTATGCTCCCTCTCCATGGCCAGAGGACACACACAAAGTTCCATGTGTGAAGAATGGCCTTCACACCTGGCACCTTGACCTTTACTGTCAAGAACTGTAAGCAATATTTACTACTGACAAGTCTAAGGCATTGTATCACAACCCTGTAATGACAACCCCTTCAAAACAGGTCTTATATTTAACTACTTACTTTAGTTCTATTTATCTTTTATCTTTCAAAACCCCAACCAAATACTACCTCCTGAACTTTCTCTAACTCTGGTTGCATCACTACTCTGCACCATACTGCTCAAGTTCACGTTTGTTCTTGGTGGGCTCCCAGCCAGTCTAAAAGCACTCAGTGGAGAAGGGACATAGCTGGATGCTTCCTAGATCTAAAATCCAGTTAGAAATACATTCTAAAAATTTTGGATTGAACACAAATATTTCACAAGGACAAATTTGCATCAGATCAACCTCACAGAAACACTTACCTGCCAACTGGGCAGCATAAGCCCACAAGAAAGAACAGCGCTTCATACAAGCCTGGCACACCATCTCTTGGAAATCCCCATTCTCAGGCGGAATGGCACCGAGATGCTGTGGATATAGAAGCAGATGTTTCCTGTGATCTCCACGTCTTCTAGAACGCCTATTGTTTCAGAAACAGATACTGCAAAAGTACACTGATCACATCTTTATCAAAAGAAATGTAAAATAAAACAAAATATTTTTTTGAGATAGGGTCTCACTATGTAACCCTGGCAGGCTTGGAAATTGCTACACAAACCAGACTGGCCTTGAACTCACAGTTATCTGCCTCCAGAGTCTAGGATTAATGGTGTGTTCTTTGACCCAGTCAGTGAGCCATTTTTCAGCTCCATTTATTTATTTTTGTGACAGAGTCTCAGGTAGCTGAGGGTGGACTTGAACTCCTGATCTTTCTCCCTCCACCCACTAAGTGCTTGTTCCATCATGTCCCACTGGACACATCTTAAGGTCGAGGTATCTCCTTACCCTGCCATGGAACCAGTCTTCACAGACCACACACTGAATCATCTCATCTGGAACCTGACGAAAAAGCACTTTGTTAATGACTGTTCTGAATTCTAGGACATGAGAGTAAGGGTGGCCCGCAGGAGAATTAAATAATTCTCTAGCAACTCCATGAGAAATCTATCCATGTAAGAGCAGTCAAAAGGACAAATCCATTCTACATGAAGTAGCTTGCGCACAATTATCAAAGCTCCTTGATATCCTTGATAGTAGAAATAGTATACACCAACAGACCATGTGAAAGATGATTTTCCTTTTATCTTAGGATTAACATCTTAATGTTTTTCTGTCCCTTTAATGTGATGGCTTCTTAAGAGACAAAAATAAATAAATAGGACACCCAATAGGCAGAAGTTTTGTTTTTCTTCCTGCCTCTCAATTTATCAACTTTTTTTGAGGGGGGTCCTCTTTATTTTAAAAGTGCTATAAGAAACATTCTGCCCCATTCTTTAAAATATCTAGTTTTTGGAGATATTTGTTGGTGCATCAGTCTCTGCATGGAGAGGACTTAGACCCCCTACTTAGATGTAGCCAATAGGCAGCTTAGTCTCCATGTGGGTTCCTAAGTAAGGGGAGCAGGAACTGCCTCTGTCATGAACTCAGTTACCTGCTCTTTGATCACTTCCCCTGGTGATGCAGCCTTGACAGGCTATAGAGGAAGAGGATCCAGACAATTCTGATGACACTTGATAAGTTAGGGTCAGATGACAAGGGAGGAGGACTCCCCCTTTCAGTGGACTAGAGGAAAGAGGAAGGGAGGGAAGGAAAAAGGATAGGACCAGGAGATGAAGGAGGGGGCTACCATCAGGATATAAAATGAATAAATTGTAAAAAATAAAAATATATTTGTTAAAGATACTTTTAATTTTCTCTTGTATATAATTTGGTTCACTAATATGGTCCCAGATGATTAAAAAGCCAGAAAAGTGGAAAGAAAATGATAGGCAAGTGAGAGAGAGAAAGAAAAGTCTGCTCCAATGTTTTATTCTCATAATACACAAATGGAAAAAAAATCTAAAACGAACAGCAACAACAAAACCCTAGTTCGGTTCTAAGGTAGCTTGAGATTATTTTAAACTTCTGATTCTCTTACCTCATCTTCAGGATCAGGGTAAGGTCTCTTACAAATGCAATATAATCCAAAAAAGTTGTCATTGTACTTATTGCAAGAATTTACCTTTGATTTGTCCTGAAAGAGAATAAATTTCAGTACATATGGTACATATAATGGTCTAATAGTATGTATATGGACCAGTTTATCTGAGCTGACACTAAACTGGGATTTCAAGACACTTCTTTTTCTTTTTCTTTTCTTTAAGATTTATTATTTATACAGTGTTCTGCCTGCATTTGTGCCTACAGGCAAGAAGAGGGCACCAGATTTCATTATATCATGGTTGCTGGGAATTGAACTCAAGACCTTTGGAAGAAGAGCCAGTGATCTTAACCTCTGAGCAATCTCTCCAGACACTCTATTGTTTTTTTAGTGGTTTTTTTTTGAGACAAGGTCTCTGTGTAAACCTGCAACTCACTGTGTAGACTAGGCTGGCCTTGAACTCATAGATCTGCCTGACTCTGCCTCCCAAGTGCTAGGAATGTAGGTAAGCAAGTGTCACCACATTTGTCTTCCCTTTTCTTTTTTTTTTTTTTTAAGGTTATTTTTAGTGTGTGTGTGTGTGTGTGTGTGTGTGTGTGTGCACGCGCATGCACACCTATGTTCCTGCACAAAGGTATGTGCACATGGCTGCAGGTGCCTGTACAAACTAAAGGTGTCAGATCCTCTTGGAGCTGGAGTTACAAGCAGTTATACCTATGAATTGAAATCAGGTCGTCTGGAAGAACAGTACATGCTCTCATCTGCTGAGCCATCTCTCAGCTCTGAAGACATTTCTTAAATGCAGGTATGAAAGCCAAGACTGTCAGGTTATTAGGAGGCAAAAAGAAGGAAAAGATAACCACTGAGATAGCTCAGTGGTTAAGAGCACTGCCTGCTCTTCCAAAGGACCGGGGTTCAATTCCTAGCACCCACATGGCAGCTCACAAATGTCTATAATGCCAATTCCAAGCAATCTGACACCTTCACACTAATGTACATTAAAAAAATTAATCATAAACTTAAAGGAGAAAACAAGGAGGTTTTAGCAATTATTAATGAGCAATGTGGCATTCTCCTTTCTCTTGCATCTACAATTTCCTGAGTTCTTTAAAAGCATAGTTTGGTTTTGCAGACAGCTCTTTATAATTACCATAGCTCTTCATCCAGTCACATGCTCTAAAAGCCTCAGCATGCAGAAATAACCAGCATAAATAAAAATCAGCTTAAAAAGTATCTCCTCCCAGACCTTTAGCATTAACTATAATGTATACTGTAGACTCCCAAAAGGTTATCTAGTTTTTCCAGCCAAATAAAAGTGAAAACACTCAAAAATAAATATTTTGGAAAAAATATGTATTTTTTTTACACTTTGGTAAATACCAACCTCAGCCCATTAATTGCATTTTTAAAATATACTTTTATTTTTTATATATAAATTTATTTTTTATATTTTATTCACTTTAGATCCTGATTGTTTTCCCATCCCTCATCTCCTCCCAGTCACACCCTCCCTCCCTCTTCCCCCTTATGAGCATTTTATTTATTTTTATTTTTATTTGTGTGTGTGTGTGTGTGTGTGTGTGTGTGTGTTGGATCTCCTGGAGCTAGAGTTCCAGGTGGTTGTGGATGCTGTGAACTAGATCCTTGAAAGAACAAAACATGCTCTTAGTTCATGAGCCATCTCTCCAGTCCCTGCTCCCACATACATTTGTAATCACCAGGCTTACTTACAGGAAATAATTTGCATTCCAAATTTTTAAATTTGCTGTTTCCACAATCACAACGAAAATTTCTATTAAGAAAAGAAGAATATATATTTAAGTTTTCTTTTTTAAAATTAATTACTCTTTCAATACCAATCATCACTTCCCTTTTTGACTCATTTCTAAAATCTAAATGGTAGCCTTTTTGATGTTTGTATCTTATTTGGAATTTTACAACAACCAACAACAACAACAACAAAAAACACTTTATAATTCAAGACATCACTACACATAAAAAACAAATAACTTTATCACTCTCACACACAAACAACTGAAATAAAAAAGGGAAAAATGAGTAGTTTGATCTAGTACTCATAATTAAAATTTTAAAAGGCCTACAGAAAAACCATTCCCGCTTATATTAAATTTTACCAACACACAATTACTCTGAATGAAAAGCAAGATTAAGAAGGCACTGTGATTGCAAAAGAATCTAAACTTTTAGAAGACATCCAGCAAAAAACTTTACCTTTTTGTGTATAGTTCAAATAGTTTATGACTTCCATGGCATTCATAGCTGCAAGCCAAACAAATTCCTGCCGGTTCTTCTCCCTCTGGTGTGCAGGTACTACAGGCATACAGTGCTTGTCTCTTCACTGAGCCCTAAAGACCAGCCCAAAACAGGAAAGAAAAAAAAATAAAAAGTTATGCCACAAAGGATCAAAACACTATTACAAACTCCAGCTCTATACTGGTGCTTGTTTTTATGTAATTTTTTTCTTATAGCAATAAGTAAGTTTAAAACCTGTGGATAAACTAACTGATCTGTTTAATCATTAACACATGAAAATAAAGGTAAGTTTACATGGGATTGGGAGAGTAGCATCACTTTTTTGGGGGGACAGGGGGCCACTCAAGACAAGTCCTGGCTGTCCTGGAACTCCCTCTGTAGGCCAGGCTGGCCTCAAACTCAACAGATCTGACTGCCACTGCCTCCCAAGTACTAGATAATGCATGGGCCACCACCACACAGCTCACTTTTTTTTTTTTTAAAGAAAATGTTTATAATTCAACCCAAGAGGAAAAATTAATGCATAAAAACAATGATTTTAATTTGGGGTGATATATGGGGAAACATCTAGAAGAAGAATGTAATGACGCCCACGACTTACTGTCAAATAACAAAGAGTAAGAAAGGAAAGAATATTGAATAGACAAATGATTAAAAGCAATATATTCACAAGGGATACAGATATTCATAAGACTGTTCTTTCACGTTATCTGTAGATTTAAAATATTTAAGAATTAAAAGGTGAAAAAAAAAACAGCCGAAACTTAGAAATATGGGTAAGGGGGCATATGTCTCCCCAGAAAGGATATTATAAGCATACAACAACATGCCTGGCTTTTTATGTGGTTTGTGGGGAATGGCACGCAACCACAGAAATTTCTACTTTACTTCTGTGGAGCCAGTCAGGTAGCTCTGTGGGTAAAGGCTCTGGATGTATAAGCCTGGAAATCTGCATTCCATCTCCAGAATCCACATAAAGGTGGAGACAACTGATTCCACAAAGTTGTTCTCCGGTGTCTGCCTGCACTCATTCTGTGGTACGCACACACACTTTTTTACAAAGACTGAATCAACGTGAGGTTAGAAAGATGGCTCAGAGGTTAAGAGAACATACTGCTCTCACAAAGAACTAGCATTAAGTTCCTAGTACACGTTAAGCAGCTCACAGCCCCTAACTCCAGCTTAGGGGAATCAGGCTCCTGCGGTCTCAGGGCACCTGTGCTCACACACATACCCACACAAACAATTAAAAACTAAATCTAAAAAAACAAAACAAAACACCTGCCAGGCAGTGGTGGTGCTTGCTAATCCCAGGAGGCAAAGGCAGGCACATCTCTGAGTTCAAGGCCAGCCTGGTCTATAGAGTGAGTTCTAGGACAGCCAGGACTACAACAGAGAAAAAAGAAAAAAACAGTAATAAATACTAAATGTCTAGAGATATGACTTTAAAAAACAAAAACCTAAGCCTTTAGTCCTAGCACTTGAGAGAGAGGTGGGTCTTTGTGAGTTCAAGGCCAGCCTGGCCTACATAGCGAGTTTCAAGCCAGTTAGAACTACTCAATGTGTCTTTGTCTCAAAAAAAAAAAACAACAACACAAAACAAAACCCACAAAAAAATTAAAATGTTAAGCCAAGCATGGTGATGCACACTTGTAATACCAGCAGTACTTGGGAAGTGAGGGCAGGAATCAAAACTTCAAGGTATATCTGGTCTACATAAGACCCCATCTCCAACAACAAAAAATGTTAGGTTAACATTTTATGAAGATAAATATAGTAATTAACAGCTGACATACAGACTTAGGACCTTTCTTCTTCCAAGGGAGGGGAGGGGGCTTAGTGGTCATTCAATGAAAAACAGAGAAAAAAAAAAATGACTGGTCCTGGGTTGCAGTTCCAGATGAGTGGAAAAAAGCAAAGGACGTCACTGTTCCTTGATATGATGGAGAATGTTTATTATAGATAAAAGGAAGAGCATAGCTAGAGGACATCTGGAAGAATCCAGAGTAGACAGGACCCTGCGCTGGAGCCCTGTGAGGGGAGGCAGAAGAGAAGGGAGAAAAGGGGGGGAAGGGAGACAGGCAGGGACAGCAGCCAGAAGGCCCAAAAGAGAGCTGGGTAACCAAAATGTTTGGATTATTTAGGGAAGAGCAACTGGGGGAAGGCTAGCCCAGACCCTGGGCCGTAGGGAAAATGGAGCAAGGAGAGCCCAGGTAGGGACTGAAGGACGTGGGGAGAACCTGGTGGCCAGCCAGCTTTGGTATGTTAAATAAGGCACACAGCCCTTTGTCCTGGGTTGGAAACCTAACACAGATCCTTTAATTTAAATGCCAATGACCATTCGGTGACTGTTTCTGGGATGTAAGATTTATTCAACAATTTCGCAGTGCAAACCCAACTGGGTCAACAAATACAATTTCGACTTCGGTTCACACCACACCACATCAAGCCTCTTCCCCAGTCTTCCACTCCACCCACAGGCATAGTTGCCTGTTTCCTTCCACCAATTCTCGCTCTTTTTAGTTTCCTTCCTACCCACCCTTCTTCACTTTAGTACTTGGACGGTAGGCGTCACTAATCACTACATCTCGGCCTCTCAAGCTCTTTTTCACATGGTCACACAAACACCAAACGGATCCTTTTCTCCTCTCTTGGCTTTCCAGGGCCACCTGATATTCTAATTCCAATCTACTCCCGAGGGAGAGGGGGCGTCACCCAGCACATAAACAAGGAACTCCGTTTAACCGGAAAAAAGCACCAGCGAGCAGTTAAACTAGACTGCAGAAATGTCTAGAAGGCCACCCTCACCGGAAGATTTTCAAACCCGGCCCAGGTACCCTTTACTTTTCCCTCACGGTGCCTAATCAACATTCTTTAGGGTGGAAGAAGTGGGCGCAAAGAATATCTGGGTTTGAGTGGTCACGAGGATAATCTCGTGGAAAGCAGGCCACCAAGAGGCGACAACTCCACGACCGGAGCCTGTAAGAGTCCCGCCGTGGGGCGGAGGGAGAGCCCTGCCGGCGACAAGCTGAAGACGAAAGGGCAGCCGGGCCGAGGCTGCCCAGGGTGCAGGCCCGCCGCGGAGCGTCGGGCGGATCGGGCCGCGGCCGGCGGGAAGCTGGCAGGGCGGCGAGAGCAGCCGGGCCGTGCGCACCTGCGAGTAAGAGCACTTCTCCGAGTCGCTGCCGCCCAAGACGGCGCAAGCCTCATTCTCCAGCTCCTCGTCCTCCTCCAGCACGTCCACCAGCGACACCACGGGCTCCAGCTCTGCCTGGCAACCGGCGGGGCTCTCGGCTCCGGCCATCCTCAACTGTCACCGAGCTCCGCTGCGCAGCCCAGGCGGACGCGGGAAAAGTGGCCGCCAGGGGCGTCGTGAGAAGGCGGGGCCTGAGCGCCACGCAGCCAATCCCGGAGAAGGAGACGGCCGAGAATGGGCGGGGCGGTTCCCGGGGATCGGAAGTCATTCCTTTCGCTCTCTCCCGCCCGCCCCGGCCGCGGGCTGGCTTCCGCTTCCGGGTGGCGATTGTCTGTGGCGCGCTGTTGAAGCTGAGCGGTCGCCATGGAGCTTTCCGGGGAGTACGTCGGTTGCGACGGGGAGCCGCGGCGGTTGCAGGTGTCCTGTGAGGCGTCGGGCGACGCGGACCCTCTCCGGAGCCTGTCGGCGGGCGTGGCCCGGATGAAGGAGCTGGTAGCCGAGCTCTTCGGGTCCCTAGCGGAGGGAGACGCGCAGGGCGTGCCGGTAGATCCCGACGACGCTTCGGACGGTGAGCGCGGGGGCGGGGCGCCGGGGTACTCCGGCGGGTCGGGCCGTGTGAAGGGCATCTTGAGGAGGCGAGCCCGGGGGAGGAGGAGTCGCAGCTAAAAGTCACGAGCCCTCTCTGCCCTCTTTGTCTGATCACCCCCGTGTTCGCGACTTTTCATTTATATCGCTGAAAAAAAGCGTGGCGAGCGTTGGCCTAGGGACTGGACAACCAACCAGGTCAGCTCGCCTCCTGTGCTCTCGTGGGACGCCAAGGACTGAGACAGGCAGGCATGCTCGTGGAAGAGTGGAAACTGTGGCGGTCTGTAACCATTGCTGGCTGACAGGAAGACCGAAAGGGGAGGGAGGTTGGAGCTGGGTGTCGAAAGACGGAAAGGAGTTTGATCAGGTGTGAAATTAGAAAAACATGTTTGGCAAAATGGGAACAGCTTCAGATGATAGAGACAGATTTTGTTGTGGGGAGTCCTAACCCTGAGAGGCTCCTTTCTCGTTTCTCAGTTTTCTGGGTACTGTTTTGAAAGTAAATGTTGTGGGTGGGGGTTGTATTTTTAAATTAATTGATAATCTCATACATATGTTACATAATTATATTTTTAATTTTACTATCTACATATATGTGATGCACAGTGGTCATTTTCTCCTTCCCTCCCCCGCTGAGCCCCTTCTTAACAGGGCCCCACCTTCTTTCCTTTCCTGCCTTTTGTTGTCACTCACTGAGTTTATTTAAGGTCGCCTGTATGCGCGTGGGTGGGTGATTATTTACTGGAACGAGGGCAGTTCTGCAGTGAGTACACCACTGAAGAAAATGAACCATGTTCCCAGAAACTATTAACTGCCAAAAGCTCCCCCGGGAAGGGTGGGACCTCATGAGCCCCTCCCCCTTCCATGATCGAATTTTGAGGTTGCTGTCTGGTGCGGGTAAACCACAGCTATTGCCAGAATGTAAGGGCGATGTCACGTCCAAAAGCACCACAGTCCTTTCTCTGGCCCTTACTTTCTCTCACCCCCTCTACTGTTGTAGAAATTAACTGTTAGTTTGGTTTTTGTTTTGCTTTTTTATAAGATGAATGTTGGCCAGCACCTGTATGCAGTGTCTTCAGAGGCCAGAAGAGGGCATCAAATCCCCTGGAACCAAAGTTAAAGATAGTTGAGTGCCATGCAGGGAAAGCGTAGGCAGTTCGCTTAAGCAACTAAGCCATCACTCCAGCTCCACCTCTGTTAATAGGAAAAAAATTATTTTGTAGACAGTGTCACCAAGTAACTGTTAAACCTGCTTGTCTTTGTATTTGCAGAGGTCTGCCTGCCTCTGCCTCAGCAGGGTGGGGATTAAAGAAATGTGCCACCACACTCGTCTTTTATTAGATTGTTTTTTTTATTTTGAACACCAAAATAGATATTTTATTGTCCTGAGCTAAGGGGTCAGTTCTTCTGCAGAGGGGGTTAAAAGTATTAGCTAGGTGTACTAGTCAGGGTTCTCTAAAGCAGAACTGATAGAATAAGCATATGTATTTACATGCAGTATATACATATAAAGATATGTATTAGAGTGCTTACAGCCTGTGGTCTGAATAGTCCAACAGAAAGGCCAGGGAACTGGTAGTTCAGTCTATAAGAGTGGATGTCTCTTCAGTCCCAATATGGTTCTGGAGTCCCAGGAAGTCTTACAGAGCTGCCAGTTTTTGATTCTATGTTGGCATCCTTAAAAAAATAGGTTCTCCCACCAGCAAAGGGGACCATCTCAGGAACAGGATAGTGAACTTGCTAGTCAGAGTGAGAGCAAGCAGGCAAAAAGCAAAAGCTTCCTTCCCTTTCTTTTCACATGGGCTACATAAATTGACAGCCAAGATTAGTCATCACACTAAGATATGAAAAAATCAGAGGCCATTGGTGGTGAAAGTATGAAATGGTGTGTCTACTTCAGAGTTCCTCAAAAACATAAGCATATCACCCCTCAGTTACACACTAGTTCTCCAGAGTTAACTGGGCATGTTTATACCAAAGCTCAGTACAGTGATTGTAGCAGCACTGTTTGTTAATAGCTGTAATGTCGAAATATATAAATGCCCATGACCTGAGCAGAACTTACGCATTCTTTTAATTGTTTATAAATAGTCATTGTGTAGAATGAAGTATTGGAGATTGTTCAGTAGATAGAGCTAGCGATACAAACTTGAGGACTTGGGTTTGACTCATGAGCACCCATGTAACACCATGTTCTTGTAATCTTCATGCCCCTGCAGTGAGTTGGGAGTCAGAGCCAGAAAGCTTGATGTATGCAGAGACCCTTCCTTACAGTAGAAGGGAAAGACTGTAGTGAGTTTGTGTGCACTATGGCATGTACATACACATCATACATACACAAAGGAATGAAGTGTGGATACGTGCTACAATAATGAATCCTAAGACAACTCAGGCACAAATGGCTGTACACTCTATGTTTCTATTCTTATGAGACATCCAAAATAAACAAATCCATAGAGCTTGAAAGTAAAATAGGAATTGTAAGAGTGAAAGGAACAAAGAGTGGCTGTTTGTGGCTATGGAGTGTCTTTTGGAAGTAATTAGCATATTTCAGAATTAGTGGCGATGGTTAGATAAGCAAGTGAATATTCTGAAAACTACCAACTGGAGTCAGGTCACTGTCTCTCAATAGGAGTGAATTTTAATGGAGAATGAGTTAATCTCCAAAAGTAAGTGATAGAAAAAATTTTAATTCTTAAATTCCTGGAGGTGGTGGTGCTTTTGAGACGGCGTCTTAGAGTTTTATTGCTGTGAAGAGACAGTATGACCACTGCAACTCTTATAAAGGAAAACATTTAATTGGGGCTGGCTTACAGTTCAGAGACTTTAGTCGATTATCATTCATGGTGGGAAGCATAGCAGTGTGCACTCAGATATGGTGCTGGAGGAGCTGAGAGTTCTGTATCTTGAACCATAGGCAGCAGGAGACTGCGTGGCTTGAGCATATATAAGACCTCACAACCCTCCTCCACAGTGACACACTTCCTCCAACAAGGCCACACCTCCTAATAGTGCCATTCCCTTCAGGCCAAGCATTCAAACATGAGTCTAAGAGGGTCATACCTATTCAAACCACCATACAGGGCCTCTGTATGTAGCCCTGGCTATACTGGAACCCACTATTGTATACAGGCTGGCCTGAACTCAGAGATCTGCCTCCCAAGTGCTGTGATTAAACGTGTACACTTACTTTGTTTTTGAGACATGGTCTCGGTATGTGGCCCTGTCTCCCCTGGAATTTATGATGTAGGTAAGGCTGGCCTTTAACTTACAGAGATCTGCATGTCTCTTACTCATGAGTGCTGAGATTAAAAGTTATCACACCTAAAAACTTCCTGAAGTTTTTAAAAATTCATCTATTTTATGTGTATGTGGGTAGCATGTTACATGTGTAGAATTGGTTCTCCACCTTACATGGGTTCCAGGGATTAAACTGGGATCACCAAACTTGTACTGCACTTACTTGTACCCCCTGAGCCATCCTACTGGCTCCTGAGGTTTATAAAATGTAAGATATGCATGGTATTTTAGTCCCCAAAGAGAAATGGTCTCGTATCAATCACTTTACCTATCTATATTTTTCATCCACTAAACATAACATCATACAACAAACATTTATTTTAAAAGGTGATGATGAAGATGATGCAGAAGATGAAAATAACATTGGTAACAGAACTAACTCAGATGGACCATCTGCAAAGCGACCGAAACCAACATCTTAGCAATAGTTTTTATGAAATTAAGACTGCTACTAAGTTGAGTAAGCTGTTGTAATCCCAGCTACTTTGGAGGCTGAGGCAGGAGGATCGAAAGTTGGAAGCTAGCTTGTGCTACATCAAGACCTTGCCTCAAAAAAAAAAAAAAAAAGGCTGCAGGATATTGCTGTTTTATCACGTGCTAGCACTTGTGGAAGACCTGTGCTCTAGTTGGGGAACTCTAGTTTCTTTCACTGGAACTTGTTACAGAGAAAACTTCCTTGTTTCTAACAGACAAAAGTACAAGAAATGTTTGGAAATGAAGTCCTGTTTTCTCATCCTAAAATAAAATGGAACCATTCAGAGTGGATGAAATCTAAATTGACAAATGAAATTTTTTCCACAAATGCATTTTTAATGTTTTTCTTTTTAAAAATGACCATTGAATTAAATGGTGTTTGTCTCCATCTTTTAGTGTTTATAAAAAGTGTTTATAAAAAGTGTTTATCGTGGTTCTTAGGCAATATTTGAAAGAATTGGTAAGAACAATATGGTTTTGTATATGTATACATTTGTACAAGTACAGATATGAGACCCGAGTCAATAAAACATATTGCTTAAAACTTAGATATTTCCTGTACCCATATTTTTATTTTAGTCAAAAGGGAGCTGTTAAATAGTTTAAAAATATAAATTCTGTGTGTTCTTTTCTGTTCTGTCTCAGTAGAAACTAAGTTGGATTTTCTTAATTTACATTGCATCTTTCAAGATTTTGACAGCTGAAATGCAAAATGTACCTAATGAAATTAGAATCATTCTTTTAATTATAATATATGTTTTCTATTTTGAGACTGGGTCTTGCTATGTATGTGGCCTAGATTGGCCTGGAATTCACTACATAGCCTACCTGTCTTTGAACTTGGAATATTTTACTTCTTAATGTTGGGGATCACAGGTGCACACAGCCATGTGTGGCTTTTTGTTGTTTTGAGACAAGGTCTTGCCTTGTGGTGAAGTTGACCTTGAACTCCCTGAACGTAGCCCTACCTGTCCTCAAACCTGTGATCGCTGTGCTCTCCACCTCTTGGGTGCTAGGATTCCAGATCTGTCCGGGCTTCATAGATGTATCAAATTAGATATAACAAATCATAATGAGTTAGTTATTATTAAGTCTTCGCTGTAGTTTACAAATACAGCTTTTGAGGCTAGGGGCATATACCTTGGTAGGATGCTTGGCTAGCATGCACAAGTCTTGGGTTTGCATCAGTATCTCATAATGAAAGTGAAAATAGTCTCTAGGGCTGGGAATGGGTTCTGTGGCAGAACATTGGCTCTGGGAGCGGGGAGGGTTGTTTTGTTTTCAAGACAGAGCTTCTTTGTATGTAGCCCTGGCTGTCCTGGAGCTTGCTCTATAGACCATACTGGCCTCAAACTCAGAGGTCAGGTCTGCCTCCCAAGACCTGGGATTAGAGACATACACCACCACCCCTCCTTTCCTCTTAATGTTCTCTTTTGTTTGAATTCTGAGCCACGGTCTGAGCTACTCTTAAACTTCCAGGGGCCACCTCTCAAGGTAGCAGGGAACTGAACCCTGGACTTTCAGATTCAAAGTCAGGAGCTATCCAAGCCTCTGCCTGTCCTTTTTTTTTTTTTTTTTTTTTTTTTTTTTTTTTTTTTTTTTCTTAAGACAGGGTCTCACTATATAGCCCAGCTGGCTGGACCTGTTCCTTTGTTCCTTAGACCAGGCTGACCTCAAACTCAGCTGCCTGCCTTTGCACAGCTGCAAATTGTATATTCTAATACCTGAAATGACAGATGATATTACCAAGGACACTCAGCTTAAGCACCTTACATTTTTTTAATGTTTTGCTTGGAGTGTCAGCATTGCACCAAGCACTCTTAGGTAATTCAAACAATTTCAAATAGGAAAAATTACCAGTGGCCAGACAGTTTTGTTTAACGATGTTTCTAATATTCAGTTGTTAAATTATAATTCTAGATTTCCATAATCCTTAAAGAAAAATACTTACCTGTATATAACTTAAAATAGTATATTTTAAATAGTTTAAGAGGGAGCTGGAAAGATGATTCAGCACTTAAGAATACTGGCTGCTCTTGGGTTGAGTTCTGAACATCCCCATAGCTTACAACCTTCTGTAACTCCAGCCCGAGGGACCTGACTCACTTATACTGGTGCGCAGATAAGCATGCAGGGTAAAATAAATAAATAAAAATAGTTTAAGTTATAGTTCAACTTGCTGCTAAAATTTTTATATTTCCCTTTTTGTGTGAATGTATTAAAGACATTTCAGTATAGTACTTGTACTTGTAATGTTTTGAAGTTCTGGGCTGTAGGTTTGATGAATCTTTTTGGTTTTAATGCTTATTCTAATAGTCTTATTGCTGACATTAGCCAGAGTCAAGCAGAACAATGCTACCTTTTGAAACAGCTCCAACTTTTTATTTTTATATAGAAAAGTCCACCCTCACATTTCTACCTAAAAATAAGCCTATCATGAGCCTTAGGATGAATAATCTAAAAGGTGAAACAAGGACTTCTTGCTAGAGAGGAACTTTTTCATTTTTTTCTAAACAGGGGTTTTCAAAACCCTGTGGAGCCTTGGCTGTCCTGGACTAGCTTTGTAAACCATGATGGCCTTGAACTCACAGAGATCCACCTGCCTCTGCCTCCCTGACTGCTGGGATTACAGGCATATGCCACCGAACCTGGCTAAGAGAGTGCCTAAACAGTATTTTATTATTTTAATAATATAAATATAGGGCCTAGAGCCACGTTTTTGTAGTAGGTTATAGTTGCTTGGCTATGGTATTAGGACAATTAAAAGACCAGTGAAAAAGAACATAGCATGGATAAAAACATAGGGGCAGACATGATGATACACACCTACAATCTCACCTCATTCTTTTCTTTCCAGATAGGTTCTCTGTATGTAGCCCTGGCTGACCTAGAACTCTGTGTAGATCAGGCTGGCCTGAACTCTTAAAGATCTTCGTGCCCCCATCTCCCCCTAGCCTTCAGTGTTGAGCTTAAAGGTGTGTGCTGCTATGCATGCTGCTGCTTTCATCCTTTAGGTTTCAATTTAAACATCTTCTCCAGGATCTCTTTAATTTTTTTCTTGAGAAAGCCTTTACCTCTTCTCCCTCTTGCAACTTCCATAGAGGTTAGGAAAACTAGGCCAAGTATGGCATAGGGTACCATCAAATAAAGAAGGGTAGCAATCTTCCACGGATACATATGACTAGGCTTAACCTTGAAAACAACTGTTTTAAACCAGTGACATTCTTAAAGTATAAGAATGTCATAAAAATCCCAGCACACAGGGAAGCAGAAACAGACAGATTGCTATGAGTTAGAGGCTAGCCTAGTCTACCTGTTCTACAAAGCAAGTCTAGGACAGCCAAGGCCGTACAGAGAAACCCAGGCTCGATTAAAAAAAAAAAAGCCAGGCTTGGTGGCATATACCTTTAATCCCTATACTCAGGAAGGCAGAAGATCACTGTGAGTTAGAGGACAGCCAAAGTTACAGAGAGAAAAACCCTGTCTCAAAACAAAACAAATGTCATAAAAGCACTAACTATTTTAGTTCTCTGGTGACCTTTGGGATCACAGTTGCTCTATTTAAAGTTGAGGTCCATGAATTCTAAAAGTAAGTTTCTGTTTAATCTTAAAAGCTAACAGCTCACATTGGGATGTCAACAAGCCACTAGAGTATGGTTTTAAATAGAGATTTACTCTGGACAAAAGTCTGATGGAGATAACAAATGTTTATGAGTGCTTTTTGGAACGGCAGTGACTACAATTGTGTCATGTAGTTCTAAGAGCCTATTAGGTGGCTTAGGAAACTAGAAATTTCATAATAAAACAAATTAATTGAGAGCTCTAACCGACCACTTAATAATAAAAAAAACCTTGTATATCTTCTCAACACCAATAAGGAAAATTCCCAGACAACCGATGTAACAAAGATATATTGAGTTTAAATCTTGGCCTTGAAGAAAACATCACAAATCCTGAGACCTGAAAGAGTTGAATTAAACTGGAATACATGACAGATTAGGCCACAGACTTAATAGTAAATATCAGCTTTTTGGCTTTGTTCTTTAGAGGGAACTGGATTAGTTTTTACAGTATAGAAGGAGAAATACGCGTTCATAAAGCGGGCACCTGCGTATTAGTCACTGTTGTAAGCAGGGCCCATCACAATACATGATAAAAATGCAAGATTTTGAGGAACTGTACATGTGATCATGTGAGGACAGGTAAGTTCTGTGGGAAAAAGAACTTCTTTCACTGGGAAGAACTCTAACTTTCAGGAGGTAGAGTCTAAGTCTAAGGTGACATTTGAGCCATAGTTTGAAGAAAACACAGATAAAGCGCAGAGGCCCTGAGTCAGAAATTCCTGAGATATTCCAAGACCAGTGGAGCTAGTGTCTGTAATCCTAGCACTCTGGAGGCAAAGGCAGGAGGGACCTAAGTTTAAGGCCAGCCTGAGTTGCAGTGTGAGACTTTCAGAAAAAGGAAAAAAGAAACGATGATTAGTGTGGCTGCAGAATTGAGCAGAAAGAGCATTAGAGAATGACACATGGGTTGCTTATCTAGGACTTTTCTTTGTGTGGCCCTGGCTGTCTCAGAACTCTGTGGACCAAGCTGGCCTAACTCTGAGATCTGCCTGCCTCTGCCTCCCGAGTGCTAGGAGTAAAAGGTGTGTCACCACCATACCCTACCCAAGGTGAGCCCTGGAATTTGACTTGTAGATAGAGTTGTCCTTGAACTGTGATCCTCTTGCCTCTTCTGAAATGCTGGGATTGCAAGCATGAGGCACAATTGATCCTAGACTTGAAACAGGTTTTGATGGGTTGACATTGGCAGCTTGGTTTTAAAGGGGTTAAATTTCATGAGCCTGCCAGTGAATATATGAAGTCTGAGCAGGCAGTGAGTGAAGTGAAGCCAAGTCTAGTGATTGCATGCAAGTGGTCCCAGCTGCTTGAGAGATTGAGGCAAGAGGATCACGTTCAAGACCATCCAGGATACCCTTGTGAGATTCCACTTTAGAAAACAAAAACAAGTAGGTAGTGGATAGTCAAGTGAAAATCTGGAGAAGGATACTTAAAACCACAAGACTGAATGAGATGACAGAAAGTCTAAGAAGAGAGAACTGGGGCACACCAACACAGAATTGGAAGAGATCCCCAACAAAAAAATCTTCAAAGAAGCAGCTCCGAGGAAGAAGAAAATCAGGGAATTATCTAGAAGTGGGCCACATGTGGCTACTCCTCTTGGTCTGGGCTCCTGAATGAGTAGGCCAATATGGAACATCATCACTTCATATGGTGCCAGCCCAAAAGCCTGTTGGAGAATATGTCAAAGATGCAGTGTCAGAAACTCTTTAAAAAGTAACTCAAGAATCCAGACCTGGTCCTTGGGTTCAGTGTTACTCACCAGTGACTCTGTGGACTTGCTGACAAAACAGCAGTTTGGGCAGAAATGGGAGGTAAAAGTCCAAGAGAAGCCCGTTCAGAACAACCCAGGAAAGATCTTATATCAGGAAATGTAGACAAAATTGGAAAGGGTTTGAGTGAACTTCTAAAGAACATTTGCTGATGGTGCGCCAAAGATAAGCATAGCTCCAACACTTGAGTCTTCAGTAATGAATCTTCAGTAAATGCTGTATTAACACACCAGGGACCAATTCTTGGAACCCTAGTGGGAGCATCTGAAAAGTGTTTAAGACAAAATGATCTGAGGCCCACCTCCATGGACCTTGACGTTATTTGTAAGTGAGTTGTTTGGTTTGGTTTTGTTTTTTTCTTTTTCCACTACCTTACACCAAAAGAAATAATTAATTAACTGCATGGTGATTTCCAACCACGGTCCAAAGTTATCTGGACTTTTATATGTGGGAGGATTTGTAACATGTTGGTGCGTACTTGATGAAAGAACTAATGAAGTCTCACAGTAGTTGCTTCTGCCAGGAATTTAGGGACTAAAGATAATGAGTCATTAACACTGGGTATTTAAGAACAGACTGACACTACCCCTGCCAGACAAACAAGAGCAGTGACTTACTCGTGTGAGCACTTGATCTCTTATGACTCCACCATAGAAAAACTTAGAAATATTTTTACTTGAAAATTAGTAACATCTAAGTCAGAAATGTGTAACAGTGAAGAAAGTGACAAACATTTCTGCAGTTACTCTATTTTCTGTGCCAGCACTTTTTGAAAAAATAAAGTATTTCAATGAAAAACTTTCAAGGGATTGTTTCAATTTCATGTATGATTACAAATAAAATGATAGCACTGTTAGTAAAGTGCTTGCAGAACTGCTTGTTTGCAAGAACCTACATGTTTGTTTTTGTTTGGCAGGGCAGGCTATTTCGTCCAGTGGAAACTGGGATCCCTAGACCTCATTGGCTGGCCAACCCAAATACTAATTTTTCTGTAAGATGGAGATGGGATCTGAAGCCAGATATCCTGGGGTCAAATTTTGGCTCTTCAGATAGCTGTTGTTTTGAGGCAGAGTTTCACTATGTAGCTCTGTCCCAGAACTTACACTGTAGACTAGGCTCAGAGATTCACCTACCTCTGCCTCCCCAGTGCAGGATTACAGGGATGCCATATCCTGCCTATAGCTCTTTTAATTGACATGGCTTTTCCAGTTACTTGCCCTGTCCATGGACAAGTTATTAATTCCCACATGCTTCAGAGACTTGTAAAATGACACTCATGTTAATATATGCCTCGGGAATGGAGTGGAAAGTTGATATACAATTCTTCTAAAACATTTCTGCAGTGTGAATACTAATAGCACTCAAGATGCAACTGATTTCGCAAAAATAGATGTCAAGCTGTTTCTCTGAAATACTGAATATATTATAGCAAAAGATTTGTTATTTCAGCAACTACACTGAATTTTGGGGGTTTTGTTTTCTGTTTTCTTTTGAGACAGGGTCTCTCTCTCCTTCCCTCTCTTCTCTCTCCTTCCCTCTCTTCTCTTCCTGTCTGTTCTAGAACACTCTTGAGTAGACCAGGCTGACCTTGAACTCACTTCCACCTCCCAGGTACTGGGATCAAAAGTGTGGGCTACCACTCAGAGTTCATGAAGTAGATTATGATGCTTTTGAGTTAGTCTTTTAAGATTAAAGTTTGAATCTGGGCATCGTGGTACACACCAGTGTTCCCAGCACTTTGGGAGGCGAAGCATGAGGATCTCAGAGTTTGAAGCCAGCCTGGTCTACAAATTGAGTCCAAGACAGCCAGAGCTAAGAAACCCTGTCTTGAAAAACCAAAAAATAAAAAAAAAGATTAAAGTTTGAGCCAGGCATGCTATCACAGGCACACCTTTCCTTTAACACCCAAACTCAGGGAGGAGGTAGGTGGATCTGAGTTCAAGGCTAACCTGGTCTACACAGAGAGTTCCAGGACAGCCAGAAAATAGAAAATGTCTTAAAAAAAAAAAAAAAAAAAAAAAGAAAGAAAGAAAGTTTGCCAAGAAATCTTAGCCTCTCTGCTCAAATACAGCTTAAAGTGAGGTTCCTGGAAAACTTGGAGGACTAGGGTTGTAGCACAGTGATGAGAGTTGGCTAGCAGGTTCAAGGGCCGAGTTTGACTAGATGTGCAAAATGAGCAAAACTTTCACTAATACTCATTTTCATTTTTGGTATGAGTCAGTAGCCAGTATATAGGGATAAACAGTTGCCACTTTTACAGAGCATGGGATGGTGTGCTGTTGTTGAGACACCACATCAAAGTGCTGCTCTCCCAGGGTTGTCGTAGCTTGAACGCAGTGAGCCAAAAGGCCATGAGTATTAAAATAGTGTAAAATGTTTTAGTATACACATCACTGTAAACCCTGATCTCACCCACAAAAAGAACAATCTCCCTTTAGTGATCTGTGCTGGTACACCTGACATGTGTGTTATTTCAACCATTTAATATTTAATATGTCCTACATAATTTTTAAACACCTTGTAGGTCAGTGGTTTAAGTAGCCATTGCCCAAAACAAAAAAAAAATCTGTGTATCTTAACTAGCCATCTATGGCTGGTACTGTAAGTCAGTGGTAAAAGTACAAAAGGCATAGGTTGGTGGTGACACAAGCCTTTCATCCCAGCACTCGGAAGGCAGAGGCAGGCAGTTTGAAGCTAGCCCAGTCTACAGAGCAAGTGCCCGGACAGCCAGAACACACAGTTGAAATCCTGTCTTGAAAACAAAAAACAACAAAAATCAGTACAAAAGGCTTGGGCTTAGTCCCCAGCACTCTCCCCTACCCACCCCACTCCATCCAAAAAAACAAAAAACAGAAAGGTGATAGCCACCTCAGTGATTTTTATGCCAGTCCCTTATAAACTGATCAAACAAGCAGTCGTTCCAGCAGTATGAATTAGTGTCTTAGTCGGAAGAATTTTAAAGCAAGCAAAGCAACTGTATAAAATTTAAATTTTATCATCATGGTTAGACCTTTTTACACTTAACACAATGGAAATTATTCATTGTTTTCCCCAACGGAAAATTTTCTGAATCATACTATGTTGCACATAGAATAGAAATAAAAATTCAGGTACTTATTCAAGTTTCTAAAGAATGAATATAACAAGCCACTATTTTACTTCCGAAATCTGAAGTCATTAACATGATTCTGTAGGACTATATCTCAGGCTTTACCTAAAAAGTCATTATTCAGATAAAGTGGTCCTCTTGTCACATTTTTAAAAAAGTCTCTGTTCCACCACAACTTCCTGAGATCTGTAAAGAAACTGCAGTCTTGTGGTCAGCCTCCATACAGTACTGGCAGTCGTGTAATAAGGGAAAAACGGTGACTGGTTTTATGTGTCGATCAGTTGTAGTCTGCTGATCTGATTAGAAGCCTTGACAAATGCCTGGTGGCGATTACAGATAACGGCCAAGCATATGGGAATGATACAGTAGCCCACCGTTTTGGGATCCGCTCTTGTACAAGAATAAAGGAACAAAAACATCTGTAAATACGGTATCAAAAAAATAACTGTCCACAACCAAAAGGGCAGGGATAGTAAACGCGCTTTCAAGGAGTGTGTCCATGTGGTTCCTTCCCGAGGCTCCTCAGGGTGCTGCTGAATGTGTTCCAGAGCCAGCCTGTTGTAAGTCTCATTGATTTCAAAAACATAGTAAAATGCTGCTGCACTTGCTAGCAAATACAATCCCACTCCAATCCATCCCATCCGCTGACGGAAGTTCATCATTCTCCATGCTCTGTGCCTTCAATGTAAACACAGGAAAAACTACAGTTAGGGTCTAGTAATGTTGCCGTGGCAACTATTCCAAGTGCACTTTATTTAAATTCAAGAGTTCTGAAAAGTACGAGCATATTTAACAGCCATAAACAACTTACAGGTGGTTTTATATAACAGTTGTGAGCACGTAAAAATACTGGTTTCAGTATAGAGTGCTGCTGTTTATGTGAACCCCACAGAGTAAATGAATCATCACATCTTGCTTGAATCGACACAATAAACCTTCGTTTCAGAGAATGGAACATCTAGTTTCCCCACAGGACATTGCACTTGACAGTTGCAGTGCTTTCTGACTTAACACTATTACTTCAGGCATGAACACTGGGTTCTACTCGTTCAACCAGTGTCGGAGACCCCAAGTTACGACGGTAACTCTTTCAAACACTTACAGTGGTCCCGAAAATCTTCCTGTTCCCCCAGCAAGCGTGCAAGAGTCACTCAGTTCTGAATAGTCAGGTGCCTTGGGCATTTCAGAACAAGCCACCTTAAGAGAAACCCTCTGGGTCGCGCAGCTCGGCGAAGATGAGCACCGCCGGCGGGAGCACGAGCTAGCAGTGATTAAGCTCAGCGTGACTACGGCTGGTCACGCGGCAGCGGGCCCGGTAGCCCTCTGGAGCTCCAGCCGGGGGCAGCCACCTGGAGATGCTTAGCCACCGGGGCCTCAGGGCAGCCGGGCCCGCCCCCCACAGCACCCGCTGCCGAGCCCGGGCTGAGCAGCGGCGCCAGGCTTGGCCCGCAGAACCCCGAGCTCGGCTCCCAGCTGAGCGCTGGGCCAGCCTGACAGCCAAGCTGAGCAGCCCCGGGTCTCACCTTCCTGTCCTGAGTGGCCCGCCCGCTCGCAGTCCCGGATGCCGCCGCAGCTAGAACTTCCGTCTTGGGCCGGAAACGCGCTCCCTCTCGTGACGTCAGGCAGTGTCCACCGCGCCGCCTCAGAAGCGGCTGTCTGCTGTCTGCGGCGGTTCGGCTGTGGTCAGGCGAGACGGCCTCCCCGCTCCGTGTCCCCCACTCCCATGCTTAGTACGTGGCCCCCGGGTCTCTCCTGGAGCCCGCAAGGGTCAAACACCCTCCCCTGGATTCGGACCATGGGTCTATAGTAGCAAGTGGTCCGCAGGCACGTAACTTACATGGATGCTCTGTCTTCTCAGGCTCCTGGACCTCGGCGAGTTAGAGACAAGCGCGCACATCACTGTGAGTGGCGGTAGCGGCGCCGGGAGCGAATTGGGACTTAAATAATCTGGGCACCATGACGCTGAGCCTCTTGGAAGACGCAGGGGAATGGATATGAACTCTCGGAAAGCGCTCTTGGTTGCCGGCATCCCTCCGACCTGTGGAGCAGCAGAAGGCCCTGCAGGCTGGGCTGGCTCCCTTGGGGAAACAGACTTCATGGGAGGATGTTCAGAAGGGATGAGAGCAAGAATGTAGCCTTCATAGCGCTTACAGTAGAGACCAGCAAGCTCTGGTCCCAAGGAGACACCTGGAAAAGGAGGTGTCTGGAGAGTGATCTTTAAACCTCCTGATGCAGATAGTTTTTATGGGGAGAGGGCATGAGGGTGAGTGATTGTGGGAATCAAGATAACCCTCTCAGTCTAGACCGGGGCATGATCCCTGAAATGCAAACCCCCAGCTAGCACAGGCATTAGGTGAAGCTCTCCAGCCCACCCTGCATAATCTAAGGTACAAAAAGCTGAATGTGTTCTCAGGCAGGCATCCTCCGGGACCAGATGAAGAAGAAGTTGAATTTCAGATGTTTCATACTTCCCAGGTAATGAAAACGTGGCAGGTGTCGGATGTAGAGAAAAGAAGGTGGTTGATAGAGAGCCTTAGAGCCCAGCATTTGAAATTACTCGAGTCCTCAAGATAAACAATCCTTTCATTACAGTTGCAGAATGCCTGAAGACTCTTGAGGCAATATTTGGGATTATTGATAATCCTAGGGCATTGCAGGTCAAATACCTTACTACTGAAAAGCTGTCTGCATATGTTTTAAGGTTGGAGCCTTTATTACAGAAGCTGATATAGAAAGGAGCAATGGAGAAAGAAGTTGTGAACCAGGCCCGTCTCGACCAAGTCGTTGCTGGGGCAGACCGCAAGTCAGTTCAAAGAGAGCCTGGACTGCCAGAAGGTAGCCCAGCCCCAGGCTTGCTGCAGTTAAAAGAGATAAGGAGGCAGCAGAGGAAGAGGTCCTTCAGGCCCAATGGGAAGGGTATTACACTTAAGACCAGCAAAGCTGTCATCGTGAGCAGAACATGATGGAGGAACTCAAGGCAGCAATCAGCCCATATCCACCTGGTGCTGCCAAAGTACCTTACCCTTTGTCGTGCTGTTCACCCTAGTGAATGTCTCCCCGACATATTACTGACATACACCATGCCCTTCTACACTGATAATTATTGAAACCAAAAGATCATTCTACTAGTGCAGTGTTCCAGTAGGCCAAAGTTTATGGGCACATTGCATAGTCATATGTGACTGTTATCAGTTATCTGTACTTCTCAGGTGTTCCCCACTTTTGTGCTGAAAACCCTAAGGAGGGCTATGACTATAAACTTTCTGCAATTAAAAAACACAGTTAACATTTTCTTGGTGTCATAAAACTGAATAAAAGAAATGCTAATAATAAAATGCTTGCTCTTTCTATACATTGGGGTTCTAAGATATTACATTTGGAAAAAAATTTGTTTTGTTTTTGAGACAAGGTTTCTCTGTATAGCCCCGAGTGTGCTAGAACTCACCAGACCCAGGCTGGTCTCAAAACTCAGAGATTTGCCTGCTTCTGCCTCCTGGGTGCAGGGATTAAAGGCGTGAGACACCATGCCCAGCTGGCATGTGGACTCTTGAAAGCTGTGATTCTGCCCATGTTTGTATGGTGGTTTAAGACACACTGTCCTACAGGTCACTAATTTACTGTCACAGTGAGAAACTTCACATTTTGTGTAGCACATTTTGTGTAGACACATGAGTGTTACTAAATGCCGCACCTCCCCTGTATGTGAGACCCTGAGCTGAGGGAGTAAATGTGACAGGATAATTCCTGCCTTAAAGGTTTATTCAGACTCAAATAATAGCTGACATTGGACATGTCCTTGGTCAGGGACTGAGTATCAACTGAAGAGCATCTATCCAAGAAGCTAAGTCTTTCCCAACTCCCATTTTATGAGTAAGATGAGGCCCAAAAATAACTTGTCTGGGATTTTACAGATAGTAATAAGACCAGGCCACACACACACACTTGGGTTTCTTTTTTTATTAATATTATTCTAGCTAGATCATGGGTAGGTACAAAAACCTTTAAAGGACTGGTCTTTGACAGCTTATATCCCATAGTGTGTGGCAGTGGTGGCGACAGGTGGGGAAAGGTGCCCCCTATTGCTGCAGCTCTGTGAGGGCCTAGGATGCCAGACACAATTAGGCATTGCAGCTCTTGGAGCTTCTAGTAACCAGGCCCTTTACTCTAAAGCATGAAGTTGGTGGATAGGCTTCTTTACAAGTATTGCAGCTGTTGTGTAGGCCTAGGAAGTGAGGATTCCTTCCCCCTTGACAGAGGCCAGTGTTAAAGCTCTCAGGATTTGGGACATCTGAGACTTGTAAAATCATGAAGGCTCTTGTGATCTCCAGTGACAAGGTCCTGCAGTCTTTTCTACCTCTTCACAGCCTTCTGTCCTTCATCTCTGCCTCTTCAGCTGTCAAAGCAGCCAGGCATTTTTCAGGCTCTGCCTACCAGTCTACTATCTGTATTATCATCCTAGCCTCACAGCTATTAGAAATAGGTAAGGAGGGCCTGGAGAGATGGCACAGCAGTTAGGAGCACTGGCTGCTTTTCCAGAGGTCCCAGGTTCAATTCCCAGCATGGCAGCTCGCAACTGTCTATAACTTCAATTTCAGGAGACCTGACACCCTCACACACATATGCAAGCAGAGCGCTAGTGCATATTAAAAAAGGAGAGAGTCTTTCCTTGGAAGCAGCACAAGAGGGTATCTCCTAGCTGATTCAGTGAGCTCAACAGCTGGTTGTATAGGCAGGGGAAAGCTATTTGTGCCAGTTTCAGAAAACCTTACATGTAAATGAAGGATTGTGCTTGCAACAATCACAGCACTGTTCTAACACTAGCCAGGGCAATCACTGCCATCAGAGAAACTGGGTCCTTCCTTGAAAATGGTTGCAATGTCATGTAGGGTTCACTGGGGGTTGTGCTAGCAAATGTCTGGTAGAAGCTGAACCTGTCCTGCCTGAGGCTGCACTGTCAGGAGCTGGAGCGATCAGCTGCAGTTGTGTTTTTTAAGGTGTTCATGGAATGTTCAAAACAGTGATGTTGTCATAAGGATAGCTGCCTGGCTCTTTGACAGCCTCAGCTTAAAGCAGCAAAGACAGCCGGTTCGGTTCGTTCAGCAACTGGTAATTATAGAGTCAGATTGCCCCTTCGTCGGGAATGCTTACAACTTACAGAAAGAACTTATTAAAGTGATTTTATCAAAGCAACAGGCCAGGATTTACAACCAGGCTGCTCACTGCTAGAGTCCTTGATCTTTCTTTTCCGTAAAGATTTCTTTATTTTGTGTCATGTGGTTATGCATGTCCATCAGATTTGTGCAGTGGAAGCCGGAACAGAGATGGGAGTCACATAGTTGTGAGTTACCGTATGAGCTCCAGTAACCGAACCCAGAACCTCCACAAGGCCAGCAAATGCTCTTAACTGTTGACCCATCATCTCTCCAGGCCCCAGAGTCCTTGCTCTTAATGTATTCTGTGTTAGCTTGTTAACTTCTCACAGAAATTCTCACGGGGACCTGTGCAAAAAACAGTTCCATTTTACAGACAGGAAGCTTAAGTTTCAGGAAGATTCAGAGTCAAGAGGAAAGGGACACTGAGTCCAAAGAGGTTTGTTTTCTAAAAATTAAAATAAATTTTTAAAAATTTAGATCTATAAATGTTTGCTTGCATGCATGTGTTTGCAACCACATACGCATGCCCAGTGCCTGCAGAAGATAGAAGAGACTTGCATAACTCTAGACCTGGAGTGACACATGATTATTTGCTGCCATGGGAAGCAAATGTGGGTCCTCTACAAGAGCAACAAGTCCCCACACCTGCTGAGCCACCTCTGCAGCCCACAGACAGCTTTTCTTCCTCTCTTTCTTTCTTTCTTCCTTCCTTCCTTCCTTCCTTCCTTCCTTCCTTCCTTTCTTTCTTTCTTTTTTTCTTTCTTTCTTTCTTTCGAGACAGGGTTTCTCTGTGTAGCCTTGGCTGTCCCACACTCACTTTGTAGACCAGGTTGGCCTGCAATTCACAGTGATCCACCTGCCTCTGCCTCCCTGAGGGCTAGGATTACAGGCGTGCGCCTAGCTCAGACAGCTTTTCTTAAGGTCCTCTGTTTGCATCTGGTTAATACTACAGAAATGAGAAAATAAAAAGGGTTCATATTTATGAAATTGAGAAATAAAAAAAGTGTGTATGCCCTTTTGAACAGTCGTGTTTCAAAAATACAACGGCACTAGAATGCTATGTTGACATAATAGGATTTAATGGGGAATTTTTGTTTTGTTTAAAAAAAGAAATGAAAAGACTGTGTCATGTCAACAGCGAAGGCCATCCCGAAAGAGCTTCCTTAGTACCAGCCATAGAGTAAACATCACAGTGTTAGTTCTAACCCAAAGTAAATACCTGTCAGTTGATGCTGATGTAAATAAAGACTGAGTAAATATCTATGGGAGAAAAGATAAATCTTTACAGAAGAATTTCAAGTGACTCATGTGGCTGCTTTACCTTTTAGGAAGTATATTAGTTTCTTTTTGTTCCTGTGCTAAAAAACGTGATGCCAGAGGTGACTTATGGAGGAGAGGAGGTTTTGTTTTGTTTTTCAGGGGTTGGGTTTTTTTTTTCTTTGTTTGTTGTTGTTTCCTTTGTTTTTGCTTTTGTTACAGTTCCAGAGGCAGAGTCCGTGGTGGCAGGGAGGGTGTGACCGCAGGCTGCTGGATCAGGAAGCTGGCTGGTCGCAGCTTGTCATTCAGGAAGCCCAGAGAGCTAACTGGAAGTGGGACAAGGCTATAAACTCTCAAAGTAGGTCCCCAGTGAGCATGCTTCCTCCAGGAATACATTCCTTCAAACAATGCCACCAGCTGGGTACCACGTTGTATGAATACCTGAGCCTGTGAGAGACGTTTGTCATTTACATGAACCCTGGAAGCATCGTTTATCATTTTCCTTTCCCTTTGCATGTAGGCTCACTTGGTGGCTTCTTTCTAAGGATGGGAGTGTGGAAAGGGACCACTGTAACTTAGGGAAAGATCTGGCAAATGCTACCTTGACATTAACATGAGTGGTGTCGCCGTGCTGCAGTATGGATCCCCGGTGCTAGGTGATAAAGCCATACCCCAGGCTAATTACGAGAAATGCACCATAGAAACCCAGTTGAAGACATTTGTTAAAAGTGCTGAAAATCTACCCCAGACCAGACACAGCTAAAGAGCCATGGTAACTACATATAACACTAGGGAAGCCACGGCAAGGAATTCAAGGCAGGAACTTAGAGCAGAAACCACAGAAGAAAGCTGCATTCTAGCTTGCTTTCCATGGCTTGCTCAGCTTGCTTTTCTATACAACCCAGGACCACCTTGTTAAGGGGAAGCACCTGTTGGGTTCAGGGTGGAAGCCAAGAAAACTCACTATAGAGACAGAAGCTTCAATTGCAAGCTTTGTTTTCTGCATGCACAGGGAGGCGGCCAGTTCCGGATTTGAACCATGTCCCAAAAAGATTGTACAACCCTTTTAAAAGATGGGAACAGGAGCTGTTGCATTGACCAATCATATTTTGACACAAGGGTTGAGCAAGGAAGTAAATGTGGTTGACTGGGCCTTTCCAGGTCACCTGGTTTCAGAACCCTAGACTCAGCTAACTCTTTGCAGCCATGACCTCTCTTGAACCTTGGCCTGGAGCTTTAGAATGATAAGGGAACAAAGGAATGGGCAAAGACAGGCAACACATTGACAACTTGTATGCTAAAGGATAATGGCAGCTTCCCTCTTTACATCCTTTACTGCTTAACAGACAAATATGAAACACGTGATGAAGGAGGTTAAGAGTTGGGCTCCGTGAGATGGCTAAATCCAGGAAACTGCCTCCTAACAGCACCCACCATAGTAGACTGGGTCTTCATTAGTCATCAGTCAAGAAGATGTCCTCAATCAGCCAGGCATGGTGTCACACAGTAATCCCAGAACTTGGGAGACAGAGGCAGGTCTCTGAGTTCAAGGCCAGCCTGGTGGACAAAGCAAGTCCAGGACAGCCAAGGTTACACAGAGAAACTGTCTCAAAACAACAACAAAAAAAAAAAAGAAAGAAAAGAAAAGAAAAAGGAAGGAAGGAAGGAAGGAAGGAAGGAAGGAAAGAAAGAAAGAAAATGTCCTCAAGTTGTGCTTCTGGCAGGCTCAATGCTGGAGAATGAGATCACCCTAGACCAGTGTGGTGTAGAGGCCTTGACCACTCTGGAAGTAGCTGGCCGCATGGCTGGGAGGTAAAGTTCATGGTTCTCTGGCTTGTGCTGGAAAAGTGATAGGTCAAACTCCCACAGGAGAAGAAGACAGGCAGGGCCAAGTGGTGGTTGACAACCATGGCTTTGTCAATGTCATGCCCACCTTTGGCAAGAAGAAGGGCTCCAGTGTTAATTCCTAAGTCCCATTGTGATCCTGACACTCTAGTAAAGCCACTTTGTCCAGAAAAAAAAAAAAAAAAAAAGAAAGAAAGAAAGAAAGAAAGAAAGAAAGAAAGAAAGAAAGAAAAGAAGGAAGAAAATGCTCTCACAGACTGGCCTATAGGCCAATCTGATGTGGACACCGCCTCAATTGAAGTCCCCTTTTCCGAGATGACTGTAGCCTGCATCAAGCTGACAAAAAAACAACAAACAAACAAAAACTAACAAGAACAGTACCAGCAGTCTATCTTTTCTTCTTAGGGCACAGAGGCACAGCCCTGAAGTAAAATGTTAATGGTAGGGAAAGTGGCTGAGTGTGCGGGAACTCTGCACTTACTCCAGCTCTTCTGTAAGTTTAAAACTTAAGTAACATTGTTCACTGAAACACAACACATCCATTAAGTACTTACATGCAATTAACAAAAATGGGTGCCAACCAGCACAGTCAGTCATGAGGCAGTGGGTCACAGGAGCTCCCACCCTTCCCAAAAGTTACTCATTTAACCACTAAATGGCACAGAGTACTGAAAATATCCTGAGCAGGCAGATCTCTACGAGTTCAAGGCCAGCCCCTGCTCTACACAGAGAGTATCAGGTCAGCCAAGGCAACAATAGTGAGACCAACCCTGTCTCAAAAAAAAAAAAAAAAAAAAAAAGTTGTATTTCTGCTTTGCTCCCAGTGAAGATTCCCTACTTCTGTAATGTTGCAGAGGTAGAATGAATAAATCAAATGAAACAAAGACAGTAAATTACAAAAAGCCATTTCTTTTTCTTTTTTCTTGTAGTTTTGTTAGGAATAATTCACATGTAAAGCTAGGTGAATTGGCTCCTCTTTAGGGACTGACTATGCCAGCTGCCCAGGATTCCTCCCGGAGCCTGAGAAAGGTTCTGCCTGGGAAACAGCCTGATCCCTTTAAGCTAAACCAGGGCGACTGAAGGAACGGTGTTCCCATCCTCCAGGACGCTGGCTGTCCTCCCGAGCCGCCTGAGGATTTCCCCACCCCAGGGGCTCAGCCACTGACTAGAGACGGGGCGGATGACCCCCTGAAAGCTATGCTCTTCCTGGCTGTAACCAGGGATTTAGAGAAGGCCTGTGACACTGAGTAGATTGCCTGGATCTCAGCTCCAGGCTTTCCATGGATAAGCACACTGTTGCACTTAGCTCAGGCTGTGCAGTGTCAGCACCCAAGCTTTTGTCTGCCGGGACTGGCTGGCTGACCAGGGTTCCCTTATGGCACAGCAGGGGGCTTTCTGTTGTTACAAACCTCTTTTGATTCCGAGGGGCCCTGCGGCATTTGCTTCACAATGAAACAGGGCAGTTCCTGTGAAATGCTCCTTAGGCGACAGTACACCCACAGCCTTCTCTGGGATAGAATGCTTTATCACATGCCCAACTCCATACGGATTGTGAAAGCAAGGCATAGACTTTCCTGTTCATAGTTTAAGCGTAGTGATTCTGAGGGCTCCACATACATCTGAAACAGCTTGCCTTTTCAACCTTATTATTTCTTTTTTCTTTTCAGCTTGAAATCTTCTAGAAGAAATAGAAAACCAAAAATCTGGACATTGCGCTAACCCAGCTCCAATAGCGTGCTGTGCCCCAGGCCCTTCAAATTTTGTTTCATGTATAATAAGTTTATCTCATGACAAATAGTCTGCCACAGGCAGAAGACTTGTTTTTGTCGTGGAAGAAACACACTCCCGAATGAGGCACATTGTTGCTCAGCACAAGGGGCCCTGCTTCATTGTGAGGAATACAAGAGCCTGTGGAGCTGATGTTCCCTTGTCCGTTTTCTGGCAACCACCCGTCGCTTCTTGCTAGTGTTGTATATACTCAACAAACATTGTCAGGCCTTGAAAGAAAGTGCCCAGAGTTGTAACCTTGTGAGAAGCTAAGCCATCAAGTTTGGGAACATTCAAATAAATAAAGAAAAGCCTCAAATGATTCACCATTGTTGGAATGTGGGATGACACACAACTTTTACAAAATTGACCGGAGATCCCTTCAGTTTAAAACTGGCTCGAGGGCTGGAGAGATGGCCCAGAGGTTAAGACCACTGACAGAGATCCCAAGTTCAATTCCCAGGAGCCGTAGGGTGGGTCACCACCATCTATAATGAGATCTGGTGCCCTCGTCTGGCGTGCAGGCATACACGTAGGCAGAACACTGTATACATAATAAATATGCAAATCTTAAAAAAAGAAAGAAAGAATCTGGCACAGGTGAGGATGCTGCTCATCAATGGAGTGTTTGCCTACTAGCATAAACAGGCTCTGGGTTCCATCTGCAGGACAGAGGAAAACAAGCAAAACAGCGGGGGGGGGGGGGGGGGGGGGAGAAATAAGCTGGTAGGGGCTGTATGCTATCCACAATGTGGCCACAGTGTGGCGCCACTCCAACAGGTAGAAAGAAACACTAGCCTCTGAGCAGCGGGGCCACCACAGCTGGCTGAGCTGTTCAGGGACACCCGTCTTGGAAGTGCTTGGGCGCTTGGGCTGCAGAATGCTCTGGAGTTATAATCAATTTTATATCAGGTTTAGCTGAGAGAAAGTGCTCCGAGAAGAAACCAGGCACTGCAGCAGTGTTTGTTACTAGCCCAGGAGCAGGAGCGAAGGCTTCTGCAACTCACAGTGCTTATACTGACTGTGGAGTCCGTACTGAGGGTCATGCCCTCAAACTTAGACTTATTCTTATGAGAAAAAAACGTTCTGAGATTTTACACCTTTAGATGATCCCTGACCCAGAATCCCATTATTTGCTCTAAATTCGACGGATTAGGTCAGACTGAGCCTACAGGCACACAGGGGATTACAGAACCCCCACAGACACCCCCCCCCACACATACCTCTTAGCCTTGGCTTCTACGTCTGGATATTTACCCACTGGCAAGCAAAGCTATTTGGGAAGAAAAAGTGTGCCTAGTTGCTGCTCAGCCAGGGAGTGTGGCAGGGAGTGGGGTTTGGAGCTGGCGCTTTTAGTCCCAGCTCTTGGGAGACAGAGGCAGGCAGATCTCTGTGGGTTCAAGGCCAGCCTGGTCTACAGAGCTCAGGAGAAAAAAAAGAAAAGAGTGCTTGCTCAGCCATGAGGTCAGCCCCCACATAGCAGGCCAGATAGAGCGTCGGCTTAGAGCGTCGGCTCCCATGAAGCAAGTAGGGTCTGGTCCTGATTTCGCTGTCAGAGGAGGAGACAGGGGGTCACTAGGATTTTCTGGATCCCAGTACAGCTGAAAAAAAAAAAATGAGGTTCCAGGTTCAGGGAATGGCTTCATCATCTCAGAATGGTTTAAAGTAGGCTGTATAAAGGGCTGCTGGTATCAAGCCATTTCTGATTGCTTATAAAGCCTAAAACAATGTAAGTGTTATGTAAACAGTTGTTGCACTGTATTGTCCAGTGGCAAAGGGGAAATGCATGCACGTTCAGTGTAGGCGAGATTTCTTTGGAGATTTATGTGTTTTCTGTTCCTGTGTGTGCTCATGCCACGTACAGTACACCTGTAGCAGCCAGAGGACAACTTGCAAGAATCAGTTCTACCCTTCTGCTATGTGGGTCCCCAGGAACTAAATTCAGGTGGTCAGTCGTGCCGACAGGTGCATGACCCTGTGCGTGTGTGTGTGTGTGTGTGTGTGTTCAAATCAGTCTTCCAGTGATGCCAACAGGTGCTTATAAAGTACCCCTAGCTGTACAGTGCATACAGCGGAGCCTACAACCAGCAGAGTGTGGGTAGAACTAGATCAGGTTGACAAGGAAGACGCACCTTCCTCCTTTAAGTCGGGGTGCGTCTCCTCAGTGCCTGAAGGTTTACCTCACGACAGGTGTTGAGCGGAACCACAGGTTGAGGTGGAGAGCCGGCCTTTCTCAAGAAGGAGTCCTGGCCCTCTTATCAGTCACGCCAGCCCTGCGCAAGTCTGTATGCTCTGAAAACCGGAGAGCTGGAAAGGGTCACGCCTTCTCTCCAGAGATGCTGTCACCATCGCGAGGTTAACGAGGCAACCGTGTATCAATCAGCAGAGCTCTCAGGCCACGGCTCACTCCCGAGATTCTCTTTCAGCGAGTCAGCAGCCTTCTCATTTCAGAGAGGATCCCAGAGAAGGAAGGAACCTGTCACTGCCGCCTCCCTCCCCCCACACACACAGCAGAGCGTGCGTACTAAGTGTTTCCTAAATCCTTGGGAAACCTGTTGTTTTTTTTTTTTTTTTTAATCCAAATAAACACACAAAACAAACGCGATTGCATCATTCTAAAAGGAAGGTGGCTTACAAGTTCCTGATTAAGTGGAAAGGGAAAACGCAATTGATTCTCATAATTACAAGCGAATTACACAGCCAGGGCGGTTCCAAATCTCCCTCACATCTGTTATCTTAATTTATCCCTGGGCAATCTCCTGCTTTGAATAACCTTTTATGACAGCACTCATTCTCCCCGTAGTTAATGTTTAGTGTCTACGTCTGGCCCTCCTGCTGGTTTTATGACCTTCTTGGGGGCAGGGACCATGCATCCATAAAGCCCCAGCACTTGGCATGGTGTTCGTTAAGACTTGTCTTGCAATCCACAGAAACCCACTGAGTGCAACTGAAGCAGAAAGAGGGCTTTGTTCTGAAGAGCCCCGGGCCAGTGGTGCAGCCACGTCTTGGGCGCCCAGGAACCAGGTCCTACAATTACTCCTATCTTTCGTCTTCCTCATTAACACCTCTCACTGTTTCTCTTCATTCGACTGAAAAGCTGGCTGCCACCATCCGCCTAGCCAACGGTCCAACTTGTCCAGCCCTGCAAGCAGAGCCTCAATCACTCTCTGGGTCTCAACCTTCCCAATTCTCCAGGGCCTGAGTCTCTGATTGGTCCAGCCTCGGTGAGGTGTTCACCTCTAGTCCAATCAACTGTGTCCAGAGGGGTGCGGTCCAATGGTAGGTCCGCGGTTGTTCCTATGGAAACCATGTGCGGTGGGGGTGGGGCGGCGCAGGAAGTAAGAAGGCACAGTTCCCAGAAAAGGGTAGAGGGCAGGGCCGATGAACAATAGGGGGCCACGTTCTGGTAAATTCTTGATGTTCTGTAAAGGCTCGCTGTGCTGCGCTTCTTTGAACACAGTAGGTCCCTAGATGCTGCTGAGTAGGTATGGCTCTGGTCCTCTGTGTGGCTCTCGATAACCTGTAGTCCCTTGGCCTGCCTCACTCCCGCTCTCCCTTGGGCTTCTTAAGAGGTCTGACCAGGGCCCAGAGTACACTGGAGATTGATTGTTCCTTCAAATTCCTCACCTAGGCTGGGCACAGTAGCCTGGAATTCCCAGCAATAGGGAAGGGGAAGCAGGATAGCGAGTTTGAGCGTGGGCTACCTCGGAAGACCTTGTCATAAAAAAACAAAAAGACCCAAACATATATATACACATACACACACACACACACACACACATATACATACACACAAACGCATGCACGCACACATGCAAAAAACCCATTGCCTCACCTTGTAGTTACCATATTATTATTGCCTTCCTCCTAAATCCCAGTGTCAATAGCAGCCCCACAAGACTAACCCTCCGACCTGTAGGGTAGGGTGGATGAGGAATTAACACCCCACTGAGCAATGGTTTGACCAATGGGAGACGTGGGTAATTCCTTACTCATTCCTCCCATGACGTACCCTGAAGTGAAATGTACCCCTTGGGAGGGTCCTGGGAGTCCAGGCGCCCTCACGTTGAAGCAGCTGCTTGGTAGCTCACCTCCCTTGCTTGCCCTCTATCCCTGGCACTGATTCCTCCTCAAGGAGGAGCCAAACAAGCCTTTACTTCCCCATTCTTTTTCCTGTGGAGCTAGGGGTGTCCTATGAAAACTTATTGGTCCTGATAGACACAACACTTAAGCAGTGTATGAGGAGCCGGAAAGATAGTTCAGTGGGTGAAAGCTCGCCATGTAAGCAGGAAGATGTGAGTTCAACTCTTCAGAACCCACATAAGAGCAGGTACATTGCAAAAATGTCTGTAATGTCAGCGCCTGCAGTGGGGAGATGGAATCCCTGGGAGATTGTGGAACAGGGAGCCTGGAGTACACAGTGGAAAACCCTGGCTCAAACAAGGTGGGTGGCAAAGAGCAACACCCAAGGCTGTCCTCCAAGCTCCACAGGAGTGCCACTGTGTGCACATGCCTGCAGACACGCAGGCACACACACACATCGCACATACACATACACACACACCAGTGTTGTCAGAATCCCCCCGTCCATCCATCTTTGGGTTCTACTTTTCTCCACACTGGCTCTCTGTTTATTCAGGCTTCCCATAAACAGAGGCAAGTTTGTCTCCAGACCCAGCTTTTACTTTTTGATTCCTTAAAGAGGTTTATTTACTTTGATAGTATGTCTATGGTTGTTTGGCCTGCATGTCTGTCTGTCTGTGCATCACACACCTGCAGTGCCTACAGAAGCCAGAAGAAGGTGTTGGGGTCTCCTGGAACTGGAATTAGAGATGGTTGTGAGCTGCCATGTGAGTGCCGGGAATAGAACCTGGGTCATCTAAGAAAAAAAAAAAAAAGCAGCTAGTTCTCTTAACTGCTGAGCCATCTCTTCAGCCCCTTATTTTGTTTTTGTTTTTTTTTTTTTTAAAGAAATTACTATGTAATCCTTGATGGCCTCAAACTCACAGAAATGTTCCCAAGTGTGGGATTATAGGTGTGAGCCACGATGCTAGTCTTCCACTTTGTCCTTAAATGCAAAGAACGCCTCTTTCCCCAGAGTTTCCACCAAGACCGGAAGCTTCTCCTTGTGGGTTTTGATTGGCCTTTAAGGTCCTGTGTGTGTCTCAGACCAATCACTGGATAGTGGGCACTATGCTTATTCTCCAGGCTTTTGTCTTTTTAGGTTTCCAGGTAAACTGAGGTGGTATTGGGCAAAAAACAACATAGGTGTGGAGAGCTGAATTTTTGTTCCTCATTCTCCCCTAATCCGGTATAGATCTATGGGGCTGGGAGAAGGATGGGAAGGGGGAGGGGGTAAGGATAGGGATGAGCAAGCAGCTGTCTGAGCAGCTGAGTGCGAAGCTGTCTTAGTTACTTTTCTCACTGCTGTGTGTGACCAAATACCTGACAAGAAGCAGTTTCTGGAAGAAGAGTTTGTTTTGGCTCATGTTGTCAGGATAACTCCCAGGATGGTGGGTAAGTTAGCCACACAAGTCAGGAAAATGGATGCTGCTGGCTCAGCTCTTTCCCCCACCCCTCCTACTGAGGCCCTGCCCACAGGATGGTGCCACCTGGCCGGCATTCAGGGTGCATCTTCCCAGTTCTGCTAAACCTTTCTGGAAACACCCTCGCAGGTATGTTTCCATGGTGTTTTCAAATCCCGTCAAGTAGATAACGAAGAGTAACCATCACAGAGGCTGAAGCTAGAGCTGGGTACTCTCCTTGGGCAAGGTCCTGGCATCCAGCAGGGAGGGCCTGCCTTTCTTACTCTGCAGCCCTGGCAAGGGCCTCATCTGTCACCAGGTTCTCAAACTGGGCGAGGGTACCTCCAATCACTCAGCAGCCAGGGGCCACACAGAGACCTGGTCTGTGGGGTCCTCACTCAGCACAGGCTGCCATCCAGATGGCACAGAGCCCTTCCCCTGAGAGATATGCAGGGATGTTGGCAAGACCAGACTGGAGGAAATCACCAGTTCAAGGAGAGTCAGGCTTTTCCCAGAGGTCTCAGGCCAGCAGCGCCTCTGTGGGCCATCTGCTAGCTCATGGGGTCCACTCTGCCATCTTTTCTGATCTCCTGGCCCTTGCCTTTCTTCTCATGTCCCTTTATTACCTCTACAGTGCCACAGCACGTCTGTCTGTGAGTCCCTAGCTGATAGAGCTAGCTCTCATTTTCTTCTTTTTCTTCTCCTTCCTTCCTTCCTTCCTTCCTTCCTTCCTTCCTTCCTTCTTCCTTTCCTTCCTTCCTTCCTTTCTCTCCCTCTCTCTCAGGGGGGGTCGTTATTATTGTTTGTTTGTTTGTTTGTTTGTTTGAGACAGAATTTCTCTGTGTAGCCCTGGCTTTCCTGGAACTTACTTTGTAGGCCAGGTTGGCCTTGAACTCACAAAGATCTGTCTCAGGTTCACTTATGTTGCTGTTTACATTTACCTACTTCTGTCTCCCCAAGTGCTGGGATGAAGTGCATGCGTCACCACGTCCAGCAGCTTTACCATTCTCTAGGCCAGTGGCAGAGGTCCAGAATCATATGGGTGGAGAAACAGAACTGAGCAAACAAGCAAGCGCAAGCGGGCATGCAATCACTTCTCTCTGCTGTTGACTACATACCATGACTAGCTGTATGGAGTTCCTGCCTTCATTTCCCTACAGTCGTGGACTGTACCCTGGAATCATAAGCTGAAATAAACTTCCTCCCCTCGGTTGCTTTCTGTCAGGATGTTTTATCACAGCAGTGTAAGTGAAGCTAAGACAGGCTTTATGATTGCTAATTCAAGGCGGGAGGCCAAGATCTGAACACCATCTGTTGGTGTTGACTAGAAATGGATCTGAGAAGCACAATTTGTAAAAGACATGTAAAGGACCTTTAGGTCTGAGTGCAACTGGGACTGGGTTGCAGAGAGGAGTTGTTGTCACTGTTGAAAGTGGGGAACTGCCTTAGCTGTAGGAAGACAGACGTCACTTCCTGGAGCATGTCTAGTCACTTGGCATGAAATTCCGTAATGTCTCTACTTTTCTTTGTGCTGTTGTTTGTTTTTGAGACAGGCTGTCATCACTCAGTCCTGGTTAGCTTGGAACTTGCTGTGTAACCTAACGCTCCAGCTCACAGAGCCTGCTTCCCGAGTACTGGGATTCTCAAGGCCCGTGCGCCACCACGTCTGTCTACACTTTAATCTATGTCAGTAATAGGCGAGGTGTGGTGGCACATGCCTGCAATCTCAGCACCAGGCAGGCAGCTGGGGCAGCTGGATGGTGAATTTGAGGCCAGCCTGGACTATAACGTATATCTCATCTCAAGAGAAGAAGAGGAAAAGGAAGAGATGGAGGATATGGAGGTCAGAGAATGGCCTGGAGGAGCTGGTGCTCTCCTTCTACTATATAGGTCTGGGATTTGAACTCAGGTTGTCAGGCTTGGCAGCAAGCGCCTTGACCCACTGAGCTTCTCAATGGCCCACCAATCTTGCTTCTTTTTCCTCAACCGTGGCTACCATCTTTCTATATATAAAACAACTTCCGGCTCCTAGTCATAACCAATGGGGCCTCTGACCAAAGCTGGGCCAACGGGCTTCCTCTGGGGAATCTGAAACTGGGACACAGAGAGACTCAGCTTCAGTCTGGCTTCTTTCTTGTCAGGAGACATGAAAACCTAGCAAACATGAGCAAAAGGGATTATTTGCTCCTTGCACCAGGCACAGATATCAATTTTCCACAATAGAAGACAGAGTGAACCCAGAACGCTGCAAATCGAGAAGAGACGGAGATAGCCCAGGCTGCAGAACTGTCCCAGCCCCTGCCTCCAGGCAGACCAAGACTCCAATCCTTCTCTAGTCTCGGTTCCCAAAACACACCCCTATATTCTTATAACAAATGGGGTGCAGACACTGGGCTTTGGAGGTAGGCCCAGGCTGGCTGCTCGAGCCAGTTGTGCATAGTTAACATGGCATTGGTGGGCCACAGTCAGCATAGGCCACATTTACACTCCAGAAACTGAAAAAAAAAAAAAATGTTACCAAGCAGGAACCCCTCCCCGAGAGCACCATATGCATTTCCCAGAACCCCCACCTCCCACTCAGGGCAGTTCCTGGATAGTCCGGCAAGTTACAGCCCAGACCTTCTAAGTGAATTGGCTGCTGAGCAAACTCCTATGTGTTCTCTGAATGCCAAAATGCTGAAGAAGCCTTTCGTAATGCTGGCAGAGGGCCAGCTTGATGCATGTTTGTAGTGCTAGGAGGATGTCCTGAACCAGCCCTGAGTCCCAACTGTGACATAGCCATGGGTGGGCACAGACTCACCCAGGCCATAAATGTCAATAGTCCTCAGGGCTGAAGTCCATACTCTGCATGATAGGTGTCCCTTGTCCCCCTGGCATCTTCAGGTTCACTCCTGATAGATGTCCCTTGACTGCTTTCTTACCACCCCATCCCCATGCCCTGGCTTCCTCAGCTTTTGCACCGTCTGCTCAGTGTATGAGGCATCAGTCAGAGAATGCGATAAAGGTGGTGGACCTTCCCCCTGGAACCTGCACAAACGGTTTCATTTCAGGAGATTTCCTGAAGCTTTCCTCACCCATATCCTCTGTGGCCCACGCTGGCCACCACACCAGCACACTGTCGCTTTAGAACTAGAGCTATTGTTACCACCATGTCCCTTTTGGAGTCTTCACTCTGCTCGGAGCCCCTCAAGGGATGCCCAGACTGTCCCATTTTTGAGCATTGGGATGACTGAAGGATGACAAGGTGTGTCCCCAACTGCTTATCGTGAGATCAGGGTGGAGGTACTTATCCTGAGATCAGGGAGGAGCTTCTGGCTAAGCATAAAAATGTGTCACCCAGGATGACTTGACATTATTAAAGGAAGATGCTGCCCCCAGATAGGCCTGACACCAGCAGGGACAGCGAGAGATGATGTAACCCCAGCACCAGGGTCATAGGGTAGAAAGTTGCAGGCCAAGTGTGATGCTAGGAACTTGAACATGAGGGTCCCAGAAATCTTGGCTGTCATTCTAGCTGTCACGTGGTTTTGAGACAAAGAGCAAGTCAAATTTTATTGAATTGCTATCAGCTGCAGAGGCAGGCAGATCTTTGAGAGTTCAAGGGCAGCCAAGGCTGCATAGTAAGGCCCTGTTTTAAAAATAAATAAATAAATATAAAAATTTATATATATATATGTATGTATGTATGTATGTATGTACTGAAAAAAGACAGAGTTGTCAATCTGGAGTGACTGGTATAAACGATGATGGATAAAAGTTAGCGTCTCATTTGCCTACATGCCTGTGATATGCTGGTCATGTGAGCTAAAGAATTAGCTCTCTTTAAGGAAAGCAAAATGAGGAATTTGTCACAAGAGCAGAAGTGCTCACTATCTTCCGGCCCCACTGCCGCTTTCTTACATGGTAAAATTATTTTTAGCCAGGTTCAGAATCGCTTCATTACTCCAAGCTTCCCAGCCTCCCTTACAGACTGACACGTTCTGCAACTAAGTTCTAGACGTCCGGGGTGTGAACAGAAGTGAAGTGTGTGTGTGTGTGTGTGTGTGTGTGTGCATTCTAGGTCATATCCTTAAAGCAAAGATGACATACTGTCATCTTCCTTTTTACAAAATAATTTTTTTCTCTTTCTATCTGGAACAGGAATATGCTGACAGAGGGGAGCAGCCATATTGGTTTATGAGGAAGATGTATGTTTGGGATGGAGATGAAAAGAGAGCAGAAAGCAAGGTGGAGTAGCTCACTCTTTTAATCCCAGCACGCGAGAGGCAGAGACAGAGTTCCAGGACTGTCAGGGCTACCTTTGTCTCAAAAACAATAAAATAAAAATAAAAAAATAAAAAGCAGGGCGTGGTCTGGAGTGACTTGAAGCAGTGCCATCCTATCTAATAGCACGGACTTTCAAGTGCAAGAGAAATTAAATTTCAGTCTGTTTGCAAATCAGAGAGATTAAATTTCTGTTTATTCATGAATCATTACCTACCTCATTCAGTCATCAAGGCACTCACAGCATCTGAGAAAGAGGCAAGATTCAGACAGCCAGAGGAGCAGGCACGAGGCACCCCTTCTTTCCCAGCTGTCAAAGGTCAGTCTGCCTTTGACAGCTGGGAGTTTATTCAGCTGGCTATGGATCTGACATCTACACAGCATTCTTGTGTTTTGAGAACTTTCTTTCCCATACCATGTTTCAGGCTCAACTTTGTAATTTTCCAGCCCTGGCCTTGGCGCTGACATCTCCAGCAATGGATTTTCACTTTGTCAGTGAGGAAAGGTAATTAAATATCTGGACATCAGGCATAGCAGGTTCTTAAGGGCCGTAGTTTCTCCTTAGGTCTCCACCGGGGAGATCTAGGAAGTGTATGTGGTGTGTGTGTGTGTGTGTGTGTGTGTGTGTGTGCTTACACACCCATCTGTATCTATTTCTAGATCCATCCATCTATCTTTCAAACCCAGAGTTCACATCAGCATTTGCAGCTGATCCAACACACGGGGCTGCCACAGTCCCATTTCCCCTGGACGCTGACTCTGCTGAGACAGTGGGAAGCTGGAGCCTCTTGCCTCCCACAGTCCCACTCACTCAGCCTCGCTGTCTGAGCCAAACCTCATCTCACAGTTCACATCCTTCAGCATTGGCCTTCCCCAGGTACCCCAGCTGGTCCTCAGCCCCTACCCTGGGACAGAGGAAGAGCCCAGAGGTACATACAGAGGAAGCGACATGCACCTGTTCATCAACACATTTCCTCCTATGCTATAGGCCCCTGCACCAGAAGAGCCATTTGCACTGTGTCCCTGAGTCTCTGGACAGCTGGATTGGGTTTGTCCCCTCTCAGAGAAAGCACCCCAAAGAAGCAGCTGGACAGTAGGTTACAAACAGCAGTGCTGGGCTCCGGGGCAACACTACCCTCTAGTGCAAGGGTCCTGCTAATGTTATACTTCATGGCTCCTTAAGAGCCAACTTTCTACCTGACCCTCCCAACCCCGGCCTCTAGTATAAGCATATGCCTGTGTTTCCTGTCTTCAGTCTGCTTCGCAGGGAGCCAATTTTCCCTCAGTACCCTCATGGACCCATGGACCTACACAAGAAAAAGTTCATACGTATAAAGTATGTATGTACAAAAGACGCTGAGCTCAATCTCCAGCAATGAAGCAAACAATCCTAGTGAATCTTTCTTTTAAAAATAGGCTTAATAGCTGGGTCTGTGGATTGTAGCATGGTTATCCCATATTTTATGGCTAATATCCACTGACGAGTGAGTATGCATTATATATATACTCTGGGGTTTGGGTCACCTCACTCAGGTTGATCTTTTCTAGTTCCATCCATTTGCCTGCAGATTTCAAGATGTCTTTGTTTTTAATAGCTGAGTAGTATTCCATTGTATAAATTTTCCACAGTTTCTCTATCCATTCTTCGGTTGAGGGACATTTTTTTTTCCAGTTTCTGGCTGAGGAAATGTCCAACCAAAGTTTGGCACAACTTGAGATCCACTCCATGGGAGACAGCCAACACCTGACACTATTAATGACACTCTACAATGCTTGCAGACAGGAGCCTAGTATAGCTGTCTTCTGAGAGACTCCAGCAGTGGATCTAAACAGACACTGAGACTCACAGCCAAACACTGGGCAGAGCACAGGGAGACTTTTGGGGAGGATAGAAAAGAGGGGCCAGGAACTCCACAAGAAGACCAACAGAGCCAACTAACCAGGACCAGAGGGGCTTACAGAGAAACATCAACCAAGGACCATGCATAGACTGAACCTAGACCCCTTACATAGATGGCAGCTGATGGGCAGCTCAGTCTTCATGTGGTTTCACTAGCAAGGAGAGCAGAGGCTGATTCTGACATGGACTCTGTTGCCTGCTTTTCAATCACTTCCCTCTGGAAGGGCTGCCTCGCCAGGCCACAGGGGAAGAAGATGTGCTCAGTCCTGATGCGACTTGATGCATGGGGGGGGGGGTCCCCTTCTCTGAGGAGTAGGGGAAGAAGGATGGAAAAAAAGGAGGGAGGGTAGTATCAGGAGGAGAGGAGGGAGGAGCTACAATTGGGATGTAAAGTGAAGAAGAAAGGAAGGAAGGGAAGAAGAAAGAAAGAAAGAAAGAAAGAAAGAAAGAAAGAAAGAAGGAAGGAAGGAAGGAAGGAAGGAAGGAAGGAAGGAAGGAAGGAAGGGAAAGAAAGAAAGAAAGAAAGAAAGAAAGAAAGAAAGAAAGAAAGAAAGAAAGAAAGAAAGAAAGAAAGAAAGAAAGAAAGAAAGAAAGAAAGAAAGAAAGAAAGAAAGAAAGTCCTCTCTCTTCTTTACAACAGCAAACAACTCCTATGGAGCAAAGACCTGCCTTCTCTATAACGATAAAACTGAGGTGGGCTCTGCAAACATGAGCAAAATTTTTTACCTACAAAACTGGCTTTCTGAGACATTCTCGAGTGACAAAAGCAGATTGGTTTCGTTTCTCCGTGTCTCTAGCTCTTTTATGCATGGCAGGATGTCTGGTGACCCTGGCATCAGCCAACTGAACACCTGGTATACTCTATATAGTTAATGGCAAAACTGTGAGAATTTCCAGGATGTCCGCTAGGTGGCGCTGCTGCACTGGGCAAGAAACAGGTCTTGGTCCTAGTCTTCCCCCTCCCCCTTTCCACCCATTACTATCCCTCGCGAACCTGACATTTCTTTCTTTGTGTGTCGCCTTTTCTGTACATCCAGCGTGAGCTGCGGGAGGTGCACCCCAATGGCCAGAACATTGCCTGGGACAGAGTGGGCACTAGATGGTGAAGCTGCCTGAGTCAATTCCCTAAGAACTCCAGGTTGAAAGTGTTCAGATACAATGCTTCGGAGTCCCAAGATTCGGCAGCCAGGGTGACCCACATTCAGTCATTTTTAAAATTCACTCCCTGGTTGGGGGAAGCTGGGAAATGCAGCTCAGTGAAGAGAGCAATTGCTGGGCATTCCCGGGGCCCTGGGTTCTATTCTTGAGACTATATAAGTTGGGCGTGGTTTATGTACCTATAATTCTAGTATTTAGGAGCACAGAAAGTTCAGGGCTATCTTCTGCTGCATAGAGAATTTGATGTTAGCTCTGGATACATGAGACCCTGTCTCAAAAATAAACTCCGGGCTGGAGAGATGGCTAGGTGGTCAGGAGCACTGACTGTTCTTCCGGAAGATGCCAGAAGAGCCCCCCCACGGCAGCTCACAACGGTCTATAACTGCAAGATCTGACACCTCACACAGGCATGCCTCCAGGCAAAACATCAAAGCAGTAAAGAAGGAAAGAAACTTGAAAAATATAAGCAATTAAATAAAACCCACCTGTTAACTTTGTATATAGTATTGAGGTTTTCCTGCAGGCTCACTGGCATCACTCCCCTTTCACTCACTCCATATTTTAATTTGGTTGTGGTAATAGTTCCTGGCATTTGCACCAACACATACACTGCAATGAATGGTCCCATTTTATCAGGAAATCCCTGAGGTCTGGAATTACGTATGAGAGAACCAAGACTCAGTATCACACACTTGAGCACAATGCCTGAAGCATTCACTGCCCACGGGCAGAGACCTTATCCAGCCTTTGGTTATGCTGTGGGCATGATGGTACCCTGAAGAGACCTGCAGTCAGCATGTTAACTCTGTTACGATCTTGCTGTGTGACTCTCAGGAGGTCACTTACCTTCAGTGGCTTTGCCACTCAGAAATGTGGTTTAACCTCAGGCCACAAATACTGCAAGTCTATTCCAATAGGAGACAGTGGGGGTCTGCCATGGATCAGCCAGATGTGCCCAGGTTTGCTCACAATATCTTCAGGATAGCTGGAAGTGAGCGTGGGGACAACACCAAGGGAGGGATGTCTTATTTTGACCTTTGGAGAGAAGGCTGGAGGTGGGTGTCACTGCAGGGGTGCGCAGGGCAAGGGCTAGCCCCTGACCTGGCTAGATTCCAGGCCACTGTCCACACCCTAGCTGTCATACTCCTTACAGCTCCCTTGGCCTCAGTTAGAAGTATAAAGATCTGACTCCTCCCGGAAGGAACCAACCTTTGGGTGGGGCACAAAGGGAGAAAGAACTTTCTAGAAACCAAGAAAGTGGATTCAGAATGGGCTGTCCTGGTAGAGGCAAAAAAAGCTGGGGTGAGCCCAGCACGGTGGTGCACGCCTATAATCTCTGCACTCAGGGAGGCAGAGGCAGGTGGATTGCTGCGAGCTCAAGGTCAGCCTGAATCTACAGAGCAAGTCCAGGACAGACAAGGCTACACAGAAAAATCCTGTCTCAAAACAAAACAAAAAAGCTGGGGTGTCCAGTCAGAAAAGTAGTGCAGGGGCTTTATTAAGGTTTTAAAGTTCTTTCTGTCACCAAGATGTGGGGCAGATAGATGGTCTGAGATATTCCTAGGCTCTCATGCCTGCATGCTTTTTGTTTTGTTTTTCAAGACAGGGTTTCTCTGTGTAGCCTTGGTTGTCCTGGACTCCCTTTGTAGACCAGGCTGGCCTCGAACTCACATCTATCTGGCTGCCTCTGCTTCCCAGAGTGCTGGGATTACAGCCATGCCCCACCATGCCCAGCTACGTCTGCATGCTTCTTAAGGCTAAGAGGCCTGTCCCTTCTCTTCTGACTGACCCTTCCAAATCCTTGAGTAGCTTTCCTAGGGACAGCATGGAAGACGTTTCTGTGATTTATTTCTCCAACTCTACTGGGGCCAGGCCTGCCTGGATATTTCTGTCTCTCCCAAAAGAAAACAAAACTTTACTCACTAATGTAAGCAGGCAGTATCTTTACCCAGTAAAACAAACAGACCAGTTCCTCTAAGCCATGCCCAGCCTTCCTAATATGGCATTGGGGACTGTTCCCTGGGACCAGGTAGACATGAGCATCCCACTCCCAAAAAACGGAGCAGGAACAGATGGATTACAGGTGGCATATGAGGGTCACATTCACACTAAGAGGTTTCAGAGGTTGGCTAGGGGTTCTTCAGGACCAGCGTTGCCAGAAACAACACAGGAAAACTGGTACATCTGAATTTCCTAGCCATACTGATGTTTTCAGGGTGAGTGTATCTTATTTAAGCTATGCTCAAGCTTAAAAATTATTCCTTGCTTCTCAGAATTCAGATATAACTGGGCATCTTCATTTTGTTCATTCACAATCTTCTGAGCTGCATATAAATATGGCCAGAGACTTAGGATGGCTGCTGTCTTTAAAGGGACAGAGTACCTGCCAAAAAGGCTGGGGCTAGTACCCCAGGGCTTCTGTATGGAAACACAGTCCCGTTTGTCTCCAAAGCAACTAAAACGGAAATGGTTACTGCTGAGTAGACTTCGCCACCCAGGAAGTTAACGTCACTTTGAGCCTTTGGGAAATACCGGTGACTTGGAATTTGACCCTGTAATCCATGCAGGAGGAGCCATTCCCAAGAATGGAGTCATAGGTAACCTATACAGGCCAAGATGACTAACCCACACTATCTAGAATAATTGCGCACACGTACATAGCTGTGCTGTGCTGCAAATGATTGTTTAGTTTACACAATTCCAGCACATCAAAATAACAGGAATAAGTCAGGTGCTCAGTATGGGCTAACTGGTGGAGTAAGATAATGGCCCAATTAATTGGCAGGCTAAATATTAGGCACCCATTAAAGCTAATGATTGTTAAGGTTGTTGTAACACAGGAGAATTGTAAGGGTTATTGAAGAGGAGGGGAAAGCAGGATATAAAATTAAAGACAGCCAGGTGTGGTGGCGCATGCCTTTAATCATGGCACTCAGGAGGCTGAGGCAGGTAGATCTCTGTGAGCTCGAGGCTTGCCTGGTCTACAAAGCGAGTTCAGGACAGCCAAGACTACACAAAGAAACCCTGTCTCAAAACAACAACAACAAAGATTAAAGACACATTGTCTATTTAATAGAAAAGCCACAAGAAAGAACTCTGTTGACTGTGAATACATTGGGGTAAATTTTATTCCCAGAGTCCCATTTTTGCAAACGTCCTTTAACGAATGTGTTGTCAACAGCAACACTGAAAACAGAACAAGGGCTGTGTATGGTAAAAATGTGTGCTTAGCATCCCTAAGGCCCCGGAGTGCTCTCCAGCGTCCAACACATGTGCACAAAAGCATGAAAAACAAAACAAAACACACAAAAAAACATGTCGAGGGCAGGGCGATGGTGGTTCATGCCTTTAATTCCAGCACTTTAGAGGCATAGGTGAACAGATCTCTGTGAGTTTGTCTACAGAGGGAGTCCAGGACAGCCAAGGCTGCACAGAGAGACCCTGTCTCAAAAAACAAAACAAACAAAATGTTGAAAAGCTTCCAGAATCTTTCTTTTTTTTCTAGCCAGGCAGAATCCTGAATCTACTCACGGCTCTCTCCCAAAAGCTTACCTTGCTGTTCTTGCCTTCTCTCCCTGCTTTCCACTAAACTGAAAATAAAATTTCATAAGGTCAAGCTGGGTGTGGTGGTGCATGCCTTTGATCCCAGCACTTGGGGGGCAGAGGCAGGTGGATCACTGTGAGTTCCAGGCCAGCCTGGTCTACAAAGGGAGCCCAGGACACCCAAGGCTACACAGAGAAACCCTGTCTCAAAAAACAAACAAAACAAAACAAAAAATTCGCAAGGTCATCTTAGTTACCAGGACCTGCAAACAAGAGCAGTCGAGATAGGAAGTTGTCACACACACATAGTGCTGTCTTTATGGGTAACAGGGCCAGGGCACTTCCACATTAGTGCTTACAACTGTTCCTAATGCCCCTAGTCCCGGGATGTCTTCCACCATCCCAACTTCAGGGTCCCTTGGGGCTCAGTACTCATTTGCCTGATCCCCACACAACCCCAGGCCTGGCCCACTAGCTTCTTGAGACTAAAGATGGCATCTTTCTTCTAGCCTCTCTTTAGTGTGAGCTGGCCTCCACAGACATGAGCCAAATGAATACTGTGGATCCTGCAAAGCCGGGCCCATGACTTGGGGGTTAAGTATCTCCCTCTCTCTCTTTAGTTTGACATTTGGTTTGGTTAGTCAGCTGCTTGTCTGTTTCTGGTGGGGCCCAGGCTCCAGGAGGACTGGCAGGTGCTGTGTCTATGACAAAGGTAAACCCTAAGGCCTCTTTCTGTTGTAAATATTATCATGGTTTCATACAACCAGAAACTCATAACATTTGTATTCATGAAATCAATTTCACCCACCAAAAATCCTGGACAAGCAACTAGTTGTGATGATGATGATGATGATGGCTCTCATTTGCTCTCTTAAGAGACAAAGGGTTTATGTCAGCTCACAGTTCCAGGGTATAGACAGTCTTAGCAAGAAGCTCCAAACAGAAGGAGCTTTCATCATCTGATCATTTTATTCCTACAGCCAAAAAGTAGACATAGAAGAATGATGGATGCTTATCTTAAATTTCTTTTTTTTTTTTTTTTTTAATTCAGCCCATGGAAATTTCTTTTGTACTTCTTTCTTCCCCTTTTTATTCTGCTTATGGAGATTTTGTTTTTGTTTTTGTTTTTCAAGACATGGTTTCTCTGTGTAGCCCTTCCTGTCCTGGAACTCTCTGTAGATCAGGCTGACCTTGAACTCACAGAGATCCGCCTGCCTCTGCCTCCTGAGCACTGGGATTATAGGTGTGCACCCTTTTTCTTTTCTTCTCTTCTTCTTCTTTTCTTCTTTTTTTTCTTCTTCTCTTCTTCTTCTTCTTCTTCTTTTTCTTCTTCATTGTCCTCTTCTTCTTTATTCAGCCCTTGAAGATTGCTTTTCTTCCTTTCTTCCTTTCTTTTTTCTTTTTTAATTTCAGCTCATGGAATGGTACCACCCATATTTTGGGTGTGTTATCTTCTTGCCTTAATTAACCTCATCAACATAACCCTCCACAGGTGTGCCTAAAGGCTTCCCTCCTGGGTGACTGCAGAGCCAGTCAAGCTGCCAGTGAACAACACTAACTGTGACTGTCCTCGCTGGGTCAGAAGTGGCTGCAGATGGTTGTGTGTGTGTGGTGGGGGGAGGCTGTGGTTAAATCCAGAGCCTCCCACCTGCTCAGTGTACAACTCTGCCTCTGTGTTTCTCCTGTGGGTCTCCAAACCCACAGTGTCACAAGGTTCCCGGGAAAGTGAAGAGACACAGCTCCTGGGCTCATGGAGATCACCTCCCATTCTTTACCCCCCTGAGCCCGAATATGATGTTTGAGCTACAAATGGATGCTATCTAGATCCAAGCAGGTACCAGTTAAGGCTTCAATCATCAAGACATGTGGGCTGTGAGCCCCCTCTATTTCTTTTCCCCTGAATCTAAACTTCTCATGAAGGGAGTCAAACTGCAATGGTCTGTCTGGCAGAGCTTGAGGGCAGTGCCAGGAAAAAGCAATTTAGGCTCCAAGAGGCCACCAGAGCCTCTTTCCCCATGACCCCATAGAATGGACGTCACCAAGGCCCATGGGGCTGGCTGGGGTTGGGCAGTAGTTGGTATTTCTTAATATAGTTAGCCAGTAGCTGTGTTTTCTAAGTACCGCAGAGGACCAAAGGAATGTCACTAAATGTTTGGCACAGAGGGAAATGATGGCTTTGTGAGGAATATTTCCCAGGATTTCAGAATAGATATCTATTACAGAAGTGCACTTGGGAAGAACAATCCCCATTGCCAGGCCTGCTCACCGTGTGTCTACCCTTTGGCTTCAGGCTGAAAGCAGTGGTTTGAGCAGAACTAGCAGTGGCCAAGGACATTTGAACTCTGGGCTCCAGGCTCTGGGCTCTGCTCAGGTGACAAGTAGGCAGGGCTGCCTGTGGCAAGCTCTCTGACAGGCTCCCTCAGAGGCAGGCTCTCCCTCGACACCCTGGTTAACTGGCCTGTACAGAGGTCAGTCGTTGCAAAGCTCCCTTAAAAAATCTGCGGCATGGCCATGCATCTTGGAGCCTGTCCTTCCATCCCCAGGAGCCCGAGAAGAGGGAGGATGGCCCTGTACCTTTCCCCACGTACACCAGGCTGGCCAGGAGCTCCCAGAGATCCACCTGCCTCTGCCTCCCGAGTGCTGGGATGAAGGCGTGTGCCAGCACTCCACCTATTTAGGATCTCCTCACTCCATCTTTTATCCCTTCTTCCCCCCCTCTCTCTTCCTCTTTCAGCAGAGGATTGAACTCGACTTTGTATAGTCTAGAAAGACACTTTACCTTTGGGCTGCCTTCCCAGCCCTAAACAAACGTCTCCTTAATCACTTTTTTTTAAAACATTTGTTTATTGTGTGCATGTGTGCCACAGCGCACATGCACAGGTAAGAGGACACATTGCAAGAGTTGCTCGGCCTTCTCCTCCATCATTGCTCTCATGGCGACCTCCTTATGGGGCTCTCTCTCTATCTATTTCTCCTTCCTTCTCTTCCTTTCTCCTGCCCCTCGATGGGATTGGAAGCCCCGCCTTCCTTTCTCCTCTACCCAGCCATTGACAGTTCATCTTTCTATTAACCAATCAGAGATAACTGGGAAGCATTCTTTACATACATTGATACAGGTGATTCTTCAATGATCATGACAATGCCCATGTCTGGACTGCGACCTGATCTCGGGGCACAGACATCAGCGTCTGAACACACAGTTGACGAGACCAGCCCCAACAGGCTTCTGAGGCTCAGACTTGGCAAGCACCTCCACCTACCTGCCTCTTACATGATCATCTCTTGAATGAACTCATCTTTCTCTTTCTGGGTTTCCAGTGTCCACCTAAATTTCTCCTGTCCCACTCTTTTCAGGGATAATTTTAGCATCTTCCCTGTCCTGCTGCCTTCAAGGAAATCACTGATTTAGGCAATATTATCCATTGGGGTTCAGATCATTAGGAAGTCTATTGTTAGCAAGAAAGTAAAAGAAAATGTGACATCTGGCTGGAGAGATAGCTCAATGGTTTGAAGCACTGTTCTTGCAGAAGTCTCGGGGTTAATTCTCAGCACCACCATGAGGGCACCCCGGCCAGCCATTCGTAACTTCTCTTTCAGAGGATCTGGTGGCCTTTTCAGGCGTGTAGATGGTGTGCATGTGCGTGTGTGTGTGTGTGTGTGTGTGTGTGTGTAGGCAAAACATTCACAAATAAAATAAAATTTAAGAATCTAAAAATTTTTTTAAAAGAAAAGTGTGTCATATTTGTGGAATGAAATAAGACTGTAATGGTTGGATCTGACAGATACTGTGGTATGAAGGGTCTGCTCTCATACAGTACAGAAGAAAGCAAAGCTTCTTAAAGTAAAGCTTTGAAGGTGTGCTTGGTGTGGGAGGGAGCCAGCTGGGCACTTGCGGTTATGGGATGGGTAGATATGTAACCATCTTAGAGAGGGGCCAGAAAAGAAGCTCAGTGCTCAAGACCTTGGGTTGGGTTTCAGGCATCGTGCACCAAAATATCTTAGCACAACCAGGCCTCAGGCATTCCCTGGCAGATGTCATCCTGTCTGTAGACTTTCAGCCTTTAGTTTCTGACTAAGACTTTAGTTCCAACTTCCAGTTGGAAGGGGCTAGAGAAGCAAGCTAGCTAGAGCCAGGAAATGCCAGTCAGGCAAATTAGAAGGATATAACTTCTTCAGTCCAGTCAATTCTGTCTCTTTCCAAAGGAGAACTGGTTTCAATCAGAGCAAGTCCGGAGACATCATGACAGATGCCACCTAGGGACAGGCTTGGGATCTGGGTTGCACAAACCGGTCGTAATGAGAACTTTTCAAGGAAATTAGGGATATTTGAGGTGTTCATCCAGTTTTTGTTGCTATTACAAAGTATCTGAGGCTGGGCACTTTAACAGGAAAGGTTTTTATATGAACTTTTAGAGGTCCAAAAGCATGGCACTGGCTTCTGCCTGGCTTTGGCCAGGGATGTCTGGCTTCATCACAGCATGGCAGATGGCATCATGGTGGGAGCCAGTGTGAGAGGGAAGGACCACATGGGAAGAGAGGAAGCAGGAGATGTTCAGGGCCAGGTTTGTTCCTTCTGTATGGCCCGTTACTATGGAAGCCAGCCAGTGTCAAGTGAAAACTACATCATTCTCTTCAGATCCCGCATTCCAGTGACCTAGTCACTTTCCAGTAGGCTCTACTCTCAAGCCACAGTGATATCAATTAAGTTCTAGATGCAGTAAGGAATTGGTTTCTAACGCTTAAAGGCATGGGGGCTGGAGAGATGGCGCAGTGGTTAGAGTACACGCTGCTCTTACAGAGGACCCAAGTTCGGTTCCTGGCACTTCACGGCCAGGTACAACTCAAATTCAGGGGATCCAGTGACTTTTTCTGGTTTCCATGAGTAGAATGGCCACTCTCCACAAAGTCACATAATAAAAGGTAAAATCTTGCTGAGTCAGTGGTGGTGGTGATGCACACCTTTAATCCCAGCACTTGGGACAAAGAGGTAGGTGGATCTCTGTGAGTTTGAGGCCAGCCTGCCAGCCTGGTCTACAGAGTGAGTTCCAGGACAGCCAGAACTGCACAGAGAAACCCTGTCTTGAAAAACATCACCACCAACAGCAACAACAACAAAAAGTAAAATCTTTGGTTAAAAAAAAAAAATATCGAAGGGGGCGGAGGGACAGCTTAGCAGCTAAGAGCACTGACTGCTCTTCCAGAGGACAGGGTTAGATTCCTATCACCTACATGGCAGTCTGTAACTTTTTTCCCGGGGGATCTGATGCCCTGTTCTAGCCTTTGTGGACACCAGGCACATGTTTAGCTGACAGACACACGTGTAAGCAAAACACTCACAACCTAGACACCGAGCAAAATAAAATAAAATTTAAAAGAAAAAGGTGTAGAGAAGCACAGTCTTGGGCGTTTCAGATATTTCTCATTCTGCAAACAGCCCCTGTGTGGGGTAGCTGTGTCCTGGCCTCACGCTGTGTCCAGCCCTTTACAGTTTGTGATGGCCATGTGTCTCCCCTTGCTATAATTGTTTCTAACAGAAGTAATATATGATGACAAATAATTTTACTTATTTATGTATTTGTGTGTATGTGGTATATGTGGCATGCTTTTGTGTATGCATGCCTAGGCCTAAGTCAGTGTTAGATGGCCTTGTTTGTTTGTTTGGAGACAGGGTTTCTCTGTGTGGCAGATTTGTCCTGGATTTGTAGACCAGGCTGGCCTTGGACTCACAGAGATCTGCCTGCCTCTGCCTCCTGAGTGCTGGGATTAAAAGATGTGCACCACCACGCCCAGTACTAGATGCCTTTTTATCCATCTTTTTTATTTGTTGCTTGTTTGTTTTGAGGAAAAGCCTCTTTGCTGAACCTGGAACTCACCAATTGGCTAACTTGACTGTCAATCAAACTCCAAGGAGCCTCCTGTCCTCACCCCTGAGAGCTGGGGTTACATGTGCCCCTTCCCACACCCAGTTTTTTAATGGATGTTTGGGATCTGAACTCAGGTCCTCATGCTACAAGCCAAGAACTTTATACACTGAGTCATCTTCCCAGTGCTCCGAAGCATTTTAATAGTTCAATAAACGTGCAGTGAGAAACGAAGCTCCTCTCATGCCAGTCAGTACTCTTATGTATGAGACTTTCTCTGTTCACCCAAAAATATCAGGGTCTCCCTGAAGTGTTTTTTTAAAGTGTGTGTGTTCGTGGATGTATGTGTGCAGGTGTGTGTGTGTGTGTGTGTGTGTGTGTGTGTGTAGGCCACCAGACAGTCTTGGGAGTTATCTTCAGAAACACTATCCAAATCCTTTGACACAGGTTCTCATATTAATCCAGAGCTCAGGAGTTAGGCTAGGTGGGCTTGCGGCTCTGCCTCCCTGGTCCTGGGACTACAGGTCTGTTTCACCACATCTGGCTTTCTGTGTAGGCGCTTGCGGTTGAGCTCAGAATGCCACGGCTGTGATGCAAGCACTTTATAGCGGAGCCATCTCCCCAGCGTCTTTCCTTGATTTTTCAATGCAAAGGGAACCTACTACAGGATTTTCTATTACACTTGAATGGTCTCTCTTTCTTTCTTTAGTTTTTGAGACAGGGTTTTGTGTGTGTATGTGTGCAGCCCTGGCTGTCTTAGAACTCAGTTTGTCAACCAGGCTGGGATTAAAGGTGCATTCCACCACAGCCTTCCGGTTTTTCTTTTCTGAATAACAACTGTCTGGGTGCGGTGCCTACACCTGTAATCCCAGCACTCAGGGAGGTAGAGACTGGTGGATCTCTGTGAGTTCAAGGCCAGTCCGGTCTACAAAGCTAGTCCAGGACAGCTAGGGATGAGAAACCCTTTCTCAAAATACCAAAAAAATCCTGCCATCAAGTCCAGGATCACCATCAGTCAAGCTTTGGTTGTCCAGCTGGTGGCCCCTTTCTGCCAGAAGCGCTTCCCTGACTACACACTCTCCCTGGAGGACACATTCTCTTGGCTTTTCTTTCTTCATTGCTCTGCTGGTTCCTCCGTTCCACCCGGCCTCTGAACCACGATCCTCGGCGGCATCCTTGACCTTTCCTCTGTCTGCTCTTACACCCTAGGTGATCTCATCCAGTCTTGTGGCTCCTAGTGACATCTCACGCCACCCTCACCCGATGTTATCTCCAGCCTGAGTCACAGGCAAGAACTCCAACCTCTTTCATCGAGTCGCCTCTGTGCTGTCTCTCCGCTGAATAGCTGGTAGAACTCCTGACTTGAAGCCCCAGACTGGTGCCTCCTTTTGTCTCTCTGTCCACACAGTCGGTGACTCCGTTCTGCAGTCATTCAGGCGGGGATCCAAATCACGTACGCCTTCTCTTTCGTTTGCAGCTGCACGTACCACTCCTAGCCGGTGCCACTGGCTTTTCCTTCCAGCTCTTCCCTGGGCCCGTGCCCCACTCCCTTCCTCGCTGCACCGAAGTCACCACTGGCCTGGGTGACTGAAATAGCCTCCCGCTTTTCCCTCTTTCCCGTTCTTGCTCCCCTGACAGGGGTCCAACCCCGAGGCCAAGTGATCCCCAGAAACCAGCCCAGGTCCTGTTGTCATCCACAGGGAGATTCCCTTTACAGTTAGAGGAGACCCACAGCCCCTCTGTTACTTGGCAAACCCCTGCCCACCCTCCCCTCCTCAGTTCACTCAGCTTCTCTGACCTCTGCTAACGTCAGACCCTAGCCCCACCTCAGGGCACTTGCCGTTCCTCAGCCTCACCCCAGTCAGATATCTGCCTCCTTGCTCACTCACCTTGTTGAACTTTTGTTCAATATCACCTCCCTAAGGTATCCACCTCAGTTAGCTGTTCAAATCTTTAGCTCCCACACAGAAGATGGAAGAGGCTGAGAAGAGCAGGACTAGGATTCCTTCCCCCCCCCCCCGCCCCCGCTCCCCCCCTCCCCAGACGGGGTTTCTCTGTGTAGCCTTGGCTGTCCTGGACTCTCTTGGTAGACCAGGCTGGCCTTGAACTCACAGAGATTACAGAGATCCACCTGCCTCTGCTTCCTCAAGGTTTGATCGGGGGAAGAAAGCAAGTCCTGAGGCTGGGTCTTGAAGGGTTTTCTGTGAGCCTGGGGACAGCTGGGACCTTGCACACACTTGCCCTGAAGGCCAGGTCCCTGCTAGCATAGTCAGCCCTCCAGGAATCTCCAGGTGGAGCATTTCCTGCCAATATCACAGATGAAGGCAACAGAGGAACTTCATCCAGCTCACATTAGGAGGCGACCACATGATCCAGGCCCTGGTATCTTCCCCAGTCCCCCTAGTTATCCCTCCCATCTCCTTGCTCATTGTATTTTCCCAACCAGGTCCGCTGTTCTTGCCCTTTCACACTCTGAACCACTGCACTCACTGCTGCTTTTATCTAGAAAAATGCCCCTCACCCCAAACTCCCATTCATCTTCTCCTTTCCTTTCTTTTGGTTTTTCAAGACAGGGATTCCCTGTGTAGCCTTGGCTGTCCTAGACTCGCTTTGTAGACTAGGCTGGCCTCAATCTCACATCCATCTGCCTGCCTCTGCCTCCCCAAGTGCTGGGATTACAGGCGTGTGCCACCACGCCCGGCTTCATCTTTTCTCCAGGCACTCAGCAAACCAGGACAGACTACCCCAGCCCTTGCACCTCTCACATGGCTTGAATCACATGCCCCAGGAGTCAACAGCTTGTCTGCGTCCACCTTACTCATCTCTGGACTTCTGGGCCAGTACTACCCTGCCACACCCTGTCCTTCTTGCTTTTGTTGAAGGAAGGAAGGAACAGGAGCACCCAGACCAAGGGCTCCAGGGAAACCCACAGCCTGTGCCAGGGTGTGGGAATTTCTGCCTTGCTGCTGTGGCCCCTGGCCTCCTGGCTTCCACAGTCCAGGATAGAAAGTCCCTGCTTTCCAGAACCACCTGGGCACCCTGCTTCTAACCCTCTCATGCTTTTCTCCACTTAAGGAAAAACTAAACTCAGAGATTTTATTTAAAGAAGCACCCAGGCTCCACAGCAGGCAGGCAAAGAAGCTCCACTCTGGCTACAAGGAAAGACGGGAAGTCGGCACCAAGGAGCAGAGTGGGCCATCTGTGGGTGGAGAATTACCGGGGAAAAAACACCAGGGCTCTAGGGATTCTGGCTCAATTTGCTCGACAGGATTAATATTATTATTTACATTTATTTATTTGTGTGTGCATATGCCACAGCATGTGTGTAGGAGTTAGTTCTCTCTTTCCGCCCCGTGAGTCCTGGAGAATTGAACTCGGGGTTGACAGTTTGGCCGAAGCGCCTTTGCCAGCTGAGCCATCTCTCCAGCCCCCTTGACAGGAATCTTACTGTAGGCAGGCCTTGGGTGATCCGATGCCAAGGATGGCGAACTTTCCTGACTCAGCAGGAATCTTGCTAAAACTGAACTAAGGGGGACCAAGGACACCGCCCAAGGTCAGTATGAGAAGAGTCAAGTCCGGTCAAGGCCCATGTCTACCATTCTACAACAACTTCCACTTCTCCTTCTTCAATCCGAGCTTTTTCTCATCTCAGACCTTCAAAAATTGTCTCTATTTCCAAAGCCAGCTTAAATGTCTCTTCTTTCCCTACGGGAGCCTATTTTTCCTGTCTGTGTCTGGATCCTTCTGATGGCCGGGCAGGGCAGGTGGCTCAGAGAATCCGGGCACTGAGGCAGACGCCGACCTATGACCCTTCACCTGGCAAAAAAAAAAAAAAAAAAAAAAAAAAAAGGCCCCTACCCCTGCACTGTTGCTGTCCCTTCCCTCCCTCGGTTGAAAGGGACCCCAGAGTGTGAACCTGGGGGCAGCTATGGAGATATTTCAGAACAATTACAACGAACCGCCTCGGGGCCAATCCCGCTGGGCTGCCAAGGAGCAACGAAGCCCAGTGGTTTGGCCGCCCTCCAAGACAGACACAAGGCGCCCACACCACGACTCCCTCACCCCACACTCTGCCCTGGCCACCGTCCAGCACCCCGCCACTAGCGGCGGCGCCTTTAAGACTCAGCGGCGCCCCCTGGCGGCAGCCCGCGCTTCCTCCTCCCGCAGCTCCGCTCCAGGCCCCGCGTGTGCGCGGCGTGAGCGCGGGCGCCGGGGCAGGGGGGGGCGAGGGAGGCGGGGGGTGGACACGGCGGTGCGCGCGCGCGCCCCCAGAGCTCCACGGGCGCCCGGGAAGTACGCGCGGCGGGATCGGCGCCGCGGGAGGGCGTGTTCCCTGCTCGGGCTCGAGGCACGGGCGCGGTCACGGGCGGCGGCCCGGGATCCCCCGGAGTCCTCCCCGGAGCCGCGCGCGGTGCAGCGGGGCGCACGTCCCGGGGCGGGCGAGCCCCGCGGGGCGGAGGGGGCGGGGCGGCGGCGGGGCGCGCCCACCCGCGGGGCCCAGCCAGTGGCGCGGCGCGCTGAGCCTCCGCCCCCGGCCGCCGCCCCGCCCCGGCCCGCCCCGCCCGCCGCCCCGCCCGGTAGGACCGCGCGCTGAAGCCCGCTCCGCGTCCCCGCCGCCGGAGGAGGTGCCCGCACGCTCGCGGCGCGCGCCGGCTCCACACTCTCGGCCTGTGGGCGATTTCCTCCGGACCCAGGCTCCCGGGCCGAGGAGGAAGAAGATGCAGACCTTCCTGAAAGGGAAGAGAGTTGGCTACTGGCTGAGCGAGAAGAAAGTCAAGAAGCTCAATTTCCAGGCCTTCGCGGAGCTGTGCAGGTGAGGAGGGACGCGGCTCGGGGACCCCCCGCGGCCCGAGCCTGGCTGCCCTCGGCGGGCGCGGGGCACACTACGGCGCCCCGGGGAGGAGCGGCGCGCGCGGTGGCTGGTTCGGAGCAGCAAGGTGGCCGCGGGGGGCCGCGGGCTGTGCCCGAGGGGAGCGTGGCCGCTGTGGGCTGTGGGCTCGGACCGCGGCTCTCAGGTGCACCGGGGTCGTGGCGGGAGATCCCTGGCCGTCCGGGGCGGTGCGACCCGGGAGATCGGAGAGTCCACGCCATCAGTCGGGGGCTTGGGGGTACTTTTTGCGCTGGTGTATTTTTCTTTCTCTCTCTCCTTCCCCTCGGTAGAGCAGGGTACCGGCGTTTGTGTGGAGCCTACTACGTGCCTCGTGTGAGCTCAGCTCCTGAAGCTGTCATTGCATAGCGCCCTGCCTAAGCCCAGTTGAAACGAGTAGCGATACTTGGCTTGTCTGTGGTGATTTGCTGTCTCATTAGAGCCTCGCAGCAGCCTAGCAAATTAGCCAGGGTGGTGATTCTGGGCCACGTGTCTGAGAAGAGGGACACCCCGCCAGCGGAGAGGTGGGGTACCTGCCCGCAGTCCCAGGGCCAACGGGTGGCAGGGCATAGAAAGTGATGGGTGGAGTCCCCCTGTAGGGTAGGGTAGAGTTGCCTTCTGCCATCCGGGCTGGGCACCTGGCTCTCACCACGCTGGTGCTTCAGTGTCAGTGACCGGGGGCTTTTGATAGATCTCGTTCTAAATACATTACTGGAGTGCTGAGCAAGGTGTGAGTCTTGCCTCTCTGTAAGAGCGGCTGGCTACAGTTTCTCAATGAAAGCCTGAGAGAATCCAGCCCCCCAAAGCCTTTTGCAAACTCGGGGCGGAAACCTTTTGTTGAGTAGTGTTTTCATTTGGTAGATTTGACGATTGAGAATGGAGTTCACTTGGATTTCCACCCCTGGTGGGTCCCTTGAATCTTGGAGAATCGAACAGTTGGTTTTCCTTATCCCTCGGTGCACAGAGGTTAGTAGCAGCCTGAGCTGGCACATAGAGGCCGCCCTGGCAGCACTGCCTTGCCCCTCATGGCTGTCCAAGAGCCTCCTGCTTCTCTGCCCCAGGCAAGCCTTACAGGCCCTCTTTTATCACAGCTGGATGGGACGATGCCCGTTTATAAGAGGCCCTGGTTCTGCACCCTTCAGTTCCCCTGTGGCTTTGGCCGAGTCTTCCAGACAGGCCTCTTAGGAGAAAGCAGGCTTTTCACGGTTGGCAGGGCGTTCAGTGCAGCCCAGAATTCACAGGGAAATCGAGAGGGACTCGAAGCCAGAGCTTTGGAAAAGCCCAGAGCTTATGGAACATTTTTTTCAAAGGACGGTTGGATGTTTGTACCGTAAATAAACACAATGTGAAAAGGATGCCCTAGACAGCAAAGAGATTTGGAGAAGCCCCTCTGACATGTTCTGGAAGTCCAGTTCTGTCGTGAGGGGACCAGAGCTCCCCCTGCTGTCATGTAATTCTTGGGAAACCCCAGTTCATCCCTTGCCTCTTTTTTATTGACAGCACTATGGGTTTGTGTCACCCTTTACACCTGAGGCTTGTCCTTGGCCTGGTGTGTTCTGTTAAGTAGCGAAACAGTCCTAGCTGAGACTTAAGGGTTGGGTACTCATTGCCAGACCTGCAGGTTAGCATGCCCTTCTGATAGGCCCTTACGCCTTTAAAGCGGCCAGGGGGACTCAGGGCACCCCAGGGTGTCAGTCTGTCTCAAGAAAATCTTTATTGAGCATTAATTTTTTAGGAAGGGTTCTTGAATTCAAGGTCTAGTTGCCTTCCTTTCCCCAAGCATTGGCTTCAAAGAGATGGCCGATTCTGGGCCATTCTAGCAGCTCAGGAATACTAACGAGTGTTTTTATTAGTGTAGCTTTCGATGCTTTGTAGCTGAAGCCTAAGAAGGAAAACACCAGAAAGAGTTTTTCTGTTACTTCTTTACTTTCAGGGCAGTGCCCCCTGGTGGCCACATTATTAACTAAACAACTGTTGAGATAGTGACCCAGCACCCACTACTGTGTTTGTTTATTGTGAATGCTGGACTGGTCCCAGTGGCTCCAGAGACACTGTGAACGGGCACCGTCCTGTTCTCGACATTCATAAGCTGCGGTGCAGCGCCTGTGTGTTGATGGATGGTGAATTGTCTGTGGGTTCCTGATTGAAAACGGCCTGGGGTGTTGGGAAATGACTTGAACTCTGTTCCAGATGTTTGGAGCAGCATCCGTGCCTGGAGGACTGCTCCGGCTGCACTGAGATGAGTGATATTAGTTGACTGTCAGGCCTTGTAAAAATCCTATCTTGGCCATAAGAGATCATCTCATCTAGCCCTTGTTTTACAGATAGGGAAGCGTGTGCAGGGTGCAGAGGGGGCAGGGTCCATGTGTCTCCTTTCCTTTAAGAGCTCACAGTCCACCCCAGAGACCTTGAGACTTGCTCAGAGAGCAGAGCCTGTCTTTTTAGTCACTCCTACCCTCGTTAATGTCCCAGGGTCCAGCTGCTGCTAATTGTCTCTAGGGACACTTTCCTTGTGAGGCTGAGCTATGCCCTCTGCAATGTAACATGTTCTGTTTTTATTTTCCTGAAGGGGTGAGCAGGGCCCTTCCCTAGGTCGCCAGAACCAAATCCTGGGAGGTGCCTCACCTATCATACGCATTCCCGTTCCTCCTCTGTGTCTTCTTCCCAGTACAGAAGCAAGCTCTTGTTAAGTTCCTTTACCCTTCCCTCCTGCCTCTCTACCCCTAACCTAGGAGTGACTCCCTCATCCCTCCTCTAAGATGGGCAGTAGAGAGGTTCCCAGGGAAGTGGAGAAGCTGGGTTGGGCCTTGGGGGAGTGCTCAGCTGAGGATAGCTGGCCGGGCTGGGTTTCCTTCTTTGGTGTTTAAGCCTCTCTTCTATCTCCTCTCCTTGCCCTTTTCTTTTAGGAGACCTGAGTTGTAGGTAGTGGTGGGAGATCTTTGTAATTTGTTTTATTTGTTTGTTTGTTTGTTTGTTTTGAGACAGTATCTCCCTCCAGACTATTCTGACCTCAAAGTCCTGATGACCTTTCTGCCACAGGCTTCTGAGTGCTAGGATTAAAAGTGTGAGCTGCCACACCCAGCTTTCTACTGTAGATCTTAATGTGTTTTATCTAATGCAAGCTCTGTAGTAGAAATGGAGAAGTGGAGGCTTGGGAACTATGAGGGACTGTGCCACCCAGTTGGAAGGCTTACCTGAGCTCAGCCTGAGTCTTTGCTGGAGAATGCATCCTCCTTGTTTGCTCAGTGTCTCTTCCTTGCCAGGCTAAACTGAACATTTCTAGAGGCTCGTGCAGCATGTCTGGGAGGCCCTTCTCCTCTAGAAACCTGGAGGCCATCTGGGCTAGCTCAGCTTTTGGGAAATGTTTCATGGGGACATTTCAGATGAAGTTATCTGTGTCCTAACCTGCCACAGCTGTTTATGCAGGTCTCAGAAAGGGACCCAGGAGTCTGTTGATGCTTACATGTACCAAGCCCTTGCTGGAGTCCAGGCCAGGTACTGGGCAGGGGGTTGGAGCACAGTGGTGGTGTTTGATGTTCATGGGGTTTGGAATTTGGTGTCTGTAACCTAGTCCTGGAGGATGCTTCCAGGCCTGTCTCTTCCCCTCAGGCTGTATCCCACCCCTGTAATATGAGACAGAGTCTCACTATGTAGCCTTTGCTGGCCTTGAACTTGCGTTCCTTCTACCCTGGCCTCCTCCTCAGTATTGGGTTCATAGGCATTCCCCAGAGTTCCTGGTAGTGTTTATGCTGGAGGATTGAACCCATGCAGGGTAGGCAACTGCTGCTAAGCTACACCCCCAGCCCTATTTTATCCTTTCAAACAAGGCCATCTGGAGGTTGCTTTCTGCTGAAATAGCTTAGTATTCTGGGCTGGAATTCTGGGAGATTCTGCAGGAGGAGAAAAGAGATCTTTACCAGGATTGAATGATGCTGGTCCGGGGCCCAGCATTTTTCTGTATATTTCAGTGGCTGGCTTTGCCTTGGTCTCAGAGCTGTGGAGGAGGGAGGCATTCTGAGTCAGGTTCACTTTACAGCAGCCCATGAAAAATGTAACCCAGCCTCGCAAATAAACCCTTTTCCCCAGCTCTTAGATGCAGCCTGGACCTGTGGGGGCAGACATCCAGTCTGTGATTAAAAACTGCCTAGGTTACCAGGTCTGGATTCACAACTGACCATCCATTCGATATCCATTTGGCTTTGTAGGTTTAGTGATCTTGGATTTGGCAGTTTTGCCCTTAAGGTCTGTGATACTCACTAGCTGACAGTCGTGCTAGAGGGTGGGGTTTGTGGGCTTGAACTTCAGGTCATTGAGTTGGGTCAGAGAGGAGGCCCACCCTGCCTGTTGTCTGTCCTTTACTACCTAGCTCTGACTCTTATGACTCCGGCCTTTTGGCAGGCTGCTGCAGTCTCCTAGCTGGAGAATCTGAGATAATTATGAATGCAAGGAGGTAGTCTCGCTTTTGGGTTTGGTCATTCAGAAGAATTCATTCTGTGCTTTGTGAAAATGCTATCTTCATTAATAATGCCGCTACTATTATTAGCTCACGTCTGGTTTTCTCCCCTTTAAACACTTAGGGCTTGAGATGCAGGCTGCTTATGGAGCACACTTGAGCCCCTGGGCTCCATCTCCAGCACCACATAAAACTGGGTGTCGTGGCACACCTTCTGCTATCTCAGCACTCTCAAGGTGGAGGCAGGATGAGCAGAAGTTCAAGTTGGCCACATGGAGTGTTCAAAGCCATCCTAGGCTGTGTGGCACCGGCTGGCCTGGAATTTGCTGTGTAGTGCATGCTGCCCTCGAACTTAGAGAGATCTGCCTGTCTCTGCTCCTCAGCACTGGCATTTAAGGTGTGCCTCCCCTCGCCACACCCCATTTAAAATACAGGCACATTCCGCAACATTCAGATGGCCTAAAGCGCATAAGGACAAGCCACCCTGTCCTTTCTGGGCCCTGAGTTCAGCTGCTCAGGCTATCTCCATGGGTGTTGATGTGACCAAAGGGGAGCATGTGGCCAGCCTCCTTTCTTTTTTTTGTTTTGTTTTGAGGCAGGATTTCTCTGTGTAGCCTTGGCTGTCCTGGAGTTGCTTTGTAGACCAGGCTGGCCTTGAACTCACAGCAATCCACTTGCCTCTGCCTCCCTGAATGCTGGGGTTAAAGGTGTGTGTCACCACACCTGGCTATTTTTTTTTTAATTTTTAAATTAAAATTTAATTTTTAAATTAAAATTTAATTTTTGAATTAAAAAAATTTACATTGGTGTTCTGCCTCCCTGTATAGTTGTGGGAGGATATCACTGCCCTGGAACCGGAATTACAGACAGTTGTGAACTGTCATGTAACTGCTGGGATTTGAACCTGGGTCCTTTGGAAGGGCAGCCATTGCTCCTAACCACTGAGCCATTTCTGTAGCCCCAGCCTCCATCATCATCATCATCATCATCATCATTATTTTCAAGACAGGGTTTCTCTTTGTAGCCCTGGCTATCCTGGATCTTACTCTATAGACCAGCCTGTCCTTGAACTCAGAGATCAGAGCCTCTCAAGCACTGGGACTAAAGGCGTGCACCACCATCGCCCAGCACTCCAGCCTCCATCCTTATGGTGGTACAGTTGCTTGGTGCATGGAGTCGTGTGTCTTGGAGAAATTCCACATTGCTGCTTCCTTCATTGAATATATATATATATATGTTTGTGTTTTTGTGTATGTATATATGTATTTATGTGTGTGTGTATATATCTGTGTGCATATATGTGTGTGTGTGTGTGTGTGTATGAACATGTATATGGCAGTGCATTTCACTCTTTAAAGGATGGAGCATTTTTCTCTTCCTGAGGTTACCTTCTGTTGGCCTAGACCGTTTGACTAGATGAGTGGTGCTGGGTCAGAGGTCACAGACATTCTACTTTTTCTTGTAGTTCTGAAACAACTGTTTCAGTTCCAGTGGGTGACAGGGTGGGAGGGGACACACCCCACATGTTCAGTGCCTGGCCAGATGCAGGGGCGAGAGACCGCTGTGGGTTCCCATCTCTCCCGCCGTGGTGAGAGGCACCAGACAAAGCTTGGCTCCGACCCTGGGTGTCCTGTTCCTAACCGTCACGTCTCCCAGGCCCAGCTGCTTGTTTCTCTCTCACATGAATCAGCAGGTTTGGGGGCATTCAGTGGAGACTTTGTGGTGTGGTCCCTGACTGGATGGATGTGAGGAGGGCTTTTACTTTCGTTCACCTCGGTAGGCCGGCTTCCGAGAGAATGCCGCGGCACGTCCTTCTAAAAAGTAATACTCGATTTAGAAAGCAGCTCCTTCACCGGAAGAGCTGCGCTCTGACCGCCTTCTTCCTTTCTGCCTGAACTGGGTCCACCCCAGCCTTCCACCTCCAATGCTACTGTAGAGTTGGCCTTGGGGAAGGTGTGGAAGAGAGAAACCGAGACCTGCTGGGTGAAGAGGCTGGTATGAGGTCACACAGTAGGCCCTGCTCCAAGACCTGTGCCCCCTCCTATCAGCTGAAGTCTCCCAGAGCATAGCACAGGCCTTTTCTGGGAGCTGTGAGTGAGGGCATAATTGTATTGGAGCAGGTCTGGCCATTCCCATTGGGCTATTTGAATTTGTCTGGGGCTTTGTCTTGCCTGCTCTGAGCCTCCTCAGAAAGCAGCCTTTGTGGCCTGCGTCTCCCCAGCAGGGCCTCACTGGCTGGAGTCTGGGCCCCTTATGGTGCCAAGCTGCAGACTGTGTGCCCCCCTCCCCCACCCTGAGGTACCCTCCTACCACCTGTTTTTAAGGTTCGGTAGGGTGGATCTCTCTCCAGATGTGTGAAGATTTGAGAATTGCTCCCAGGAGGGACCCCCCCCCCCATAAAACCTCCTGCTTCAGCACCTTCGAAGCCTTCCTCAACTGCCTCCCCCTCCAGGCCTGAGCATGCCTGGTGCCCCACCCTGCAAACTACTCCCAGTGTCCCAGGGCACACCTAATGGACTCTGCTAAGCCACCAGTTGTCCCTGGAGGGCGAATCAGGATACACAGGCCAAAGGCCTTCCCCCAAGAGCTTGTGGGAGATGCCTTTCCTCTTTCACTCCACCTGCTGTGAGACACCCCCTCCCCCCTTCACGGCTAGACTTGTCTTCCCTTCGCTCTGCTTTGCATTCTGCCTCTTTAAAAATGGGCTCCCTGAAGGGAGCGATTTGGGATGTCAACGCCGCTGACAGCAATGCGCGTGGGTACTCAGATGTGCAGTAGGGGTCAAGGAACAGCCTGGTGCTTTCAGAAGCCTCTGTTGATCTCTGTGGCTCAGCTAAAGCTCCTTGTGACCCCGAGGTTCTCTGGGTCAGGAGGGAAGCACCTGAGTTAGGAAGTGTGGGAGAAGGAAGGGATAAGTCCTGCATTAGCCTCATCCATTAGCTTAGCAAATCCCAAGCATCTGCCCAGTGGCCCTGTGCTGGGTCCTGCTGTTTCCCCACTGGTGCCTGTTGAAGTGAAGGCGAGCCAGCACTTATGCATGCCACACATGGCAAGGTGCAGTGAGAGCCTGGATGCCTGCAAACTGAAGAGAATTGTGCTGGGGTAGCTCAGGCCACTTAATGCTCTGGTCAGAGGAAGTCTCTCCGGGGAAGTAGTATTTAATGAGGGGGACTGAGAGCTCTCTGGAGGAGCTGAAAGGCCCACAGAGAGAGCAGGGTCTCCTGCCTAGTAGCTACAGACATGGCTGCCCTGGTCACAGCTCTGAGTTCCACTTGACTGAAGGGAGCCATCAAGGAAAGGGCAGACATCTCTGGGTATAATTGCAGGCTGGCTTCCGCATCTAGAGCCTGTTCCTTGAAAGTGTGATGGAGGCCATGGGGGTGGCCATGTGACCTTTCTATCATCGGAAGGAGCTGCCACCATGCACTGGGGGCTGAGGATAGGAGACAGCATGCTCCCATCTGGTCTGGGCTCAGTTCAGCCTTTGTGTTGAGGAAGTCAGGAACTATGTGCCCAGCGGTGGCATAAGTGGGCCCAAGGCCATCTGGCCTTGCCCAGAGCCTGGGGTTGGTGGAAGATCTGTCTGAGGCTTGTGCTTTTTTTTGGTTGTCATTGGTTTGCTACAGACCGGTGCTTGCCCAGCTTAACCAACTAAGGGCACCTGGGCAGTTGATGAGCATCTGTCTTCAGCTTCATCTAGCCATCCCAGAAGGTGAAGCTTTTCCAGGACAGCGGGCTAGAGAGCTTCTGTGCAATGCCGCAGTGATTCTCTTGGAAGATGAAGAGGGTCATTTCCTGCGTTACTGGGCCTCATAACAAAACTCCAAGGTGTAGGCTGCATTGGGTTAAGGCATTGGCAGGGCCTTTTCAGATGGGCATATTGGAAGCAGAGCTTCCGGGACAGGTGGTCTTTGGCTGTGGTTTCTCTATACCTGGGCCTGTCTGTCCCTGGTGCTCACACTAGTTGTACCACAAGCTAGAGGTCACCGGATGCCTTGCTGGAGCTCCAGCCCACGGGAGAGAGGCAAGGCAAGGCAGGGCCATCAGGCACGTTGCCACGTTTCGGAAAATCCGTTCTCCACACCTCTTAAGATTTCTCGACTCAGGCTGCTGGTTTGCCTTGGAGTATACTGGTGGGGCTGGAAGGAGGCATTCTAGGCCTGGCTCTGCTACACGCAGCGCCGGATAGCTGAGGAGGCTTGAGGCTTGGAGGAGAGAGGAGGACACAGCGCCAGGGCTGGGAAGCTGGGATGGCTGGCTTGTGCTCGTGGCTGCCAAGGCTCAAGCCTCCCCTCTCCTCCCTTGTATGTGAGCAGCGCACAATAGATCTCAGTGGCTGTGGGAACGTCCACGGACCTGGCATGACTGCAGATGGGAAACCGACTCTCCCAGGTGGGTGGCGGGTCTGTTTGCTAGATGAGAACTTAGACTCAGAGAGAGTCGGGATTCCCCTCTTGGGGCTGGTTGACTCTTGAAACCACACTGCTTTCACCCCGCGGGGTCACCTTGTCTTAAACTTAATATCCAGGCACTCGGTACCCAGTCTCGGAAGAAAAGCAAAGGGTGGTAAGCTGAGCATCCTTAGTGTGCATTTGCTGTCCCAGAGGGTGGTGGGCGGTGGAGATGGCACTGAGCTCGGAGCCCAAGATGTGGCCAGCTGGCTGTGGTGACTGTGCGTGCTATTCCTCCCTCCCCTGCTCTGCTCCTGCCTCCGGGACTGGGGAGTGTGGCAGGTGCCTAGTGAAGAGAGGATAAAGTCCTCTCCTAGCACTAGACAAGAGGCCAGCAGGCAGGTAGCCTCTCTGCTGAAGGCTTTTTTTTTTTTTTTTTTTTTTTTTTTTTCTGGAGGGTGTTGTCTGCTTTTCCAGGAGGGTGAGGGTGGCAGGTGGGTAGAGGGGTCAGAGAGGCCTCTTGCCTAGTAGTTTCACTTTCATTTCTCTTTTCCACTCTTCTTTCCACCTAGCAGCCCGGCCTGGGCTGCCATGGTGAGGGAACATTGAGACAAATAAAATGGGTCATTTTGTCCTGGTGAGGTTCCCAGGCCACTTCTCCCCCCGGAAAGGATCTGGGAGTGGGCCAGATGTCTTCCTTTTAAAACATATCCCATTCGCTCCTTTACATGCCCATAGGATAGATACCCAAGACTGTCTGCTGCATGCCAGCCACTCGTGGGGTCAAGACAGCTGAGTGAGTCCTTTTGGGGCCATTGTTTGGCCACAGTGTGCCAGGCTGGGGGCCTCTTAGGACCCTGGGATCAGAGTTTCTTGGCAAGGAGTATGAGCCTGTTGGATGAAATTTCCTCATCACCCTATGCTTCTTCACTAGTCTTTCAGGAATGGAAAGGGGGCTGTGAATAACGGAGCAGTTAGCCCCAGTTAAAGAGTTAGCAGGTGGGGAGCTCAGATTCGAACCTGGCCTGACTGCTGCTGCTGCTTTAAGATCTTGCTGGGGTCCTAATATTCATTATGGGATCCTCAGTGCCTGTTGCTTCTCTCCTGACGCAAGCCTGGCAGGTGGCTTGGTGCAGGAACAGAAGCTGTTCTTCGTGTACCGTGCTTTCCTCATCTTGAGCCATATTCAGGTGCACTGTAGCCTGTGTTCTGGGAGGTTCCGGTACCCAGTCCCTTTAATGCTTTGGGGAAGGCTGAAGCTGTGGGGGTGGGTAGAGAGGCCCACTTCCAGCTTCCGGCTTTTGAAAATCTGAAGGTGCCCCAGCTGGTGGAATGTGGTTCCTTCACAGGGTGCTGGGGCTGCCACGGGCTGCGTGGGGTCAGGAGATCTTCCTTTTAAAGCCGTAGGAGCTGAGCTTCCTGGAAGACACAGCAGCCCCTCACAGAGCTCCGGTTCGTCTACAGCCATGCAGCCGGATGTTCACAGTGCCACCCGCTGCTTCCAGCCTCTGTGGAGAGTGAGGCTCAGAAAGATCCCTTTCTGGAGTTCCATGGTTGGTCCCTCCAGGGTGTGGAATGTGGATGTCAGTATTGGAGACCCTGTAGCCCACATCCTTGGCTATGTGTCGCTTGCCAGAGAGGGTGACAGGTGCTGATTCACTTGTACCCACTCTGGTCAGGGTGCTGGCTCTGCAAAGGAGCCCTGCCAGCACTATAGCTGGCTGTCCTGTGGCTGCCGAGCATGGCCTCCCTGTTTGTAAAGTGCTCTGTCTAAATTCTAGCTCTGGGTAGATCCTAGTGTCCTTACCCATCATGCCCCGAGCTCTCAAGCGTAAGGCCACAGGATCCATTCTCTCTGTTTAACTGCTATTCATGTCCTTCTGGGGACCTTATCCACTGAAACTGAATCCTTAGAAGGTCTGGGAAACTGTTTCCAAAGATCTACCAAATCTGGCAGACTCTTGGGAATATTTCTTTCTGAGGCAGTCCCTGGGCCCCAGAAGGGTGGCTGAGGGACAACTTTGTGACTGTGTGACTTTGGGACCTGGACTTAACTTCTCTGTTCAGATGTAGAGTGAGATCATCTTAGTGGGCCTACTGTGCCAAGCTCAGCCAGTGGGAACTTTTATTCTTGAGTTGGCCTAAGGAGGTTGCTGCTGTCCAGGATCCTAAGAGAGAGAGAGAGAGAGAGAGAGAGAGAGAGAGAGAGAGAGAGAGAGAAAGAGAGAGAAAGAAAGAAAGAAAGAAAGAAAGAAAGAAAGAAAGAAAGAAAGAAAACGAACGAACGAACAGATCAGGAATGTCTCCTCAGAGGCCAGTTGGCTGTATTTCTGTCAGAGCAGGGGGCAGTGGGCATCTTGCTCACTGGGGGGATTGTAGCCCCCGTTGGACGTCTTCTCCAGGTGGCTGGTTCAGCTGTGTTTCAGTCTTTTCTGGCCCTTCATTCCCCTTCTGGTTGGACTTTCTTTTGGCACCTGTGCATCAGGGGTATTCAGCATGCACAGGCTTCCCTTCTTTGTCCTGTAGGCCAAAGGCTGGCCCTGAAGGGAGCTGCCCTCAGCCACCTGAATCACATGGGTGCTAAGGTGGAGCACGGGAGGTTCGTAATGGTAGAGGAATACTGGTGTAGAACCTTAGGGCTGCAAAGATTAGTTGGGTGTTAATTGGGCCCTTTGATAAGGGCTCTCAGGAATTTTGACTCAAAGAGAATCTGCTGTCAGGTGTATGCGAATCCAGGGCCTCAAGGGGTGGTCCCTGTAGCCTATTTGCCCGTTTCCCGAAGTTATTCATCTAGCTGGTTTATTCTCAGGCCCATGTGGTCTGAGGTGAGTCCTCACAGTTGGCTTCTAGTCCATACTGAGAGTTGGACTAAGTTCCTTAGAGTGTTTCCTCATTTGTTCTATGTCACAACCCTGTGATGGCTGTGTTTTCAGTATCCTTGTTTCCTCACTGAACTTGCCTGGGGTCACATAGCTTATGGGTGTTAGTTGGTTCTGAGTTGGGCTTGCCAGCTCTAGGGTTCCACTGATTTCTTAGGCACAGGGTCTTCGTGAAGGAGATTCACCTCGGAACCAGGGCTTCGTCTAGGAAGTGATGTGTGCTTGCTGTTTGGGATGGGCTGATCCCTGCCACAGGGTCTCAGGGGCAACAAAGTGGACCCCAAAGGAGCTGGGCTCTTGGAGGTGGCAGCCAGGTGCAGAGAGGCCTTTCTGCTTCTGGGCTTGTTGCCAGCCATGTGAGGCAAGGGCTACTTTATGTCATCTCTCAGTTCTGGAGACTGTTAAGACCCTGGGTGAAGCCTGGGACTTCACACACACCATCTAGAACCAGGACATTATTCCTGAGAGGAGAGAGGTGAGCACCCCGTAAGTCAGAGCCTCAGTGCCGGCCACCTTTGTCCACAGATAAGCCTGATTCTGTTTTTTGTTTTGCCTTTGGTCAGCCCCCACAGGGACACTCATGGAGCCAGGCTTGAAGGCTGGCAGATGGACATCCTTGGAGCTGGTATCCTCCTCCCATGTTCACAGGGTCTTGAGGAGGCTTCCCAACACCTCAGAGTGAAGGAAGAGGTTACTGTGCAGACCTTGCGGTATTGACACCCATGTGTTTTGGAGTGAAACAGCCCATGTGTTCTGTAAACACATCGGCCTGTTGCCACTTGGCCGTGCTTGGGGAGAGCTGAGCTAGCTGTCTATCTGCCAGGATCCCCGAGGAGCCTGTGAGCTAGGAGCAGCTGTGACCAATCAATTGGGTCATTGGATCCAGAGGGGTTGCTGGTTTAAGGGGAGACACTGACCTGTCTGGGCCTCAGCTTCAGTGTCCAGCCATGTTCTGGCATCTGTCTACTGAGCAGGTCCTATCGGAGGGAGCTGTAGGAGTTTCCCCCGGGAACGTCTATACCTGGAAAAGTGGAGGCAGTGACTACTGGGGTGCTGCTGGCCACAGACTACAGCATTCTCCCCACCTGAGGATCCCTCTGCAGAGTGCATAGGGAGCATGGGGGATGCTCAGACCAATGGGGCCAGGTCAGGGTTTGGGGCCTCATGGTCCTTCCTGGAGCCAGAGGAAGAAGAGTCCTGTTTGGAACCTTTCCCTAGGCTTGCTCAACCTCTGTAAGCACTTCTGTTGGGTGGCCCAGATGCCCAGGTGTGGACCTTTGTAGTAATGGCCAGGTTGACAGCTAAGCGGAGACTTTACTTGGAAGCTCTGAAAAGAAGGGCTGGTCCCAGCCAGCTTCTTCTCTGTGGCCACCATGGACAGCAGGAGTGGCTAGCCTGAACTTTGTCCTGTCTGCTGGGAAGAATCCTCTTGGGCCTTGAGCTGCCCAGGGGAGCAGAAACTAGGGTCAGAGCTCAATCCACTCTGTGGCTGTGTGGGGATGTGTTACAGTTCCTATGTCAGGATCCAGCTCAAAGGTCCTGGGAAGTGAGTTTGCCACCCACTGCTTCTGCTTTAGCTCTGGGGCTTCCTGCTGTCAGGCTGGACATCGGAAGAACCCCAGGGCAGAGCCAGCCTGGCATTGGAGGTCACGAAGAGGGTCGTTGGTTAATCAGATGATGAGCCCAGAGCTCTGGAAACTGAAACCAATGTTTTGACCCATGCAATTCTGAGAAACCTCTGGGGCCTTCTCAGCAGACTGTGAAAGATACCAAATGGCTTGGTTAAAAGGTCCTACCCCAAAAGAAAAGAAAGATGTGGGGAGGCACAATAACAGACCGACAGAGGTTGGGTGTGGTAGTCCATGCAGAAACCCTAGCACTGCGGAGGGTGAAGCAGGAGGATCTCAGGTTCAAGCCCAGCCTGGACCCTGTTTCACATGAAAAAAAGCAAAGTGTGCACACACATGCAAGAGAGAGAGAGGGAGAGAGAGAGAAGAGAAGAGAGAGAATGAGAATGAACTACACATGCTCAAAAATCAAATGGCACCAACGTCTTGTGGGTAAAGAGAGTCCCCTTACACTACAGCAGTCCCTAGAGGCAGGCGTGTGTGAGTGTGAGTGTGAGTGTGTGTGTGTATGTGTATGTGTGTGTGTGTGTGTGTGTGTGTTCTCAGACCTGTTCTGTTTTTATAAGCAAACATGAGACTGGACACACATGTACTCATGCAAGTGCCCGAGACCCTTCTGCACGCTTCCTCTGCGCTGACTTTGAGCTCGGGAAGATAGGTTACCTTTGCCGTCCTTTGGGCAGCCTGGACTTGTATGTCCTCTAGTCAGTCTCCTTTGGAGGCTTGGCCTCCCAAGGGCCTCATAGTGACCCTTTCCCCTTGTTTTAGTCAGCTCTGGTTCCTGTAATAAATACCACAGCCCTGGGGGCTTGAAACTTCTTCAGTTGTCCTACTTGAAGACTAGAAAGAAGTTGAGGGAAGGCTTGCAGACCTGACTCCCGCTAAAGGCGTTTTTCCCTAGCATACAGACAGCTGCTTTCTAGGCACATCCTCAAGTGTCAGGGAAGGAGAGCAAACTGATCTTTTTGTTGTTGTTTTGTTCTGTTTTGCTTTTTTGAGACAGACAGGGTTTTTCTATGTAGCCTTGACTGTCCTGGAACTCACTCTGTAGACTAGCCTGGATTTGAACTCACGGAGATCCGTCTTTCTCTGCCTCCCAAGTGCTGGGAGTAAAGGTGTGAGCCACCACTGCCAGGCTTGATCTTTTTTTCATAAGGGCACTAATCCCATGTGGGAGCCCCATCCTTCTAATCTCGTCTAAACCTAATTACTTCCCAAAGACCTATCTCCAAATACTGCCTCATTGAAGAGTAAGGCTTCAACCTCTGGAATTCTTTGGAATGACACACACCTTCAGTCTGACATTCCTCTAGCACTTCAGGGGGTCTCCACAGCCCGCATTGGACTGGGGTCAGATGCTGTGTAGGAGGCAGGCCGACAGGTATGCTAAAAGCAGGCCAGTGTGTAGGGTGTAGCCAAACGGGAGATCTGTAGAATGGGTAATCAGCATCCAACTGTGGGGCAGTTTGAGGATGAGGAGGCTCTGACGGAATTGGTGGTGGGCGTGGGGATTCCAGCACAGCAAATTTCAGAGTACATTCTGACTTATTCTCATCTCATCTAAACTTTTTTTTTTTTTCTAGCCGACGATGCATTTGAGGGCTGCTCTCAAAGCTGGTCTAGGGCAGGTGGCTAGGGTGGCCCTTAAGCCAAGAGGGGCTGGTCTTGGGCCCTGTCTCTCTCCTGTCCTGTGCCAGCCAGGGTGGGGAGCTGGGGCCTGTGGAGGTCTGGGAAGGTTCTGGGAAGGATTTCACGTGGTGAAGACCCGCAGGCTGACTTCCTCAGTGCCCTTCCCCCCTCTCAGCGATGCTTCCTCCTCTCCACCCTTATCCCGTTTGCTTGTGAGAAGGCCCCAGCCGAAGGAGACAGAAGGGTGTCACCTCCCTGCAATTTGCCCTCTGCAGACTGTCTCAAACCAAAGTCTGACCACTGCCCACCTTTCTTTCTTGTGTGGTTCTCTTCCTTTTAGTATGTGATTGTCATAGACTCCAGTTGTACATGTAGCATTTTGGTCTCTGCTTTCTACACCTGGCATTGTGCTGTAAACAGAGTCCATGTTTATACTTTATACTGTCTTTAGCACTCTCCCCTCTTCCGGTCCTCCCCCACCCCTTCTCTCCCTCTCCTTTTGGCGCTGCTGCTGGCACAGGTTAAGGACAGCAATCTCTGATAACGTATCTTGGTGACGAGGAGTCTAACAGTCTCCTACTGAATGGCAGCTCCAGTCCCACAGAATGCTTTTTTACATTTTTTATTTTGAGGGCTGGCTGTACACACCTTTAGTCTCAGCACCCAGGAGGCAGAGGCAGGTAAATCTCTGTGAGTTCCAGCCTGGTCAACAGATCCAGGCTAGCCAGGGTCTAGCCTGAGAGTGAGAGACCCTACCTTGAAACAAAACAAACAAAAACTAAATAAACAGATACAGATTTTATTTTGATCAGTTTTTTTCATTATAAAAATTTCTGACATAAACAACAGAAAGATTGATAAAATCAGCATTGACCCGCTAACTCCCCTGTTAGTGCCTACCAAGCACTGATGTCTGTTTTTATTTTATTGCTCTGCTATATTTTAAGCAAATCCTAACATCTATTTTTATATGTAAATATTTTTTTTGAGAAAGTATAAAAAACTTTCCAAAGATGTTGACCTGTCTGAGAGTACAATACAATAGAGACTTGTTATTTTTAATTGCTGTAGAGTGGATCTCCTTGTTGCCTATGCTATGCTTTATTGAGCTATCTTATTATTGAATTTTTAGGATTATTTCCGTTTTTTTGCCAGGGTAGACAACAGTACACATACGTTGTTATGACTGTAAATGTCTTCCTTCCTTTTCTAATTCCTTCCTTGCACGCCTTTAAATCTCAGCCACTCAGGATGCAGAGGCAGGTAGATCTCCGTCTATAGATCGAGTTCTAAGATATCCAGAGTTACATAGAAAAACCCTGTCTCTAGAAAAAGAAAATATTTATTTTGTTTTTAATTATGTGTATGTATCTGTGTCTGCGTGTGGGTGTGAGCACATGAATACAGGTGCTCGTGGAGATCAGAGTCATGGGATCCCCATGGAGCTGTAGGTAGTTGTGACCCTCCTGTCCTTTGGAGCTTTTAATTTATGGAGGCAGAGAGCAAGAGTGTCAAGCTGTGAGGGACCAGAAGATGGAGAGCAGAGATAGGAGTCTGAGGATAGTCCCCATTGTGTTCAAGGAAGGCTTTTCCAAAGACCAGAATCAGTGAGAGATGAATTAGCTTCAGAAAGGCTGGGGTGGGCCATCCCAGGCAGCAGGGACAGTAAGTTCAAAAGTCCCATATATGCCCGGGGAGCTGGGAGCTTGTTTTCGGGGGATGGGATCAGTGAGAGGGAGGGTCCTGGAAAGGATGGCAGGGGCCAGTGCTTGGGAGATTTAAGACCTCCAAGTGCCTGAAGGGCCCAGCAGCTTATGCTATGAATCAGGTCATGGGCATCAGGTGCCAGCCCATGCACGTTATCCCCTGGGGACATGACACGTCAAATGAAAAGTCTCACGCCTTCTGGGCCCTGCCCACTCTCTGTATGTGATGGTGTCCTGGAGTGGGCCCTTCTTAAATGGGTGGAAATGTCCCCTGGGCCCAGGACTCCTGTGCTCTCAAAGCAGCCGGAGCTCCAACAGGCTTCGGTTCTAGCTCTTCTTCCAGCTGCCTACAAAAGTCACAGGTGTTGGCTCTGGAACAGGGGGGACCTGGGACTGCACTTGCTTCTGCTGCTGTGGGTTGAGGCACATTGCTGAGCTTCCCCGAGCCTCAGTTTCTGTATCTGCTGCATTTAACAGAGCCCTCTGTCTTCATCACCGTTCTGTCACTGTGAAAAGACTCCATGACCAAGGCAACGCTTACAAACTGAGTCTTAATATTCCCGTTTTCTTGACGCTGTTGTGAATGGGATTTTTTTTTTTCCTCCCTAGGTTTTTCCTTGGCAAGTTCACTATTGGTATGTTAAAAAGCTACTGATTTTCCGTATGTTGAAGGTTCACCCTACTGCTTTGATGAAATATGCATACATTTAAGAACTTTTTTGTTGGAACTACCAGGGTCTTTTAAGCACAGGATCATGTTGTTCTTTCTCGCTTGCATCCACTTGTTTGGCTCGGCTACTCTAGCCAGGATTGCAAGGACTACACTGAATAGCAACCATGTGAGTGGGCAAAGATGCCAAACGGCAACACTTTCAGGTTTTCTCCACCAGCACAAAGTTGACTATACTGTTGCCAACTTACTTTTATGACGCTAAGCTATGGTCTTTCTGGTTCTGGCTTTTAATGGGCTTTTATCAGATACTGAATTTTGTCCAAATCTTCTCTGTGTCTATTGAGATGACCATGAGTCATGTCTTAAAGTCTATGTGTTGTAATACATCTATTTATTTGCATATGTTGAAGAAGCATTGTATTACCTAGGATGAAACTGACTTGGTCATGAGGTGTATCTTCTCTTAATGTGTTATTTATTTATTTAGCTTTCTGAGACAGGATTTCACTGTATGTGTTCAGGCTGGCCTTGAACTCATGGCAATCTTACCACTTCAGCTTCTTGAGTGCTAGAATTATAGGTCACAGTGCCAGGTGCTAATAACCTTATCTTGACTATGATTCACAATAAGTTTAAAGAATTTAAACTTTTAAATTTAAAAGGGTTTAAATCCTCAAACAATAAGTTTGAGGATTTTTGCATATGTATCCATCAGGGACATTAACTAATATGTAGTTCTCTATTTTTGCTGTCTACCTGGTTTTGGTATGAGGGTCATAGTGACTTTGTAACTGAGCTTCAGAGTGTTTCTTCCCTTTCTGTTTTGCTGAACGGTTTGAGGAGTATTGATGTTAGCTTGTGGTCATGAAGTCCCACCCCTATCTGGGGAGCTACTGGTGTTTGATAGCTTTGAGAAGAGGGGGAGTTGGTTTTCTTTAAGGGTGTGGTGCTTGCTAGGTCAAACATACTTCGGAGGATGACCACACACCCGAGAGGGTATAGCCAGGACTATCTGGATTAACATTTTGAATACAAAAAGTTGGGTGGGTTTGGAATGAGGCAGATCTAGGAGGAGTTTTGGGAGGGGTATGAGTATGATCAAAATACATGTATGAAATTCTCAAAGAATTTGTAGTGATTTATAGTGTGTGTGTCTAATGCCCCACTCCTGGTACCAACTTATGTCTTAGTCACTGCTCTGTTGTGAAGAGACACCATGACCAAGGCAACTCTTATAAAGAAAACATTTAACTGGAAAGTTGCTTACAGTATCAGAGGCTAAGTCCATTGTCACCATGATGGGGAGCATAGCAGGCAGACATGGTGCTGGAGAAGTAGCTGAGAGTTCTACATCCAAATCTACAGACAGCAGGAAGAGACACTGGACCTGGTGTGGGCTTTTAAAGCCCCACCCCCAGTAACAACCGTCCTGACAAGGCCACACCTTCTTCAACAGGACCACGATTCCTAATCCTTCTAATCCTTTTAATCCTTTCAAAAGTTCCATTCCCTGAAGACTAAGCATTCAATTATATGAGCCTATGGAGGCCAGTCTTATGTACTACCACACTTTCTTAATGTGTGTCAGTGGAGATTACAGGCGTCAAGCCCTGAACTTTACTGCCTTGATCATGAGGTACTACTGCACCATTGAAGCCCACACCTGAATGGCAAGTGTGCATTTCATCTGCCTTTTGACGAAGAAAGAGTATGAGGTCTGAAGGTGGCTTCCTGGCTTGAGAGCCTGAGGGCCCTGCTGGGCTCAGCATAGGGATCAAGCAGTCCTCGGAGCTCAGGTCAGCGTGAGGACAGTTAGCTGTCCGTGGATAAAAGCCCATCTTGGGAGCCGCATCCCCTGGACAGCCTCTTTGGGCGAGCTGCGGCGTTCACAGGCTGGGGATGCGAGTCGCTGTGGGTCAGGCAGGGGACGTCTAGATGTTGCGGTGGCTGTCAAGGTGCACTGAGGTTCCTAGGAGTACTCTAGTACTCAGGGTGTGGTCCAGGCAGGCCCTCCTCAGGACGTTCTCGAGAGCTGCACTGTCTGTCTCCCCACACTGCACATCCGCAGGCTAACAACCCAGACTTCCGAAGAGGGCCAAGCGCCCAGGCCAGGCTTGCCTTTGCCTGAGAGCTGTGAGCTGAGACGCCCAGAGAGACATTTTCCCATCATTCAGATCCCAACAAGGAGCCAGTGTGATAACAGTGTGGATTTGGATTTGATCAGATCTAGGCTGCATCCATGCTGCTTGCCTTACCTAATGGCTGCTTAGCCTTCCCAGACTTGCATCTTCTGTATTTGAGGACAGGTTACTGCTGTGGTGGGGGCTGAGTGGTTGGTCCTTGTGTCAGTCCTCATTTGGCTGCCATCAGTGTCTTGAGCTATCTACTGGTAGCACAACCATTTGCAGATAGAGAAACTGAGGCACGGAGCACAACAACAGGCTGTAGGAGGCAGGTAGTCAGGGAGGCTGGCCTTTTTTGTTTTTAAGGATTTATTTATTTTTCGTTTGTGTGCTTTGGCGTGTTAACTGGATGTATGCCTGTGTGAGGGTGTCAGATCCCCTGGAAATGGAGTTGCAGAGAGTTCTGAGCTGACACGTGGGTGCTGGGAATGGAACCCTGGTCGTCTGGAAGAGCAGCCAGTGCTCTTAACTCCATCTCTCCTGCCCCTGAGGTTGGCCTTCTTATGGTCTGGCTGCTGTTGTAGTATTTAAGCCTGTGAGGAAGGGAACGTGAGGGAGAAGGGAGATTGCCAAGTGCCTTCTAGGGAAAGCCCTGGGCTGGCCGTGTGTTGCTCCTCATGCTGGTGCTTTCCCTGGGCCATTGGAAGCACCGGCCTGGGTGCCGCCTGGCCCTGGCGCCTTCGTTGGCTCCGTTCTTTCTGCCTGCAGGGAGGGGTTTGGGCTGCTGGTAAAACATTTGTTGGGCCGACGCTGTAATCACTCTGCAAGGACACTTGCAATTATATCTGCATTTGGGAAGCTAATTTTCAAGGGCTTTTTTTTCTCTCTCTCTTTTTTTTTTTCTTCTTCCTAATTATGTGCAATCAGCCGACCAGTGCTCTTGGGATCCTCTATCCATCCTCAGCTGAGAGGCACCTGCTCTTCGCCTCTTTGCCTTTCCTCCTAGCTCTGGGCTGCCAGGATACCACAGTGAGTCTTTTTTTTTTTTTTTTTTTTTTTTGCGGAGACAGGGATGAGAGACAGGAGGATGGGGCTGGATTCCGGCGTGGCTCCAGGTTGGAGGCCGGTCTTCACCGGGAGGCAGGTTGGTGGCGCAGATAATGGCAGGTGACTTCTCAGCTGGGACGATGAGTAGCAAGCGAAAGCAAACCCCGTCCAGATGAGCTTAAGCCAGAAAGCAACATTCTGCATTCAGGCAGTCTAGCCATAAAAGGACTGGCCTCTCAGGCCTCAGATTGTTACTTCTGTCCTTCCTTACTGTGGCCTAGCTGCTGGGGGAAGGGGACCTTCTTTCAGATCCAAATTCTACTACCATCCTCCTACCAGCTCTCCTCCTTTGGGTCCTCTGTATGTGTTTGCTGCTCTCAGTGCCTGGCAGGCTCTCCCTCCCTCCATCTCAGGTTCCTCCTAGCTTTAGAACCAGGTGCAGCCCCCCACCCCAGTCTCTCAGGGTCCCACCTGGTTCCTAGTTCAAGGCTTGCTTATTTAACCCCCTTGAGGTCAGGAACCTTTCCTGCTATTTTCACTGTTACATTCCTGGCACCTGCTTGGTCTTCAGAAGCACATAAGTGAACGGGTGACTAAAACAATCTCTTAGGATAAGGAGGGCTGAAGGGAAAGCCAGTCATCTGGAGGACTTTAGTTTGAGAAACTGAAACCAATCGAGCTGTTGTGAACTGGCCTCATGGCTCTCTCTTGAGCTGCATTCTGACACCTGGGGTCCTTCTTGCACACCCACTGCCTTCCTGAGTGGGTTGCAAGACACAGCTGACCTCTGCATGGTCCTAGATGGAAGATCAGGCCTCTGGCTGATGGCCTTGGCAGTTCCCTGGGCTCCGAGGTATCCCTGCTCCTGTTCCCTTTGAGGGGTCCTTCCTGGGGGAGGATTTAGTGGCAGATTATAGAAAAGGGGTGTGTCTGGCGTTGGGGTGAAATTTAGGCAGGTGGTCAGTGTGTGTGGGAACCAGCCTGTGGGCAGGGCACAGCAGACGGGGTGTGGACCGTGGGTGGGGAGGTGGCATCTGTCAGTGGCCTCGGTGCCAGGTGCTACGAGAAACTGCATGAAGGCTTGACGGGCCAGGGTGGTGAGGTGAGTCATGCTTCTGAAGCAGAAGGTCACTAGCTGGAGGGTGGACACATAGGGCAGCAGGGAGACCGTCTGGAGACCTGCCTGCTGGCCCACAGCGCACAGGTCTGTGCCCTTTGCATATGTCACTCCCGACGTCTGGCAGGCGTGCATCCCTCTCCTTCTAGTTGGAGAAAGAAATTCCTGTGCTTGTCATTTGTTCTGCACGGGGCCCTGGTTCTTGGCATTGGTACGTTGGCTGCTGTGACCCCCCGTGTGGGACTCCGAGGGATTACTGCAGATGTTTGGGGCCCGTTGCCATGACTCCCAGCTGCAGAGCCAGGCAGGGCATGAGCACTGGGAAGGAAGGAGGTAGGGGCATGTGGCTGCCTGCCTGGAGCTAGCCTTGGAGCTTGGGTCTGGGCCCTGGGGTCTTCTTCAGCCTCAGGCTCATCCTCACCTCTTCCAGAGGCCTTCCCTCCTGCACCACAGTCCTGCCATGCTGCTGAGTTTTCTCGTTAGCAGGTTCAGGCACTTTGGGAGGTTGGGTGATATTCTCTAGACTTTCATTCTGTCATCTTCCCCATGCATCAGTCCCTTCCCATGACTGCTGGTCAGCATTTAGAGCCTGCTTGAAATGCTCTCGGCATGGACGCTCACCTCTTACCCGACAGGTCTTTCGCTCTGGGAACTAAGTACCTCCCATTCCCGTGGTTTCTTAGACGGTTTCTTCTGCTTGAAAAGTCAGCCCTGTGCTGAGGGAGGACCAACGGCACCTAAATTTATCCTAATTCTGGACCTTGGATGCCGCAGGACTTGTCTTGGCCGAAGAATTCCTGGATGTTTGAGGCCAGTCACACCTCAGTCTTTTAGTCAGAGCTGTTCCTCAGGTGTGGAGGACTATGCCCCTTGTGGACCAAAGCTGCAAGAGAGGATTTTAACCAGGCTTGGGGCAGGGGTGGGCTGAGGGTCCAGAGGCAGCAGACTTGAGCCCCATACAACCAGCTGAACAGCCCCATACAGGCTGCAGAACATTGCTGTGGGTGGAGGAGGCCCCTGCTGAGAGGCAGTTCTGACTTTAGACTGTGGCTTTGCTCTCTGCTTGCTCTCAGCCTTGGGCAAGAGAATTAACAACTCTGAATTTGGCACCTGAGTGAGTGTTAGTCCCGTGCATCACGGCGGTAGGCAGCCTATGGGAGTTAAGCTCGAGGAGGGGTAGTTTAGTGCATGAGCAATGCCTGGCACTCACAGGCCCCTCCAGCTTCACCTCCTCCCGACCCTTTCTCTCATCTGGCTTCGGGGAGCAGGCTGAGTGGGAATGAAACGGCTCAGATACTTCAGGTGTTGGTCTAGCATTTATTTGGGCCCTTCCCAGGCCTTCAGAACTCTGGAAACAGGAGGGTCTCAGGCATCAGATCAAGTTGTTGCCTCCTGAGAGGAAGGGCTCAGTGCATTTGGGCCGGGGGCTGGGACCAGGTCACTAAACCCCAGGCCTATAAATGGGGAGCGTGACTGGTCGCTGTAGGGACGTGGTATGCCTGGGTGCTGGCCCAGTTTTAGGTTCCAACTGGCTCCACACGTGGAGAATCTGTTAAAGCTCAGAGCATTGGCAGAGTCCAGGCTAGGACCTACCTCAGAGCAGGGAGCCCTGGAGTTGGGTGTGGCTTGTCTGGCCATCTTTCCTTGACCTTAATATGAACCTGAGGTCAGGATTGTCACCTGTCTCCCCAGCTCACCACCAGGGCCTGAGGTCTGGGTTCTTAGGTCTCCCAGGATTCAGGGCCCCTCCCTGCCCTTTCTCTTCCGAGGCCTGCTGTTCTCATCGGGGACCTCCGTGGCAGTGTCTGCTTATGCTCATTGACCCCGTGGGTACCATGTGGATTCTTTCTTTGGCCATCCTGGTTCCTCCTGAATTCCTGGGCACTTAGACTGAGAGGGAGTGACTGGGTGTTAGAGGAGGGCAGCTGCTGTAGCTGACAGAACACGGTGCCTACCAGAGATGGCCGGTCCTCATGTTCAGACTCTGTGACCCAGCTGCCTCCCATGCTCAGAGGGCACAGTGCTATCACAGGGATGATCCGGAGGCGGGGAAATTGCCTTGAATTAGCTGGGTGGACCCAGGGCAGTCACAAAGGTCCTGATAAGAGCAGGAAGGAGTGTCAAGGAGAGGAGATGAAGCAGTACGAGCAGAGGCCAGTCAGTGATGTGCCCGAGAGCCAAAGCCTGTGACAGTTTCCAGAACTGGAGAGGACAGGCCAGGGTGGAGGCCTCCCATCCTGGAGAACAGGCCGACCCAGACTGTGGAAGGGTCTATGTTACTTTTTGTTATCAGCTGCGGATACGGTACTCACATCACCCATCTCGGGCCCTGGGGTGAGACCGCGGCCTCAGAAAGTAGTCTTGGGTCAAGGTCAGAGCCAAGATTCTTGGCTTTCTACCTTACCACTGACCAAGTGGACAAAGGATAGAGTGCCTGCCTGCTCTTTGGGACTTGCCATCCTGAGGTGCCTAAGGTTTGGGCAGTATTTCGACAGTTCTGTGATGTGAACCCTCAAGCGCCCTGCTGGTGAAGACTGAGGGTGCTGGCTCCCCTTGGGACCCCACGGCGCACTTGGGGTCACATGGTCTGTACTCCCCCTTCTTTTTGGTGACGGTCATCATCGGCCGGCAGGGCCCATGGCCTTGGGTCTCTGTGCCAGGTTTCCACAGAGAAGCCCAACATGTGGTGATGACAGTCAGGTTGGGAAAACGTGTGTCCGAGAGTCCCGGTAATGTCTGTGCCTTCAGAATTCCCTTGGTGGTCCTGGGACTAGGGGCCAGGCGGGAGTTTATGGTTGAAGGGAGTGCTGGTTGTTCAGGGCACAGTTCCGTTATAGGTGTGTAGCTTTTCTGAGTGTCAGTGCCTGCTTGCTGCATGCCTGTGGGGCTGTTGCTGCAACAGCGGGTGTGCCTTGAAAGTAAGTGTTAGAAATGTGTGAACCAGAATCCGAGAGCACTGGCTCCCTGCTCGCAGCTCACCTTGCTGTCCTCGCCATTCCTGGGACTGGAAATACTGTGTCCAGGAAGTATTTTTGGGCCTCAGTAAGGTCGTCTGGTCTCTAGCTGGGACAGGCCTAGAACTCTCCTGTTGGCTCTCTCCATAGTCTGTCTCCCCCAGTTGAGAGCCCAAGAGATTTCAAGTAGAGGATTTTTACTCTAGAGTTCAGGTGTGTCTGAGCTTTGAAGGGGTAGACCTGATACTCTAGGACTGAGTTGGCTTCGCTGTGGATGCGGTAGAACACGGCCTGGAGGGCTTTATGGCCCATCCCAACCCCACTGTGATTCCACTCTGAAAACCAAAGGGCGGGGTGCATGGGCACGGTATCCCCAGATGTATGCTTCTCCTGGAACGGCAGCAGGGTGAGTCACTTGCTCTGCCCATGTGGGTTCACCAGGAAGAGCCACTTCCGGGGCCCCATGGGTTTGTTCAAGGTCGGAGGAATTGATGAGTCAGGCTGCTTTCTCTGTTCGGAGACCCACACCTGGGCCTGTTTGCCTCCCTTGGGTGGGGCACACAGTATGGGCAGGGTCTTTCGGATGCTGAGTTTCCAATTAAGGGAATGAACCCCCCACCCCATAAAAAAAAAAAAGACATATGGCAGCTTCTAGTTTATCTGGTTCATTTCTGCTGCTGTCCAAACAATTCATATGTTTGTACTGGCTTTAAAATCCTGCTCATATGTTGTCTTTATATCAGGCCATTTCAGTTCCTGGCACTGTTAAGTAGGAGGAAAATCCGAATCGCAAAGCAGTCGACAAGGGAACCAGGATTCCGGGGAGGGAGCAGGCAGGCAGGTGGCTCCAGGCTGAGCCTGGCTCCGCAAGTCTGGAAGGTGGGCGCCAACACAATGCAGCACCTGCCGGGCATGGGCTGCGAGCACGGAAGGCAAAAATTAAGACCAGTCTCTGGGTTCTGGGCCTCACTGCCTGCAGCCTCATGTGAGCCAAAGGCCTAGCTCAAGCCCAGGCATAGTCCACTGTGGGTGTGTGTGCCTCCTCTCCAGCGCTGTGTGTCCCCTTAGCCTTAGCACCGCGGTCACTTTAGACCGGACGATTCTGTGCCGCACACTACAGAGCACCTGTCCCCTAGACGCCTGTGGCACCACACCCAGTTGGCAGCGTCCCCTGCTCCTGTGGTCTCAGACTCAGTCCTCCTGCCTCCGCTGTCCAAATGCTTGCTGAGGATTCACCTGGTGGCTGGCTTCTTCCCAGACCGGAGCCCTCTCGCCCTCTGATGTTGCCCAGGTCAGGAGGGCTGGTCGGAGGGTCTAGTGGTCACACCCAGGGCACACCCTCCATGGAGTTCAGAGGAGAGGTCCAGCTGGAAGACGAGATTATGAATTTGAGTAGCCTGCTGCCCCGAACTTAGTAAACTTTACCGAGAAAACTCCCCTAGGTGCAGGCTTTTAATAACCTTTAATTTTATTAGGCTTTAACTTTTCTGGTATTGTTGAAAAGCAATGGATTTGCCCATAGTAGAAAACACAGAAAATGAGGAAACGCCTCCAGGTCATCTCCACTGCTGCCCCCGGCCTTGTAGCCCCAGTGAACACTGTAGCTTGGGCCCTTCTTGACCTGCCTCCCAAGGACCCGGATGTTGACACTGGCCGAGGACTTCAGTTCTAAGTGTCTAATGGGACCCTTGTGTGGCCCTGCCATGGAGGGGGTCGCTTCAGCTTGTCTCCAGGAAGGACTTGGGAGACTGCCTGATGGTTCAGTCACTCGTATCAAGGACACAATGGAGAAGCCTGCCTTCCCTCCAGCCCCTCCTCCCAGCTGCCCTTGCCCTTGACCCGAGGCCTTGCTGAGGTCATTTTTCTTGTGGTATTTTCGGATTCATTCTGTGTACACAAGTACCCATTCTCTCTCCGGACATTGTTTTCAATGGAGTTGTGTATGGTACACAGGGTTCTGCCCACACAGCTCTCGTGTGGCCTTGGAGCTGTTCCTTTGGGCATGCACAAAGCTTCCTGTCTGCTTCTTTTTACTGCCTCATGCTGTTTCTTCAGAGGCACGCGGCTTGTCAGCGGCGCTTCTCCTGGCAAGTCGTTTGCTCTGATCTTGTGCACTCAGACAGGCAGCTGCCGCCCCAGGGCCCGCAGCGTTCATCCAGGTGATGAGTAGGGATGCTGGAGCCACTTGACAGCCGCCTCCCTGGTTTCTCTCCCTTCTCCCACCTTTTATGTTCCCCGCTTCTTCCTCCTCTTTGGGCTCCAGATTTCCTTTCTGAACTTTCTGCTTGCAGCATGATTTCAGCAGTCTGCTCTTTGGGACTCCCCTTTGAAGAATTGAGTTGAGCCGGACAGCTTATTTAATCTTCCTGTGGAAGTGTAGTAGGAGATATGGTCACTGCCCCACTTCCCTAGTACATGGAGACCTCAGAGGCTCAAGATTTTTGCCCAGCGGCTGAAGACTTTTCTTGCCCCTCTGGGGTCCATGAACAGCTGTGTCACACCAGTCTGGGAACCTTCCCCAAGCCTCTGAACTCATCCTGCTGCTCCTTCAAGTAACGGGGTAACCCAGGCCTGTGCCTTGTGGGGCTACATGTTGCCAGTGAACAATGAAGGCATGTGGGGTGTGTGTGTGTGTGTGTGTCCAGCAGTTTCCATTTGTCCTCCATCTTCCTAGAGGCTCTGAGCTGGGGATCTGAGGATCCTTTGTAAGATGTCAGTCAGGCCAAACTTCCTCAGTTGCTCTCTTTTCCTGTACATCCCATCTGTTTTCAAAGTTAGAGACCTCCCCATTGCTTTTAAAGGATTGGGCTGATGCAGAAAGAGGACTGCCTGGAAGTGACCGCAGGCACCTTAGCAGGTGAGAGGCACATGCTGACATCATCTGGATACCAGCAGAGTTCCCCAGAGGGAAACCAAGGCCATGGTGAAAATGGCCCCACCAGGTGTGGGTGATGTGTGCTTATCTGTCACCTGCCTTTCCCGTCCATATTTTGCTGATGTTTTAAGAGTTCACCTCTGAGCAGCCAAAGGCTATGTGACCTGGGCCAGGGTTTCTGACTCATGAGGTCAGTTACAGTCTTCTGTCTCCACTTGGGCTGGAAATGATCTGGGAATGAGACAGGCAATCCAGGTTCTCAGATTGTGGAGGCTTCTCAGATTTTGTTTGTTCACTTGCTGTGGGCACGGGTGGCCCTTGGCCTTGCTGCTGTGTGTCTGGCCTGTGCAATGTGCAGTCGTGGGGGCAGGTGAATTGGCTGCCATTTCTTCAGGAAGTGCAGGGAGATAGAATGGCCTGAGAATCCCCAGTGACATCAATGATAACATTCTCCCATTGGGTTCTTTGGGGCCAGGTTCTTGTCACAGGGTTGAGGGGTACGCTGGACCTTGCTTCCTTCGGTTGACCTAGCTGGTTCTAGTGGCCCTCAGCCCAACTGTCTGCTATATCAATTCCTCTGCTGCCCATTAGGAAGCATTTGCCAAGCAGCTGGCAAACATATAAGAAGGGTGACCTCAGCTGAGGGGAGATCCTGCCTGCCTCCTGAGGCTGCGGCGATGGAGGCTGGCTGTGGCATTTATTGTACCCTCTGAACGCTGTGCCAGGGCTGGGAACTATGCTTCTTTTCCATATTTATAGCTCTACTGGACAGCAGCCCTTTATGAGCGGCGGTTGGCTGGTGGGTACCAGAACTAGGCCTGGGGTAGTTTTTAATTTTACTCAGTCCCAGTTTCAAGGAGCCTAGTTGAGCAAACTGCAGGCCCCTGACCTGGCTTGGACCCATCCTTCTCTAAGTATCTACCCTTTTCTCAGTAAACCACATACATGGGCCATTCATTCCCATTTCTCCCTGAGTGACAGGAGTCTATACTCAGGGACCAAGGGATGGAAGGATGGAGACACAGGTTCATGGGTATATTGTGTGAGTGGGTGGAGAAAGGTTGGGGATGGAGAGTGCACCCTCCGGAGAGGGATGAGACAGCCCTATTTGCTGGACCTCACAGAGATGGGTCCTAGCTGGGTCTTTCAGTAGGAAATGTGAGGCAGGTCGATGAATGAAGGCGGGTAGCCAGCAGGGTATGCTCTGGAAAGGTGTACACAGAACCCTTGTGCTTAATTGGGTGAGTGAGACAAGCATGATGGATAGTTGGCTGTGGGACTGTGTGGGAAGGTGGTGGAGAAAGGTGGAGGATACAAAGCCCAGGCTAATTCCACTGTGAGAGAAAACAGATTTGTCTTCCTGAGCCTGGCTTATTTCATGTAGCACAGTGATCCTTAGCTCCACGTGCTTCCCTGCACTTGCCATGGTCTCTTTCCTATTTGCAGCAGGATAGAAATCCACTGTTCATATTCCTTTCTGCATTCGTCCGTTGACAGAGCTGGAGACTGGTCCCATATCCTACTGTTGTGAAGGGTAGCAATAAACATGGGTGCAGGACTGTCTGGTGTCCTGACTTAGAATCCTTTAGGCATATGGGCTAGATGAGGGAAGGGAGAGGGGAGCTAGTGAGGGTACTCAAATATGTGTGACATGGAAGCAGAAGAGGAATGATTTGAGAGGAAAAGGTGATCAGAAAGGAACGGGCATGAAGAGGGAAATAAGAACAAAGTATAATGGTGTATGTGTATAAAAATGTCACAGTGAACTCATTTCTTTGTATGTTAAGAGGTCATAATAGGGGCTGGAGAGATGGCTCAGAGGTTAAGAGCACTGGCTGCTCTTCCAGAGTTTCTGAGTTCAATTCCCAACGACCATATGGTGGCTCACAACCATCTCTAATAAGACCTGGTGCCCTCATCTGGCGTGCAGGCACACATGTAGGCAAAACACTCTGTACGTAATAAATAAATCTAAAAAAAATGTTTAGATTTAAAAAGAGTTCATAATAATGGCTGGGTGTGGTGGTGCACTCCTTTAATCCCAGCACACAGGAGGCAGAGGCAAGTGGATCTCTGTGAGTTCCAGGCCAGCCTTGTCTACAGAGCGGTTCTAGGACAGCCAGGGCTACACAAAGAAGCCCTATGTTGAAACCCCTCCCTCCCAAACCAAAAAAGGGGAGGGAATTTATAATAAAACATAATAGCTATATTGGTTACCCAGAAAAATAGTGGCCGGTATGATGTTGCACACCTTTCATCTCAGCACTTGGGAGGCAGAGGCAGGGGGGTTGTAAGTTCGAGGCCAGCCTGGTCTACATAGCGAGTGCTAGGGTTACTGGAGCTATACAGTGAATCCCTGTCTGAAAAGCAATACAAAAAAACCAAAATGGAGAAAAATCTTAGAGTTTTATCAGGGAGAATAATTATTCCTCCCCCAAAATCAAACACCCCACCTCCCTCCCCCCCAAAAAAAAGAAAACTCCAAAAACCAAAAACAAGCTCAGGCTAAGAGTGATGTGTTCAGCTAGAGTTCAGGGAGTGCCAGAGGGGCCAGGGTTGGAGAAACACAAGTGGGAAAGTAGCTGGCTGATGCGATAGGCTGTGCCAGACCTGAGAACCAGGCCAGGGTGTTCAGATCGAGGTGAAGGTTTTGGGGATCAACTGTGATAGTTGAGCCAAACGGGGGAGTCTTGGGGTTGTCCAGGCTCTTTACTCTGACCTCAGCCTGGCTCAGGGCTGGGAGGGTGGGGGCAGGAGGTGGGGCAGGGCTGGTAGTTGCTGTCAGTTCTGTAGGGCTCCAGCCAAGTTCCCCTGGGAAGCAGCCATCTCTTCTAGGTTGTGAGAGGAACTGGGGGTTCGGGGCTCATAAACCTCGTCCTTGAAGGAGGTCCTTCTGAGGCTGCTGGCAGGCAAGGCATGGCCGGAGCGGTCATGCTGCTGTCTCAGCTGGTCCAGCTTCCAGCTGGCTGTCGGGGACGGTCTGGAGAGGATGGACGCTGCCTGCCCGCTGGAGTAACATTCGTTTTCTTTGTTTTCTCCACAGGAAGCGAGGGATAGAGGTCGTCCAGGTGAGTACAGAGCGCTTCTTCACGTTGCCATGTGATGACCCAAGCGTGCGCTTAATCTGTCTTTGTGAGAGTTTGGGGGGCTGACCACTTTTTATGGACACCTGGATTGTGACACTCCCCTGGAGATCTGACATTGCTTCTGCCCCAAGCTGGGTACAAACTGATGGCTGCTTGTGTTTGGAGCATTTCAGTGGGTGAGGAACAGGAAGGACCAGAGGCCCACGGGGGTCATGACACTTGGGTTGGGTTAGGAAGGACAAAAGGATGGTAGTGCCTGGCTATGTGTTGCGTCATCCTGTCCTCTGTGCTGAGTCTTGGGCTCATTGGCTGGAGAAGCAGGAAGGATGGATGGATGGCGGGAAAAGAAGTGATAAGTGGAGGAAGGAAAGGGAAAAACAGAAGGAAGGGAGAGAAAAGAAAGTATGGGTGGAATGAAGGAGAGAGAGAAGAAAGAGTGGAGAGATGGTGGGTATCCAGGCTCCAACAGCAGCCATCTCAGGAAGGTTGGCAGGCTTGACCTGTCTGAGAGAGCCTAGGTATGGGATTACCTGTTGCTGTTCTGGTAAGAGACACTACACTGGCGCTCATGGTTGTGTCTTCCCAGGGATGGTAAAGTGTGTCTACCTCCATGTAAACTCAGAAGTATAGACCTGTAATGAGGGGCAGGTTATGACACAGGCACCAAAGCCGTGGTCTCCCGTGTCACCTCCACTGTCCCTGTCTGAGATGAACTGGGCTGTCTATGTAGCAGCAAGCCATCTACCCTTTAAGGCTCTATCTGCCTGCAGCCACAGAGGGACACCTGCGCAGGGACCAGACCAAAGCTGATGGCAGACATCTGGAGGAAGTTTCTAGAAAGCCTGCTGGCCCATACTTAGAGTCCTTATTTGTTCAATTTAAGGAGGCCTCTTACTCAGCAGCTGTAGGAACGGGTTTCCCAATTTTGCACATACCTGGCAGGCCCAAGGTCTTCTCTGTACCCTGGCTGTTGGTAGAGCAGGAGCCTGGAGTCATTGTTCGTAGAGTTTCAGGCAAAAGGGTTTTGAAATCTTTCAAGATGTGTCTGTTCATTTGGCTGATGACTTGAGGGAGGAAGTGGTGGCTAGGGGCAGAGTGAAGCCAAACTGGGCGCTGTCTACTCCGGCATCTAAGAATAAAATCTATGGGGTGCCTCTCTCTCCCTGCCCCTCCTCCTGGCATCTGGGAGAGTTGTGAGAACCTTAAAATTTGAAGATGCTGAGAGAGACTGAATGGCAAATCGCTTGGCTGGATTTTCAAAATCTGCTGGGCCCTCTTGCACCACATGCCAGGATATGGGCTCCTGGAAGCCAGAAACAGGCAGGGTGCCAGTCACTGGGTTAGGCGTTGAATGAGTTAGAGAGTTAGGGCGACCATGTCAAAACTACCCCAGCATCCCTCTCCTCTGCCAGGTCCCAATCGTATGGGAGGAGGTATCTCTCTTGCAGAGATGCAGAAACTGGGGCTCAAAGAGGCTGTGGCCTTTTGGAGAGGTCAGCTGCTTTGGTGAAGTTAGGGCTGAGTTTGGGTCAGCTCGTTTACAGCTCTGTGGCCTTCTGTCTGCATTTAATGCATGATCCACGTACAAGGTACTTCACACCTACTGTTGCTGGCCTTTTGGTGCTGTCTAAGTGGTCACAGGACTTGGGTTCAGGACCCAAGCGTGACGTACCTAGGGAAGATCCTGCCTGCTTATTCTGGTCACGGAAGTAACCTCTCTCCCTGTTACCTGTTGGTAACAGTGGCGGCATCAGCGACGGGCATTTATGGGGACTGTGTTGTACCAGGAAGTGGCCCTTTATTCTAAAGGAACATCGGTGTGTAGCCTTTCTTAGGCATGGGATGTGCACACCCATGTGATGTGCAGCAGGGAAAGCTGGCAGATCCCTTCTTCTGCGCCAGCCACTCCTGCCAGGGAAGTGTGTCTGGAGATGAAGAGCAAGTCGGCCTGGACCCAGCTTCTGGCTGTGTGACAGGCGTGCCAGTCTGTATAGTGGGATAATCGGCAGGCCTGTCCAGGCTTATGAGGACTGAGTCAGTCCAGGTGACATGCCTGTCACTGGGCCTGGCACACAGAGGCTGATGATCTGCAGAGCTGTACCTCAGGTTGGGACTACAGGACACAGCCCTCCCTCATCAAAGGAGGCAGCTGGTCATGATAGCCCTGGCTGGATAATGGCTGGAGGTAGTTCCTTGCTGCTAGTAAGAGAACCGAAAGAGGAACTGATGGAGTTATCAACTAGCTAGCACATGGGTAATGAATTTGACGATTCATCTCCCCTTCCCTTGATTTTTTTAACAGTTGTTCCTATAAAAACTGAAAGCCGGAGGTAGAATTAAAACTGTCTTACTCTGGCAGTAGGTAAGACTCCTCTGTTGGTGCATGAAATGACTTTTTAAAAAGTCCCATTCGTCTCTTCAAAGTTGCATTTCTAATAAGGTTTTCTTTTTATGCATGTTACTTGTGTAGTATTGAGTATGTTGGTCATATTGATGAATTATATATTAATAACCAAAAGTGGTTTACTTCAGAAGAGACTTCTGATGTATGTAAGAGCTTTATGACCACATAAAAAGCCTTTGAAGGAGGAACAGTATGTACATATATTTCCTTAGCTCGGTGGTGTGGTAGAATAATTAGTAAGAGACTTTCCAATGTGAAATACTCTGACAGTTTAAACATCTCCAGGGAAAGAAAAAGGAACAGTGTTTGATTTCCAGCTGTCTAAGAAGGGCTTGATTATACAATCTGTAAATGGATGATGGTGGATCGCAGATCACCAGGGTATTTAGACCACATTGGATCCATTTAAAAGAGAAATAGTAACAGTTTTATTTTCTAATGTCAATATTTACATCATGTTGGATACGACATCCTCCTCAAGTATTTAAACTACAGGACATTTCAGATGTCAGCTTAAAAACTGGCCGTTGGAGCCGGTTTTAAACATTAATCCTGGGGTTTGGTTTGAAAGCTGTTTACATCTTAGAACCAGGTACTTCCTTAAAGAGGGACAGCGGCAGGCCATCAAGAGGCTCTGCAGGTTCCCCCGCAGGGTCCCGTGAGGTTTCCTTGGCTGCCTGGCCTCTCCTGACCTGATTTACTGTAAGTTGTGCCACTCTCTGCTCAGGTTAACTCAGGCGGGGGAGGCTGCCAACGAGCCTGGGGTGGAGAAGCAGGAACCCTGCTTTCCTGCTTTGCGTTGAGTGCTGAGGCACTGGGCAGCAGCCAAGGGTTGAGGTACAAGGTGTGGACTGAACAGGCATCGCTCTCCGTATGGCAGCCTGGGCAGCTGTGTGAACAGTCTGCACTAGGTGACCAGGGTCCCAGAGGGGGAGAGACATTGGTACCCTAACCCCATTGGATAGGACAGGAAGCCTTCCCAAGGGAAGGAGTCTGGCTGGTGGAGGTAAGCTTTATGTACCCATTAGGGCATGCTTGAGAGTCATGGCCCAAGCCCACAAACCCATCAGGACTTGCCTACCCCCTTCACCCCCAAGTTCAAGAGCTTCAAACACAGCCAAATTGGCCAAGTGCTAATACAGAGCAGTGAGCGCCTTCTTGGAGAAATGGATCCTTAGAAACAGCTGGGGGAAGAGGGTTATTTGATTCAGGGCCGGGGCCTTGGGCTTCCCCCAGGGCTCCTCAGGAGCCCTGTGTTTCTCTGGTCTGCTCTGTAGATAAATTCAGGAGAGAAGCCTTTCTGTGCAGGATTTCATTACCCCTTCCTTCCTTATCCCTGAACTCAGCATAGTGAGACCCAAGAAGACTGGGCTGCAGCTGGCATGCTGGCCAAGCCCCTACCTCACCGTAAGCCTGGCTTCCACCCCACTGGGGAGAAGGCAAGGACTGTTAGCCTGGGTTTTTATTTTAAAATGCAAATGAGTAAGCCACAAGTGTGAAAAGTACAGTAGCCAATTACAAATTCCTCCTTCCAAATTCTTGGCAAATTCAGACATTATGAAACCTAGTCTTGGGACAGCCACTGTTTCTCAGGCTGGCAAGTAACTTTCCCCAGATTCAAGAGGGAGCAGGCCCTCTGTGCCGGTCTCTCCTGAGCTGTTACCCATTTGAGATGTTGTACTTAAAAACTAAAAAAAAAAAAAAAAAAAAAAAAAAAAAATGTGTATGGGCGAGGGCTGGAGAGATGCCTCAGAGGTTAAGAGCACTGGCTCTTCTTCCAAAGGTCCTGAGTTCAATTCCCAGCAACCATTTGGTGGCTCATAACCATCTTAATGAGGTTTGGTGCCCTCTTCTGGCCCGCAGGCACACACTCAGGCAGAATACTGTATAAATAATAAATAAATAAATCTTTACAAAATGTGTATGGGTGTTTTGCCTGCATGTATGTCTATGTACCACATGCAGGAAGTGCCTGTGGAGGCCACACGAAGGCATTGGATATCCTGGGACTGGAGTACCAGGCGGTTGTGAGCCATTATGTAGGTGCCAGGAATTAAAGTAAGGTCTCTTAGAAGAGCAACCACTTTGCCCCAAAAGTTGACAGACAGCAAGCTTCCAAGGAAAGGCAAGACCAAGAAGCAGAAAGGCTGTATACCTCCGAAAGAAGGCCATGTGCTCAGGATTGGAGAAGAATTTGGTGCTGTACCTCTGCAGTTCTAGGATAGGGTGTGAGCTTGATGTGCCAGCCCTGTGGATGGAGCAGGCTTTCTGTGGTGAGTTAGGGTCTTTGAGGGAGCGAGATGAGGAGGAGGTGACAATGGGGAAGCCCTGTAGAGAAGGTGGTACCTCTTGATGAAGAGTGAGCAGCATCCTGAGTATTATGGGAAGGTGTCAGGGTGGGATGGTGGGATGCAGAATGGCCTGCATCCAGACTTGGAGGCTGGGAAAGTTGTCTGTTGATTAGTGGTCTAGGTAGGTTGGGCTTTGGGTTCCTCTCAGGAAAGAGACCGGGACAGAGAGAATGGGAGAGTGCACAACACTGAGGTGTGGGGCAAACTTTGGTGGGGGCTGAGTCTGTGCCCTGAGGGTATTTGTTGGGAAGGAAGTGCCCTGTGATCTAGTTGGGAGGAAGAGCTCCCTGGAGGGCACAGGAAGGTTGACAGGAAAAAGTTGGTTTGGAAAGCAGTCAGGTCTCTAGAAGGCAGCTGGGTTTACAGCCAGGCAAGGGGAGATGCAATTTATAGTAACCATGGCAACAAAGGGAGGTAGGCCAGGTGGCAGATGTGGTTGGTACCCGAAAGAGTGAGGGGTCAGTCCCCAGGTGTTCTTTGTTTCTTTCTGGTTTCCAGGGCTCCAGGGACTGGACCAGCCCGGAAGGGGAAGATGCTGATGACAGAGAAGTGTACGGAATTCAGGGGACTTGTCCTCAGTTGCTGGCTAATTTAGTGCTGGGGCAGTTGGCTGGTCGCTTAGTAGTTTTCTCCAAAGGGATCACAGCACTGAGTTTTCCGATTCAGCAAATGTTACTTGTAGAGTGTTTTTTGCCTAGTTCCAGGTGTGTTTTAATGGGTTTATTAAAGGTATAAAGCCCAGTTAGGTCCCCTCTGTTACTCCATTCTCTCCAGTGTCCCCAGTGGCTGGCCTTGGTGCCCTTGCTAGATAGTTTCCAGGTGAAGGGGTGCCATTCCTTCTTGGGCTAATAGCACCCTGGACTTTAGTGTGGCTCCGATTCTTGGAGCAGGAGGAACCTGTGAGAAACGCCTGGTCACCCCTATTGCAAGCAGTGACTTTCTGAGGACCACCTGTCCACAGCTGACCCTCAGTAGACTGGTACTGCCAAGGATGACCACATTGGCATCTGTGCAGAGGCTGGCTCTGCATGGGAGCTTGTGGTCACCGGAGGCCAGCAATGGACCAAGTCTGACTTCTCTGAGGAGTCCTAAGTCCTGAGTTTCTTCCAGAGTGTTTCTGGTTGTGGGATTTCATTTTCTTTGTCTCTAAAAGGGCACCCCACAAGTGCTGAAGGAATCTGAGCCGCCACTCTTCATCTTTTGCTGTGGACAAGGTGGCCTGTGAGGGGACAAATGTGGCTTAGAAGAAGCTGTATGGTCTCACTGGAGAGCACTTTTAGATTTCTAGTCATTAAGGCTTTTAACTTGCGAACTTTTTTTTTTTTTAAGACAAATTGTATGTATATATATATATATATATATATATTTTCAATTAAGGTACAGGTTTTTTTTTTTCTAAATGCAGAGAATTATTTTCACTTTCAGTCATTTATTTGGATATGTTAAATAGACAAATTTATGATCATCATTGTTTTTTCTTATAATAATGACACATGGGATGGGAAAGTTATGCAAATCAGTGTCTATTCCTATCCTTTTTTTTTTTTTTTGTAGCCATTAAAAACATCTCATTTTGGAAGATGTTTAGTACGAGTACTGTGGAGCACGGGGTGGGTGGATCTGTTAGCTCAAGGCCAGCCAGAGCTACATAGTGAGACCCTGTCTCCAAAAACAACAAAACAAAACAAAAATCCCATCTTGGAAGACAGTGTGAGAACATTAGGCTGATGAGTGCTTTTAGTATTTGCCAGGCAGTTTCTGTTCTAGTGTTGTGTCTGTGTGTAGTGTATGTATGTGCAGTGGTGTGTGTGTGTGTGTGTGTGTGTGTGTGTGTTGCCCAGGATGGACCCAGGATCTGAACATTCTAGCAAATGGCCTGCAGGATTATCCACTAGTTACAGCCAGCCTTATCTTACCTCTGGTCTCCCAGACTTCCTGGAAGGGAAGTGTATAGGTGTAGTCCTGATGGCTAGCAGGCTTCAGTTCTGTCTAGCCTGAGTCTGGTCTCCAGCCTGAGTCAGCAGGAGAAAACCTTTGAACAGAAAAGTTCTGCTTCATCACCTAGATGAGAGAAGGTGGCCAAGGAAGCAGGCTCCCTGTGCTTGCCTCCTGTGTCCTCACTCACAGGCTTCAGGAACCCACGTCTTTCTACTCTGCGTTGAGCTGAACTGGGGCTGAACCTCCACAGGGTCTTCTGTGAGCACTTCCTGCTGTCCTTGGATGGAATGTGGCAAGCAGGTTCACGTGAGACTAAAGGAAAGAGAAGCAAGAACAAAGGAAGCTAGGAGGAGACGGAAAGGGATTTGAAAGAAGAGAGGCGAAGATGATGTTTGCAGAGTGGCCCCCAGTTCTGGGGTGAAGTAGCCGCTCAAAGGCCGGTTCTTGAGATGCCACCTACCAATGCAGGTCCTGTGGGAGGCTTTGAGCACCCCAGCCCAGTCGGAATCTGTGTGTGATCTGGATGCACGCTGTAGCTGGAAACACTTGGTGCTGAGTACATGAGGTCACGCTGGACTGGGCAGGTTGGATGGGGCCACGTTTTGAGAGCATAAGGGGCAGCCCTGCAGCTGAGGGAATGACGTGTCGATGCGACAGCTGTCACACAGTCGCAGGCAGGAGACATGCATGGCCTTCTGCTCACCTCCAGAGAACACAAAGCACCTTGACTTTCTGTTGGGTAGGAAGGCCTTGCCAGCCCCTCTGACTTCTGTATGTGCCTTCAGGGCTGCCAGGCATCTTCTTGCCTGTCCCCTCCCTGCTTCACCTGAAGACCCCTACCCCTGCAGCTGGAACTGCTGGGTAACTGTCCTTCCAGGGCCATAGTCTGTGAGCGCCCTTGGGTCTGGCCTGTGTGCTGTGCTCATGGGAGGAGTGGATAGAGTATAAAGCCATGCCAGCTCTGGTTGGTTAACGGCAGCTCTAGATTCTAGATTCTTCTCGCACTTATGAGCAGCGTGTGCTCATTCTTGAAATCTTGGGAAGTAAACCCAGAGACAGTCATGAAAATATGCTGTTTTGTCTGGGTGCTTGGGTTGGGAGCTGCATTTGGGGGTGGATGAACTGTCACACTGGCTGATTCCATTGCTCATTGTCCATATGTACCAGTGTCCGGAGCCTCAGTTCAAGGTTGCCCCTGGCTTACAGTGGGTAAGTGTTGCCACGATGTCAGAGCCTAGGCCTCTGTAGGGTTAGATCGTATCTCAGTGTTCACTTTGGATAGGCTTCTAGGAGTGACCTTACTGAGTTGGAAGCATCCAGACCCCAGGGTGTGATGGCGGCTTGCTTGCAATCTGTTCGCATTCTGTGCGCTCCCACCCATAGCACCTACAGGCTGTGTCTCAGGCCAGTGTTTACCAGTGTCCCTCAAGCCTGGCTCTGTCCTAGAAGTAGGACATTAGAGAACCCAGGGAGACGCAAGGCAGCATTAGACAACCGCTTTCTAGGATGGCTTGTGGTCACCACCCCAGCACATTGCCTCTGGAGTGACCTTGACTGAGCACGTGATTTGTCCTCTGGTGTAAATAATTCACATGCATTTATTCATGTTCTTATGTATAGTTCAGTTAGGTCTATAAGAGTGTCACTTGTATCATAAATGAGGAAACAGAAAAGGCAAGTAGTTGCCTAATTTTGCTTGAGAGAAGGGAAGAGGAGGGGGAGGAAGTTGGAGGAGAAGCCGTTGAAGGCAGGCAGCACGGTTCTAGAAGGCTTGTTTATTATTGCTTTTAGAGCTTTCTATTATAGGAAAACCACACGACATTCCAAAGCTGGGAGAGCATAGTCTTACTGAGCCTCATGTGCCCTCCCTGAAGCTTGCGTGTGTCCACATGTGGCCAGCACCACCTAGGGGAGACCTCACCCCCACTAGGTTTTTATGATCAGCCTCACCATTCTGTCATGTCACCCGTAAATGTTTCTGAAAGCTAGACTTGCCTGGCACTCCTGGCCAGTAGTTTGGGAAAGGGTAGGGCTGCCAGGGGATGGGGCTATATTTGATTGCTCCTGCCTCTGCCTCCCTGCGGTGAGTGGAGAGGATGCCCCGCTCTGGGCTCTGAGCCTTTGGTATGGTGGTCAGACAGCTGGTGGGGCCCCGGGGTCCTGAAGGCTGGTTTGCCATCATACCTCCCCAGGAGCTCCTTATGGTAGACGGAGGCATGCTTACAGCCTCCGTGTATTTCAGGAGCTTCCCCAGCGTTTAACTTGAATCCTCCTGCAACGAGTCTAACAAGGGTCTCAGTAGTTCTCTTTAGTAGATAATGCTTTCCTTATCACCCCCATTTTACAGGTGAGCAAATGGAGAATATTCACCTACAGCCTTCAGACCGAGTACATCGTCTTTACGGCCCACCTCTTTCTATGACGATAGTAATGATAATTATTAATATATTGATACAGAGTCTTATTTGGTAGCCTAGGCTGGTCTCAGACTTGCTGTGGAGTGCAGGCTGAACTTTGTTCCCTTTTGCCTCAGTCTCTCAAGTACTGGGATTACAGACATGGGCCACCACACCAGTGAATCCAGATTACCATTTAAAATTATTATTTTCAATTTATTATGTGCATTTGTGTATGTGTGCGTACGCATATGAAATGCAACATTGAGTGTGCCAGGGAGTGCTTGTAGAGGAGCCCAGCTCTCAGAGGTTGGTTCTCTCTTACTTGATTGTAGGATTAGCACCTCTACGACTGAGCCATCTTACCTGTCTCTTAGTTAAGTAATTAACTACACTACATTTACTTACAGAGAGCGCGCGCGCCAGAGCTAGAGCCAGAGCACACGTGCACACGTGCACACTCTATGTAAAACAGTCTTAAAACTCCTGGTCCTCCTAGGGGGAGGTGCACCGCTGCATTTGGCTTTGTGTTTGCAAGTTCAGCGTTTTCCACGCTAGTGTAGGCTGGCTCACTTAGCACCGTGTACTCCCACTGTCACTCCACGGCTGCATTTGTGTTTTTGAAAGCCTGTGCTTTCCTGAGGCCCCTTTCTTCTGAGGCGTTGTGGCCCCTTTCCTGCACTGGGCCCTTCTCCTGCATGGCTACTTAGGTTGCCATTCTTTCTCAACAAGCCCCGTGCTGTGATTGTTTGCCATTGTGTCAGGCTGTAGAGTGATGGACCTATCCCTGGAAGGGGGTCAGTGAAACCCATGTGGTTGTTTCCAGGGAACCCAGCTCCGGCCTGGGTGAACCTTTAAAGCACCCTGAGGAGAGCCCCAGTGTCTGAGACATGCTCCGTCCTTCAGACATTCTGTTCCTACAGCTGGCCACATCCCACCTCTCTTTAATCTAGTAGACACTAGATTAAAAGTGGTCTCGCAGTCACCAGCTCCTGAAGGCCTTCCTGGTCTCTCTCCCTTTCCAAGAACCTACCCTATCACCCAGCCTCGCAGGCATCTCTCATCTCAGGGTGTCACCAGGCTAGGGGTTTTCTCTGCCCTTTTCTGTGAGTTCTTTAGGGATGCAGCTCACATCTCATTCTTCTGGGGGCTTTGGCTGCCTAGCGTACACTCTAGCATATAGAAGCATTTTGCCAAGACATCCCTGGAAGTCAGCAGAAAACAATTTAATATTTCAGAGATACCTGAGCTAGAGGTATTCCCTTCGGTTTCATTTCCTTCTGCTTTTCTTGTACTTTTACTAACTTATTCTTTTTTTTTTTTTTTTCCTTCTCCCTCTGGTTCCATAATACCTATTTTATGCCTTTCAGTGCTTTCAAAATTGAGATGTTCAGATTTACCGTATTGGCATGGGGGAAAGAACCTTTGAGTGGTCATGTGTCTGTGTGCTGTGGAAGATTCGTGGTCTGTATTTGGTGGTGTATGTAGCCTGGGGTTGGCGGGAAAGCTTGCTGTGGCTTTCCTAGTCACAGGCTGATGTATCATCCGGCATCATTTTCAAAGGTCCATCCTTTGGGAGGCTGATTCCAGAAAGGCCATGGATGCTTAAGTCCCTTATAAAGAGCACGTAGTGTTTGCACGTAGCCAAACATGCCAGCCATCTCTGGCGCCTTATCACACCTAGAACAGTATAAATGTGATGTAGGAAATAAGGAATAAGAACAAACATTCGTGATAATCATGCTTGTGACTGTTTCTTTCAAATATTTTTGGTCTGGAGTTGGTTTAATCTTGGATGCAAAACACTGCCAGGTACAGAGAGCTAAATGCATTCATGAACTAGAAATCATTTTCTTCTTTACACTTTTTAAAGTGTGTATGTTTGTTTACATGTATGTATGTGTACCATGTGTGCGCAAGTGCTTACGGAGGCCTGAAGAGAGCATCAAATCCCCTGGACCTGGAGTTACCGATGACTGTGAACCACCAGGTGGGTGCTGGGAATTGAACCCAGGACCCCTGTAAGAGTAGCCAGTGCTCCTAACCGCTTGAACCATCTCTCTAGTCCCTGTTTTCTTTATTCTTATGAAGTTCTAACTTGTGAGGTAAATTGCCACTTAACTGTTCTCAGAAAGGGAAGCATGAACTTTTGTGGTCTAGAATGACTAGGTTTTCAGCATTCTGCGTGCTTTACTTTTTAACCTCCTTGTCCCAAGGAAACTCTAGTAAATGTGATGATAGGCAGGGGCAGACGAATCCCTCCACTGTGGGAGCACATCAGGGCAATTCTGAGCCTCCTGGCAGCTAGTGCATGTGGGAAAATGAGATTAGTTACTATGGTGAAAGTCCCCAGGAGGGAGAATGAAAACCATGGAGAGGGCTGGGTGTAATGGCACATGCCTATAATCCCAGGAGTCAGGCGGTGGAAGCAGGAGGATTGCAAATTCCAGGCCAGCCTGGGCCGCATAGGAAGAAAAACAAAGCAGAGCAAAACACAACAACCCACACACAAACAAACATGATGGAACCTTTCTTCTGCACATGAAGAGCCACGGCAGTGTTACAAAGAGGAAGTTTTAACCGGGGTAAGAAAAGATGATGACGTACAATAGGAGCAGGAGACAGTGGGCTGAGCCACTGTGGTTCCCTTGTGCAAGGCTATTTATTGCACATTAGGGCCAGGGCTCTTCCTGGTGCCAGCCTCACTCTCCTGATCTATCTGGCCAGCTTCATTTCTCCAACACCCCAAACCTCTGACTCTTTACTAGGGGGACTGGTGAGATTTGCAGTCAGCTGTAAGTAGGGAACTAGAAATGCCCGTGGCCCACAGAAAACATGATGTCTCCCACGTTCAAGATGCCAGATGTAGACAGCACAGGGCTGCGCCATTGCCTGTAACATTCCACCCTCTCCGCTGGCCTTTGTGGCTTCATGTTGTTGGAACTGCGGCCACATTTGTTCTCAGTGGAAGCAGTATGGGAATAGCCCCCCTGCCCCAGTACCCCCGTTTGTTCTCCCTTGGTGGCCTTCCTAGAAGTGCCTTGTAATACTGCTTCTGTCCATGCCTGGGTCAGAACCCAGCCACATCTGGTGTCAGCGGGCAGGGAGTGTGATGTTGAGCTGACAACTGGGCGCGTTGTCACCTCAAAGGACCTCAGGATTCTGTTCCTGAGAAGGATGGGGAGCTGGGGAATGGGTGTTGTGTTTTACTTGGGGAGCCTCATGAAGGTGAAGCTCGCCGGGGCTCTCTCTTAAAACTGGACAAGCTGCTCAGCTCCTGAGTCTCTGTCTCCTCATCTGTAGAATGAGAATATTGGTTGGCTCAGTCTCACAGGTTTCTAAGCGTGGGGATAAGGTAATGCAGGTAAAGTGGGCACAGGGCTTGGCACGTGGTTTGTCTTGGAAGCAGCGGTTCAGTACTGTTCACTAGTGCTAACACAGTTGTCACTACCTGCAGAAAATGCAGGTATAAAAGGGGGCTGACTACGATACAAGATACAAGGGTCTCTCTGTATGACATTCTCACAAGGAAGGAACCAGACACTGCGGTCGTGGTTTGCTCAGAGTAGGGATGGCCAGGGATGGTTTCTCCATAGCAGTCCTGGCTTGTGGTCCCTCCACTCCTTTTTGGCAGCCCAGCTCTCTCCTGTATCTAGGAGTGGATGCTGTGAGACCTGCAGCACGCTTGGAGACCAGAGTGGCTCTTGCTTAGAGGCGTGTTAATGGGCAAAAGCTGATTCTGTTCTCCCTCTTGCTAGCTCTTCCAGGGTCCTACAGTGATGGGGTGTAGAGCTATAGATGCTGGCCCTAGTTTCATAAGCCTCGTTTTCTAAACCTACCATGCCTTTTATGGTTGTCTAGGTGGGATCCCGGGGAATCCCACGCACAACAGTTTTTAACAAAAGGTTTTGTAAATCTGGAGCTATAGCTTGGCTCTGCTTTTCTTCCCCCATTTTGCCCAGCCCCTGACCCGAGACTCCCCTGGGAACCAGAGTGGCACGTCCTTCTCCACAGATCCCAGATGCTGTGTATAAGCAGCAGGCAGGGACGGCCTTTCCAGACCCAGACGCTCTGGGGACTTGAGCTCCTGCCCCCAGCCTGCTCCCCAGCATCACTGTCTGTGTCTTACTCCTCTTGGTTTTGTAGAATGGCCATAGAGCATGCCCTATAAGGCGATGCCGGCTTGCTGGGGCCCAGCCAGCAGCTGTGTCCCAGAAACTTGGTGTTGTGGGGCTTAGTCACACTGCAGAAGCTGCTTGGGAGGCACTGCTGATCCAGTGGACATGAGGTGTGGGGCCTGGGCTTTTGTCCCAAGGCATGGAGGGACATCTAGAAGGAGATGGAACTAGAGTTTGTGAGCTAGGGCGTACCTGGTAGGAATTCCAGAATGCCTTTGTCATCGGCTGGGCCTCCGTGAAGGTGCCCTGTAGCAATAGGGGTAGGCTCTCTGTGCCTCCCCTTTCTGGCTGCTTTTGTTAGTGCCCACTTTCAGGCAAGACTCAGGCTTCCCTGTGCTGCCCAGTGAGCTAGCAACAGAGCTGGTTTGGGTCCCAGAGGCAAGTGCTCCTCTGTATCCCACAGCCCACTGGCTGGGATTCAACCCTCCTCCCAGCTGTACTCTTTTGTAGCTGTGCAGTTCTGGGCAAGCGGACACAACCTTTGTGGGGCCCATTGACTAGTTGGTGGCAAGGCTGAAGCTTGAGATGAAGTGAGGACAGATGAGAGAGAGCGCCTGTGTCTCTCAGCTTCACTTCCAGGAAGCAGCTCAGGAGGCCAAGCAGGGCTGTGCTAGGCACAGACTTTGTAGGAGCTCAGCTTCTACCAAGGTGGCTCTGGTCTTATGAAGCCCACCCTTGACTAATTGGGAATTTAGCCTTGATTGGTTCTTCTCCCATCTCAGGTGGGAGAAGTAGCAGGAGGTCTTTGGTTTACTGCCTTCTCCCATTGTTCCAGGTGTTTTGACAAGATCAATAGGAGCCAGGTTGTGCAAGGATGCCTCTGGGACTGAGTTGAGGGCCCAGGAGTGGGACAGGGCAGAGCCTGGCACTGGGGAGGGTGTTGGGGCACACACTGACTGAGTGTGATAGACTAGTGGCCCATCTGCCTCTCAGCATCTGAGACTGTTGGGTACTGGCAGGATATTCTGGCCCCATCACTCAGGGCACTCTGCTACATTGCTGCCTGTGACCTCAGTGTCTTCTCTCGCCACTGGGAATGGGGACTCCTGCCTGTCCATAATTCTAGGGAGAATACAAAATGTCTCTGTCCACTGGCCAGGACCCAGCCTTTACTGCAAGCTACAGGGTCCCTCCAGCTGGACCGTTAGTGTTACCTTTGACGGATGGGACAACACAAAGCTGCTATAGGACCGGGGTCCCTTTGGAGCTATCCTTCTGTCCTTGTGATTTTCTGACCTTATAGAAGGCATCTTTAAATGGCCTCCTAGGAGACACAGAGCCTCCAGTGTAGCCAGGAGAAGCGAAATATGTTTCTTCACACCCCAGGCATCCAGTGTTCACACATCCTTTGACTGCAGAGATAGGCTGTTTGTTGCTGCACTTAAACAAATTATGGCGCAGATCATGTCATTTGCTTCCACGATGCACCTAGCCGCCACAAGCTCTGCCTTCTACTAAACGTGGCTTTTGTTGCGCTTATTCGACTCTCTAAGTGGATGCCGGCCCTGGTTCTCCTTTCTTGCTGTTGTAAATAGTATTGCTGTGAGAGTGTCCGGCTCTTATGTTGTTGGGGCAGGGCTATGATCATTACTGAGTTCTACATAAATAGGAGTGTTTACTGGGTTGTAGCTTGTTAAAGAGACATATACTTCCGGGGGGGGGGTTGGTGTGGGCATCTGGGGGAATTGTAGAGGGCGAACACTAGTTGGAGTTTGCCCTTCTAATGTTGTTGTCACATTGTTGCCACACGTGCAGCAGGGATGTATGTGACACTTGCTTCTCTGTCCTCCTTACTGTGTCACTCACATTCTGGCTCCCTCTGTCTGACCCCTGCAGTTGCCAGGGTGCCAGGTAAGGCAGGGATATGACTGCTGAGGGGTAGATGGCCCCCTGAATCCTTCTGTTGCTGGATTCCACCCAGGACTCACTGCCAGGCCCTGTGCTGTCCTGTGGGGACTCTGAGGTGACTAAGCCTTCACTTGTGGCTTTGGGACGTGGATGGCCATAGGATTACATTACAGAGCTGAGAAGGGTGTTTCCTACCCTGTCTATGTCTTTCTGTTGCTCAGCAGGTCTCCTGCCAGTTCCACATGGCACCTGCTGACAAATCTCTGCCACCTACAGTCAAGTGGTCCCTTAAGAAATTCGCCATCACTCTACTGAACCTCAGATCATGGTCCTTTTCTGCATCGAGGTCCTTCGCCACCAAGCTCAAATGAGAATGGCCTAGTGTACACCTGTTGGGTATATGGTACCCACCACACCAGGCATCAGGCCAAGGCTGCTAGCTCCCTGCCTGCCCCACCGCCTAACACTGCCTCTGCAGTGTGGGCTGCCCTTTGGTTCCCTCTCTGTAAAGAGGATCATGCGGTCCCTTGGGTCCCATCTTTGATGTGCCTTTCCAGAGTCCAGACTCTTCAGAACGCAGGAGTGAGTCGTCTCCCCATGGACCCATCCTTCCCTGTCTCTCAGACTTTCATCTTGATGCTCTGCTTGTACTACAGAAGCCTGGGATCTGAGCCCTCCGCCCTCTGGGTGGTGAGTGTGTGAGAATTCCTTGATCTGCCTGAGGCTAGCCTTGTGGATGGTCTCAGTGGGACAGATTTCCAGAGAATTCAGCGTATGGTTTCACTTATACTCACATGTGATAGTTTTGTGCACAGCAAGTGTACATAAGGTTGTGTGTGCACACAAAGGAGATCTGGAATCGAGCTCACCTGCAGGTTTGTGCCTTGCTTCTGACCTTGGTCAGCTTTGTGACCTTGAGGCACTCACTGTGTTTCACTGGCTGACCAAGCTGATGCATGCTCGAGTTCCTCATCCTCGCCCTGCTGCGGCCCAGGTGGCTTTGGAGGGATCCGTCATGAAAGTGCAGAGGAGGGGCCGGCACATGCGCTCTGTGGAGTGCTCTTCGTGTGGAGGCCCAGGAGGCATTCCCGACCAGGCCCGCTTTTAGCCTCACATCATCATGCTCCAAAAATGCTCGCACACAGTTTATTTAACTTTAAGTGGGGCAAATTCTGAAATGGGTTGTTTACTGTCGAAGTTGAAATTTTAATTTCTCATAAATTCCCCACAAATTGCTGTAGTACATTTATATTTATTGAATCTGTCAGGGTTGTTTGTAGTACTGAAGCCTGGGCTCCCCGTGTTTATAGGCTGTTGCCACAGTGATGCTGGGGTCTAAGGCTCTGAAGTGGAGCCCTTGCTCTCATATGGTGTAGAAGGTTCTGGATTGAGCTCTGGGAAGAAGTATCGCCGTGGCCGACTTTGGCTGGAGTGAGCAATTTAAGATGCCGGCGTGTGTTTTAATTTTGTCCCTCTTGTCTGTTTCCCCTTCCATCAGGGGGTGCTTTGCCTGTCACCCTATTCTGCTTCCCAGGCCCTTACTGCTGCAGTGTGGTTCAGAATCAACAAGTGTGCTGTCGGGATCTTCTCAGCATGGGCACAGGCTAGCCCACACCTGCCACACAACCATGGATGGCCTAAGGCCTTGCCTACTGACTCTTTGCCCCATTGTTGCCATGCCCCGAAGTCTTTCTAACTAACTCCCCTTCCTTTGTTGTTATCTGCCAGGGATGGGTTTTGCCCTCAGCCATGCCACACCCAGCTCAGCCCCAGTGTGTGCCTGCACTGCCAGCCCCTGGCCTTCTCTTTGGAGCTTTGTAATAGGCAACCACAGAGATACTAACTGCTGTGAAACCGATTTCCTCAGACCAGGTCAGGCCCAGTTCACCAGAGCTCCTGAGGCCTGGGTACTTCACCAAGCAGGCTCTGTACCTCGCCTTCCTCCATCTGGTTGTCAGAAAAACCTGAATCTGGACTTGTCCCAAGAGCCACTGGGATCTCTCTCTGTGTCTCAGGATCTGCAAAAATGGTTGGGGTCCCTCAGCTTTAACAGAGGCCCACAGACAGCCGGGGCTGCTGGATGAGGCCAGAACCTTGGGCCTTGCAAGGCATCTCTGGGAAGGACTCTTAGAGAGGAAGAAACCAAGGGGCCTGGTAAAAGGAGCCATCTGCTATGTGCACAAGTGAGGGCAGGAGTTCCTCTGGCTAGCCAGTATGCCCAGGGGCCACAGCAAAGAACCCTGTCTTCCTGGGGCACACATGACTTACAGGGCAAGAGACCCAACCAGTAGTGAACGCATGTAATGTGTGAGGATGGAGATGGGGTGGGGGTGGGGAACTCAGCAGGGTAAGGGGCTGACTGGGATTGGGAGAGTAGGTTGGTCAAAGCCGAGCACAGGCTACCCTCTGACCCTGTGATTCTGCTCCAGGGAAAGACTTGCTTATGCCAATCAAAAGAGTACAGTGGATGCCACAGTGACAGTGAACTGGCTGTTCCTATAGCTGAGTCATGGGTCATGGGCAGGCAGATCTGTGCTTTGGAGGTGAGGGACAGGCCAGAGGTGGGCCACCGTGGGGAGAGGGTGCTGTGTGGGAACACGAGGTACCTGTAAATATCTGTTTCTCAGCCTTGGTCCTGGGGTCCTCAGACCAGGTCAGGCCCAGTTCACCAGAGCTCCTGAGGCCTGGGTACTTCACCAAGCAGGCTCTGTACCTCGCTTACACTACCCTTTTCCATTTTCTCTCCTCCTTTTAAAAGGTACCACCTTATTTCCTTGTGGTCACCGGGACTGAGCCAGATTCCTGTTCTTATCACATGTTGATACTTCAATAAAAGGCTTCCAGAAAATAAAGGCAAAGCCTAGGGACAGCGTGCTGTTTTCTGTTGTTTGCACTGGTGGGTTATCTGAAACAATGGTTCTCAACATGGCTGTGACCAGCAGAACAGGGTGCCCCTCTTCGTGAGGCTGCCTGCTGAGGAGGCCTCTCCCTTCCAGGACCCAGACTTCCCACAGAAGCCACCTGGTAGAAGCCCACAGTCTCAAGGCATCGTTCCTGATCTCAGCAGGCGGGAACTTACGAAGTCAGGGGGTACAGCCTGTATTCCAGCCTGGTGTCTGCTCTGGAGCAATGAACGGTATTTACAGGATGAAGGGATCTATGTCCCAAGTGACTTCTGCTGCTTTGGGGAGTGTAGGCTCTGTTTCTGGTCAGGCAGGACAGCTCCCTCCTGTGATAGTAGTCTGACCTCCGCGGGGTGCTGGCAGGAGCTGAGGCCGTCCATGTGATGCTGCATTCAGTGCGGCAGATGCAGGCTCTTGACATGTCTTTCAGGAACTCTGAACACCAAACCTGCGTGTTCTGTGTCACCCTGTTCCTGGCTGAGTCTCATTCAAGTTCAGAGGTGAGACGGTGCACACAGGTGTGGACTCAGGTTTGATTTCGAGATTTGGGGGGGGGGCTCTGATGACCCCACGTGGAGTGAGTCCCAGGCTGATATTTGTTCCACAGTCTGTGCTGGGGAGTGATGGAGGGTGTTAGATTCAGGGTTAGGAGAATGAATGGTCAAGAACCTTCAGAGAAGATGTTTTCATGCCCTTGACTTTCATTTCCTTACCATCTCATCCTTCTTCCTTTGGTCATCAGGGTGACTTTTTCTCCCTTCAGGACTTCTCTCTGAATGGCCATGGTGTCTTGCCTGTTGTCTCTGATGCCTGTCTTGTCTACACTCCAGGCATTCTCCCAAGTTCCACACACAACCACAATTGTAAACACCTGGGAGATTGCTTTTATTTACTTTTTCATTTTTATTTTTAAAGACGAGATCTTTTAAGCCCAGCCTAGACTTCAATTCACTCTTTAGCCAAGGATGACTCTGAATTTCTGATTCTCTTGTTTCCACCTCTTAAGTTAGGGGATTATAGGTGTGCCAGCACACCCATTTTATTAAGTGCTTCTGGGGATCGAACCCAGGACTTCATGTATGCTAGCTAGGCAGACTTTGGAGCTACATCTGCAATCTTTGATTTGGGGGATTTAAAATACATACATAAATATATGTGTGTGTTTTGAGACAGGGTTTCTGTAGACCATGCTAGCCTCAAACTCATAGGGATCTGTCTGCCTCTGCCTCCCAAGTTGTGGAATTAAAAGGTGTATACCACTACTTCCTGGCTGGGAAAAAAATATTTTTTTTGTTTGTTTGTTTTGTTTTGATAGCAGGCTTTGGAGAGAAAGTAAGTGAATCATGCAATAGCTGTACTCCTCACCATATGCATCCCCCACTACCAAAATCTCCTCAGAGCAGTGCAGTGCAGTCAGCGAACCCTGTGGGTACGTCATTGTCATCCAGAGTCCACAGCTGGCATTAGGGTTCACTCCTAGTGCCATGCCTGTGGGCATGGGCAGATGGTAGTGAGGTGTGCCTGCCATCTTGGTGCAGCACAGAGCACTTCCTCAGTCCTGAGAATCCCTCACGCTTCCCACAAAGAACATTTAAAGAAGCTTCGATGGGTTGGCGGGGGCAGTGGCAGGACAGATGGACAGACCAGCAGAGTGCTGCTCTCCAGTGTCCTTAGGTACCCCAGCAGGTTCTGACTGCTGTGCAGCCAAAGGGAGGACACGGACTAAAACTGTGGCTCTGAGTTGTGTGTGTGCCCGAAGGCTCTGAATGCACATTGAGGTTGGAGGCCAGTCCCCCGCCCTGTGCCCGCAGATAAGAGTGGGGGCTCAGAATGTGCGGCCCTGTCTTCTTCCGGGGAAGGTTGATGCTGTGTGTCTGGGCAGCCCCGCCTAAGGACAGGTTAGAACAGCCACAGGGAGGGATGGGCTCACATCTTGGTTGTTCCCCTCCAAAAAAGACCATGTCGCCTCCCAAGCTCTTACTTAGGCTTGGGGTCTAGAAGCTGGCCCTTTCCCACCTGGCATTGCCTCCTTTTAGTAGGGGACCAAACCAGTGGTGTTGCCTCCATCACCAGTCCTGGGGAGGCGTGGTTTATGAGGAGGGTTGTGATGGGGCAGACTGAGTCAGGAGGGTAGGTGGCCAGGTAAGACTTAGGGGTGTCCTGTAGGCCACCCAGTCTCTCTCAGGCCATCTCTGTGCTCACCAAGGACCCTGCTCCTCCCACCTGGACAGAACAAACTTTTAATATAAGGACAGTCTGGATTGGCCCTTTCAAGTAGGGGTGGAAGCTGGGAATTCACAAGACCTGGACCTTACACTGTGTCTGGCAGTCCCATGGGAATTCCTTGTCCCTCAGCCCAGCCAGTGAGGGTGCCTGGCATCAGTCACTAAAGGTCTTGAATAGAAGCTGAGTCGGCTCCTGAGAGTCCAGCAATAAAATCAATGTAAATATAGCTAACATTTGGGAGTCCTTTATAAAGTCCTTGGAAAAAAAAAATCCCTCCTATAAGCCCAAAGCCAGTCCTACAAGCTCTGAGGACAGTTAATTGTCCTGCCTTTTGGCTGTGGAAACTGAAGTTCAGAAAGGATTACAGAGCCGTTGAAGGGCAGAACTGGGACTCGCACCCAGGACTCTGCTTTCTGCTGCCTCGGGTGGCATCCTTCTGCCAAGATGCAGGCTCCTCCCACATTCGTTTTGGCTATAGACACGGGGAGGGGGCTGGCGCTCTACTGCCTGGCTCTACTGCCTGGAATACGGTAGAATTTCTTGTGACATAGTTCCTGAGGTGGGTGGTGGTGGTTCTTGACACTCCTCTGTACAGAGAGGCCTGGAAGTGTGTGCCTGCGTGGGTGGTGGCGGGGACTGGGTGAAGGAACTAAGAAGCCCATAGGAGCCCGGGCGGGCTTGAGCACATCAGAGGCCGGCACCTCTGTTACCCTTCAGCGTCCTGACCTCTCCTGTATTAGGAAGGAGAAAGTTGCTAGCCTGGGGCTCTTGGAGAATCCTTTGGAGTGTGTGCTATGTTGCCTAATTGCTATTGTGTGGCCTCACGGGCAGTGTGGAAAAGAAAGCAGTAGGTGCTTTACTGTGCCAGCAGGAGAGAGCGGAACTGCATCCCAGCCCTCTGCCCCTAATGGACGTGGTGAGTTAGAACCACCTCAGATCTCTTGTAGGGTATACAGCCTCAAGCCCCATTTCTCTTTTACAGGCTGGCATGGGCGGTAGGCCAGTATAACCACTGAGCTTCCTTTAAATTGCTCTAGCCCACAGCCCATCCTCCTCTGCAAACTCCACCAGCCCCGGCTCGCTTCTATTTAAGGCAGGGAGCGTACTTCCTCCGGCCTGCTGCCCCTGGCCTTTGCTTTGTCCTAGGAAGCATTCCTCACAAAGACCTTTTGGGACTGGGTGAGACAGGAGCTGCCTCCTGGAGAGGGGGTTTGTCTAGCCACCACTCTCTGCAAGCCCCTACTATTGGGGGTGCCTGGGCTTGGAGGTGCTTGATTCCCAACAACTCCAAAAAATGCTGTCTGTATTTGCATGCGGCACTGGACCCACCGTGGCACACCGCCTCCTTCTCTAGACCCGGGCATGGAGTATACCAACTCCTCTGCTCCCTGGCTGCTGTGTCCTTCCTGTGCCAGCCTTGGGAGCACTCTCTACAAGTTTTGTCGGCTCTTGGCACCCACCACAGTACCTAGCAGAGGATCTGGCACAGAAGAGGCATTGGGAAAGGATTCTTGTGAACTTGTTTACTTTACTCTAGGGCCAACTTAGAAGCTGCAGAGCGATTTTATTTTTTATTTTTTGAATGATTTCAAAGGGCCAGTAGACTCGTTTATTCTTTTTTGTTGTTTGTTTGCATGCTTGCTTTTTCAGCATGAATGATTGAACCCAGGACCTTCCTTGCATTTGCTAAGCAAATGCTCTGAGTACCACCTCAGATCCTTTTATAAAAATTTGAGGCGGGCTCTCATTAACTCACTCTGTAGCTCAGGCAGGCCTTGAACTCATGACCCCCCTCAGTGTCCTGCATAGCTGAGGTGGCCAAGCCAGGTGCTTCTCTATTTTTTGTCTGTAGACTTAGCTTCCCAGCCTGTCTTCACTCTCACCTCCCACCGGCTCTTTTTTCATGGGGAGGTTTTGGATTGGCTCAGGCTCTCCGTGCTGACCCAGCTTCCCTGGCATTCTAGTCTCCCTTGCTAAGTCGTTTGCTTCACCTACTTCTGGCCAGTGAGATGGCAAACACAGCTCCTCAGCTGCACCCCCTTCTTCCTTCCAGGTACCCTGTTGGGAGCTGTGACAGATAGCCTTTGACTATGGTAGTCACCCATGGTAAACACAGCAGAATAGAAAGTTGGAAAAAAAATCCTCAGTTTTTGCTCATATTCAAGCACTTGAAGCACCACAGATCCCTACCTCTAAAACTTCGTTTTTATTTTATTTTTTTATGATAGAAACAGTTTCTGGTCATCATTTAAAACCAAGCACCTCTTTATTTACCATTCTGAGTTTGGAGGAACTTTTTTGTTATAAGAAAATTCCATGGTGATGATGGCGTTAATCCCAGTCTTGACACTGAGGCCCGCTAGTAATTCAGTCCCCTCAGAGATTCTTCCCCCCCAGTCTGAAGCCACTTAAGTCCAGGTAGATGGGTGATACGGCCTTGGCCAATAAGAACACCCCGTCACACAGCACTTTAATCCCAGCAGGCAGGCAAATCTAGCTTGGTGCGAGGCCAGCCTGGTCCAAAAGAGTAAGTTCCAGGACAGCTAGGGTACACAGAGAAGGCCTGTCTTCAAAAGCATTGTTAAGATAAGGGCTAGCAGCCATCACCAAAGCAGGACTTTGAAGGCCTGCTTTGGTGGCCTCAGAGAGCCTGGCATTTCAGGATCTCAGTGCTAGCTAGTATGGAAAGTTTAGGTCGCTTGGGGTATGATCACTGGGTGTCATGCTCCTTTAGACATGCTTTAGGGGCAAATTGTGCCCATGTATGAGAAATGTAAAGACCCTGGAGGGTATCAGATGTGTATATCTTAGCATAGGTAGAAAAGTGAAGGGAATGACAGCAAAGAGTTTTGTTTGTTTGTTTGTTTGTTTGTTTTTGTAGGGGGTGGGGAAGCCCAAATGTCCCCAGAGGTCCAGAGATAGAGAGGTTTCAGGTCATTAAAGACTCACACTGTCTCATTGGAAATATTTCCCCAGGACCTTGCCAAGTCATGAGAAGATGGCTGCCAGCACTGTATCCCCTTGGCTTATCAGCTTCCCTGAGCCAGGACTCGGCTTGAGGCTCAGGGCTGGCTGGGCTGGTTGGCTCTGATTGGTCTGGCAGGTGACTTTCAGCGGAGGCTGAAAAGGACTGAAGCTTATTCTCAGCTCCCGAGGCTGGGAGTTTGAAGTCCTGTGCCGACAGGGCCAGGCCCGGAGCCTCCTAGAATAGGCCCCTGTCCTCCAGCTGCAGATGCCGTCCCATGCTTTCCTGGCCCAAGACAGCATCGTTCTAGCCTCTGCCTCCCTGTGCTGTCATGTATTTTCCTTGGTGGGGTGGGGCAGGGGGAGGAGGAAGAGGGAGAGTAGAGTAGTGGTGTGTGTGGTGTGTTCAGGCAGAGGACAGAGGACAGCCTTGAGTATTATCCTCAGGAGTGTACCTCCTTTTTCGGGGTAGCCTGCATTGCCGGTCAATTAAGTAAAAGCAGTTGGCTAGGGAGCCTCCTGTCCCTGCCTTCCCCAGACCTAGGATTATAAGCACATGCCACCATACTTTTTTTTTTTTTTCTTTCTCATGAATTCCACCGTTCTTTGTGCCAATGAGGCAAGTGCTGTCTCCTTAGCCCCGGCCTTTCTTTTTCTGAGGACACTTACATCAGCATGACCTCAGTGAGCTGCAAGACCCTGTTTCCAAATACATTCACATCTGCAGCTTCTGGGGGGTGAGGACTCCAGCTTGTCTTGCTGGGGGGGACACCATTCAACCTGTGCGCCAGTCACTAGTCTGTGCGGTGGGTGCTCTTGTGGACCGAGCCTGTATCACTGACCTACCTGAGCTTAAATGGCTTCAAACTGGGGAGGAAGCTTTCTCTGAGGGGACTGCGCTGCTAGCGGGCCTCAGCTTCAAGGCTGTTGGAAGCAGCAGTGTGTGTGTGTGTGTGTGTGTGTGTGTGTGTGTGTGTGTGTGTCTGTGTGTCTGTGTGTGTCTGTGGGGGTGGTGTCACTAGCATGGGCAGAGGGCTTGTGATCTTTCTTTAGAGTGAGCAGCCCATGTTCCCATTCTATGTCCTAGTGGGGTCCCCTTCCTTCACCACTTCCATCCTTGGGGAAAAAGGGCTGAAAGGTAGGAGACAGATGGAAGAAAGAAAGCCAAGTACAGTAGAGGCCTCTTATGCCACCCACCCAAACACACACACAGACACACCCACACACACCTCTTAGGTGTTTTGAAGAGTGCTGTTGCAGTACAGCCTGGGTAGGTGATGTCAGCAAAGAGTTGGAAACCAATGGACCCTCCACTTATTTACGGACAGGTTTTCCATCTACCTTGGGAGGCAGAGAGAATGTCATGAGGAAGGAGAAGGTGTACAGGTCACGGAGGGATGGTGGAAAAATACTGGTTCCTAGGTTCTCCCAACTTTCCAGTTGGCCACTCATTTGGTGATGCATTTACCTGTTGATTTTTTTTTTTCTTCTTCTTCCTAGCCAGCCATTTGTGGAAGGCCCTGGAGGCCCCAGAGCTCTTGGGAAAGCCTGAGAAATGACCTAGGCTCTGCACGCTCACCACTTCCTGTGTGCTGGCCTTATCGCCTCTGTGACAAGGACACGGCTCACAATTTCCTTTTATTTAGCACACATGGGGTGACATGTGGGAGAAGAAGCCAGAACCAGGCTGACCCCATGCAGAACCTAGTGCTACCACTGGGCCCTGAATTAGTGTTATTTCTCTGAGCCTGTTCCTTCCCCACAAAATAGGAAATGGAAGTAGCCCCCAACCTGTGCAGTGGTTGTAATGTCCCTGGGCTGATGTCCTGCAGGCTGGCTTATGTATGTCTGAGGTCTGAGCTAATGATTGTCTCAGAAGCTGAGCTCACAGTACCCTGGGAGGGAAGAGAGGGGTGTGTGATTGCTCCGGACTCCTCTTCACTCTGGACCCCCTCCAGTGGAAGGGCTAGGGCAGACAGCGCTTTGTATATACTGTGGAGAGCCTGGGGCCAGGTGCCCAGACCAGGAGTGGACTGGTCTGACCAGAGGAGTGAGCTGCTCTGGAGGCAGTGAGGCGAGAGTAAGGAAGGGAGCCAGAGGGAGCACTGTGTCCTACTTTAGGGCAATGGGAGCCGTGGAAGATTTTTGAGTGGGTGAGAACATTTTCGGGGAAGGGGGGACGGGAAGGTATTTTGGCAGTTCTTATCCAAGGTGGGTTGGCTTTTGCCCAAGCTGGGGACTAGATTCTGAAACAGCAAAAACATCTGAACTGGAGGGTATACATCCTACATTTAGTTCTGGTCCTCTGAGCCAGTTTGCTGACTGCAGTAGGCATAGACCCTGGTAGTTTAATGGATTTTGAGTGTTATAGTGTCAGGCAGGCCCACTCTTTGCTCCTCTGTGTTCTGGTCATTGGTTGCAGAGTCTTGTGGGAGAGGCATAGGGATCCCAGGCTTCTTGTCTTCAGCGGAGCTCTGCGGAAACCTCAGGAAAGCTGAAATAAGAGGCCTCAGTGACATGGCCATTGGCTTCCTGGCTGGCCACCTGGCTTAGCACTCAGTGGGGCTATGTGAGGCTAAGTATTGACAACTAGCAAAGACAGTGGGCCCTGAGGTTTGATCAGGGTGGGACCTGGTCCCTGTTTACCCTTAGGTAGAGGTCCCATGCTCTCTATGCATGGCTAGCTCTTTCCAGCTGCTGGGCATGGAATGCGAGCTGCTGGATGTCAGCTCAGGTAGAAGCTCTAGGCATGGGCTGTGAATCCAGGGTTCTGAAGTTAGGTAGATCTAACCAGGCTAGGTCTTTCGGTGCTCCTTCCCTGGCCTAATGGGGGTGGATCTGGGGCTGGACCCTGGGTCCCAGTGTCAGAGAGCTCTTTCACTGCTTCATCCTTCATCCTTAGCTAGGCCCTCTTCTGGCTAGACTGAGGACAGAGGCCACACCCCTCCTTGTACTCTGCAGAGCTCCTCCCCTCCTCTTCTTCCTTTTTCCTCCAAGCTCTGGCCTCCAGATGGTGGTACTCGGCCAGACCCCTGGTCGGTTACTACTCTGAATGGCCTCAGTTGGCTGTGGGCCCTGTGTTTGTAAGGTCCTGTGATCCCAGCCCCAGACTCTGGCCATCGGCTGTCAACCTTCTGCAGTCACTTGGCTTTGCTGGTCAGGGTTGTGAGTTAACTTTTATGCTGGCTTTCTCGGTAATAACCACCGTATTTAGTCACTGTCCCCTTCCTTTTGGCTGGGCCTCAGCTTCCCCTTTCTGTGCAGAAGGGGTTGGACTCTATCACAGACTGGTGACTCAGATGTGTAGCCAGACCCGCTCACGGCTTCTTTGTCTTACCTAACGCTTTTACATTTTTCCTTAAATTCACCGTCAGCATGTAAAGCAGTTGCCTTGCTCCTGCACTGGCCAGCCTCATGGCCATGTCTTCTGTAGCCATTTCAGGTTGGTGTTCTCTATGTATGGTGAAGCTGCCCTGCAGCCCCTAGCTCTGACTTCCAGAGTGATGAGGCAGCAGAAGAGAGAAGTGAGGGGTGATCCCCTCCCAACCTCACCCCAGAGTGTCTATAGCTGAGGACCTGGGCTTGATGGAGGAGGCTTTTGGTATGTGAGAAGGAGTATGGGTTTGCTGGCTTGGCAGCTAGAAATATCTCAGGAACAAAGTTGCAACCAGGATGGTAGCAAGGTGCATGCTGGGGCCAGTGTGAGAGGAAGAATGAGCTAGCAGTGTGACAAAAACCTCGAGCACGTTCCCTGCAGGGCTCAGTCATGGCAACCAGACCTCTGCTGTGGCTTAGGGTGCCCCATGGAACTTTGGTGCCCTCCTGGGCCTTGGACCCGGCTTTGGTAGCACTGCAGCCTTGGGGTTCATTGGCCACAGAGGTCAGATTTCCATTGAGCTCCAGATGGGACTTGCTACCTACTGCTTAGCTGAGGCCGTCCAGGTGTGGTGTGAGCACATAGTCCTTCTGGTACCCTTTGTTCATCTGGGAAAGGGGGACTTTGCACCCAGAATCATTGCCTGTGTGCTACACACGTGTGGACTTCCTATTAGAAGTAGCTCCCAAAGGAAAAAGTGGTCAGTGGGGTGACTGTAAATATTGGGAGTTTGAGACTGGTCAGAAGTGTGGACATGAACCCCTCTTGTGCATTCTGGGGTGGATTTGCATCCTTGCACCCCAGTTGTGTGATCTACTGAGCTTTACACACCTTTGTGCTCTTACCTCACCGGTGGCCCACTTGGCCTTCCTAGGTCAATATTTAACCGATGCCAAGAAGTTTCAAAGGTTTTTCGCCAAGTGTAGGCTTTGATGGGAAGCTAGGCATGGCTGCGTGAGAGTTTGCACTTGAATTCAAACTGAGAGAGAACTGAGGCGCTGCTCTCCCCATTGAGAAGATCCTGCCCTACCCCCCCCCCCCCGGCTTCTCCCTCTGTTCCTAAGTTCCCTGTCCACCCTGGGACTCCCCACAGGTTGCAGAGCTTGACAGCCCCAGTGGGAAATGGAGATAGCCCAGGTCTGAGTCTGGATCTTTGCCTCAGTGATCTGTCAGGGCCAGCTCAACTTGTCTCAGTTCCTAGCCTCGTCTCTTCTCTCGTTCAGGGTGTGTGTGTCTGATCAATACCTTCAAACTGATGGGTTCACAGACCATAAACTTCATCTTTTTGGCAAATGGCTGTGTGGCAAGGGGGCTTTGGTGGAACCTGAAAATGAGCATACGCATGGCATCAGGTCATTCAGGCATCTAGGTTAAAATTGCTTGACCGGACATGTGTGTGCTATCGGGCACACAGATGAACAGAAAGCGACTGTTATCCAGCAACTGGCTGTTCATTGCAAGTAGCAGAGTAGAAAACGGTGTCTGTTTTGTTGCCTGTGTTTGAAGCTAGGGTTGTTATATGGGACATGCATTTACACTTTTACAAAGTTAAATCCTTAACTGGGGAAATGGCTAACGGGGCCCCACTGCAGTGAATGTTGTCAAGAGAAGGACTTTTTTTTTTTTTTTGAGACAGGGTTTCTCTGTATGGTCCTGGCTGTCCTGGAGCTCGCTCTGTAGACCAGGCTGGCCTCAAACTCAGACATCTGCGTCTGCCTCCAGAGTGCTGGGATTAAAGGCTACCATGCCCAGTGTGTGGGAGAAGCATATATTAAATCAGCAAGGGTTCAGCAGAGTATCCTGTGGTGCCGTGTGGAGTAGATGACGTGGCTATTATCACTGTGTAGGTACCTGTGGCATTCACTGCAATTGAGGACACAGGCTGTTGTGATGGGATCCTCACTACCGAGAGTTTATGGTTAGAGGACATTGGCAAGGACTGTGGGGGAGGGGTGCTGTATTTTGGGGTTTCCTAACATTTGACACCCCCCTCCCCTCCAGTCCCAGTTTACACACAAGGATTCTCTTCTGTATTCCAGATTTGTCCCCTCTGGCCTTAGAGGCTAGACCCAAAGGACCTTGTTTTCAGCTGGCTCTTCAGAACACCTGTCGTGGTGTCTCTACAGCAGAGGAAGGTTGTGGGTGAAGAATGGTGGACACTGTGGTTGGATTCGGGCAGGGCTGCGGGCCTCACTGACCGCTACCCGGAATGGTTTTGTGTACCTTTGTATCACTGGCTTCTGTTGCAGGGCCTGGTTTCTGAGCAGGCCTCTTCTGCGTTCCTGCTTTCTCTGAGCTGCACAGTGGCATTCACAAGAGGCCCTTTATTAGTCAGGCCAGCCTGGTGAACTCTTGCTGACATCCTAGATGCTGAACCCCTAGGATTTACAGTCGCGCTTGCTGTGCGCAGGCTACCCCAGCTAGAGAGAAGGGATACGTCTGAGCCAGTGGGGGAGGATCATGGAAGGGTTTTAGAAGGAGGAGATGTTTGCAGGGGGATTTTGTAGCCCAAGGATTCAGAGCCCCAGGGAGATTGTGGAAGATGCTGGACCCCATCCAGTATGGTGAGAGAACGGGGAATCTATGTATACAGAGGATTGCTCCTTTCATGGGCTTCATTTGTTCACAGAGGTCATGGAGCAGGGTCAGTCCTCCTCATATCCCGGCTTGCCAGTTATAGCCTGGCCCTGGCCCAGTAGCGTCTTTGAATCTCATTCCTCACTGTGAATGCAAATATTAGTGTCTGGGTGCTAGAGCCTTGGGAGGAGGGGACTCTCCAGAGTAGCTGCTGTCCCTGCATGGATTAGGACAGGAGGCAGAGGCTAGGTACCTGTGTCTTCCGACCTACAGCATACTCTGTGCCTTTCATACAAGTGAGGAAGTGTGGCTTTGGGAAGTTAGAAAATCGCCCTTTTCCAAGGCCAGCCAGCCGGCAGCCACTTCCAGTACTGACTTTAGTTCTCCTGCCTCCCAAGCGTGGCTGGTTCCCACCACTTCATAGGCCTGACCCGAGGGTGACGGTCACTGAGAGTGAGTGTGGCAGTGATCCAGGCAAGGCACAGAGCCACTTCCTGCTCAGGGAGTGCCAAGCTGCTTCCGGCTTCCCAGAGCGCAGTGGCCATTTAGATGGCCCTCAGAGAGGCAGGATGCAGCAAGCAGGCAAGGACCAAAGGAGCCTCATGCTGAACCCTCGGAGGCAGGTGTAGGTGGTGTGGGAGCTGGCGTGTGAGGGAGCTTGATGTCTTTGGTAATGTGAGATGGCTGGGAGGAATGGTGGACCAGAAAGAAGCTGTGTGCTGAGGTTAACCTAGAACTCACTCTGTAGGCCTGGCGGGCAAGTATCTGCTTGCATTCCCCGGGTCCTGCTTTGCCTTTGTACCTCAAGAGGGTTATGGGCCCCCAGGCCCTATTTTGACAGGGAAAAGCAAGCCTTGCCTCATGAAACCAGTCTGAACCCAGCTAGTCCCTGTGTCTCCTCACACAGGTCCTCAGAACCCTCAGTTTTCTGGTCTGTGAAGTGGGCATGAATCCTGTGTGTGCTTTCCCTCTGACTAATGAAGATGGATAACAGTTTTTAAAACATGATGGCTCAGTCCCAAAGGAAGGCAACAATGCTGGAATTCAAGGGTGTGCCAACATCTGGCCTATGGTCTGAGTGGGAGGAAATGCTCATGCCTGCTCCACCTCTTCCAGACCCTCTCCCTCTGGTGACAGGAGGAGGCAGTGTTGTGAGGGTAAGGTTGGGGAGAACCCTCTAGACACGGCCCTGAGCAAAGGGCAAGGTGTGAAGGCAGAGGTAGGTGGACACTGGACCCTGGCACTCAGAACCTTGGCTTCTGAGTTGCTTAAGAGAAGGAAAGTCTGTGATGTTAAGCATGGTGGCATACTATGACATTTAGGGGTGATAGGGACTGGGGCGGGGGTATCAGGGAATTTACTCTCCCACTCGGGGGAAGGGGCATCCTAAGGACTCAGTTCAGGTGGGGGAAAAGGCAGTAAATAGCCTATAACTTTTAGGACGGATTCTCAGCCTTATTTTCTGGCCTGCCTTGGAGGGAGACGCCCCTTTCCCCTGGGACCAGGCTTCAGGTGGTCCTTTGTGGTGCCTTTTCAGTCTTAAATTCACTCTACTCTCCTTCCCCCTCTAACAAGGGCATATGGGTGTAATTTCCTTTTCCTGTGTTATTATAATTGTACAGTTAGAAGCAGCCAAATGTTAACTAGTGGGAACTGGTTCAACAAATGACACTGTGTTGACCTTTTGCTGGTAGTGCTTTGGAAGACACAGAATATCGTTGGAACCTATTCCTCATAGCATGTTATTTAAGAGAGGCATCCAAATTTCCCCTCCCCCCATGCTGGGGGTGGGGTCAAAAGAGTTTGGAAGGATGTATAAAAAATGAAATCAAGTTGAGATTGTTTGGTATGAGCGGGTGAGGGTACGATGGCTGTGGGTTAAAGTGATGAGGAGAAAAAGACAGGCTTTTAAAGCAGCATCTCCTTACGGTGCCTAGAGTCTCTCAGGCCGCTCAGACAAAGCTGCCTCTGACCCTCAAGCCAGCAGAGGAGGTGGTCCCCGAGTCCTCTCCAGCTTGAGCCCTCAGACCTGCCCTCACCTGGAATCTGGGTTCGGGTCTCAACCCTGTGTGTTGAGTTCCAGCTTGGCCTTCGGTTCCTCAGGACCTCGGGGGACCCGCCAACTCTGCAGATGATCACCCAAGTAGGCACAGAAGGTATTTTCTCAGTCCAGGTTACTTGGGCCTAGAGCCAGCCCCCAAAGCCTTGTTGGCTTTTAGTCTCTGGCTGCCATTTCCTTCCCACCTTGAGGCCCAGCCTCTGTGGGTCTTGAAATAGTTTTAATAATTTTTAGTAAACATGGAATGTTTGTTAGAAGTCAGTAGAAGTTTGGTTCGTAGCCATCTCTGAAAGGAAAGGCATATGCCTTTGTTTTGTCCTGTCTATCCGTTGTCATTGTGTGGCCCCACCTCCCTGCAGGTGGATGTCCATTGTGAAGAAGTGATGTTTTGATTTTGGTAAGACGTGAAGGTCTCTATTATGTAGCTCTGGCTGATCTGGAACTTGCTCTGTAGACCAGGCTGGCCTTGAACTCACAGAGATCCACCTGCCTCTGCCTCCTGAGTGCTGGGATTAAAGCACCACCACGCCCAGCCAGCAGTGAAGGGCTTGTCCTCTCTTGTCAGCTTCTTGCAGGGTAAAGCAGGTAGCTAGGAGGTTTGCTCCAGACAGGAGCTTCTTCCATAATTCCCAGTAATTGGGACTGGCTGGATCCAGAGCAGCAACTACCAGGGGGGCAGGGGGACAGGGGGACAGGGGGAAAGGGGGGCAGGGGAGCAGGGGAGCAGAGGAGCAGCCTTTAGGGCCCTCTTGTCTGGTAGCCTGGCACTCTGACAAGCAGGAGTCACTGGTTTAGCAGAGAAGGAGCAGCGCTGGCTTGTGGGGCCATTGCCGGAGGGAGGCGCTGTGTGTCCGGAGGCTTTCCCAGCATCTTAACAATTGTTGAGACACTGGAGCTCCCACCTCATAGGAACAGGTAGCCAGTTCTCCTCCATTTCCCTGTGGCTGCTGGTGTCTTTCAGCCCCAATCCCTCCCTACAGGGTCTACAGCGAGAGGTTTTTCTGAGCCTCTCCCCTCCCCCACCCGCCTGCCTCTCTGGGCACTGAATTGAGTGGGAGAGAAGGCAGCTTGTTAGCAGTGATCCCAGAGCAGCAGAATAGGGCGGTGCTCCATGGGGAGAGCCCTCAGCTGGTCCAGAGCTCATGAGTCAGAAGCCACATGGGTTTCAGAAAGCTGAGGGGAGGTTGGAGGTGAGGAGCATAGGGAGAATGTCACCAGGAATGCCAGGTCTTGAGGGCCAGATGGGATCCATATACCCGCCAGCCTCTTGGTTGTCACATTTTGTTTTGGCTATGTTGCTATGAAAGGCGCTGATATTGGGAGCCCAAGGCATGTTACCCTTTGCTTTCTCGGCATCTTTAAACTTTGAGAGATGCCTGCAGTTCTTCTCATACTTAGAGAGACCACCTTGGCGCCCTGGCCATTTCAGATTGGTGCAGGTGACCTGGGCCGGGAGTGACTGCTCCCAGCGGTGACTCCATGGCTCTGTCATCTGCTCCCACAGCTCTCCGGTCATGAGTTCCTCTGGGAGGGGCAGGTTCACTCACTTGCGTAGGGGTGGACTTGGTGAACACTTCCCAGCATAGCTGCCTATTTCCGGACTCAGAGGATGTTACTTAGGAAGGAGAAAGCTTTGGGTTAGGATCCCCAGCACTCAACGTAAGCTGGGACAAAGTGACCACATCGTACCGCGTGCCCGTGTCCTGCCACATGGAATGTCCAGGTCTACTACCCACATGACCCACGGTGCTGGTCTTCTCATTGCTGGATTCCTATAGGGAACAATGGTACTAGTAATCGAAGGGGAAGGCTCTGCCAGAGGCTGCTCCGTTTTGCTGAACCCTGCCTTTGTTGTCTCTTGGTGCCAAGTAGGCTGGCACGTGGTACTTCCAGGTACCAGGTTCCCGACAACTGGGCCTGCTCCCCACAACAGCACTGGATATGCCTGGTAGAGCACTCTTTCCTGTTCGCTAGGCTATGTAGGATCGTGGTCCTTCTTCCTGTTTCCCAGGCAACACTTGAATTTCTGGCTGTCTGCTGACCTTGAATTCCCTCCGGCTCCCTGCACAGCATTCCCATGTTTATCTGGGACTGTGTGGTGAAGGTGTTCAGATCTACCTACCTCCTCTGAGTGCACTTGACCCCAGCTTGAATAGCTTTCGTATTCCTACCATACCCTTGGGCCGTTCATGGCGAGCCCCTGTATTCTTTTCCCATGTTGCCCTATGGCACACCATATCTTCTCTGAAGCCCCCCTCTCCCCTATTGTCCTGGTCTATGGAGTGAGCATTGGTTACTCTGTGTGAATGAGACTGATAGTGTGACCAGGGCCTCCCAAACCAGAGCTTGCTGAGATAAGAGCCCAGCTTAGTCAGTTTCTTTCTTTCTTTGTTTTTTCCAGACAGGGTTTCTCTCTGCGTGTAGCCCTGGCTGTCCTGGACTCCCTTTGTAGACCAGGCTGGCCTTAAACTCACAGAGATCTGCCTGCTGCCTCCCAAGAGCTGGGATTAAAGGCGTGTACCACCATTCCTATCTTAGTCAGCTTGTTTCAAAGGAGGTGGGGGCCAGAGGAGAGGAGGTCGGTGTCTTAAATATCCTAGAGTCCAGCGAAGGAGAGAGAAAAAGTCCTAGAGTAGACGCAGAACTGGACTGAAGCTTGCAAGGTGGCTAGGGGTTGGGCTTGTCAGGGCTTCTGGTCCAGGGGAGGCCAGCCAGGCTGAGGTGACAAAGAATGCTGAGGTGTAGGGGACCCCCGAGCTTTGGTGTTCCCACTGCGCATGTATATTGGGCAATGCCAGTTGTCCCTGCTGCCACCCAGTGCTAAGGCTCCCATCTTGCTTCTCTTTGGCCCTTCTTGGTGGGTCACTACATATCTACACAGCCAGCACTGACCTTCCTTGAGCCCTGACCTCCTACCTGACAGGAAGGGACCCAAAGGCATCCGGGCAGCAGGCCCTGCCCTGCAGGGCCAAGCACAGGGCCCCAGATGGCCAGCTGTGAGGGAGCCTGCTTCAGTTTCCATTCTTGGGGAGGGCTCCCGCAGGCATGCGAGGGAATGAGAAGGTGGTGCGGGAACTGTGTGGAGGAGCTGGGGTCACCTTCTGAGGCGGGCAGGGACACTTTGAGGGAGGCGAGTGTCCGAGTCTGAGCTGAGAAACCTGGGGTCCCATCTGCATCCCACTGAGTACGATGGCCTTGCCCTTGATGCCATGGACTTCTCATAGTCAGCTTGCTTTCTGCGGGGCCCTGGAGGATGGTTGCCATAGAAACCCTTGGTCTCTGCGGGTGGTGTGTGGCTGAAGCCACCTCCCAGTTCATTCCAGTGTGATGGGGAAGGATTCTGAGTGGGGCCCTGGGAGGAAGGCTCCAGGCCAGGGATTAGGACACTGGAAAGCACTGGTCTGCTTTTGGCCTTCACATTTGGATGGGGACCTGGGACCCCATCCTCTTCAGTTTCTGACAGTGGAGAAAGACCCTATCCCCACTCCTTGACTGGAACAAGTCCCAAGCTCCTCCACACTTTCCCCAGCCCATGGTTCTGGCCATGCAAGCGCTGCATGTCCTCGTCCGTGCTGTCCCTTTCTGTTTCTTCCCCTTCTGTTTGTGTCCTTGTTCCAGATCCACCCTGGCTGCATGAGGACTCCCCTGCCACTTTACCTGTCCCGAAAGCCATTCCCTGCTCCCCAGGGCGTCTCACCTGGTGGTCAATCTAGTTGCAACACAATATCTGCCTTCGTTTCCCAGCAGGGCACCCCTGCTTGTGCCTCCCCCGATCCCCTCCAGCCTCTGTAACGGTCCCCTGCAGCTACTACATACTTACTGCACCAGTTTTCTCTGGCTACTGTTAGGGTGTTGGCTGGGAAGCCACCCCAGGAAAATTTTATCTCTGTAATTGAAGGGAGGCCCATGAGTTCTGGGGCATGTCCCCGAAGTCCTCGTGAGGCACAACGCTGCTGGTGCAGTTAGTGTAACCCAGCATCCATCCATGAGACCCTCCTCCTCCCCTGGTCCCTGCTCACCCTTAGCTTAGTGAGGTCAACCAAGGTCCTGGAGTCGCTTCTGTGATTGCCATGATGACCAATGACATGAAGTCCCAGGCCTCTGAGAGTAAACTGGGTCCCTTCCGTTGAGTATGTGGATGCTGTGTGTAGACCTGGAGAACCTCAAGCCTGGCCTATCGTAATGACGCAGGCCACAAGCACATCTGCTGGCACCGTCCCTGCAGCAAAACCTTCTTAGTGGCTCACACTGATGACAGTGAGACAGAACCCTTCAGGCCCTTTGCCAAACGCCCTAGGTCCACTCCCAGAGGGAGGAACTGGCTTCCCAGAATACACTGTTGTTGCTCTGTGTCACTTGCTGTCCTGAGCTCCCAAGCATTGTCTCCTAGTCTCCTGGCTGGAGAGTACATCACCAGTCAGCAGACATGAGTTGTAGTGCTTTGCCAAGGTCACTGTTAGAGCCAGGCTGACACAAGTCATCTTAGATGAGGCTAATTGGAAGCTGCTCTTAGCAGCAGTGTGTGTGTGTGTGTGTGTGTGTGTGTGTGTGTGTGTGCGCATGCCACAGGGGTCCTTACCTCCTGGAGAGACAGAGTGTTTAGTTGGATCTTAACGTTTCTTTGACTTGTGCTTCATTGTCTGGTATTCTCCCAGGCGAATGAGGCAGGTTTCAGCAATGCCTGTCTCTAGCACACCAGCCTGTTAAAGGAGACCTTTAATACTCCTTGATATTATGTCAAATACCAGGTTGGAAACTGCCTCAAGGGATGCTGTCTTTGGACTGGGAAGAAATGAATATAGAAAGAATACTACCCTGGGGCTTCAGAAGAAATCTCTGTAGGCTTTGTAGAACTCAGACTCCCAAGTTTTCGCTCCTTATTGTTAAAGAGGGTAAAAAGAGATTATTTTAGGCTTGCAGAATTCTCAGCGACTTTGGTGGGGGCTGCCAGTTGCCATTCTGGGAGGAACATGGAGATAAAGGAAGCATTGAGACACTGAGATGTGCGCCCCCCCCCCCCCCCATCAGCACAGAAAAACATCCTGGGCCTGAAGCCAGGGCGGAGGAGAAGGGAGGAAGCTCAGAGCATGAATTAGGATCTAGATATGGGGATGGGCAACTGTTCTCATACCACCATATCCTTGGAGCCAGACCCAGAGTGTGGTCTGGGGCCCACATTTTCATTTTCAAGTTTAGACCTCAGGCTGCTGACAGGGACAATGGTGGCCCAGGCTCACACAGAGATCCCCTGCCTACTGCCACCGTCACAGCAGTGTGGTTTTGAGGATCTTAACTCGCTCCCTGTTCTCTGGAGCCATGAAAGTGGCAGCTCTTATGTATTACATGAGGCACAGCATTGACACAGTTCACACATTGGTTCATACAACTCCCAGAGTAGTCTCTGGGAACAGGGGCTTTCCAACACCCTACTGAGCCACGGGCATCTTCTTATCGTCCTTGGAATACCAACTTGTACTTTTTTATTTTTTGGATTTTCAAGACAGAGTTTCTCTGTGTAACCCTGGCTATCCTGGAACTCACTCTTTAGACCAGGCTGGCCTCAAACTCAGAGATCCAGCTGCTTCTGCCTCCTGAGTGCTGGGATTAAAGGCATACACCACCACTGCCTGTCTGTAAATACTTTTTTGTTGGCTCAGTGGCCAAGAGCACTTGTTGTTCTTGAAAAGGACCTGAATTCAATTTCCAGCACCCACATGGAGGCCTACCACCAATTCTGGCACCGGGCATACACATGGTACATAGACATACATATGTGCACACACATGTACACATAGAACTCAAAGGACCGCTTTCAGGCGTTGGTTCTCTCCTATCTTCCATGTGGGTCCGAAAGGTCAAACTAGGTCATCAGGCTCATGTGGGAAGCTCCGAGTCAGCTCAGTGGCCACCCTGGTCTCTGTCTTCGCTGTCAATGTGTGTTCTAAACGTCCACTTCCAACAAGGACAGCAGGTCCTTCGGACGGAGGGCCCACACCATTCCAACATGATGTCATCCGAATTATTTGTGTGATGGCTTTTTTCAGAAAAGGCCACGTTCTGGAGTAGCGGAGGTGAGGGCTTGAAGGTGCTGTTTTCGAGGAGCCAGCTCCCCTTGGGTCAGGCCTTCTGTGACGAGTGCTCTCCTCACCAAGCACTCTCTGCCCCTTGATGGCCCCGGCTTCACCATATTTCTTTGTTTGCTGACACCCTCCCTGTCGTGTTGCGGTGCTTGAGCAATGCCAGCACAAAGCAGCCGTCCAGGGGCGGTACTAGGATTCAGGAAAAGCAGAGCAGAATAAAGAGCCACCTTTTGTTGGTGAATCGTGAGGGAGCAGTGTGTTTCCTTTATGTGCGTTATAGACAAAGGGCTGAAGCAAAGAGGGCTGCTGTCAGCGGGCACTTGATGTTCTCAGCGCTCGTCAGATGGGCACATGCCACCCCTCCAGCACGTTGTTGTTGTGTGCGTTCTCCAGGAGCGTGCTGAATACACGCGTGTATCCTTTTGCACAGGGTGTTCCCTTGACCTCAGTCTCTCCACCACCTAGTGAGCTAGAATGAGTGTGGTTTGTGTGCCACTGCAGAGCGTGGGTAATTAAAGAGGGTTGGGGGGCTTGGGGAGTTGCAGTCTGCCTCTGGGGGGGGGGTTGGTTGGGATCTGACCCCGATCTTAGGTAGATGCTGAGAGGGAGGGTCACCAGGTATTCATCGCTGGCTTGGAGAGATAAGGCTTAGGCCAGGGAGCTGGGCTGATGGCCTCTCCCCCTGCGTCTTCTCTTGCGTCTGTGGGAGCCATGGCTCCTTTAGCTTCTAGGATCATGGCCTCCAGTATGACAGCAAACATGGCTGTAGAAAGTCTCTGGGCCTCTTGAACACCCCGTGGCTTTGTCTCCTTTCTAAGGACTGTCACAGGGCTGCAACCAGGTGACTCCTGTGTCCTTGCTTACACCATAGCCCAGAAAGTCCTGGGATTTCCTTCCCCTGCAGGGTCAGAGTCTGCAGCTAACTCCTGAACCACCTTGGACTCACAAAGTTTGTTAACTTCCCTGGTAGGACCCACAGAGAAGCACCCCCCTGACCTCACCCACCCAAGCCCAGCACGGAGGTCCAGATCTGCCAATGTCATGGAGAGAATATAGGCAGAGCAGCAGAAGTTATGGCTGCAAGGAAGGTAGCTGGTGAGGATTTGTGGTCAGAAAACGATTGGGCCTGCCCCTTCTGGGCAGTGACATTTTATGACTGACCTAATGGCTTCATTTTATTCAGGGTAAGATAGGGTAGCGTTTGTTTGGAGTGGTGGTTGTGTAAGTGCCCTGGATCTGTTATGTGGAGGGGTGGGTGGGAGGATGAATGGGTAGGCTGATGTAAATCTCTCCTGTCCCCAGGTACTCAGTTCAGTGCAGGTCTGCCGCCATGGTACAAGCAGGCCCTTCCAGGCCATGCAAGGCTTAAGGGGAGGGACAGGACACTGGCAGGACCTCAGGGAGGTCATAGAAATAGGCCAAGAAATCTTTTTGCAGCTCACAGTGGGCATGATTGGCCAAACCAGATTGTGTCAGCCCCTCTGAAGTAGGAAGCTGAGGGTGCCTGGGAGCCGGTATCATGCCCAGGCCCCTGAACCCAAAAGACACTTCCTGCTTGTCACTGGAAGTCGCGGCTCTCCCAAGAACTGAGACTAATGAAGCGTTAGAGGGATTGAGAGCCGAGAAGCCCCAAGACACAGGCTGGCATCTTCTAGGGGTGGGGCCTCTTGAGAGCCTGCTCTGGCCTGGCTCATTGCTGAAGGTTTGCCAGCATTGCCTCATCCAATGAGAAATGTAGGAACAGATGCCAGGGCTCCATCAGACAGATGAGGAAACAGGCTTAGATTGGCCAAAGGTCACTGCCTACAGCTGCCTGCCCTTCTTCATCAATTGTAGTCCCAGTCACCAGGATCCAAAGGCCACTACTGTCCAGGGGTCCCATTGAGAGACTCCAGTCTCGTAAATGCAGTAATTCACGTGCAGTGAGTATGCTTTCAGGTGGGCCTGGCATAGAGCAGGTTCTCAATGGATGTTAGACCCTAGCTAGATTTGAATTCAGGCCTTTTTGCTTCTGCACCTGGTCTATAAACTGCTAACTTGAAGTAAAAAAGAAGTAAGTTACTGCACTGGTTTGAAACTCCAAGTAGCATAGTATGAGATGATTCACCTCACTTAGTCCCATAGGAACCCCTTACACCTAACACCAGTCCCTTGGGGTCTAGCAAGCTGTTATGGGCACAGGCAGGTAGTCTGTAGTCTCCCTCTGCCCATACACTCCACAGCATACTACACTGGATCACTTTCCAAGCTTTTCTATGGCAGCTTGCTCTCCAAACACATCCCTTCTTGGTAGATTTGGGGTATTAATTCTGGGTGATTATAAATAATGTCCTGTGTGTTGGCTTGCCAGCAGGATGAAGAGACCCAGAGTCCCAGTGCTGTGCATGCCTCGGGATGCTTCTGTGGAGTGACAGGGGTTGTGGGGGGACCCTGTGCTGCCTGACGAGGGATCAGAAAACAGCATTTTGCTGGAGAGGTCCGTTCCTCCTCCTGGAGTTTCAGAATCTAGAGCTGTAACACTGGCTGAGACCCCTGTGGCGGAGTTGCCAGCCAGATGCTGCCTTGCCAGTAGGCAAGAACTATCTCAGACATAACTATGTTGTCACTGCCTGTCACTTCCAGAAAAAGTGTCTAGCTAAAACACCATCTAAGGGAAGCAGAGGGGCTTTGAAATTGGGTCTTGGAACAGGAACAGAACCTGAGGGTGGCCACTCCCCTCGCTTCATGGCTATCCAATCTTAGCTCACTGGTTTGCCTTCTGGAATCTTCTTTGCCTCAGCTTCTCCAGACTGGGAGATTAGGGGAAATAATATGTATGATTTGCTCAGTTCAGCACCTGGTGTGGGGCTAGAGTCCTGTAGTTCTGGGGAAGGGATTACTGGGATCGTCCTGGCGGACAGCCAACAAGGATTAAACTGAAGCTAGAAAAAATCTAGCTCCACGAGGTCTCAGCTGAAATCCCTGCCACTGACATCCACATGGTGGGCTGGCTCTGCTCAGAGGGATTGCCTGATGTCTGGGCTCTGCTGTGTGCAGTGGAAGGAGGTTTCCTTATCTTTGCTTTGCAGGTGAGGAAATCAGTCTAAGGGTGAAGGATGCGCTCTTCCTAGGCCCGGGCCTGTACATCCAGGCACCTAGCCCCAGTCCCTGATCCTTCGGTGCCCTTGGGTGGGGGGTGGTCACCTCATGCCTGGGGTGGTTCAGGAAGAAGACAGTTGTCAGGGAGCTGAGGCAAGAGGAGCCAGGGAGCCTCTTTCTCCAGTCTTAGTCCCTCGGCACACATTCAGAAGACAGCCAGACTTTTGGACGTGGCCCGTGACTCCCCTGCCTGTTGGCCTGCCAGCTCTCGTCTTGCTCTGTTTGCCAGCTTGTGATGTGTGTGTCTCCTTGGGATGGGAAGAGACTGCCTGGTGACAGAGGGAAGGTTTATTTCCCATCATGCTGTCTTGGGCCTATGGCTACCACTGTGAACAGTTAACAAGATGAACAATCCACTTGGCCAAAACAGCCAGGGTGGCCGCCATCAAGGGATTTGTGGGCAGGTGGAGGGGACCCTGGGGGCTTTTCTGGGTGCTGGAGAACAGCCAGTTTCATGTGTGGCTTAAGGTTTTAACCTAACGATCCTAAAAATCAGGAAGTAGTCTTCCTTTACAGAATAAATCTCTGTTGCTGTATTCTATCCAGATTCCAAACGACCCCATCCAGACCCCATGGGGGCCCATTTGCTAGCATTTATTTTCTTTTTAGTTTATTTGAGACAGGGTCTCTCTGCATAGCCGTGACTGTCCTGGATCTCACTATGTAGCCCAGACTGGCCTTGAACTCACAGAGATCCACCTGCATCTGCCTCTCAAGTGCTGGGATGAAAGGTGTTCACCACCATGCCCGGCGATTGCTTTTGCAGCTCTTAAAATTACTTTGTTTTCTCTTTCTTTGCCCTCTCTTTCTCTGTGTGCATACCTGTGTGTGTCTGTCTCTGTTTGTGTGCATGTCCTGGTGCATGTTGAGGCCACAGGTGGCTGTCACTGTCACCTTATTTTTTGAGGCAGGATCTCACTGACTCTGGATTCAGCTAAGTTGCTGGGATCTACTTGTCTCTAACTCCTCCCTCTAGCCCTAGGGTTGTACCTGGCCTTTTACGGATGCGAACTCAGGTGTATTCAGACTGGACCATCTCCCCCTATTGCTCAATGTTATTTTTTCCTCCCTCTTCAGATTTAAATGTAAGTGTATAATGACTAATGTCACTGGAGCTATCAGGGTCAGAGCCTGGACCCTAGCTTCCCTAACCTACCGATTAGACAGACAAGTAATAGTGAAAAGTAGAGAAAGATTTATTCTTTTTGGCCACATGGGAAAGAGGAAGAAAGAGATCCAGTGACCTTCCATTCCTGCTCCCTCCAAAGTCCATCCCGGGGACCTGACCTGAGGTTAGGAAGTTTGCATAACTGAGCAGGCCTGGCCAAGGTGTGGTGCCAGCCATCACTGTCTGGGTTGCAGTCTCTCCCCCAAGGTTGCCTGACAGGTCGTTAGTTGGAACCATATGGAACCTCTTCCTCTGGCTGGCTCCAGGCTTCACGAAGTTCAAGCCAGACAAAATTCCAGCTCGCAGAAGGGAAGCGGGCACAAAGTCCACCCACAGCCATTGGTCATTGATAGCTGCTGGAGTGGAAGGGTCACTTCTCTCTAAGTGGTAGCTTGGCGGTACCTCAGTGGAAGGTCACACATCCAGGAGCAGATGGGCAGCACCAGCTGAGCTTGATGGGTTAAAAACAAAGCTGGGTGGGTGAGGAATCAGCGATGGATCTGGAAGGAGTGGTGGGTGAATGTGATCAAAATACGTTGTATACAATTCTCAAAAAAAAAAAAACTAAAAGAAATGAGAAGACCATTTATTTAAAAGAGTTAACTAAAAAGGTGAGTGTGTGTGTTTGTGATATTGTATGATGACGTAACTGCTCTGGAAGGAATGAAGATGTCAGTACCGTTCTTAAGGAGCCATGCTGCTGGACGCCTCTGTACCTCTCAGAATATGACTGGAGATCTTGGGGTCAGAGCATGGTCTCTGGCAGCCCTAACAAGCTAGCCTTGGCTACTTACCTGTAGTAGACTCGTAGTTCCCTTAATGTTGGTGCCGCAAGGCACTGCTGTTGTCTGGCTCGTAAGTCATCTTAGCCCTCCTGGGGTAAAACGTTGTCTGCTCTTCTGCCTTGCCTGAACTGCTGCTGCTTCCCTTTGCCATAGTCCCTGGGAACAGTCACTGGGGAGCTGGAGAACCGAGTCAGGGAATACAGGCACCAGCTTCCCTCTTTGATCTGGTGCAGAGGCCATAGGGGTGGCCAGTATCTCCCTTGGCCTAGTTTACAGGTTTGGGGACCAGACTGACTGAGGGACACATGGCATTCCTTTGGGTGTGAGGTGCTTATTCAGGAAGTCCGCATGACTCCCCTCGGCCTGCTTTTGGAATCAAACCCACAGAGAGACCCTTCTGCCTTCTGCAGTCTCTTCTTGAGAGGCCCAGACTGAGAGACCTACTAGGCTGGTTCTCTTGCCAGCTCCCAGGACTCTCGGAGAGCATAGACATGAGCATGAGGCCTTTGATCAAGGCCGTTTGTCCCACTCAGCCTTGGCTAAGGCAACTTTTGATGTAGTAGGTCCCATTTGAAGTCTCACCACCCCCCTCCCCCCTCCTGCCACATGCTGGGAGGAAAGGTGGAAGAAACCCCAGGGACCCTGAAGGCCCTTCGGTGTGAACAGAAGTCTAGTGTCAGCAGGAGAGAAACCTGGGTTTTCATACTGTGAAACTCCATGCCCTTGGGCTTGTCACTGAACCTCTGTGTGACTCTGTCTTCATATGCACCCCAATTAGTCAGAGCTTGTTAGGAGCACAGTGTGTAGTTTCATGTGGGCACTGTGTGGGTTATAGTTGTCCCCAACAACCACAGAGAGCCGAGGTGTGGCAGCAGGCTCTCTGAGGATGTTGGTGTGAGGCAGTGCTGGTGTCCAGGCTCTGCAGAATTCAAGCTCTGGCTGGTGCTCAGTTCCCATGACCTGCTGCCAGTACCAGAGGGGCGGAGGTTACATGGCAGTCAAGGAGAGGGAGATACTACAGCTGAAGTTTCCTGGAGGGTTCCTACTCATTGGCAGAGTACCGTTAACGTGAGTGTGAGGCTGTGCCACACAAACAGGCACACTCTCTCTTGTTTAAGCACGCTTCCTCTGAGGGAGATTTGAATCCTTGCACATAACGAGTGGGGTCTGATCAGGTATGCAGCAGCTGTCTGTGCTGCAGGACTATGAGGTTTCTTTAGGCGGACGGAGCTCTGAGAAGGTGCGAGCCACGAAAGCCAGGAAGCACCTGATTTCTACTCCAGCCTCAGCTATAGCTTCTGAACTTTGAAATGGGGCACACCCTACCATCCTGGAAGCTCAGGGGCCCCGTGTCTCTGTGGCCCCATGCTGGGGACATGCTTTGCAGGGGCCCAAACTGATGAGCAATCCACAACATGGTGATAGGGGAGAGTTGCCCTGGGCAAGCAATGGGAAGTCAGGGGGTGGTCCTGAGGGTATGGGTAGGGTGAGGGACCTGTGAAGTCTTCCTGTTTGTTGCAAGATGAGGAGAGAAATATAAAAAAGTCAGGAAACTGTTGCCCTGAGACTCATCACAGCCCTGGGTAGCATGTAGAAGAGATAACAGCATCCTCATTTTATGAATGGGGAAACTGAGGCACAGTATGGTTAGATGACCTTGGCTACCCAGAAGAAATAATGGATTTGGATGGGTTTCCCGGCCTTGCTCACATCTCTGCCTTGTTCCTGGTGCTGGTACTGGGATGAAGGCATAGTGCCAGAGCGTGGCTTGGTTACCAGGTAGGAAGTCAGAGGTGACTTGTGGGCCACTGGGGTTTGCCAGCTTTGTTCCATATCCTACCAGCCCTGCCTGGCCCTCTCATGAGCCTTACTGCCTTTGTCCTCGAGGGAAACAGTGGCTCTTTGTTCTCTCTGGATTCAGAACTCTGTGTGCTGCATGGAACCATGTCCGGTGCTGGCCTCACAGGACAGCGAGACTTAGAAGTGGAGCAAGCACGGACATTCTGGCCTCAGTGGTCAGGCCTTTCATTGAGTCGCCCTCACCAATCACTGGGAGGGATAGATCACAGCCTTTCCAAGGGGGAGGACAAGAAGTCTCTGGGAGTGTTCTAGGAGCTGAGTGGTCAAAGAAACAACAGAATGGTGAACACAGATGAGTTTTTTATCCCCTAGTCCTGTCCTCACCCTATCTGGGAGACTGGGCTTTGGCTATGCCATCTTATGAAGCATCCCTTCTCTGCAGTCTCCTCTTCTATAACGTACTCTTTCCTTAAGGGCACCCTTCTTTGCAGTGTCCCCTTTGTAGTATTCAGGTTTCATGAGCTCTTTGTACCCATCATGCCGTATTCAGGCCTCTGATGAAGGCCACCTCCTCTCAGCATAGTGGGGAGAGACCAAGGCTTCTCTGAGGGTCTTGTAGGACACTGTCTTTTGAGAATGAGGGTAGCTTCTCTGGCTTCTTAACCAAAAGCAGAAAGGCCCACTTACATACCTCAAAGGTGCTACTGCAAGGCCAGCTATACTGGCACACACCTGTTAACCCAGCACTCAGAAGGGAGAATCAGGAGGGTGGCTGCAAGTTCAAGGCTAGCTTGAGCCATAGAGAAGAAAAGACAGCTGAGTGTGGTGCTTCTGGAGGCAGAAACAGGCAGATATTTTTTTTTTTTTTTTTTAATTCAAGGCCATCCTGGCTTACATAGGGAGGTCCAGGACAGCCATGGCTACATAGAAAAACCCTGTCTCAAAAAGAGGAAGGAGGAGAAAAGGAAAGATGCCATGGCAGGAGGTAGCCATGCCGCAGAGTAGAACCATACCAGGCCTGATGTGTGTCCCAAGTTGCTTTTCTTGTGAAAGGGCTTTATTGGCATAAAAACGCTTGGAAAATACACAAAGGAAGGTGGCTGGCTTCCAGACTCAACTGTTTACCTTTTGTAGAGCAGCCAGGATCGCAGGGAGCTTATTTTCCAAACAGCCCCTGGTTGTCAGGTCTACAGGCCTCAGGCTGATGCCCACCCAATCCTCAGGGGACCCCTGGCCTTTCTCTGGCTGGTTTCTGTCCTTTCAAACTCTAGTGGCCCAGGATTCACCTCTGACTTGTAAAACAACAAAAATTGAGATAATACTGCCCTATCTGGTAAGGCAAGCTAGGCCCTGACACGATTCTCCCTCCCCAGTACCTGGTCTAGGGAGGAGCGGGGATGGAGACCAGCATGGTCATTCTGTCTGGGATCCAATTATCTCTTCATAGCTGTCACGGTCTGAAAACATTGTCCTGCCCTGCAGTGGCATGGCTGTAGTTCCTTGGGCGCCTCTTCTCCTCCTGATAGCTTCTTCAGTTCCCTTCAAATCCTGCTGAGGTTGGAAGAAAATCTAGTGTGGAGAGGCCCTTTCAGTTTCCTCAGGGGAAACTGAGACCAAGGGACATGACAGGCACAGGTCAGATGGCTCAGCAAGGGCTGACACCGGGTCTCAGTCTGCTTCCAGCCGCATGACGTGGTTGGCCCCTTTTCCTTCCTAGGTTCTCGGTGTTCTGTCGTAGGTGGTCGGAAGGTCACCCCCATCTCCTAGTCTCGCTGTGAGGTCTCCGAAGACTCCCAAGAGGCCGAGTCAGGGTGATCCCCTCAAGTTTGAGACCAGCCAGACCCAGTTTCAAACAACAGCAAAGGACACTTGGGCTGCATCCCTTCCCCTCTCCAGTCTGTTGTCTTGGCTGTATTTGTTTTGTTTGGTATACAAGCTTGTCACCATGGGTGGGAAGCTGGTCCTTGATGATTTCTTACTGGGAGGTCTCTGCTGGTTTTTTTTCTCTCTCCCTTAAATAGGGGTGACCTTTTAGCATCACTCCTGGCAGACCATAAAAAGTGGAATTAAGGACAGCAGGAAAGAGCTGGCGCATTCCAAGGGCTTATCAGAAAAAAAGAGTTAAAATAAGGGTGCATTTGCGACAGGTGTGAGCAGGGCCCGAGAGACCGGCAAGACAGAGTATGTAGTAGGAACAAGTGTGGAGGATTGTCACCACCCAAAGGCCTGCAGGGACAGGGGAGCCGAAACTGTAACCGGAGCCACAGAGATAGCTGGGAGTCTTGGAAGACGGGTTGTGCAGAAATACCAGGACTGAAGGTGGCACCGGGACCAGGCGCAGGGATCAGGGCCCTGACCTGCCTCCTTTCTCAACTTATCTCCGATTCTGCTAGAGGACAGCAGCTGTATGGTTGTGACTTCTGGGATTGTGACAACCAGAGGACAGAATGGACACGGGGCAGAGGCTAGAGGGTGGGTTGCGAGTGCAGGTCAGTTGCCTTAGGTCTTACTTTGCATCCAAGCCCAACTCCCACCCAGATCCTAGGCAGGTTTTAGAGTCCTTTCCCCCACGTGCTTTGTTTGTGATATCCCTTCCTGTGGTGAGTGGGGATAAAAGCAGACAGGTATGTATGTTGTTAGCTTGCTGTCTCCCCAGAATGGCTGTTTGTAGCTGTCTTATGTCATGGATGACACCAGCCAGCCGGCCCTGAATCCCTGGAAGGGTGGGTGTGAGTCAGGGATAGCCTTCTCTGGCCTGGCTGAGGCTATGTGGGGGGTCAGCCAGGTGCTAGGCTGGCGCCACTCGCCTCCAGGAGTCTAGCCTTGCAGGTGGTGGTGGCCGTACGCTGGCGGCAGACATCTGGCGCATCAGGAAGCGTGGTGTCAGGCTGTCCTGGCTGTTGGCAGGTGCTTTTGGCTTGGGATCAGGTGATGCTGAATATCAGCCGGCCACTCTGGCTCCCTCGAGGCTTGATCTTCCCAACCCTGTGCTCTTGAAAAAACAAACACATTCCCTAGTATAGCAGTGGCCAGCGCTGAACCCCGGCACCCCTCCGCTGTCAGTGACACCCCAGTTTCAGGGGGGAGTGCAAGTGCCTAGGTTTTCAAGGCAGCAACGCGACAGGCTTGCCTGGAATACTGCTTTACCTTCGCTTTAGAGCATGGGGGAACGAATACCTGCTTCGGTGGAGTTTTGACTGGGTGACCGGTCATTTTTCTTAATCTCTGGTTCAGGTGGTTGGGCCAGTGAGGCATGTTCAATAAATGCTTTCTCCGTACAGCCAGTGCACAACATCCCCTGCTTGTGTGCTTTCTGCCTTTGGGGACCTATATGCAGACGTGGGATCTGTCCTCAACTACTGGGAATGATGAGTAGGGGGGCCCTTGGGCTCTCCTCAGTCCCTTCACTGTGGGGTGCTAGCAGGGATCAAGGATCCCAGATGTGGACTCCGGCACTGAAGGTCTTCTTGTGTGTGTTCTCACCTTGCAGCTGAACCTCAGCCGGCCGATTGAGGAGCAGGGCCCCCTGGACGTGATCATCCACAAGCTGACCGATGTCATCCTCGAGGCCGACCAGAATGACAGCCAGTCCCTGGAACTGGTACACAGGTTCCAAGTGAGTGAGGGTGGTGATGCGTGGCTGGGGGGGGGTGTGGAGCAAAGGATGGCTATGGTACCGCTCTGCCTCTGGCGAGCTGCGGCTTCCTGGGCAAGTGCTCAGCTGTGGGCCGACCTCAGTCGTGAGCAAACTCAGGTTTGATGTCTGTTCCTGGTCAGGCACTGCTGGGCCCAGGTAAGGTCACTGTGTCTTTAGGGCAGATGTGCTCAGCCCTGGCTGGTGTCTCCACTTTGACACCAGGATGAGACCTCTCTGTTGCACCTCGAGTGAAGGATCCCTTGCAAGCCTTTGAACCATGCCCTGCGTTGTTGCAAAGCCTGTGTATTGTCTAATCTGATATTGTGTATGCCTTGCCTGACGGTTCTCGGGCCTGAGGTAATGTTCCCTGCTCCCCACCCATTTCCTCAGCAGCTCCAGGTCCTGACCCCTGGATAATCTGCCTGTCACCTTGGGGTTTTCATATGCGGTGGCAACCGCTGATGTCACCCCTGCTGACTTGCTTCGTGTGTCCTCTTTTGTGGAAAGACGTGATTCTTTCCTCTGGCAGGCAGCTCTGGGGTCATAAAACAAAGTCATATTATCAGCGGAAGTGCAGCTGAAATAGTGGCTGTTCCCGTGCCTCCCCAGGGCACGGGGTGCTTGAACCAGCACTTTTCATCTGCAGTAATTGGAGGCTGGCTATCCTTTCCCCTGCCGGGACAAAGGGGACTCTTGTCACACAGCAGCCATCCTGCTGACGGCGTTCCTCTCTGCCACGTGTTCAGGGTTGGTGGCCTGAGCCCCCTGGGTGTCTCCCCGCTCTCACCCACTTCCTGGAGACCGCCTGCTGCGCATGTGTTCTGGGGGTGGCTGCAGCGGGTAGGGCTTGTCCCCATGGGCCTCTGCGTGAAGTCTCTCTCGTTTGCCAAGTCGCTGTGGCTGTGGTCGTCTCCCACCTTGTGGGGCCTCAGTTTTCTGGTTTGTAAAATGAGTGCCTGCAGGATGGAGCAGCTGGGCAGTGGTGGAAGTGAGTGTTTCACTGCTCAGTACCGGAGGGTGAGCACTGCTGGAATGTAGCATGCATGCTCTCTGGGTTCCTGCTGTGTGGTAGTTCTTCTGGGCCCTCTCAGGAGTGAGACCAGGCCAGAACGTTTGACCTGACTGGTCCCAACTCCATGGCCTGGACTTGGCCTGAAAAGCAGCCAGCCTGAGCCTGTCTCATCTCCTCTTCCCTCAGGGCAGGTCTCTTCAGCTTTGTTTTATAACCAGGAAACTAAGGCTCTGAGGTGTGTGGGTGTGGCAGAGCCAGGGCTCAGTATTGACTTTCTCGGGAGAACCCACCGCCTGTTCCCTGTGCGCTTTTATCACCACCCAGTGAACCAAGCCCATCACTGCTCCCCGTTCATGCCTCCTGCCCTTTAGGAGGCCCCTACGTGTCTAATTGCTATGCCCACAGTTCCTCAGGCAGTGGCCGTTTTCCGGGGAGACAGCAGAGCAGGCGTAGCTGTGTAGGTAGGCCCTTGAGGCAGAAATGTCTACCAGTCCCACAGAGGATAGTGCTCAGACCATTCAGGGGCCTGGCCAAGCTCTGTCAGGGAAGGACAGGCCTGGTGTAAGGAGCGTAGTGATGACTCGACGACCTTCAGAGTCACTCTGATCTGAAGCACCTTACGATGTGTTCCATGGGCCAACATATAGCCTGACTGCCTCAAGGTGAGGAAGCCAGTGCAGGTTGGATAGCGTATTAGTTGCTGCTCTGTCTCTGTGAAAAAACACCGGGACCAGAATGACTCACAGAAGAGTATGTTTTAGCTTATGGTTCCAGAGGCTTAGAGTCCATAGTGCTAGGGGTGGCATGGCAGTGGGTGGCAGCCTGGCAGCAGGAAGAGGAAGCTAAGAGCTCACATGCACAGCTGCAAGCGTGAAGCAGAGAGTGAGTGGAAGCAGGTGAGGAACTTTGTTCTCAGAGCCTGCCCACAGCAACATACTTCCTCCATCAAGGCTTCACCGTCTAAACTTCCTCACACAGCCGACACCGACTGGGAGTCACGTATTCGAGTGCCTGGGACCGTAGTGGACACTTCTCATTCACACCAGCGTAGGTGGCTCTCTCAAGCCTTCGCAGTTAGAAAGTGGTCAGGTAGCATGGGAATCATCCCTGGCGACCTTGCTCTCCCCACCCCATCCCACCACTTCTCCCGAGTCACGTGACGGGGAGGACTCTAGAGTTAAAGCCAGCCTCGGGCCGTGCAACCGCAGTGGTATAAATTTCTTATCATTAAGGTGGCACCTTCCAGAGAGATGGCTGCAGGGTTAAGAACACTGGCTGCTCTTCCAGAGGACCCGGGTTCATTCCAACACGCACATGGTGCCTCACAACTCCAGTTCTAGGGACTACAAGGCACTTTTCTGGCCTCCATGGACAGCAGGCTCACATGTGATACACAGACATGTATGCAGGCCAGAGAGCCACATACATGATGATCATGATATTATTACTAAAAATAATATGGCACCTTCTTCCTGGACTAAATGTGGCCTCAGATGGTGCCACATTCTTGCTCACTCCCATCAGTACCATCTTTCTGTAAAGCTGTGGTCTGGTCAGCAGTTAGCTCAGTGCCCCCATGGGGGTGACACTGAACCTGTCCATCTGCCCCAGACACACTGGAGTCCTCAACCTAGTGCATGTGACTGCTGAGCAGTTGCCAAAGATGCTCTAGGTGTAGGAAGGGATATTCTGTAGCACATGTGCTTGTGGGATATCTCATAGAGAGGGTCTTGGCTGGGTCCTTAGGTCTGCTGTACACACATCACTGGTCCATAGCCTGGGATGGTAAGCCCATGATAACCTTCATCCAGGTATTTCTGGGGGAAGTTATTGCTGCAGTGTATTTTACAAGAAGTCAGATACGTGGTAAAGACCAGGACTTGTCTTACTGGGAAAGAAACCAACCCTTTTGAGAAAGAGCATCAGGCTGCATTCCTCAGTGGCCCCTTGAGGCGAGCAGGAGTTTATGTAGTCAGGGGGACAATGTCACCTGTCTAGGAACCTAGGAACAGGTTGAGGGCCTCAAGACAAAGGCTAAGGATTACATCTCTTGGGACTGTCAGCACTGATCTGGTCATCTCTCCCTGAGAGATGCAAGTTCAGAGTCAGGCCCTATGTACCTGAAGCTGACCATTGACCACGCTGTGGCTTTCATTTCAAACTCCTGTTCAGTCTTCTCTTTTGGACATTAACAAGAAGGCCTTGGCTTGGTTTGGAAGGACAGGGATGTCACGATGAGGCATGTTGACTGTAGGAGCAAGAAGCAGAGCCCAGGGCCTGTTGTACAGAGAGACCCTTCGTGGTTTTTAAGTGTTACGCACAGTAGAGCAAAGTCGAGGGGCTCTGCTTCCTTTGGGAAGGGCTCTGCCGAAAGGGCCCCATCTGTGTTCAGATCCCTCGGGAAAGGGTTGTAGGATCTTATGTGGAAAGATAGGAGGTTTGGAGACATTCCTCCTAGCCCCAGAGCACTGCACTGTGGGTGCTGTCATGAGACTCTGGTCCTCAGGGAAGAAGGGGAGGTTCGGAACTAAGGCCAGCCTCTTCCTTGTGTTCAGGTAGACAGGTTGGAGGGTGTGGGCCTGGTGCACAATGCAGGTCATCTGAGCCAGTTGTCATGGAAACCACTCCCAGTCAGTTTTCCTTTAGGATTAACCTCACAATGAAGGATCACTGGGATGATTCAGTTGTTTTTCTTGCTCCAGGGGTCATGTGGAGCCAGCAGTCTGGCGCCTTTGCCCACTGCCTGAGACTTAGTTATCAGTGCAGACACATGGGCAAAGGTCCCTCAGGGCCCTGTCTCCTGGGCCAGCGGGGATGGGTGTGACTGGTATACAGGGATCCTGAGGCCTCTTGGCTTCTCTGCTACTTCCTCAAGCAAGCAATAGCAACCTTTTGTCACTTTTGGTGCCACCTGTCTGGTATGACGGCAAGGGTAGGAACTGGTGGCCTTTGGGCTGTGGAACTCCCGGATAGAGTATGCCAGTTGTAACCCACCGGGCATGCGGCTCTTCCAGGGGTAGTTCCTGATGTTAGAGGAAGGAGGCTTGACTCCAAACTAATGTTTCTCCAATCATTTGTATATGTGCAGACTTTTTTCTTTGTGAGTTTGTGGGTACCCGTGGACATCATGGGTGTGGAGGCTTTGTTTGTTTATTGTTTTTGAGACAGGGTTTCTCTTTGGCCTGGAACTTGCCTAGTAGGCTAGACTGGCGAGCAAGCTCTAGGAATCTGCCTGTCTCTGCTTCCACAACACTGAGATTATAAGTATATGCCACCATGCTCTCTCTCTCTCTCTCTCTCTTCCTTTCTCTTACACACACACTCTTACACACACACTCTCTCTCTCTTTCTCTCTCTCCCCCCCTTACTCTCTCTCTTGAGAGGGCTCTTGGGATTGAACTCAGAACCTCGTGTATTCTAAGACTGGCATTTGCCAGCTCATCTAACTCCTCAGCCCTTCCTCTCCATCTTGATCATCTGGAAGGAGGTTGATTCCTCCAGTGTTCCTGGAAACTGTCTGCTTGTTTTGTTTGTTTTTTGTTTTTTGTTTACCTAGTTCTGGCTGTCCTAGAACTCATTATGTAGACCAGGCTATCCTCTGTCTCACTCAGATCCGCCTGTGTCTGCCTCCCAAGTGCTGGGATTAAAGACCTGTGCTACTACTCCTGGCTCTTCATTGCCACACTAGCCCTCCTCACCAGCAGCTACTCAAGCCTGACTCTTGTCCATCCTTTTCACAAGCAGCTCCTGCAGCCAAGGTCCTATTCCTGAGGGTTAGCGCTATCGCAATGGTAGATGCAGTTCCTGTTCCAGGCCCTCCCCACCTTGGCCTTTACTTCCCACCATTTGGAAGTTCGGGATTCATTGTCAGTTGCTATTGTCTCTCCCAGGGCCACCTGCTCCTTTGCTCTCACTGCTGCTCTCCACACCTGGCACATCTGGAGCATTCCTATGTTTGTCAATAGGACCGTGGAGAGGGTCTGGCTTGGTGCTGGGTGGACCCTGTGGGTCAGTGATAGGTAGAGCACATGGCTCTGATGGATGACTAGGAGCAGGAAAGGAGAAGGCCAGGACATTTTGGGGGCAAGTGCTGCTGCCTGGCATGAATAGAAGAATGTGCCCTGGAGCCAGCAGCCTGGAGAATAGGGTGGGAGGGCCAGAGCTCAGAGAATTTGGGGGCTAGGCTGTGGGACTTGGGCTTTCTCATGCAGAGAGATTAGGGAGTAAGAAGATGGTGATAAGGTCGGGTTAATTGGCAGAGAGAGAGGCTCTGCTTAGAAGGAATTTGGCCAATGCAAGAACTGAGCAGTCAGGGCAGGAGGTAGTCACCAGAGCTTGGTCATCTGGGTCGAAGCGGGAACATGTACTCTGGAGGCCCAGCCAGGCTCCATATGGGCTCAGCTGTGGTCCAGTGGTCCCCTCCCTCAGCTGCCAGGACAAGGCAAAAGCCACACAGCACCTGCTATATCCTGTGGGTCCTCAGTGTATAAAGGGAGTCTGGGTCCAGAGCACATCACCCCAAGGATGCAGGAAGGGAGTTCACACTCCCACCCCTGTGTACTGGTTCCTTTGTTCTCCATCAGGTGCCAACAGCTGTTTAGTCACCTTATAGGAGCCCTGAGGCAGGAGGTGGGAAGAAGCAGGCAGGTCTGGACTCAGGCAGGGTGTGCAGCTTGCTTCAAAATTTTGGAATTGCCAACCTCTGGTGCCTGGCTGAGAGCAGGGTGTTCAAGACTCTTCCTGATAGCTGTCCAAGGCTCTCTTGGGTATTCGGGGCCTCAGGTGCTGGAGCAGTCAGTCCCTGATGATTGATTATGGCAGGGGGATGAGAAGGTGGGAAGGCTCATGCCACACTCAGTAGGGTATCCCCACAGGCAAGGGACTGAGCTCAGTCCAGGACTCTTGTTTCCCATTATGTGTATATTGACCACTTTCCTACTTGGTGTCTGGTGTACGTTAGGACGTGCAGACCCTGTGGCCATCCTTCTAGTAACACTGTTGCTGCAGTGACGGTGGCACTTTGCTCCCAGCCTTAGCTATGGCCCCAGCCAACTTATGAGTTCTCTGTTGTAATTGGAGTCAACGAGGCAGCGATTGTGAAAGTATTCCTTGGTGGGAGGCACGCTTGTGGAAATGAGGGCTTGCTTAGCCGAAGAGGCAGGGTCAGGGAGAGGAGGTGGCCAGAGGGGCATAGTTGTTGTTCCTGGCTGAGGCCCTCACCAGTTAGCCCATGTGGGTTCCAGTCATCCTGCCTGCCACACAGGGAGCATTTTAGGTGGTACTTAAGACAGTGACCTTGGGGTTAACCCTAAGTGTGGCTGACACCTCCCAAGCCATAGCTGGATCCACAGTTCCCCCTCAAGTGCAGAGGTGATAGCATCGCAAGCATGGAGTTGAGCCTGGCAGCCTCCGGCACTGAGCAGCCACTGGCAGAGGGTCTGTGCTGTGCTGGAGAATGGAGGGGAAGGCTGGGGGACAAAGGTTTCCTTGTTCTGGGCCTTCCAACCCAGTTAGGAAGCCAACATCTAAACCCACAAGAAGTTGTGTAACCGTCTAAAGTGAGCTTCTTTTGGTTTGTATGTGGGCCTCTGGGGTCATGTCAGAACATGGGATCCAGAAGATTTTCTATTGTCACAGCAGATCTATGGCAGAGGCTGCCTTCGGTTAGTCAGGTACCGAGAGGACACACTGCCTGGGTCCTGGTTGTCTCTTACTAGCTGTTGCTCAAATCAGTCCTCGAGGTAGTACAATTAATTAATTATGCATTTTATCTGGCAAGAAAACTGAGATCGAAGGAAGCTGTCACCTGCCCAGGGTCATTCAGAAAGCAGCAGGGGCGGGGTTGTAGCTTTTATTCTTTTCATATATGCCTGAGGGGCTCATCTTAGACAGTAGCCAGCGGTGTCCCTTCCCTTTCCCTCAGCTGGCTGGAGGGTCAGTGGCTCAAGGTCACCTAGGAAGAGGTCGCTACCCTGGATTGCCTTTGACCCAGCTGGTGCCATGTGAGGATGCAACACAGGCTGGCAGAAGCCAAGGGACTCAAAGCTGGGTACATCCTAGTCCCGGAACAGCAGACTCAGTCCTGGGGTGGCCTTGAGCCCAGCCTCAAGATGACTGCAACTCTGGGTCAACAAGGCCAGTCCCCCCACAGAGACAGCCACACAATCTGCCCATTGTTTATTTAGGCTGAGCCAGGCAGTAGGGACTGGGCATTGCTCTTTCTGCCAAAGGAGGGAACTCAATTTAATGTCTTTGTCTGGCAGAAGGCACTCCCCCTGTCCCCACCGTGGAAACAAGACCCAAGTCCTACGGCTCCACTGCCCAAGATCCGAGGCCTTATGAGTGACAGGTAGTGTTTGAGCTCAAGGCTCAGCACATGATGAATTTTAGAGATGCATTTTTTAGCAGAGCCTAGTGGTGCACACTCATGCCCTTGGCACTTGTGAAGGGGACGCAGAAGAATCAGGAGTTCAAGGTTTAGTGACACAGTGATGCCGTGCCCAGATAGGACATATGAGATTATCTCAAGTCGAACAAACAAGCCAACAAAAAGATGTTTCATAGTATGTTTCTGCCAGGCATGGTGGCACACACCTGTAGCCCTAACGCTTGGAGGACTGAAGGAGGAAGATTTTGAGATACTGCCTCAAAAATGAGCAAACAACACCAAGGAATATTTTGTTCTTTAGAGTTATAAAAAGAGCTTTTGTACTGATTATCTTACTGGGCAGATTAGTGCCCGTCTGCATGCTCCTAGCTCATGCAGGGATTCTATATGCTGACTGGTATCCATGCCACCTGTGTGGGCTGCAGTTATGAAGCCTGGCTGCCTTTGACTTCATGTAACAAGTCATATCTATGTGGATGGTACCTACATCTCTGGACTCAGGCACCCACGCCTTGTGAATCTCCATTTGTCAGTCTCTCCCACTGACCTTTACTATCAGTCAGCAAATGACCACCGGAGTCGCTCAGTCAGTCATTCAGCAAGCCCCAGTTGGGTACTTGCTGTGTGCCACGAATCAAAAAAAAAAAAAAAAAAAAATGTGTTGCAGACATCACAGTAAATTAGACAGGCTGGGCAGATACAGTACATTCCTCATGGACTGAGCTCACACATGTGCCTGGGTGTGTGCATGTGAGTGTGCAAGAATGGTGCAAGCAAGGCACAGGTTAATAGAAGAGAAAGGAACACGGCTCCAGTTGTGGTAAGGACCAGGGAGAAATAAGGCAAGGCCTTTAGTAACAGTGTACTTGGCTGGTTATATGTGTCAACTTGACAAAAGCTAGCATCCTCGGAGAGGAAGGAGCCTCAGTTGAGGAAATGTCTCTGTGAAATCCAACTGTAGGGCATTTTCTCGATTAACGATCAATGAGGGAGAGCCCAGCTCCTTGTGGGTGGCGTCACCCCTGGGCTGGTGGTCCTGGGTTCTGTAAGAAAGCAGGCTGAGCAAGCCAGTAAGCAGCGCTCCTCCATAGCCTTTGCATCAGCTCCTGCCTCCAGGTTCCAGCCCTGCTTGAGTTCCTGTCCTGATATACTGTGATGGTGGGAAGTGTAAGCCAAATAAACCCCTTCTTGCCCAGCTTGCTTTTTGGTCATGGTGTTTATGTCACAGCAATAGACACCATAACTAAGACAAACTGGGAGTCTTTGAAGACAAGTGACATTGTTCAGGTTTTCTTTGACCTTGAGTTGACCACCAAGTGTCATTTTTATTCTTTGCAAGCTGTACAAGGTGAAGGGCCCTCCTTCCCCGCCTGCAGCCGAGATTGGTGACATGAGTGTCTGCACACTTGCTGGAAAAACAGGTGCCGCCTCTGAGCTTGCCTGGACCACTGTTTCAAGTCCAGAGTATGTGGCATCAGGTTCACTGTCCGTAGCACCACATACTGGGTTAGAAGTCTGGCAATCAGAACTCCCTCTGTCCTCGTGGAGTTGGAGCCTGCTGGAGACTAGGCTGGGAGGCTGCATGTGCAGGGGGGGAGCAGCTCAGGGTCCTCTCCAGAGTGCCGCCAGCCTCCCCAGAGTTCAGCAGCACCACTGCAGACTGGAGGAGCCCCAGACCAGCTTTGCTCTGCAAGTTCCAGGGTGGAAGCTCTGAGCTCTGGTTGTGGCTTCCATCTACAAACCAACAAAGCACCGGGTGAAGGGGAGGGGCCCCCTGGCCACCAGGAGTCCCTGCTTCCAGGAACTAAACTCAGGCAGAGGCAATCCTGCAGGCTGCCCTGTTCTGTGTGTGGCTGTACACTGGATGGCCTTCCTGCCCTTAGCTGACCGGACCTTCGTGGGTGGACCTTCAGGCATGTCTGACCACACTTTTAAAGCAAGCTGTGGGTGGCTCCCCTCTTACACGTCTCCGTATGCATGTGAGGGACCTTGGTAGAAACACTGAGGCTGCAGCACGATTTTCGTTTTCTTTCCGTTGAGGTCACATCGCTTTCATCCTCACCTTCAGGTGCTGCTCCATTTTCTAATCAATACGTTTTGGCCTGGAGCCACCCCTCCGAAGGTGCCAGGATCCCAGCAATCTCCTGTTGCCTGCGGATTTGCTCCTGGGCATCCCAGGGAAGTGCTGTGTCGGCTGATCTAACAGGGCTAGCCTGTACCACTTTACTCCTGACTATGCTGGGGAATCATGCATGGCCTGTCTCTTCTGCCTCATGTGTTGTCATGCTCTGACCACTCCACCTTGTCCTCCAGTATAAACAGTGCTGAGGAGCCGGGGAGGGCGCCGGTGGCTTCGTTGTTCTTTCTGTCAGCTCCCCCAGATCACAGAGACGGTGTTGGTGTAAAAGGTCCTGCTTCGAGGAGCTGGAGAGCTAGCTCAGTGATTAAGAACACTGGCTACTCTTCAAGAGTACTGGGGTTCAATTCTTAGGGCTTCCCTGTCTGTACCTCCCAAGAGCTGACACCCTCACACAGGCAAAACATGAATGCACATAAAGTAAAAATAAATTATTTTTTAAAAAGAAAAGTCAAGCTGTAAGAGCCCCTCAACATGCCCCATGGCCACATGCCACAGCCCTGCATCACACTTAATACCAAGGCTCTTGTGTTTCTTGCTCTATCACGTGGCCTTTCAGAGTACTATCCTGGCCACTCTGTGCTTTAAGGCTGTCCCCATCACCGCTATTCCCCAGGCCACGGGATTTATTGCTTTAGGATCAAGTCCAGACCCCTTGGCCATTCTGTCTCCAGGACCTCAGCCTGAGCTTTTCCTTTGAGAGCCTTGTCCACCCCAGTGGCACCAGGTGCCTGGTTCTCGCCTATGCTGAGCACCCTTCCCCAAGGCTTCTGCCTGAAATGACCTTTCTCCTCTTGACTCGCGTCTGTGACTCATTAGCATCAGTGGCCTCGGAACCCCCCTTCCCATGTTTCCTCACGGCCAGACTTGCCCCCCCCCACCTCCCTTCATCCCCTGTATCAGTAATCCCCAGCCCACAGTCATCCATGCTACCCCTTAGGAATTCTTTATCTCCTTCATGGTAAATGGGAAGTGGTTGTTGTGTAGCTTTAATAGGTGAAAATTAAACCCACCCCCTCCTCCTCGGGGCTCGGCCTCTTATACTCCAGGAGGCCTTGGGCTGAAAGCTCAGACGAGAGAGACCTCTCTGGAATACAAATGAGGGCCCCTTAAGATCCGAGTGTCTGCTGACAGGAAGCTCAACTCTCCCCAGAAGCCTTTTCAGAGAGCAGACAGGAAGCTGTGGCTGAAGAAGTACTCTCTGCACACATCAGAGCAGACCAGAGTGTGTAGCAATGCAAGAAAAGACAGCCCCAGGGCAAGGCCTTGTCTGGCCTAGTGTCTGTCACTGATGGGGGCAGCGGGAGGTGGAGGACTGGCTTGGGGGGAGTGGCTGTGCTCAGCCGCTTGCTTTTCTGCCCCAGCCTTAGTGCGTGCATGCCTACCTGGCCCACAGCAAGGAGCCTGGAGACACATGCTCTGCTCCCAGGGCAGCAAGGCCACAGGCTTCCTGACTATATATGTCTCAGGCTTGGCTCATCCTAGGGTCCTAGGATCTTCCAGTTTGTTCTGCACATTACAACCTGAGTACCTGGGTCCTAAAAGCCAGCAAGGTTGCTGAAAACAAGTCACTTCAAACTGTTCAATGTACATCTAGGACAACCAAGAAACCACTCAGGTGACTTTAATAAATTAACAAAAAAGTTGCCTCAAGTCCATTTCTTGACTCTGCCTTGAATGGTGCCTCTGGGTCCTTGTGTTACGCTGGGGCCCGGCCAGATCTGCAAACGATTGGAAGGCAGAAGCCTTGGCCATCCACTAGGGACTGTTACTACAGGTTGCACAGTGCTCAGCTCTGTCTTTGATACCATGAATGGCTAAGCTTGGTGCCTTAGTCCCTGGTATATTCTATATGCTGCCATAGCTGCCTCTTGGCTCCTGAAAGCCAAGGTTTGGCTGTGAACATCCCAAGGTTCTGGCCTACACTAGGCCTGATGCCATCTGGATGTGCCTTCCTGCTCCAAGACGCCTGGAACTATGTGGATGTCTTGAACGGTGCTCTTCTCTAGGTTGGGATGAATAGCCAAGTGATGGGAAAGCATTGCCTGGGGGATGTTGGCCTTGGTCGATGCCAAGTCTATCAACAGCAGGTTGACTTCATGGCTCCATTGGTCTGCTAGAGGCTCCACTACTTATCCTCCCACAAACCATTTTGTAGTACGGCCTAACTGTTCGTCTTCACATGGTCTTGGCATCCTGGGGCCGGGTTTCCCTTTCTGCAGAACTGACTGTAGCTTTGCAGCATGACTTCCTTGACACCATCATCTTCCCTCTATGTGGTCCCCTCATTTCTCAGTAGGTTTCCATTACTGCCATGACCAGCTCTGTTAGTCCAGTGCCTCAGAGGCCTGCACAGGCCCCCTTGCCATCTGACTCTTCCTCGAAATCACTCCTCTGGACTGCCACTCACTAGTGCAGTCTCCCAAGGGCATCTGTCTTCATTTATATTAGTCTTAATCCGGGGCTGGAAACCTTGACGCAGTTACTACTTCCTTCCTGAGAAGACAGGCATGCCCGAGAGACTTTCCTTTGCTTCTTGCTAAATCCACAGGACTCCCACACAGGGAGAGAAGGATGCAACCTCCCTGTGCATCTTCTTCCTGCATGCATTATCTCTGGCAGATGCTGCCATGTGGAGTATTACAGTTTGTACAGCCATCAGGCTTCAGGCCCATTGCAGCATGTGAGAAAAGCTTCCTAGGAGTGAGCTAGGTGGTTCCGGCCCAGATACAATTGAACTGTCCTTCCTAGAGCGAAGTTTCCTTGTGCCATTTTTCTTTGTCTGGCGTCAGAACCAGGATCCCATATGGCCCATCTTGCACTGAGGTACTCTGAGCCCTGGTTTCTTTGTCAGAGTGCCTATGAACAGGTCCTCCTTTGTAAGGGTGGGTGTGAGAGAAACAAGTCTATAACCTGCACGTGATAAGTACAGTAGGAGTAATTCTCCTGGAGGTGAGGCCAGGTCCATCATGGTATCAAAGGGTTGGTGACAAGAAGACTCCTGGCTCTCAGCCAGCATGGAAGGAGAGCGTAAGAAGGCCAGCCTTTGTGACTGTCAGAGGAATGAAGAGGAGGGAGGTGACACCGAGAAGGCCCCCGGGGTCACCTCCTTTTCATAAAAACCCCCATGAGTAATCTTCAATAGCTATGGGGAAGTCAGTTCAGCTCTGAGTGGGCGCCACTCCTGCTATTCCTTCGGTGGCCGGGTGCTACTGAAACACACACCAAGGATTTCCCCTGGGTTTGACTGGCAGGTCCAAGCTGCCAGTATGTCTCCTTCCAGAGCCAAATGAAGCTGGATTTAGCATACAGGTGATATCTCTGGGAGAGCACTCAGTTGGATTGTGCTCATATGTGTCCTTAGGAGGCTAGGACCTCTTGGGACATATCCCCAGGGCAGAGCTGGTGATCTTGAGAGTCTGGGGACTGGGGGTGGGAGGATGGGGGGTGGGAAGGGTGAGCCCAGAGGTCTTAGATGAGGTTTGCTGAGTCCCATGTTGCAAAGTGCTGAACATTCTGTTTTTCTGTGTTTTACCTGCTCTTTACACATCAGTCATCCCTGGACCTCACCCCCCCAGCAACTTTCTGGAGTCACTTTATCCAGACCTTAGGTTGCATCATAGGATTGAACACTCCTGAGTCTTGCTCCCAGACATGGAAGATGTGAGACAGTGTCTTAGTGTTAAACACTATAACCAAAAGCAACTTGAGGATAACTAGGTTTATTTCAGCATACAATTACCATCCACCGGGAATTACCATTCCAGGGGAGCCAAGGCAGGAACCTAAGCAGCAACAGTAGAGGAACACTGCTCACTGGCTTGGTTTCCCTGGCTTGCTCAGCTACCTTTCTTTAACAGCCCCAGGCCCACCTACTCAAGGATGGCACCATTTCACATGGCATAAGCCCTTTTATATCAATTAGCAGTCAAGATGTGACATTGCTGCCTCAGGCCAGTCTGGTGGGAGCAGTTCCTCAGCTGAGAATTCCTTCTTCCCAATTATGACTAGGTTTGTGTTGGGTTGACCAAAACTAACTGTAACACATAGGCAAGACCTGAATCTGGAGCTTCCGGTGGTGCTTCCTGTTGGAGAGCAAAGCCCACCTCCCTGCCAGGGGACCGCCTAGATGTAGTACAGCCGGCGGCCCCCGCCCCGCCCGCCATCTTCTCATTTATCTCAGATTGCAGTGGGGAAACTGTCTCCCCTCACCCCACAGTGTGTGTGTCATCAGTGCCCCTAATGGCATCACCCTGTAGGCCTGGGTCAGCTTGTGCTTGAGTGCCACCTGGTTGGCCTCTGCCTCCTTATCCCCTCTGACAGTGGAGCTCACTGCCTCCTCCTGACCCTGCCGGTGCCAGACTGTCCATTTATGCATAAAGGCCAGACTGCCCTGTTCACTTCAGGATCTCACTCTGGCCCCTCTTGGCAGGCCAGCTCTCCAAGGGAACGGGGAGGGGGGTGGGGGGGAGGGTTTACCATTTGCCATGGAGATGGTTTGTGTGTTTCTCCCAGCAATTTGTTTGGCAATTCAAAGAGGCTTGTGGAAAACGCATGCAAGCCCTCCATACAATAGCTGAGCTGAAAAGCTTGGAGGAAGATGTGCTTGTGATTGAAGGGAAGCTGGGAAAAGCCTCTGCCCCATTCCCATCTCGCCTGGGCAGAGGTTCTTCTGTGTGCACCGCTGCTTTCATCCCAGGCCCAAAGCTTGCTGGCGCCCACTTGTCAGATTGGTTCCCTCTGTAGTCTCATGTGGCTTCTTTCCCTTGTCATTTTGGCTTAAATTCATGCCTTGGTGATACTGGGCTCCCTTTAAGTTCTCTGTCCCGGTGCAGAAACGTGGGGCCGACATCAGCTTTGTTGGGGCATGGGGGACACCGTCTGTGTTTAGGTGGCTTCAGTTGCTGGTCATCCCTGGTGCTGAGCGTCGCAGACAGTAAGCGCGTTCAGCCCTGATGTCACCTGCAGCGCCACCAGCAAACAGTTGTCCTTCTCCCTCCAGGGAAACCCCATGCGGCTTTGACACTCTGCTCCTCAGCTTTCTCCAGTCAATAGATTCCTGGACCGTAAGTGTGTCTGTAGGAGAACCTGTGGGGTCATCTGCAGTAAGTCTTGAGAGACCCTGAGAAGCTTAGTGGCTGGCTGCCATGGTCCCTGTCAACTGCTCTTCTGGCACACCAGGCTGCTTCTGGAAGCAGTAGGATGGGAAGGGGTTTGAGGGGCTGGGGCTTTCAGAGTTGGCCAGGACCAGTTGGGAACCAGGTGCAAAGGCTCCCATGCATTTGTAGAGTCCCTGTGAGTGGGATGGGGAGGAGGGGAACTGGTGATTGATGGGCTTGTGTGTCAGCCTACTTTGGTGAAGGAAAAGCCAGCAGGGATGCTTGCCCATGAGGAACCTCCATGGGAGAAGCCAGGCACAGGGACAGCTCTTAGAGAAGCTGAGACTAGGAAAGGGTGGCAGTGGGCACAGCTGTGTGGCCTCAGGGTCAGTCTTCAGAGATCTGCATGGTGGCTGTATAAGCAGCCGTGGGGCAAGGGGTCTCTTAGGAGTGAGCAGGTGACCGGAATCGACTAGAGTTGGTGCCGACGTAGAGGCCTCCCAAGGTGGCACACAGCCACGTCCAAGGGAGAGAGGGATATTTAAGCATTCAAGGAGAGGGCAGAAAGGGGGTCGTGTGGGAGGCCATTGGGAGGGTAGTTTCAGACAAACTGTGTATGATCTGGCTTTGCCTCAAATGCTCTCAAAGTAATACTAGGAACAAAAATAGATTCTCTACAGAAAACATTGAATGGATCTTTCTTTGTGTTGATAAAGCTTACAAGAGAAGCAGCATTGTGGGTGTTTACCCCTCTGACCTTTGCTGACCTCAGCCTATCCTGTGGACCAGGGTGGGGCTGAGTTGAAGGCAACAATGGATAAAGTGACCTTGTGCGATAGTTTTACCAGAGCTGTCTTGACCCTATGCCTGGTAGCTTAACAGCAATCTGTTCTGTCAAAAGACCTCATTGCCAACTACGTCCATATCCTCGGAGACTGGAGGGCTTGGGGGTCTCAGTTCAGCCCACTACAGTGGGAAAGACCTCGAGCCCAGCCTTTTAGCTGAAGCCCTCCGTTGTCTCTTTGGCATCTTGTAATTGTGTCTTCCAAATCATAAATTCGAAGAGCCAGAGGACAGTCTCATTTCCGTATGCCGACAAGTTGCTATGCCTGGGGCTCCTGGAGTCACAATGGAGTAGCTTTTCTTGTCTCTTGGCGGATGTATATGTGCCTGCGCTTGTTTGCGTCTCTGTACATGTAGGTGTGCATGTGTGCGTGTGTGCACATGTGTGTGTAGACTAGAGGACCCTCGGGTGCTGTTCCTTTTAAACTGTCCACCTAGTTTTTTGAGGTGTTCTCTTATCTTCCTGGAACTTGCCAAGTTGAGTAGGCTGTGTGGTCAAGCCATAGGGATTGGCCTGTCTTCTCTCCGTTAGTGCTGGAATTACAAGCGTGAGCAACCATGCCCTGCTTTTACCTGGGGGCCTGGGGATTGAACTCGGGTCCTCATGTTTGCCCAGAAAGCACTGCACTGGCTGATGCATCTCCTCAGCACCTCCCTCTTCAATTTATTGAATTGTCTTATAGCATCTTCTCTCCCACCTGAGTTACTGTTCCTTCCCAGGGTGATGCCAGACTCCTCAAAGGCAAACTCCACTCCCACTCCCACCCCATTTTTCCTTGGGATTCTGTAGTGCCCATCAGGAAACCGCTAAGATACCAAAGGGAAGTCTTTCTGATTGACACAGGTTGAGCATGGTGGTACGGCCATGGTAGGTAGCGTAGTCTGTTTATCACAATTATTTTGTTTGTTTGTTTGTTTGTTTGTTTTTCAAGACAAGGTTTCTCTTCGTAGTCCTGGCTGTCCTGGAACGCACCTGTAGACCAGAAACTCAAGAGATCGTCTGCCTCTGCCTTCAGAGGGACTAAAGGCATGTGCCTCCACTGCCCGGCTCATTACATATTCTTAGGAATTTCCAACAAACCCCTGCATCTTCCCTCTCTTATCCTTATCTATTGGTGCAGGAGGCTGGACTGGCATTGTGATGGGGCATACTGAGCAGATGGACCAGCTCTGCGTTCAGATGAAGCTTTTACCCAGGAGGCAAATGGCCTCATCAAAACCTGACTGTTCTTCTTTTCCCAGCTCAGGCCTTCAGCATACCTCTGCTTAAATTCCCAGTGTGGCTACTCAGAGATCCCCAGTCTCTGTGCTTCTTCCTTCATGAGGCAGGGGACCCCTCTGTCCAGTATCCCAGCAAGAACTTCCTAGCTTGCCTCCGACAAGGTCACATATCCACTTCTGGACCCTTTATTAATTTAACCAAAGTCATATAATGGGGGAAAAACAAGAGAGGGACAGATGCATGGAAGATTGTGGGCATATCGTCTTGTCGTTGCCTTTGTCAGGGGCATCAGCCTCCCCCTCTAACCACAGGTGGGCTTTTCTTTCAGGAGTACACTGATGCTCACCCTGAGACCATCGTCTTGGACCCCCTCCCCGCCATCAGGACCCTGTTAGACCGCTCCAAGTCCTACGAGCTTATCCGCAAGATCGAGGCCTACATGAAAGGTAGGGACACGTGTGGCTCAGCCTTCTGACAGGTCACACTTCTGTGACCACGGGTTATCACTGTTAAGGAAGGGCAAGGACTCTTGTCTTGTTGAGTACTTTGACACAGAAAGGAATTGAGTTATGGGGCCAGCCAGCATAGGTAGGGAGGACCTATGTTCTCCTTTGCAACTAGGGTTAAGAAATACAATCCACGGACGGGATGCTCTAGAGGAGACCTGCTTTGACTGCTACAAAGGGTTTTGCTGTGCTGACCGCTGGGGGGAGATGAGGTGTCTGGATAGCGCAGTTAGGGAACGGGCGTGTGTGCAGAATTGCTCAAGTGGAGTTATGTAACAGGGCAAAGGAGACAACGGGAAATCAGAGGCCTTTAAATCAGACTGAGAGATGCACAGTGCTGCTGCTGGCCATCGTGGGGTACACGCTGTTCCCCTGGGCGGAGCCTCCCCCTGCTCTGGAACTTCTGCCAGCTGCTGGCTCATGTCCAGAGGACTTGTCTCCGTTCCACCTGACCCCAGGATACAGAACAGCCTCAGAGGAGTTCAGACTGCCTTTTCAAGGTGTGGGCTTCTGTGGGACATTCTAGAAAGAGTCTCACAAACAGCAACTGCCTGGTCTTCCCTGCTGAGCCTTTTTGCTTTCATTTTAAGCAATCGTGTTTTCTTTGCCTTAGCCCAGGGGTTGCTGAGTGGTACCCCTTTCCGGCCCATTGTATGTTTGTGGCCTAAGCTGCCTTGAACCCTAATCTGGATGGTCCTTTGTTGTGTGGTGGGACCAGTGAACACATTTTGTTGAACAAGAGCAGAGCTGGTCCTGAAAGAGGCCTGGATATGGGAGTCTCCGTGTATTGGGTAGGCGCCTTGAGCCTCTTATGTTCTGTCTTTCAGTGCTGTTCACTGGGCATGATGATCCTGTCCATTTTACAGATGAGTCATGGAGCCTGTGTTAGTCAGTTTTTTGTTACCACACTAAAATACGTGAGCTAAGCTATCTGTATAAAGGGAAGGTTTAATTAGCTCCTAGTCTTGAAGGCCGAAGTCCATGCAGTACAGTGCAGAGCTGTCCCCAGACTCATCCTCTCATGTGGGCGACACTGGCACGAAAACAAGCAAATGGTTATCTCTTGAACCATGAACGCAAGAAGCTGAGTGGAACCAAACTAGCTTCTTTTATAATAACCGCCCTCCACCCCTAGTCCCCCATTGTGAAAACTACCAAGGAATCCCAATGACATTAGGAGATGTCCCCCACCAGCCTCCATCCCTTAGAGGTTTCACCCTCTTATATTATAGCCTTAGGGACCTCCAACCACACAGCCCTTTGGAGGAGACATATATTATATTTAAACCATGGTAGAGCCTGAGAGTTAGCAGACACACAGGTGTCCCAATGGCTCTCTGGTTCTGGCCCTTTGGCTCCCTAAGCTTGCCTTTTACACCATGACCAGAGGGTGTATAGTGCAGCCAAGGTCCTGCCTGGAGCACTGGCGAGCCCTCCCTTTGCTCTAAGGAACATGTGCTGGGGAAGAGCTGTCACTGGGGGGTCTAGAGGCTTCATTCCTGGCGCCTAATGCTCACCAGTTATCGTGGGATCTGAGGGTGATAGCTCCTTACATGTGTGTCGGGAGGGGGGCAAATGCCAGGCAGCCAGCAGCCTCCTTCCTTAGCTCTGGATAGTTTGCATTGCTTTCCAAAACCCTAGGTGAGGAGGGCGTCCACAGCCTCATCTGACGTTCTAGGCCTGCCCGTGAGAAGTGACAGGCTTGGAGGATCTCTGGAAAGGTGCCACCATGGATCTAAATAAACAGGCCATGGAAGGAGGCAGGTTGAGGCTGGATTGGAATCTGGCTCCAGCTGCCCATGTGATCTCGGACTGGTCACTTAAACTGTTCTGTGTATGCTCTAGACACATCTAACGTGATTCACCCTCAAGGCACCAGTTAGAATTATGGGGATTTCATCTGTAAAAACCCAGTCCACTGGGTCGCCTGAAATAGTAGCTTCTCAATGCTCCTGCTGCAGCTGCCTGGGTTCAGACATCTTTATTAGGGCTCGGGGCCTAGGGAAGACTTTTATGAATGGGAAATTAAGGCCCTTGCACACATTCCAAGGGCAGCTCGGGCCTGGTGTGTGCACGTACATTGTGGTCAAGGAGCAGGAGGGTGGTGGTGAATCGGCCTCAGCCTATATAGGAAGTAGTGAGCCTGCTCGCTGGTGGCTGGTTGCAGTCAGGTCCTACAGTGAGGCAGCGAAGACTAAGATGCATGGGACATGTTCCAGGAGCACCCAGTGGTGAGGTACCTGGGGTATCCAAACCCCTGGTGGACCCTGCTGTTCTCGGGCACACTGAGTGCTCCCTGGGACATTCCCTCTCATGCCTACAGGATGGTGGTTTGTTTCTTTGAGCCTTTATGACATCAGAGGAGCATGGGGGCTTCTGATTCAAAGCTCCTTTCCCAAATGAGACTTCATTCAATACTGGTTTCTATCGCAGCCACTGCTTATGTCCCTGCTTATGTCAGGCCAAAGGCTCAAGCTTCTATGTGAATGACAGTTTACCCTGATGAGCAGGACTTTAGTGGGCAAAAGTGCTGCAAGGGCCAGCAGCGGGCTCATATGCCCAGAACTTCTCTGAGGCTGGCTGTTTCACTAGAGCGGCGGTTCTCAGCCCGTGAGTTGTGACCCTTTTCCAGGTTGACCAACCCTTTCACAGGGGTCACCTTAGATCATTGGAAAACACAAATATTTACGTTACCGTTCATAACAATAGCAACATTGCACTTACGAAGTCCCAACAGAAATAATGTTGTGATCGGGGTCACCACAGCACGAGGCGCTCTGTTAAGGGGCCGCAGCATCGGGAAGGTTGAGAACCGCTGTGCTGCAGCGTCAAATACGGAGCCGTGGGCCCTGTCCTAGGAGTCTTTTCTGGAACAGAGTGAGATGAGGTGACTCAGATTCAGAGGAACGCAGGAGGGCTCCATGCCTGCTGGAGGCTGCTTCCCTAAGTGCCTTTGGTGAGGGATCTCCTAGGGTGCACAAAGCTAGGGTAGGCGAGGACTGGAGACTGAGGCCTGCAGATGAGCTCGCCTGCAGATAATGAGCATCATGGTGAGGGCATTGAGGAAAGCTGCCGAGTGGCCACTTAGGCAGGACTTTGAGAATGTCAGGCCAGAAGCATCCTCGAACAAGCTATCAGCAGTGTCCCGACAGGGGTGCCTAGGCTGTGGACCTTTTGACAGTGGCTCATAGCCGCACAGGCTTGGGAGGTTGGGGACAGATTGCTGGAGGGAAAGGCGCCGGGCAGAAGGCCTTCTGCCAGATCCATAGCCGTTGTAACAGGCATTGTCCTCCAGAGGTGACAGGATGGAGAAACCATGTAGGTCCTCCCAGGCACCGTCTCGCCTGCCAGGGCTTGCAAGAGCCATTGACTGCACCCTAAAGCATGATTGGTTCTGGGCCGGCAGGAAGTGTTGGGGGTGGGACACGGCCTGTGCGTGCTGCACCAGGCCAGCTTATATTCTTCCAGGAGGGCAGTGGACCTGGACTTCCCAAGCCCTGTCCTGCTAACGGGGTGGTCCCATGGCAGCACGTGGTGGGCTTTCTGCTGTATGCCTGCCAGCTCCTCTACAGGTGCAGGGACCCTTCCTGGGAAGTGCACCCTTGCGCCTGTGCCCCAAACTCTGCTTTTCCTGCGAGACATGCAGCCCTTTTCAGGCATGCTGTTAACAGCCATAATTACCCCTGAAATTCCCTCAGATAATTATAGCAATCCAAGCGGGGCATTGTGTAGAGAGAAGGGGCTTGGTGAGCCTCTCCTAAGCTGCCACCCCCCTACCCCCCAGGCTGAGGTGGCCCTCCCTGTTCTCTAAGAACCCAGCTTTCAGGGAAAACAGAGCTGGAAGAGGCTGCTGCAGAGCCTTTGACTTCTCTGGACAAGGGAAGGAGGCTAACTGTGGCCCTTCTCTGCTGTGGCCCACAGGGAAGAAACCCCAATAATAAAATGGCATGTAGGCCAGTGTCCACGAATATGTGGCCATCGCCTCCAGGAAGGCATGACATTCCCTAAAAAAGAACCATCTCCCTTTAGTGTCAGGGTGACAGGGAGGCCCGTGGCCTAGAACCCCAAGCCTCAGTGGTCTTAACACCTGAGCACCTTTGTGTGGTCTCAGCCCAGATTCCCAGAGCTCATGTCCTCTCAGCCAGGAGGGGAAGCAGTGCCCATCTCCTTCCCTACATCTGCCAGCCACTAACTCTCAGCTAGTGTGTAAGTTGCTATGACAGCAAAGGCCCTTGCAGCTTGGCTCTGTAACAGTGAGTGCCCAGGCAGCTCCCAGAACCCCATCCTCTGATAGCATGGTGCTCCTGGTTCACAGTGGAGGCTGAACCTGTAGGTCACATCCCAAGGTCTGACTGTTACAACAGAGAGCAAGCAAAGGGGGGAAAAACCCTACTTATCTTTCAGAATTTTCTGGGAACTGCAAGATGTTGTCCCCCCAGTGACCAGAACTAGCTGAATGCTGAGCTGCAAAGGAGTTGGGAAATACATTCTTCTGGGTAGCTATTCTTCCAGCTGAAGCTTAGAAGGTATCACTGGAAAGAAGGGCTACCATGCATCTGAGGGAACATTAGCTGTCCACCAAGCCACACCAAAATCTGAGCTCCTCCTTCGGAGACCTACTTTTCCCAATTGAATGGCAGTTGGGCCTCTGGCTGGTGTGGGGCGTGGCCATTGCCCCTGACCCCAACACCAGTCCCCTCAGTACAGCAGCTTAAGAGCGTGAGGCTAGTAAATTTCAACACGACACACCCACAGCCTAGGCCAGGACTCGTTCATATAACTGCTCCTTGGTGACATGCCTGTACCTGCGCCTACATCCAACACCACTCCCACCCTTTAGGCAGAGGTACAAGAAGCACTGAGACTCATCTCAGTTTAGACTAGAGGTAGCTCCCAGAAACATGACATTGCCTGGTGCAGGGAGGTAGGGAGGTAGGCCACGACAACAAACCATAATCTGCTTTGCGTGCATTTGAAGGCCAGTTCTCACTGGGACAACCCACTGTGCTACACAAGGCCAGGGTCCAGAGAGACAAGGCCCAAAGCCAAGACTTGGCTCTGCCGTGCCAGGCTGGGCAATTACAGGCATGGCTGTAGCCAGTTCCCCAATTGACTAACGCCATATGTGAGAGGCATCCGAATGTCACTAGATGGCATGGGTTTGCTTCCTTGTCCTCCGGGATAGCAGATATGAAGGGTCTTGGGTTAAGGGCTAGAGCTAGAAGGTTCCTTTCGGGCTCTGAGGACTTCAGAGTTGAGATTGGCTTTCCTGCCCTCCTTTTCCTGTAACCTCCCACAGTCTGGGGAGGTGACCAGATGGCCTGTCCTGGACAAGGGCCTCCCCAGGGAGGGGTGTGCACAGTGCAAGCAATCTTCTCTGCCTGTGGTTTTATGAGAGTTTAATCATGGTTCATCTTGGAGGTAGTTTGGAAGCAGGATTGAAACTGAGTAATCCTGACACCAAGAAGAAAGAAAAAGAATGTTGTTGCTTAGAGCTGTGGACGAATGGCTCTCTAAAGATGAGATGGGTGTTGTGAGTAGGGGTGCAGCTGTGTCCATCCAAGGAGAGCTAGCATCACACACCTTCTCTGAGCCATGCTTCAGGCCGTCACTTGGCTTTCTGTATGCCTCACACTGGGGTAGCTCTTCCCAAAATGCCTCTATGAGGAAGGTTTGCCTGTTTTAGAGATGAGGATACCTGGGTACATCGAGCTGAATGACTCAGGGTCCTAGGACAACCAGAGTCAGGTCTGGGGTGGGACCTGTGTTGTCTGGGTTGCTTTGAGCCGGGGTTTCTAAGCCTGGCTCCTAACCCCCAGGGTACCCTGGCCCTTGTATGACTGCCCACCTCTGTGGCTGTTAGGGATATTGCTGTGGAGGCTCGGGTACTTGGGGCTAATGAGTTCTAGGTCCTCCCATGATGGGGTCCTGCGAGCTGGCAGTGTTCCCAGGAGTGAGTGCCTTTTCTGTATAGGAGGTGACCATGACCAGAGAAGGTCCGAGAGGTCCACTAGATGCTCTATAAGTGGTTGATCACATCTCAGCCCTCTCTGGTTCTTGGCAAGGACAGCAGTAGACTGCTGCAGGGGGGGCAGGGCTGTGGGCCCGAGGCCACACACTGGAGGCAGATCAGCTGGGAGTAGAACCTCAGGCTGGCCAGTGCCATCCCTCAGGCCCAGCCTGTGCCTCTTCAGGCCTATAGGCCAGCCTGAGGGTCACTGTCCATGGCAGCTTCCACTGGAGCTTAGGTCCAACAGGAGCCAAAGGCTGGTTATGTCCCTTCTGCGTTCTGTGACCCCATGTTACGGGCTGCGGTCCTGCAGGAGGAGAGAGACAGGAAATTACAGTAAGACTTGGGAGCAGAAAGCTGAGGTGAAAGATTCTAAATACTAACCAGAAAATAAATAAGTCCTTTTAGAGTTTAGGTCCTTTGCAGGGGAGGGAGGGGTGTGTATGTGAAGAATTCAGGGCCATTGAAAGAAGTGGGTTATCTGCATGGAGAGATGAAGATGTGGTAATCTCCCCATACCCAATCGCCCAGCCTGGCCTAGCTGAAATTATACTTGCTGCTGTGAAACCTGCCAAGCTGTCTCATGAAATTCCAGCACTGCACCTCTCTAATCTACTTGGTGCATCGTGGAGCCCCCAAAAGAGGAAAGGGAAAGGGGTCAGATATGTTGGGTTGGGGATTTCCTTTGCTGTAGCACTTCTCAGAGCCTGACGCTCACATAAACATTTAGTCCGGGTGGCATGAGTTTTACCAATCATAAGATGCACTGGTGCTTTACATTCCAGTAAGTGCTAAGTGAATTGTGACATGACCCCTGTCATGAGACCCAGCTCCATGTCATAGATGGAAAACATAGAAAAATGTACCTTAGCATCAATAAAATGTAGCCATTTGTGTCCTTTTCTGCCTAGTGAGCTATGGAATTGTGCCTGTTAGTACCCCCCCCCCCCACGCCATCTTGTGGAGCTTCTAGCAAGAGACCTGTGCTATCTTTAGCTGCAGACTGGGTACCCGCAAAGGGTTCCTCACTGCTGCTGACCTGAATATTTTTAATCAGTTAATTCATGGGTGTTTTGCCTGCTTGTAAGTCCATGCACCACATGCATGCAGTGCCCATAGAGGCCAGAAGAGGGCATCAGATCCCCTGGGACTGAGATGGTTGTGACATGTGGGTGCTGGGAATCGAACCTGAGTCCTCTAGAAGAAGAGCCAGTGCTCTTAACCTCTGAGCAATCTCTCCAGCCCTGTCTGACTCAAGCCTTCAAAAATGAGCTGTTAATCTTCCTTCTAGAGCCTTCCTATACTCTGAGGGAATGTGTGAAATCTACACTCATTTTTAAAAATAAGCAGAAGTCGGGTTGTGCTCACAGATGCTGCCACAGCCTGCACCCCTTTCTTATCTGTTGTCCTGTTCCTGAGTCAGGGATAAAAACGAGGGAGAGTAAGCCCGCCTTTCTAGCATTTGAGCCAGTCAGTCATCGTTTATTTGATTATTTGTTGATTATTTGGGTGCATGGCATTATCTAGTTTTGTTTGGACTTGTGTTTGTTGTTGTTTTTAACGATGCTTCTGCATAATTCAATAAAAAAGAAAAAATTCCCCAGAAGTGGGATGATTTCTCTTGCTTGAAGATTCCAAGCATGCTGACATCGGCAGATCCTGCTGTGTTGCCCTTGAAATGTGTATGTCTAATCACAGCAGCCCTGCCTCGGGGAGAAGACGCCCATCTCATCTTAACGCCGTGATTAGACAGGTCCAGCGTCTCCCCCTGTGCTTATTGGCCATTTGTATCTCTGCTTGAATGAATCCTCCGTAGGGTTTACCCTTCTCTTGGGTTAAGAAAAAAAGCTGTTGCTCGTTTTCTTATTGGCTATTTAGGATCCCCTTGGAATGAAGGAAACTGTTGGAAAATACAGTTCCTTCAGTGTGAGCACCGTCTTTGTGCCGGGGCCAAAAAGCTAGCATCTCTGCTTCCTGGACACATCCTGCAGAGAGAGCGCTTCAAGCATTATGTTTTATGTGTCTTGGAAACACGGGGGCTGCTGCAATTTGGGAGTTGGGGGGGAGCCCCACCAGGGTCTGGAGGGGCTATAAATCAGTGGGGACAGCTGCCACTGAGCTAATCCACATTTCCAGCAGCTGGTCAGGGTTCAGGAATGTCTGGCCCTGTCCCAGCCTGTGTCTGGCTCCTTCACTCCTGGGCTCTGAACATTCCGGGTGCAAATAGCTGCTTGGCTCCAGGAGCAGGAGACAGGTCACCAGCCTGGTCTGGAGGAAAACCTCTCGCCCAGCTAACTGTGGCGCGCTTCCTCAGGCCCCGCTGGCCCCGCACCCTGGATATTTGTTTCCTCTGGCTCTGCCCCCTCGGTTGCAGTGGCATCCTATCACAATAGCTTACCTGCAGCCAGGCTGCCAAGTTGGGATGGTGGCTGTCAGTAGAGAGGGTGATGGGGCAGGAGCTTCAGGGCCTCCGAATCCTTAGGGAGCAGAGCAGCAGCTGTGGCCACCGTGGAATGTTCCCTTCATCCTCTGGTGGCTCCAGGTGACCCCAGCCAGTTGCCCTCTTCGGACTTAGAGTAGACTGCATGTGTAGTAAATAGTTGTCGAGATAGCATATGCTCTTATCATTTGGCACCTCAGCGCCTTCTTTATTTTGAGGCAAGGTCTCTTGCACTTGTCATCCTTCTGCCTTAACCTCCCGAGTAGCTGGGATCACAGGCTTGTGCCATCAGGCTCAGCTTTAAATGCCTCTTGTGAGGACACCAGTTCTTTTGGACCAGTGCCAACCCCGATGACCTCGTTTTACCTGGATACCTCATTAAAGAGACCCTTTCTTCTACAGCCCCAAGCTGAGCGGATTGGGGCTTCCAGTGAACTTCAGGGACTGGGCACAGCCCTTTAGCACGAGCTGCCTTGGAAGGGAGAGCTTAAAAAGTGATCTGAGGTCTCCAGTGACAGGAAACCCAAGGTAGCAAGGTGGTGCTGGGTGATGTGAGATGCCAGGGAGCCACAGGTTTGGGTAGAATACTGTGTGAAGAAAAGATGGTTATGGGTAACAATCCCAGGGAACAATTTCCTGATTGTGAAGCCCAGGAGCACCTAGGGGCAGCTGGGAAGAAATCACAGTGCTGGGACCAGACCGCCTTGGTGGCCCTGTCTAATGTACTAAAAGAGCTGGCCTAGAGGGTACTGTGCTAAGTGAGCCAAGGCTGGGGCATTCCAGATGCCCTCTAGAGGGTGCTATCACATCGGAAGAGGGCTAGCTTGCCTTCTTGACATTTTCCAAGTGCCCTGCTTGAGTGTAGCCTCCTGTGTATCTTCAGCAAGCCAGGAGGTGGGTGATGTAATTGGGCCATTTTACAGATGAGGGAGACAAGATAGTGTGTGGTGACCTGGCTAGAGGCACAGGTGGTAGTAAGCATCACCTCAGGTGGTGCTTCTCACCACTATCACATTTTACTCTGGGGGATCTTCTTCCCAGGGACGGCTTCATCTCCACAATCTCCTGAGCGTCAAAGATGTCAGTGCTGAGCATGTCCTCTGTCCCTGCTCTATGGTGCACAGTCGGCACCAACACGGCTCACTCCTGCTGCTGAACCTGTGGCATCCTGGGATGACAATGGTAGAACAAGCAGGACGGAGAGATGGCTCAGTTTGTAAAGGGAGTGTGCTTCTCAGGCATAAGGACCCAAGTTCAAATCTCTAACATCCACATTAAAGTAGGCACAGCGATGTGCAGCCTTTACTCCAGTGCTGGGGCCAGAAGGTAGAGATAGGTGGATCCCTGAAGCTTACTGGCCAGTCAGTCTAATGGAGTTGGTGAGTTTTAAGTTCAAAGAGAGACCCTGCCTCAAAAAATAAGGTGGAGAGTGACTAAGGAAGGTACCTAATAATGACTCTGCCCTCTAGCACCATGGGAACGTACACACACACACACACACACACACACACACACGCACACACAATACACAAACAAAACACACAGAAACAACACTACAACCAGTTCTTTATATGTTCTACCAGGACTTGAAAACATGGTACCTCTTCAGCTCCCAGTGAGACAACAGGCCCTCCAAGCCAGGCAGTAGAATAGGACCAAACCCTTAACAGTTTGTTTGTTTGTTTCTTTTTTTTTTTTAACTATTTTTTAAAGATTTATTTATACAACATTCTGCCTGCACACCAGATCTTACTATAGATGGTTATGATCCGCCATGTGGTTGCTGGGAATTGAACCTAGGACCTTTGGAAGAACAGTGAGTGTTCTTAACCTCTGAGCCATCTCTCCAGCCCCAACAGTTTATTTCTTACCGAACAGAAAGGGTTTGAAGCAAAGATGGCAAGAGGTAAATCTGCATCTCTTGTAATTTAAGTTCTTTCATAATCTAAAATGCAATCTCCCCACACTTGACCTCCTTGTAGGGAAACTGAGGCCAAAGAAGTAATGTTTCAGATGGGCTGATAGTGAGAGGTAGAGCTGGGATGTAAACTTGGGTGGTAAGAGGCCTCCTGGACTGCTGCAGGTCCAGTCAAGTTGGAGAGGGGGCTGTGTCATTGCAGAAAGATGGGTGAGTTGGGAGCATGCACAACAGGAGGGTTCTCGTCCCATGTGAACAGAACGGGGTGTTCAGCAAGGCTATCCAGGCAAGAGCCATTGCTTGAGTGATAAGCAGGAGTTCCCCAGACCATGAAGGGAACCCTGGGGGCCGGCACACGCAGAGAGTGGTGCCTGAGAGCTGGTTCTTGCTTTCAGAGGACTCGGTGAGAACCTTGGTCCTGTGTCTTACCTTCCTGTGCCAGCAACACCGTGGAGTCCTCCCTCATCACCACTTCTGAATAAAGCTGCTTCCTACCATACTTCAGGAACCCTGGGAGAAGCAGACAGCAAGGCTTGAACCTGGTTCTGATAGGACCTGGCTGAGGCACATTGCCGAGCTTGTGGGAGCCCAGTCTGGTGTGTTGTTCATTTGTGTGCTCACTGGCCTACAGGGGTGCAGCCTCAGAGTGACTTGTGGTGCTGAACTCTGTGAACCCCCAAGCTCTGGGAGGCTCAGAATTGCCCGGCTTCACTGAGCCTGCAGAGTTTATACTGACCAGAACCTGCACAGACGCTAGGCCTGGTCACATGTGGCCTCCTGTGGAGTTCTCCCCAGTCTGTGCAAGGTGTAATTAGGAAGTGACAGCCTGAACAGGGAGTACCAGCCTGGGCTACAACACCCTGGCAGCCCCTCTCTCCTGGGACTAGACCACTGTTCTGCTGACTTGGAATAGGAACTGCTGTTCTCTCTTGGGCCTGATCCATCCTGATCCATCCTGTGCCTTCTCTGCCTCCTGGAGGAGGGTAAGCCAGACCCCCAAAATGGCTGGCTTTGTATCTACTGTGTTACACACAGCACGTTTCCTCCTCCTCCTCCTCCTCCTCCTCCTCCTCCTCCTCCTCCTCCTCCTCCTCCTCCTCTTTCTCTTTCTCTTCCTCCTCCTCTTGCTCGGCTGAGGCTCCTGCACATGTACAGGGCCATATTGTCACCCCAGCCTACTGAGCAGGAAGCTCCAGAAGGCCAGCCGACCAGCCCCAGAGCAAGTCCAGGGCTTTGCTCATGGTGGTATATCATGTCCTGCCTGAGGTGCTCTGTTCGAGCCTCATCCCCAGTCAGGCCTGGTGGACTCAGGATGATCACAGAGAGGGGATGGGATGCCTCACCACACTCCTCATCCTGTCCTTTCATAAAGGTACTGCCTGAGAGGGGACCAGCCAGGGTCAGGAAAACATGGTCATTCCTTGTTGGTGCCCCAGTGTAGCACTTCCATTGTATGGGGCACAGTGTTGAAGAACCAATGAAATGTCCGTCCCTGTGGACCGCACCCCAGACCTCACTCCTGGGCACTCAGCCTGGGGGAGCAGTTCACACAAGTGAGAGCCACATGTAGGAGAGATGTTCTTGAAGGTGGCTGTGGAGAACAGTCTCCACACATTGAGAATGTTCAGCAGTCAAGCAGCCGGGGATACAAGCACATAGGGGATGGAGCGGGTAGCAGTGTACTGTAGAAGAAGCAGAGATAAAAAAGGAAAACTTCATCTATTAGAAAATAAACAGTGAAAGCCAATGAGAGCTGGGCTTTCATTTGAGCTTGGACATCTGACATGCCCTGGGAGTGAGGACCTGGACCAATGAATGGCCATGACTCTGAACATGTCAGGCTCCGCTGTGCGTCTCCTCAGCTGGGCCCTGGCTGTGTGCCAGACTCCTAATAATCCAACTCTGCTCATTCAGTCACCTTGCACAGGTTCTACCTGGTGAACGGTTCAGCTCTGTGCACAGGTCACTGTGTGGGGCCTGGGTCCAGCGCTCGTTTCTGTGTGAGCGCCTTCTCCGCAGTGGTGAAAGCCTGCAGCTGGGGCTTGCCCCTCCCCGAGGGCCCCTGTGGCCTCATGCTGTCTGTCATGAAGTAGCAAAGCGGGAAGCTGGGAGCCTCGGAGTTTCTCAGGGGCCGCTGTCACAGCCCTTAGAGGAAGACAACCCACCACCTAACCAAAAAAAGCCTCTTACCAGCTCCCATCCAGAAATAGGATAAATCAACAGCAGTACCCTTCCTCCAGGAGCCAGAAATAGCCTCTCCAGCTCCCAGCATAGACCTACCAAAAATTCCTTTATCCTGTCCCTACTTGTGAGGCCGCCCTGTGCTTCCCATGGCAGAGCCTCATGAGCCTCTGCTGAAGTTTTTCTTCCACAGGCAGATGATAGTCCTTGGGGACCGAGGTGGTGGGTGGCCAAGGCTCCTGGCCTGACACTGCAAGGCCTGCTCCCATCCTTGCTCCCTCTTAGCAAGGTGGTCCTGTGTTCACTTGCTGGACCGATCCCAGAGACATCCTCACCATTGGCCATCTCTTCTGCCTAGAAGACATCTCTCAGACGCATGTCCGTGCCTCCCATCTCTGCTCAGCTAGGCTCTCCCTCGTGTTGATCATGTGCACACCTGCTACCACTGTTTCATCTGCTGCTGTATCCCAGGCTCTCGGGTATAGCAGAGGCTATCCTTCATGCTGGTCATGGATGAAAGTAAAATACAAACAGTAATGGTTTCTAGTCCACTGTGATTTCACGGCTTTACAGGAACAATGCTAGCAATGGGTGCCAGAGAAGGACACTGAGGTCCCAGGGCCCCCTCCCAAGGTTAGGCTTAGGACAAGCAGCCAGAGGTCTGCAGTTCACAGTGTATGTAGCCAGTTGCAAAGTCGGATAAATGAACTAGAGCATGAGTAGGTGGACGTGACCCTCTTTCTTGGCCTCTCTTACTCCCCAGGCTCTCCTCTTACCTCCTTGAGAGCTGAGGAAGTCAGGGCATCTGATCTGTCCAGTGCTGGATGTGGCCTGTTCCCTGTCTGTGTAATTCATCTGGACTCCAGACACCTCTGGGAAGAGATGGGCTCTCATCTTTTCTCTGCACCCGCCCCCCCCATCTCAGTGGGGTAAAGAAACCCTTCTGCATCTTGCTCATCGATACTTTTACAGTGAAGAATGTTGGGTTTTATCAAACTCTTATTTTTTTTTTGTTTTTTTTTTTTTGTTTTGTTTTGTTTTATGTGTGTGAGAGTTTTGCCTGCATGCCTGGTGCCTGCAGAGGTCAGAAGAGCCATTGGATCCCCTGGGACTGGAGTTAGAGATGGTTGTGAGCCACTATGTAGGCGCTAGGAACTGAACCCTGGCCCTCTGCGAGGGCAGTCAGGGCTCCAGCACCTCAGGTGTTTTTGCCTTCTGTTGTCTCATCCAGCCACCCCCACTTCCAATGATGTAAGAGGCACTTTAATAGCCCTAGTAGATGGCTGAAACCTCAGACAGTACTGAGCGCCTATTTCCTGTGGTTTTTCCCTGTTCACACTTACCTACAATGAACTCTAACATGCGGATTGGACCCAGTGGCAGAGTACTGAGCATCTGTGAGTCCCCAGGTTCAATCCCCAGCAGCACCACAAAAGTTTATAAATTATGTATGGTGAGGGATAAATTGTAATTGTATAATGAATAGAACAATTGTAACAACAGACTACGATCTAACTGCCATTGTCGCTTTAAAAATTTTATTTAGTGTGTGTGTGTGTGTGTGTGTGTGTGTGTGTGTGTGTGTGTGTGTCAGGGGAGGGTGTACGCAGGCACAGCACGTGTGGAGGTCAGAAAACAGCTTGTGGGAATCAGTTCTCTTCTTCCAGCATGTGGGACTCACAGTCCTTACCCACTGAGTCATTTCAAGCTGCTGCCACCCCTTTTGTTGAGACAGGGTTTCGCCATGTAGGCCCTGCAGCCCTGAACTCCCAATCCCCCTGCCTTAGACTCCCAAAGACTGGTAGGTGGACACCATTTCACCTCCAGAGCATCCCTGATCTTGCACTTTGGACCTGTTTTAAGTGAGAAATGTGTTTTGGGACATGACAGCTGCTCTGACAACCCAGTCGGCTCCTGAGAGTGTGCAGCATGGGTCCCGGGCACAGGGTCAGTTCAGGTTGAGACCCCACCACTGTGGATGGCCAGTTATCCCAGCCCCTTGGCAGGCACACAGTTTAAAATACCTGGGTCATTCCCTACGTGCTTTGGACTATGGGTGACTCTAGGTGATAGAGCCTGTGGGTCTGGGTTAGGTGAGGAGTTCCCTGACGGGAAGGGTTGCCTTGGTGGTTTCCGTGTACATATGCTGATGCATCTGTCTTGGAGGCTGGACGCAGAGTGGGCGACCGCGCTGTTCAGGACACCCCAGATTGGGCTCTCAGTGGATCCTTCCTTAAAAAGTAATCTCTTAATTAATTATTTGAGATTTTTTACAATATTTTTATCACATCCATCTTCCTCTAGTCCCTTAACTCCCCCCAGATCCCAACTTCCACATTCCGTATTCCTGCCCCACCCCAGCTTCATATGTCATCAACTCTTTTATTAAAGGACTCACTGAGTTCAGTTTTTGCTGTCTGTGTACTCCTGGGAATGGGATCACCTGCTGAAGTGTAGGTGACCTACTTGTGGCCACCTCTGATACTCCCCCCAAACCCGTCAGCTGTCGGTAGCTCCTCAGTGCCGGGTTGGTCCTTGTGAACCCTACTCCCTGTGAGTGTTGCCTGACTGGATCTCGTGCAGGCGTTGTGCAGGCAGCCACCGCTGCTGTGAGGTCACGAGTGCAGTGGTCTGTCCGGAAGACTGTTTTGCTCGGTCCTCTCCAGCCTCTGGCTTTGACGGTCGTTCTCCCTGCTCAGTAGTCTTGGAGAGGGTTGGCGTCAACGTCCCGTGTGTGGCTGAGCACTCCACTGACTCTTATTCTCTGTGCTGTGTCCAGTTGTGAGTGTCTGACTCAGCCACCCGGCTTCAGGATACACCTGCCAGGGCAGCTGTGGTCAGATGCACAGAGACCTGGGGCCAGGCTCCCGTGAGCCCCACCTCACTGTTTACTCACTGTAGAGTTCCGTGCAAACAGCTTCACCTCTTTTTGGTTTCCCCATTTGTAAACGGGGTGACAGGGATGCTTTCTTGGTGGTGGTGCGGAGCAGCGGACAGTGTGAGGGGGAGTGACTGTGTGGAACTGTGTCCAGAACAAGAGTTGATTGAGATGTTGCCGTAATCGGAGGCACTGTGTAAAAGCCTGGATGGGCCACAGCAGGGGAGATGCTAAGATCTCAGAAGCCAAAATCAGATGGTCAGGCTGGTTTCCCAACTGAAAACTCCGGTGAGGACAGTCTTGGGCACTATTACAGGATATGGCCAGCAGCTTTCTGAGTCTTCCTGAAAGAGGAGGATGGACTAAGTCCTGGGCCAGAGGTGTGACCAGACCCCTGTCAGGCCAGGTAGTCCCTGCCTAAGGCTGCTGGCTATAGAACTCTACAGGTTATTCAGGTGTGAGCACCAGGCCTCTGGGCTGCAGGGTTGCGCAGAGCCTCTTGTACAGCTTGTATTCTCCCTCCACAGACAGCTGTGGGAGGAAGGGCCTGCTGGTCACTCACCAGCCTTCCTTCGCAGTCTCTGGCTCTGGGTGGAGTGCAGACGTGGGCCTCACTTAGATAAAGGCTTACAGCTGTGTGGTAGGACCTGCCCCTCCCACCTCCCGACCCTGATTTTCCTGCCATCTCTTCTGCTGAACCACTAGATCAACCTGCTCTCTTGGGCTGTCATGTGATTTTGGTCATCTGAGATGCTGAGCATCTGTTGGATCTATATAACCAGACAATGGGTACCACAGGTTGAGGGTGAAGACACATGAGCGATTGGAGCAGTCTACAAACGCTGGCTTCCAACCCCCTCTCAGGGTCCCCAAGGAACTGTAACCCCAAATTATTGTGTGTACTTGGCGTTTGGACTTTGCCTAAGGAGAATGAGCTGAGAGGGGAGAGTAACCACTCTGCTGTCCTATTGTGTTGTTTTTCATGAGGAAGGTGGGGTTGGACCCTGATTTAGTGTGCTGAGGAGACAGGATAGCACTTGCTGGTTTGCTTTGGACCTAGGGCCCAAGTCTGTGGCTAGAAGGCTAACCGTGCACCCACTAACACCCAGCCTTTCCAACTGTCTGTGCCCAGAACAGGGTGGTCCCACCTCCCGGGAGCTCATGGTCTTTTCAGGGATGGGGACTATGACAAAAAGCAACAATAATAAACCAATAATCAAATAATCATTGGGATTAAAAAAATATGTGCTTTCCCACCAACAGTCTGCTTTGTCCTGACCTTGTTTGGCCACATAAGTTCAGGAAGTATGCATAGAGCAAGTCAGCTTCCATGGCCTTGTCCCATACCCAACAGTGTTAGAATGCATGGAGTGAGGAGGACAGTGAGATGGCTTGGGGGGGAGAACGGGGGGGGGGGCTGCCACCACCAAGCCTGAGGGCCTGAGCTCAGTTCCCAGAACCCACATCCAACTCTGGCAAGTTGCCCTCTGACCTCCACACAAGCACCAATGCCTATGAATGCATTGTTATTGTCTATATTATATGTTATGTTATTGACAGGGTTTCTCTGTGTATCTCTGGCTGTCCTAGAACTCACTTTGTAGACCAGGCTGGCCTTGAACTCATAGTGATCTGCTCACCTCTGCCTCCCAAGGGCCAGGATTAAAGTCATGTGCCACCATGCCTGGCTATGTGTGTGTGTGTGTGTGTGTGTGTGTGTGTGTGTGTGTGTGTGTGTGTTTGAGGAAAGAATCCACTGGATGAGCACCAGAAGAGACAGCCGCAATTTCTGAGGCCAGTAGGTGTGGCAGGTCAGGGAGAGCTGAGAGATTAGAGGCTGATGCGGGAGCCTGATGGCTCTGTGTGAGGAATAGTGTTCTCTTAGTTTCTTTGACAGTGACTTTGCAGACTGTAGAGGACATGTGGATCACAACAGCGCAGACCTGTGCTCAGAGCTAACCACCTGATACTGTCTGTGACTTCCATGAAACCAAGATAACAGATAGGCGGGGCTGCTGAGTTAAGGACGTGACAGGGGAGCATCAGGTTAATTCTCAACATGGCGTCCTCTTAGATAGCTCTCGGTGTGCGAGCACAGACTTAAAGACTAAGAACTTAGTAATTATAACTGTAAAACTGTGGGAGTTTTTAGTGCACCTCACGTTTTCCAGTTAGCTTGTGACAGAGGACTAGAGAGATGGTTCAGCCATTACAGGCCAGGCTCACAACCAAAACAGCAGGAATTTCATGTTGACAGAAACAGTCGTGGGAAGTAGGACAGCCACACTGTGCTTATTGTATACGTATGCGTGTGGGGCTGTGGAGTTGGGGCCCGAGGAGGTAGGTATGCATGGTGGCTCTGGCCAGTGCTCTGACCCCACTTCTTTGCCCTAGATGACAGGATCTGCTCACCGCCCTTCATGGAGCTCACCAGCCTGTGCGGGGATGACACCATGAGGCTGCTGGAGCAGAATGGCCTGGCCTTCCCCTTCAGTACGTACACCATGGGCTCCAGGGCAAACATCGTGCTGTGGGAGGCGGTCCTGTAGACCTCACAGGTCCTGTAGATTTGCACTTGCCTGAAGCAATTGAAGGCGCTGGATGCCAAGAAGAGTGCCCAACCCTGGGTCCTGCTTCTGCTCTGCCCATACATTGAGGGGGTGCTTGCAGGATGGGTTGAAGGAATGCTTCCTGCCTGGCCTGGGACCGTTTGTCAGTGACTGTCATCTCCACTTAGTTCCCACCAGTCCTTTGTGCCCTTCTGCTGAAGGTATCCTGAGAGTTCCTTACCCCCCTGAATACCACCCCACCCCCACCCCCCGTCTCACCCCATATCAGTATCTAAGCAAGGCCTGGCCTGGCTAATACTTAGATGGGAGGTTCCCATCCAGAGAGGCCCAGTCATCCTTGTCTGTGTGTGGTTACCAGCTCCACTAATCCCTCTCTGCTTCTCTTTCCCACAGTCTGCAAAACCAGAGTGGCTCATGGCACCAACTCTCACGAGGTGAGTGACTTTCCTATCCATCGCCCATCGCTCTCACTGAGGCCCTGCTAAGTTCTGTGGCTACAGCCACACCTGCTGCTGCTCACTGTCCTGCTCCGAGAAGCAATACCTTGGGGGGTGGAGCTCAGCAGAAGAACCTCTGTGGCTCTGTCCTGTCTCCCACCTTGCCCACATTTCCTGTCCCTATTCCTAAGGCTGCCTTCCCTACCTTAGAGCCTGGCTTAGTCTTCCCTGGGATCCTGTGCAAGCTGCCAGCTGGGCAGTCTTCACAGCAGATGATTATCTTTCTGCCCAGAGGGCCACAACCTTTTTCTGGTCAGAGTGTCCCGTGGGCTGCCCTGCTAGTGCATCCTCGAGTCTTGCTTTGCAGACTTGTGTAAGGGGAGATAGTGAACTCTCAAGAGGGACCCATCCTTGAGACCTCATCCAAGCCTCACCACCTGTTAATGCCATCACACTGGGGCCAAGGGCCTCCATGTGTGTATTTGGGAGACACACACGTGCAGTTTGTAGCAGAATCCACAGAAGTCACACCACTCATTCTTCCTTGGTTTTCTGGCCTTGGGTCCATCAGTGATCGGTGCTGGCTAGACTCTCAAAGGGTCTCTTGAGAGGAGTGCCTCAGTCCTGCTGGTTCAGAGATCTGGAGATAGACCCCACACCTCCAGTGTGCTAAGACCCTTTTTTATGCATGGGTGTTCTCCCCACCTTGATATAAAGGAATCTTGTCCAGTGCCAGCACAGAGCCTCTGGCGAGACACTTTTAGGGTGTGTGGGCAGTAAGCATGTGAGGACTTAGGGCCAAGAGGGGCAGTGTCGACGCAGAGGATCCTTGGGTCCCTGTAGTCTTCTCCAGGATTCGCAAGCTAAGCGGTCCTGTGGGGAAAAGCCCGCCTGCATAACCGTACTGTCAGAAGTGCTCCCTGAGGGAAGACTAAAAATGGAAGGCCAGACACCATGACTTTCACCAGATCTAGGTCATTCTCATCTCCTGGCAGATGTTTACGGGGAAATGTCTATAAACAGCGTCAGAACACCAGGAACGGGCTGTGCCAGGGGGTGGCCCTGCCATGGGAAGGGAGGCCTCGCCAGCTGCAAGGGCAGCTGTCTGCTAAGGTCAAGAGACGAGCGGGGGGTCTCCTGGCCTCCTGAGTTCCCAGCTGCAGCAGCATCTCATGAGTAAGCCAGGAGGGAGCAGGCAGGCTGTAGTGCAGCCATAGTACTGTTCCCTGTCATCACCAAGTCGCTCCTCTGTGGGACAGGGGAACACAGGGTTAGCACAGGGCCAGCATGGCAGCCAGTGCTGCATGTTGACCGCTGTGCATCTCCAAGCAATTACTGTGTATCTCCAGGCAATTACTGTGCCTCTCTGAGCATCCGCTCATACTTCCAGCTGGTGATTTGGCTGGTACGGGGTGGGAGAGTCACTGTGTAGCTTGCCACAGTGAGGAGCCTGGCCCACGGTGTTTGTTAGATTCACTGCTGTAGGAACAGCTGCTCCGGGGTGGGATTTATGGATTGATGGGGGCAGGCCAGGCCCTAAGTGTGGTCATCACAACCCCCCTCCCCGCCCCGGGTAGGCCAACTGGCTCCAGGTGTATGCAGGTGCACATCCTCTGTTGCTGTCCCTGCACCAGGTGTTCCAGGCCACAGCCAGCAGTGTGCACCCCATCTTAGACATATGAAGACCCATTGCACATGGTGGGGGCGTGTCAGGAAGTTTGTCACTTCAGAGAATTATCTTCTTTAGAGAGGGCAGGGTGGGGGACCAGCGCCTCCTGGCTTTCAGGGGTACCCAGTGGCATCCTGACGGTGGGGATGACACTGCATGCAGAGGGCTACAGATAGGAAAGAGGGTGCTTTTGATGGGGGTCCTCATTCATCTCCCAGTGTTGGTAATTCGTGCCGCTGCCTGTCCCAGCTCCATCATCAGCCCTCACCGACCTGTTTGCATTTGTGGACCTGGAAACACACACACACACACACACACACACACACACACACACACACACACACACGCTCTACAGGACAGAGCAGTCAGTCCTCCCTGCCTCCCTCCCCACTGGCAAGACCTACATAACCCACAACTCAGCAAATCCTCACATCTGCTGGTAGACGTCGCTTACAGCGAAGAAAGCGGGACGTAGACTGGTCTGTGCTGGGCGATGTGTGTCAGCCCCAGGAGCTTCAGCCTGTTGGTTCCATGGCATCTGTGCTCTTTGCTGCTTCCCACACTGGCCCCCTCATTCTTGTAAGAAGCTTTAGGGGACATCCCTTGACACCCCCAGCCCCACCCGAACACATACTGGTTTTTCCACGTGGCTTGCATTTTGGTTTCTGTCCTGCCCAGCTGAACTTCAGGCACGAGAAGGTACTATTCTGTGGTGGCTGATATGAGGCTGACAGTTGGTCAGGTGGCCATGTGTCCAGGCCCATTAACCCTGCTCAGTGGCCCCAGAATGTGCCTGGGCTCTTTCCTGGCTGTGTGGAGAGTGATCTAGCTTAAGCCACTACTTCATGTGGTCAAGGTCAATCCGTTGGTCCCATCATCCTCAGGGCAGATCACAGTAGACTCCAGACATAGCCTGTGACAGAGTAGAAGAGGGCACAGTTGTCCTCCCCACCTCACTCAGCCCCCATCAGAGCCTCCAGCAGCCTCCGTTTTCCTAGAGGAGCTGGAGGCTAGGACAAAGTCATATTTCAACTGGCTGGATAACATGTGACTGTGTGAGAGGGCATGGCGGGGTGCCAGGCAGACCCAGTTCCAACCCAGCCTCTCACTGTCCTGCAGATGACTCTCTGAAGCATGCGAGGGGCCTCAGTTTCTTTATCTGTAAAGATGTGGCAGTGTGCCCATCTCAGGCACTGTGAGGATGGCACCAGGGGACCCAGTGCTTCTGGTGATGGTATAACAAGAGGCAACTCTGACCCAAGGCCTCCTGCTCCTGGCCCACAGCGTCTGCTTCCTGCCTTCCCCTTTTGGGTGTTTGTGGAAGAGCCTCCAGGTGTCCTAAGCAATGAGTAGCACCCAACCTGGGGAGCCCCAGTTCCCAGAATCACAGTGACCAATGCTCTCGGGAGCTCTGGAGCTCACAGCCTGCTCAGCTGGGCAGAGCCGGTGGATGCAGGGTTTCCCAGCCCCAATCCCACCCACCACAGCACAAGCTGCCTAGTTCACAGGTGCTCCTGCACACTGCTCCACTTACCCTGCCTTGACGCTCGTCTTCTTGGGGCGTCCTCAAAGGACTCATTGTCCCTGAGGGTATCAGAGGAGGCACTCTGGAGAGCAGCCTCGCACCCATGGAGGAGCCCTCCACATGCTCACCTCCATCCGTCTTGGGCACCAGCTCTTTTGCCACAGGGCCAGGGAGAGGTCATGGTGGGGATGCCCAGGAAGGCGACAAGCCACTGTGTTGGAGGCTGAAAGATGACGGACTCTGACACAGCCTTTGGTCTTTGTTTCCCCAGATGGCCATTGTGTTCAACCAGGAGGGCCTGAATGCCATTCAACCGCCTTGTGTGGTTCAAAACTTCATCAACCACAACGCTGTACTCTACAAGGTGTTTGTGGTGGGCGAGTCCTACACGGTGGTCCAGAGACCCTCCCTCAAGAACTTCTCTGCGGGCACATCAGGTAATCCACTGCCCCTCGTATCGTCACTCTGTGCCAGACCCCAGGGCAGAGCTGGGACGGATACCCAGCGTCTGTCTCCTGGTATTCCTTGTTATTTCTCGGTTAGGGAGAGATGGCCTGAGTTGCATACAATAGATGGATTAAAAGGTCCCAAAGAACCAATGAGAGACCCAGTACCATAGGCACTGTGGGCCTCCAGCCCTCAGCCACTGCCAGCTCTGGGGAACTTCTGGAAACTTACTATCCCCAGGAAGGTCCCTTGGCCCACCCAGGGATGGTACCCCAGAGGAGAATGCCAGAGTGGGTGTGGCCAGCCCGATGCGGGACGTGAGGGAGGAAGATGATTGCTGACCGCTCTGCATGCCACCTTTGCCTGGCGTGTCCGCTTTCCAAAAGGGGCCCCCGAGTCTCAATTATCTGCAGCTTCCGAAGCTGTCAAGGTCTGTCAGGGCTTCCATAGCAGGCAGGAGTGGCTAAGTCACAAAGACCTCTGTGGAGGACCTCAGGCACGTTCCATCAGACATAACTACCCCTGCCACGTCACAGTGAGCTTCCCCTGAATCGATAGGCAGGGCCCTAGTGTCTCAGAGGTCACATGATAGAGGTGTTGGTGTGATTCATTGTCCTTGAGGGACTGGAGATCCGCCTTGGATTACGGGGAGGAGCCCTTCACACATTTACCTCCATCATCCTGGGCACCAGGTGTTTTGGTCCATTCATTAAACACATGCTGACACCCAAAAGAATGTTCTAGCAGTCCTGAAGGCCCCTCCTAAGGCAAGCTCCAGAAGGTTGTGGGTCAGGGAAAGGCATTGGAAACAGCATAGGTTTTTCTCCCTGAGAGTTTCTTAGATGCTGGATTTCCCAGCGAGGCTTGTTTCTACCTGGGAAGAAAGAGCTATCCCCAAGCCAGCCAGCTCTAGCTGAGCAAGCAGTGGCCTTCCTCAGGGTCCAGAAGGCCCTGTTCCTGGGGCTGCCTATTGGCAGCTGCTCCTCCTGTGTCCACTCTGAACCTTCTACCCTTGCTGAGACCAGCTGGGCTTCCAAGCTAGGGTTTAGGACAGTCCCATCCTGACACTGGTCCTTGCACTTGCCACTGAAACTGTGCAATGAGAGCAGAGGTAGACAAATGTCACATGTGTCACCAAGAGATATTCTTGCAGGCTGTGGGACAAAGGAGACTAAGGTTTTTACAAAAATGTTTATTTGCCTGATTTTAAAATTACACCCATCAAATGTATGAAAAGTGTATTCAGTTAAATTACAGCTGGAGGTGCCTAGCATGAAGGGAAATTCCAGGTTCCATCCCGAGTAGTTTACACACACACACACACACACACACACACACACACACACAGAGTTACGCCTCGCTTATGGCACGCCCTTTCCTTTCTTAACCAAATCATTTCATCTCTGAATGAAATTTGGCATCTGATCTCCTTTCTTACTCCCACAACAGCGTGCTTGTTCACTACTTCCTCCTCTCTCTTCCTGGTTGTAAAGCGCTAGGCCAGTTTCTGCCTTGTCGCGCCAGGAGCTGGGAACGGTAAAGGCAAGAACCAGTCGATGTGTCCTCTCCTGTGACTGTTTCTAGGCCGTGAAGCACCCTGAGGCATAAAATTGGGAGGTGGGCTGGGGATCAGAGTGACGTTCCGTGCTTCCGTCTGGTCCAGCAGTGGCATGGTTCCAGCATTGACTGCACGTTCTTTGCCTGAGCAAGAAGACCTCGGGCATCAGCAGCCCTTCCTCCTGACTACTTGGGAAGAGGGCAAAGCCCACCCAACCTTCTAGGCCCTGCCACACAGCTTCCTTGGGAGATAGGTCTCCTGGCTTGGGGTTGCTTTAGCTGTGGGGTATAGGCAAGGGCACTTTCACGCCACAGCTGCCATTCTCCTTTGATCTCACGTGCATTTCTGTCCTTTATCTGACCTGACAACGCCCCAGGTCAGATGTGTGACTTATATAGCCCATGCCACTTTATAGGTACCGGGACTGAACCCAAGGAGTTCACTGAGAGCCCGCTTTGGTTTGTGCCAGCTGCCAAGGAATGTGCTCATGTTTTCTGCCTTTGGGTCACACTCCAAGTCAGTGGTTCTCATCCTATGGATCATACCCCTTTGGGGGTCATGTATCAGATATCCTGCATATCACATATTTACATTACAGTTCATAACAGTAGCAACATTACAGTTATGAAGTAGCAACGAAATAATTTTACGGTTGAGGGTCCGCACAACATGAGGAGCTGTGTTAAAGGGTCGCAGCATAAGGAAGGTTGAGACCCACTGCTTTAGGTAGCTCCTTCCTGTTTCCCTTTCATCCTGTACCTTGACCCTGATGCCACCATTTCCTTGGGCTTCCAGCTTTGTGAAAGGGCTCTGCTCCCCGTCTCCCTCTTGGTCCCAAGGGTACATGAAAGAGTGGTGCCTCTTACTCCTTTGAAAGGATGAGTAAGTGTCTCCAGGGCTGTCCCCATCATTTGACGCTATTGCTGGGTGAAAGTGATATGCAAATGAGCAGGTGGGGCTGTGCTCTCCAAGGAGACTGCAGATGCAGGTAACCTGGTTTACAGTCTGTAGGTTTGCTGAGCTGACAGGATGCCCAAAGTCATAAGATGCTGCTTTTATTTAACATGCCATAGACTCCCCCAGGGTGGCATGCTAGAGGACCAGCCAGGAGCCAGCCAGGCTGGTTCGTGAGCAGTGTGTGTTCCAGTGAGGAATAACACACAGGGGAGATGTCATTGGAGGGCCAGTTTTATTGGAGAAGAGGGCTTCAGGGGACATAGGGAATTACTGGGACACCAGGATGGGGGGGGGTGAGAGAGCCCCGTGGGAAGGGCTGAGCAGGGAAGCTGGAACCTCTGCAGAGTTGGGGTTCAATGACAGGGTGGTGGCATACTCCGTGGAGACAAATAGGGGACTAAACACAGAGGCTGAAAACAAGCATGGTGATAGTCTACATTGCTGAGATATCTAGGCCAGTCTGGTCATGTACCCTCCTTTTGAGTATGTTTTTTTTTTTTTTTTTTTTTTTTTTTCCTCCCTGAGAGCAAAACCATCCGACGACCCTTCCCCTTGGCCTCCCATTCTTATTGGAACTTGAGGATGGCCCCATGCTGAGTTGTGGGACTTGTCCAGGAGCAGTTCTCCTGGGAGCAGGGGCCTTGCTGCTGCTAAGGGGTGGGAGCAAGGCCCAGGCCTCACCCATCTGTTAGCAGAACCAGCTGTCTCAAAGCTTCCTAAGGAGCCAGACACCTAGACACCTCCAACCCATCTCGGCTCCCCTCAGTCTCTTGATACCATGCACGGCTGGAAGCTGCTCCCTCTCCCCATCTCTGTTGCACATGGGGAGGTGCTGGGCCTATTCCTCAGCCCAGGGCACCATTCACTTCGTAGTCCTTACGCCACAGCGCCCCAGGCCTGGACAGTTTTCCTTTGAGCTTTCTGTACATTTGATCTGTCATGTTGGGGACATGATCTGACCAGTCAACTGCCTGTGTGCCCTTCGTGCAGGCTCCTGCAGGCTTCACTGCTTCCCTGAGCATTGCTGTATCCACCAGCTCCTGGTGACCTGTCCTCACACCACAGGCCTGCTCTGCTGTTCTGGCCTTTGCTCTTGGGGACCTATAGAGACTTGGGTGGGAGGTTCCCCAAGTTCGGGGTGCTCCAGGAGGAGAAGGTTAGCAGCGCCTACAGAAGGCCAGAGAGCCATCCTATGTGACGAAGCCCTGGGCTGGCCTCTAGCCTGTCAGCCTCTGCCACCCCCTGAAGGTTCACTTGTACCTGAGAGTAGGGACCAGTGGGCGTGCTTGACACAAGTCCCGCAGGGTGTTTATTTTCCCCAGGACCATCTCTCATGCCCCCCGTCTGGACTGGCTCTGGTCGGAGCAGCGGGAGGACTGTCGGGCACACCGGGGTGGCCAGGGGTCTCTGTGGCCCACTAGCGGGAAGGATGCCAGGTACTCAGCGCCTGCCTGCTTGGCTCTGCCTGAATCACTTCCTTGTGCATGATTTTTATGGCGCCGTAGAGTCATGGAGCTGCTGGGGGTTGAGGCAGCTGCAACAGGCACCTGAGCCCTTGGCACACAGGCCCCCAGCCAGCACCCATCTTGTCCTGTGTTTGGGGGGCCTGGGTCCCAAGGATAATCACTGTGTCCTGCAGGGTGGGGTCCATGACACCTCTTTTTGCAAGAACTTGAGCAAGGGTTGTCAGGATCCCTTGGGGTCTTCCAGCCCAGATTGGCCCTGTACTATTTATTCCTGGTGGGGGTGGGGCTATGAGGGGGTAACGGCCAGAACTCAACCCCTAGGCTTGGGGTTTTGTGATTCTTGCCCTAGTGTGTCCACGCTTCCAAGTGCTTGAGGACATTGCAAACTGCCCAGCCAAGCTTACATCCTCCCGGAGTGACCATGGGTCACACCTCAAGGATGTTTGTACCAGGGGCATAAATGAACGCACCATCACATTCCTGGGACTGAGCTGCCTCTCTGGTGTCCAGTGGGGCTGAGGGATGGTGGGTGGCAGCAGCTGTGGAATAGGACACGTGGCGTGGAGGAGACTGGGACATTACGAGGCTTTCCTGGGTGAGCCTGTGGAAGCCTTTGCTCAGGTTCCTATTAGGCAGTTGGGCACCTGTGTGTGTTAAGCTCATATATGAGTGGCCACCTGATTCAGGGGCGGGGAGGGTACCTGGACCAAATGGCATTTGGTAGGCATCTTCACCTCAGGATGCTTCCAGACCTTTGATATCTGGGTGCACAGTGTCCCATCCCATTGCCCCCCTCTTCCCAGTCTCCTGAGCAGCCGTAGGTGCTAAGGACCCCACATATGGTGTTATAAGACAGTAGTGAAGGTGTCACAGTAAGCCACTCATTTTTACGAGGGAGGACAAATTGAAACTTAGGTCCTGATGCAGCTTCGGGTGCCTAGCTCCCAAGAGCCCAGGGCTGCTGCGCCTGAGGCCACCCAGAGCGTGGCTGGGGTGGTGCTGCCCCCTGCTGTTTTGGCATGGCCGTCTCCAAGTCTAATCCGCCCTGTGTCTTCTGTTCTTTCAGATCGCGAGTCTATCTTCTTCAACAGCCACAACGTGTCAAAGCCAGAGTCTTCATCAGTCCTCACTGAGGTATGTGTCTCATCCGTGGATGGCCTGCACGCCAGGCCTGAGCCTGGATAAGAGTGTACTCTGCCCATGGAGTTCCCAGCTGAGCTATCTGGCAGGTAGAAGAAGGAGCTTTGCCTCCACACGAAGGGCCCACATAGTCGTATGTCACAGCCTTGCCTGTGCCTGGCAAGGTGAGCACAGTGGGCCTGGTGAGGACTGCTTACAGTGTGGCAGCTCACCCATGGGGCATCCTCACTCCTGACATGGCTGGTGTTCAGTGTGAGCATCACTACGTCAGGCTTAGTGGGTGCTTGACGGTCTTGCAGCAGCTCTGTAGAAAGGATGACCAGCTTGGAGACATCACCAGCTGAGTCCACACAGAGGCAAGCAGGCATTTGAGCCCCACCTGTCTGATTGCAAAGTTGAGGCTTCTAGAAATTTCCTTCCTTGCTGGTGACATAAAATGCCTTGGGCTAGTCTTCTTCTCTCCCTCCCACCCCCAGAAGTCGGGCCTCTGCTGGCTTTCTGCTCTTCTGAGGTGCAGCCAGGCATTCTTGGAGCTCTGGGTGGGTTCTTCTTTTTCTCCTGGCTGGACTCATTAACAGAAGCTGCCAGTGCATGGCACCTGACCTGGTCTCAGTGCCCTGGCCTAACCTTGTATTCCTGACCACTGACCTCAGCAGCCTAGCAGTTCCATTTTATTTGGGACAGGGTCTCCATGTACGGCTCTGGCTGGCCTCAGACTCACAGATCTGCCAGCCTCTGCCTCCACAGTGCTGGGATTAAGGGTGTGTGCCACTAGCTCAGCCAGTTTCTTGTTTGTGATTCCTTTGAAGATGCAACAGATTGCTAAAAAAAATAAAGCACGGCACGGCATTGCCTGGGTCCTAGGACAATACTGCTGTCCCTCGGGATATTGGTTGATGTCTCCCTGGAACCAATAGGAAAGTTTTGGACCACCAGATCTTTTTAAACTTTGTGTATGTGTGTGTACGTACATGCGTGCACATGCCACATGTGTGTGTTTGGAAGTCAAAGGACAACTTTGTGGAGTTGGTTCTTTCTGTCCTACCTCTATGTGTGTTCTTAGGATTGAACTCATGTCTCTAGACTTTTACACACAGAGCTGGATGTGCACACTGAGAAATATAGGTACTGCCTCTTCTGTGGGAAGGCTCTCTTCCCACATGTCAGGCTCACAGGCATCCCTGCCCTCCCACTAGGCCACTGAGAACCCTGCTCACCATGGTGGCAGATGGGACCTGGCCTTCCATGGGCTTCTTGAGAAGCTGTCCTTGATGATGTCCTTGCATAGTATAGGACTGACTGATGGCCGCTGGGCCTGTTAGCCTGTGCCAGAGGCACGCTCTGAGGGCTTGGAGCAGTGAGCCCCAAAGTCACCTTCTTCTTGGTGGTGGCCACCCTGTTGGCCAAATGCCTCCTTCGTCATCTGAGAAATGGAAAGGGTCTGCATGAACACAACAGGGTCCCCCCCCACACACACCTGAGGCCTGTGATCACCCCAAACTCCCACCCACCACACCGAACCCTTCAGAAGGGAAAGAATGCAGAGTAGCAAGCACAGCCTTCTCCCTGGGGACATCACCCTCCAGGACACCTTCAAGCTGAGCTAAGAGTTGATTCTCTTCCCAGGAACCAGTGGCCAGAGCATCCTCCGCTCATCACCCTCCTGCCCCAAAGAGTACTATGCAGAGACTTCTGTTAGCCTGAAGGCCTCCCCTCCTCTCCTACCTTGGACTGTGGGCCTCACCATTTCCTAAGCTTCTAGACCCCAAACACCTTTCACTGCTGAAGTCAGTTCAAGGGATTATTACGAATAGGCTCCCAGTGGATAGCTCAGTGGCAGGCTCTTGGAACATGGATGGACACACACACACACACACACACACACACACACGGCCCTATGATCCATCCCCAGCACTGCCATTGCCATAGGGGAAGGGGGGGGGTTCTCGTGGGACTGCCTGAGGCCTTCCTGAGTCACATCACCTGCCCGAGCCTTAGTTTCTTCATCTCGCCCCAGAGTATCTGAGAATTATGAGTCACTAGGAATGCCTGCGTCTGATGTGTACATCTGTAGGTGCTTAGTGTCAGCTGCCATAGAGGTCGGGGTCACCAGGTCCACCCACAGGAGCACCTGCTCGAAGCTTCCGTTCCTCCTTTCCCAGAACCTCACAGCTCAATTGGCTTGGGTCTGTTCTGCAGGCTCATCTCTATGCCTTTGTCTAGTCCTAGGCTGGCTGTTTGGTTTTGGATAATCTAATGGCTTCAGGAGGATTTCTGAGATTCTTCAGCTGAGCTAAGAAAGTGTTCTTATAAACAGCATGTCATGAGGCCGTGCTACAGGCATCGGCTAACTTTGCCTCCATCCCAGGCACTGCGCTGTGAGCCTCAGATATCAGCTCAGTAGTCCTCGTGGCCTAGGTATTTTTATTAGCCTATTCACTGGGGTGGAAAAACAAGTTCCAGGAAGGCTACGAGACAGAACAGGGCCACACAGTAGAGACAGGAAGGCCCAGGCTGGTCTCTGTCTCGGTTGTGATCCCGGGCTAGGCCAAGCCACTGACCCTAGTGATCGCAGAGCTCAGGCCAGGCTGAGTGCCCATTGTAGCCAGATGGTGGCTGCCCCCTGAGGAAACGCTTTCCCTAGGTCAAGCACTAGACATCAGGGTTTGACGTGGAGGCGCCCTGCTGTTCTGCAGAGCAATGGAGATAGCCTGAGCAGCAGGGCATGGATGGGGCCCATGTGTCTGTCCCTGCTCAGCACATGTCTGGAAGTCCCCTACTGTCTATTTTCAGATCCTTTGTGTTAGTGACCAGGGCTTTTTTTTTATTTGGTTGTTGTCCTAGTTGTGGTTACCATTGCTATGATGAAACACCATGACCAAAGCAACTTGGGGAAGAAAGGGTTTATTTAGTTTATGCCCTCACATCACAGTTCGCCATGAAAGGAAGTCAGGGCAGGAACTCAATTAGGGCAGGCATCTGGCGAGGGAGCCGGCGGAGAGGCCATGGAGGGGTGCTGCTTACTGGTTTGCTTCTCATGGCTTGCTCAGCCTGCTTACTTACAGAACCCAGGACCACCAGCCTGGGAGTGGCACCACCCTCAATGGGCTGGGACCACCTCCATCAATGTGTAATTAAGAAAATGTCCTACAGGCTGGCACAGCCCAGTCTTATGGAGGCATTTGCTCAACTGAAGCTCCCTCCTCCCATGACAGTAGTCAGCAGAGCCAAGTTTGTGTCGACTTGTATGGTTGTCTTGTTTTGAGACAGGGTCTCACTTTGTAGCCCCAACTCTCCTGTAAAGCAGATTGGGCTGAAATTCACAGAGATGCTCTTACCCCAAGTGCTAGGATTAGAGGTGTACACCACCACACTCAGAATTTTCTGAGCTTTTTAAATTGAGATAAAAACCCACATGTGTAAAATTAGCTATTTTTAAATAGTTTTCTAAAAGATTTAATTATTTGTATTGTCTGCGTATGAGTGTTTTGCCTGCAAGTATGTCTGTGCACATGCGTGCTGTGCCTGCAGAGGTCAGAAGAGGGCATCAGATCCCGTGTGGGGGTGCTGGCAGCAGAGCCCAGGCCCTCTGTAAGAGCAGCCAGTGCTCTTACCTGCTCAGCCATCTGTCCAGCTCCTAAAGAGAACAACTTAGTAGCAAGTCACACTCCCGATGTCACACAGACACACCTCTACCTAGTTCCAAAACAATCTCCTCTCCCTGTTCCCATGAGCATTCAGTCCCCATTCCTCTCACCAGCCCCTGGCCACCTCGGGTCTGCCCTCCTTCTGAGTGGACTTACACTGTGCTGGGCATTTTATACAAGTGGGATCTTCGACACTTAGGTCCCCATCTGATGCCTGTCACCCAGCGCTATGCATGGAAGAACTCCATTTCTTCTCCATGTGGATGAACTAGTTTGTCCATTTGTCTACGATGGCTATTTAAAGGCTGTCTGGAACCTTTGGTCACTGGGAAAGTGCTACAGTTACCATTGGCATCCAGGGGTCTCTTTGAGTACCCCTTTTTAACCCCTAATAGACTGTCTGTCTGGACCCTAAGATAGTCTGTGCTTAGCCATTTAAGAAAAAAAAATTTTTTTATTTATTTTTGTGTGTGGAGGTCAGAGGTCTCATGCTCTCTTTCCACCATGTGGGTCCCAGGGATCAAACTCGGGTCATCAGGCTTGGTAGCGAGCCATCTCACCAGCCCAGTGTTTAAAGCTTTTGATTCGGTTTCGTTTCCCACTTTGGTTTGAACACAACCCTTTCCCCAGAACTCAGTACTTAATGACAGCTGGTGTGTACCCTGTTGTGACTGATTTCAACACGAGGTGATATAGTCTGTGTCCTTGTATTCAGGAGCTACACCTCCTCACGGCAAAGCCTGTTTTGTCCCTACCTTGTTGTCCGTCCCAGCAAGTCTAAGACGGAGGCCTCATCAATCCCATTGTGCAGATCTCAAATGGAGGCACAAGCCGGGTACTCTCCCCAAGTCCACAGGGCTGAGAACTCTCTGGTGGGATTTGCATCTATATCCTCACCTACAGTCCCTCCTGGGTTCTTCATCAGAGGCCATGGCCCGTAGCTGTATGTGAGGACACATGCCTTTTCCAGAAAGCAGAAAAACGTGTGACACTGGAGGTGTTGGGGGCAGAGTGGGCCAATGAGGGCTTGAGGCCTGAGAACACGGTGAGAAGCCAGGCTTAGAGTCGGGCAGGAGGAACAGCCAGCATCACCTTTAGGAAGGCCCGAGTCACGTGGGATGGGGTGTTACTTGCAAACACCTAGTTCACAGCTGGGAAGAGAGAAGTCCATGGCTGCCTGCAGAGCTCAGCCCCACTCCTGTAGGCTGCCAGCAAAGATGGCCTGATGCTGGGGTGCTGGTAGATACCCAAGTGCCCCATTTCTGCCCTGCTATATCTGGACCCAATGCTCTCCCCACCTTTTTCTGTCTTCATAACTTCCTTTTGTGACCCTGGACTGGCCCCTGGTCCTCAGTGAGCCCATTTCCCTGCCTGACATCAGCTACTCCAGTAGTGCTTGGGCACAAACTACCCTGCTTCTTGCACTGGTGCCCCCAGGTCCTGGCAGGCTTGGGCCTTGGTGGTTGATGGCACCTCCTTGCTGAAAGGGTGGGCAGGGCTTTTTATGAGAGGGGTACGCTGTGAATGGTACCTTGGCCTCAGAAGCCTGACCGGCGTGTGTGTTGACAGCTGGACAAGATCGAGGGCGTGTTCGAAAGACCGAGTGATGAGGTTATCCGAGAACTGTCCCGGGCCCTTCGGCAGGCGCTGGGAGTGTCGCTTTTTGGAATCGACATCATCATTAACAACCAGACTGGGCAGCATGCGGTCATCGACGTCAACGCCTTCCCAGGTGAGCAGCAGGGCTGGGAAATGAGTCAGCCTGGGCCGGAATGGCCGAGCCCCGCGTTATTCTGGGGTCTAAGACAAGTACCGCCCCATGCAGCCTCTTAGAGAGCGGTGAGACTCCACATATCTAGCTGTGGGGAGGCGCCACGCCCAAGCACCCCACAGCACTGCATGCTCCTCCCCCCATCTTTCAATCCTACTATCAGCCTTGGTCCTCACTGGCCTAATCAGTCCACCCCACTGGCTCTCCAGACCCAAGGAGCTAAAAGTAACTTGGAAAAGACTCAGCGCCTATCATTCACAGGTATTGAGACTGAGCCCCGCCCCTCCCCCCCCCCCCCCCATGGCAGCATTTTTCTGAGGTCTCATAGCATGAAATGGCAGGGCCAGACCCTCCCAGGCAAGTGCTGCTTCCACTGTCCTGAGCTGCAAGGCTGAGGCTCAGGCCCTGCCTCGGCATTCCCACTATAGTGTCTGCTGCCACACAGATTCCCCACACTACATGCTGTCCCTGCTCCCTGCTGGAGCCTCGAGATGCTTCCGGCTTGGAGCCTGACTGTGCTGAACATCCCTGGTCTCCACTCAGCCATAGACCCTGGGGATCGCCACCAGCCGAGGCCTAGCCTGGAGCCGTTGGGCCAGCCGGAAGAGCAGGTAGAATATGCAGAGCAGCGCTCACAGGCTCCTCTCACCCCCTGCAGGCCCTAAGGCCAGTGGTCTGTGCATCATCTCTGGAGTTGAGAGGCTGAGGCAGGATTGCCGTGAGTTTTGAGCCATTGTAGCTAAATAACAAGACCCTGTCCCAGAAACCTGGGGTGGGGTGGGTGGTCAGATAAAGAAGAGGCAGAGGCCAGCTTTGAGTCTCCATGCCACCCACCCCAGCAGGGCCTTGTGTTTCTCCAGACCCAGATATCCCTGCCTCCAGTTGGCCCTAAGCTCCCACCTCATACCCACTCCCACCCCCTCCAGCCTCCTGAGTAGCTGGGACTGTAATGATGCTCATTGCTCCTGGACATTCTCATTCTCTTGATGTGGAGGGAGAACAGGCTGCCCCCACTCAGGGGCATGAGTGGCCAGGAAGCCACCTCACCAGGCCCCAGGTATGCTGGGTACTCAGTGCCTATATCCCCTTAACTTCCCAGAGAGTACATAAGCTCCTCCACAGCATCACAGTTCGAAGCAGAAAGCCAGGGACCCCAAAGAGCCTGCCAGCTCCATCTGTCACTCATTGACATCTGCCAGGAGCTATATGTTCGCTCTCAGAGCCCACAGCACAATTAGGAGGAGGCAGAGGATGGGGGTGGGGCAGCTGGGGTACCAGGAGGTGTGAAGTGGGACTAGACAGGATCAGAGGGGAGCCTCTGAGGCCTGACGGGGACTTGGGCAAGATGGGAGCATCCTCTGTCTGTGGCCTGTGCCTGACCCAGCTCAGACCCAGCTCATTGAGTTTCCCGGCCCCCCTGGTGTAGGTGGTGGGGCCTTTGAGGTCACCAGAGTATAGAGTGAGAGAATTGCTGTGTGTGAGGAGTGTCACAAAGATGAAAAAGAGATGTGGCGTGATCCAAGAGGATAGCCCACTAATGGTTTGAGGGTGCCTTAGAGCCACTGAGAAAGCCTTGAAAGAAGGGAGACAGACCCTTCCACTGGTGATGGGCAGGCTCTCCCAACAGCCAAATGCATTGTAAAGGCAGGAGGGCTCTTGTGTGATCAGGGAGACCGTCACCAAGAGCCAGTGTGAACCTAGACTCTGCCGCCAGGGGGGCCAAGCGTTGGGCTGTCCCAGTGGATTGGGGCACAGAGGTGGGTCTGTGGTTGCCAGATTGCTAAAGCAGGTGAGCCTGATGCCCAAGGGATGGCCTAAGGGTTCTATTGTCCCTGGGGCCTCAGGCAGAGGGGGTGGGGTCTGGGGGGTGACCTGGCACACCCGTTGGTGGTTCCTGGCAGATGTAAAGGCTTCCTGCTGCTACTCAGGAAGCCTGTGAGGCATTGGGGTAGGCAGAGCACCCAGCTTTAGAGATCAAGAAGCCTGAGCAGCAGAAGCAGCCTGTGTTAGAGCAGCAGAAGCAGCCTGTGTTACTGACCCTGCCTTGTGCTGTGGTGTGGGAAGGACCACTGTGATCTCTGCTTGCTTGTGAGAGGGGATACAGAGAGCTAAAGGACTTTGTCCAGGGTTTCAGTCCCAGAAGACTGTAACCCATCAGTCCAGAGCCTTTGCTCAGACTCTCAGACCTGTGATAGCTTAGAACACCGGGGTTCCCGCCTTGCATCAGCCCCTACTTTCACTTCTGTACAAATGGGAGCGTTCCCCGTGCTGCAGACAGATGGGTTTGCAGGTGGAGCTGGCATCCCGCCCTGCTAGTTTTCTTCTCCCAGGCTGACAAACACCGACCTACCTCAGCCTGTTTACTGCAGGCCCTGGAGCAGGTGACTCTGATATACTCTGGGAAGTTTTCCCTCCCTCTCTGCTCTTGTCTACCTGGTCCTCTGGGCCTCATCTAGGAGCTAAAGCAGAGTGGTTACTGGGGAGCAACCTCCTGGGTTTCTTAGCAACCCAACTGGGTCCTGGAGCTCCGCCCCTCCCTGCATTGCACTTAAACCTGTGCCTGCCTTGCCCTTCACTCTTTCCCAGGGCTGTCAGGGTATTGGGTCCTGAATGGGGCCTCTCAGTACCAGGTGTTGAAGACGTACGCAGGACCAGAGAATCTGGGTTAGATCACAGGTCTGTTACGTAGGAGCTTTGTGACCTGGGGCCCTCCGGGAGCCCTCAAAGTCCCCTGTAAGATGGGCTAAGGCTGTAGCAAAGGCCAATGGACATGCAGCTCACAGCCCAGTGGATGGCACCTCTGACACGCTGGGAACGCCAGCACGATGCCATCCCCGTCTTCTCCGTCGTGGCTGGCTTCCCTCCATATGTATACTGGGGACAGAGTTGTGAAGATGGCATTGGCATTGGCAGTGGGGTACTGCTTGCCAGCCGCTTTTTGTTAGCTTTAACATGAGTGCCCTTGCTTGTCAGACAGCCTCAGGCTTCCTCAAAACCACAGGGTAGTTTGCCAAATGACACAAGGTGGCCCAGTGGCCTGGACCCCACAACAGCGCCTCCTTAGCTTGTGCCAGTAGTATGAATGTCACCGGAACACATGCCAAGGTTTTATTAACCTCTTGGTACTCACTTGGTTACACTGTGGCATGATTATGGTCATAGCCAGGATCTTAAGGGCCGCCCCTCACCCCAGAAAAAAAAGCTGGCAGGCTTCCCAGCCTCAGCCGGTTCTGGTAGCCATGTACCGGTTCTAATCCAGGCACATCAGTCCAAGCAGATGGCGATGTACGTGTGCACAAACGTGTGTGTGAGCGCACATGAGCATGGGTGAAAGTGCTCTCCCTGTGGGTATTCACCAGCAGTTTTATGCCAGGCACGGAGGCCTGGGTGGTCTGTTCCTAGGTGCTCATCCTCAGAGCCTGGGGTACAGATAGCCTCCCTGAAGGTGTTTTGGGGAGAGAGGAAACAGATTTAGTTTGGGCTGCGGCTGCTGGGTCAGACTCCCCTAGTTTTCAGCCCTCCAGTGATGCTCACAGGAGCCTGAGCTGTGACAGCTGGCCTCCTTTCGCTGTGTGGACAAGAATGCTGAAGCTCAGTATGGATACAGTGGCCAGGCAGGACCCAGGTTTGAGGCGAGACTCAGTGTGTTAGGGAGGGAGTGTGTGAGGAATACGCCTTGGCCATCTCTTGACTGTTCATCTTGTCATTGGGTGGTTATGTCCCTGGCCTTCTATTACTGTAACAAAATACCAGAAACAACAGCACACAGAGGAAAGGTTATTTGGCTTCTGAAGGTTTCAATCCATGCTGATTTCGTCCCATCGATTTGAGCTAATGACAGGGCACCGGCAGCTGAAGCTAGCTGCCTGGCAGGAGAGGAGTCGTGTCTGACATGACTGGACATCTCCTTCTCACCACCTCCTTTAGCTGAGGACTAGCATTTAACACCCAGGCTCTGGAAAGCACACTGCTGGCCCAAACCACAGCACCGGGTGAGCCAGGCCAGTGCCGGACAAAAATATCTGCTGGAGCTGTAGGACTTCCCACACTCAGGGGACAGACAGCGTGCACCAGGCCCTGTGACCCCCACCACCCTGCCTCGTGTGCAGAGCCTGAGTTTCCCTTGTGAATGGTGTACCGAAAGTGCCTCCCCAGATCCCGGGAGCCGATTACTTCTGCATCTTTCTCCTCACCTGTGCCCTGGTTAATGCCCAGTACGTTCCGTGTCTCCATCTCCAGGCTATGAGGGAGTGAGCGAGTTCTTTACCGACCTCCTGAACCACATTGCCACAGTCCTGCAAGGCCAGAGCACAGGTGGAGCTGGCGGCACAGAGGAGGTGGCCCCGCTGAGGCACAACAGGCTCCCAGCGGAAGCGGCGGGCAGCCTGGCTGGCGAGCGGACGTGCAGTGCCAGCCCTGGCTGCTGCAGCAGCATGAAGGGCCAGGATGCGCCCTGGAAGACTGAGACCGAACCAGGCACCATGGGTGCCGGTGGCTCTGCCAAGCTGCCGCACCAGAGACTTGGCTGCACCACTGGTGTGTCACCCAGCTTCCAGCAGCACTGTGTGGCCTCCCTGGCCACCAAGGCCTCCTCACAGTAGCCACAGAGCCCAGGACCCAGAGGGGCGGGGCGGAGCCTGGGACACACCCGCTGGGCCAGCAGCTCCAAACAGGAACACTAATAAGAATTCCCGGTGATCTGATGCTTCTCTGTTTTAATTTTTTTTTTTTTTTTTTTTTTTTTACCTGATTTTTCTGATGTTATGATCGGAATGAGGCGGGGAGACAGAGCACAACGCCAAGTGGTCCAGCCTGGAGGATACCGCCTAACTCCTGCTGTGCACATCTCCTCACCGAGTTTACACACGCTTGTGTCCTCAACACTAGGTCTGAATGTAAGGTGGGGCGCGTGCGTGTGTGTGTGTGGTTGTCATGCAAGTGTGTGTGTGTGTATGTGTCTGTCTGTCTTCATGGCTGCTGTGGGCCAGGCTCTGGGCACTCTGGAAGGAGGCCCATATCTGGCCAGGCTGTTGCAGCTAAGTAGGCGAAAGTGTCTCTCCTCTCCACACCTGCTCACACCCAGACCTCACCCCTCCCTCTTTGCCCAGGTGTGGTCTCCTCCAAAGCTAACCCTTGCCCCTGTGCAGCTGACCCTTGCTTCTCCAAAGCCATGGAAGCAGCAGACCCCTTGGGGAGCTCTGTATGGGGGATCTGGGTTGTAGGAAGGGAAAAGAAGTTTCCTGTGGGGGTAACCAAAGGCCCTGGCTATCTTCACTGACTCCATGGAACATACCAGGCCACTGTCCTCTCCATCCTGCCCCTGTCGCTCATCAGGACCGGGAGGGAGGGCGCCTGGCTAGGAGTCCCAGAGTCTGCCAGGACCCAAGATTGTTGCTGGGACTTTGAACAAATCATTCGACGAGTCTTCAGGCCTCCACCTCCTCATCTCTTCCGAGTGGCAGAGACAGAACTGAAGGCCTGCCCCAGTGTTCTAGCCCACGCGGATACTTGCTTCTTTGTGCCAACAGCTGGAGCCCTCTTTTCAGGTGAGAGAGCAGGCCTGCGCCTGCTCACACACGCCAGCCCCTCCTGGTGCAGCAAGGCCTGGCGCAGCCCTGCTGTGTTTGTGGCAAGTACTTCCACTTCAGACTCACGGTGTCCCCGCAGCAGCTGGTAGACCACCCACTGGCCCCAGAGCCCACAGGAAAGGACACCTTCAGTGGAGCCCTGGATGAGCAGTCGGGACCCCCCAAGGGTGATCCTGTGTCTTAAGATACCAGTTCACTTTGCAAAGAGAATGAGACCTTCAGATTGTCCTTGTCCCAAGGTCCATTAAGATGAAAGACACTCGAGGAAGCACCCAGCAGCCCTGGGAAGGCCACTAAGTGCAGCCATGGTGGGGCATCTTTTGGGCAAGGAGAAGTTGGTTGGCTTTCTTGGAAACAGAACCCCAGGACTAACCACGTTTACAGGACCTGAGTGTTGACCCTGATGATGTCTGTACGTCGCCTTCCCAGGCCTGACCCTGAATGCAGGGGGTGGGAGGCGTGGCCGGCTCTTGCACTGCTTTATCTCCGGAATAAACTACTGAGATCAAACTGCATTTCACACGTGGTCACAGTCTTTAAAAGAAAGACGTTTAATAAGACAGCTGTGCCTTTTCGGTATAGAATTCCCAGTCTCTGCCTTGAGAACAGGCAGGGTAGGTGGTGTGGCAGGGTAAGGCTCCATCTCTTGGAGCTCCTTCCTCCCTGGGGTCACACCCGGTAAACCAGGTCCAGGGATCAAGTAACTGTATCCTGGCCATGCAGCGTTTTCCACAGGTCTCCATGCAGGTGTTGGGGGCGGTTGCGCTTTCTAGGAGTGGAAACAGAAGCTGAGACCTGGGCCTGCACTTCTGCAGAAACGCGATCTTCACAAACATGACACCACAGCACACTAGCTGCTGGGGTCTGTCCTCACCAGAGGAGATGAGTGGTCTCCTGGTCTGCCCTGGGACTAGGTCTTTGTCAGTATCACAGGAGAGTTTGCCACACACCACGGGCAGGCTAGCCTCCATAATTGTATCCACCAAATCCTCGGGGATTATTTAGGGGGCCAACCCCAGGAGCCCCATCAGCGGAGGAGAAACCACCCCGAGTGGACAACACTCAGGCTGCTGAGTAGGCTCCCCAGAAAGTCAGGACTTGGGGGACTAGGTTGGGGGGGGTCTGGAGAGGTGCTTGCTCTGCCATCCTGAGGACTGGTGTTCAGATCCCAGCACCTATGGAACAAGCCAGGCATCCAGCACCAGAGACAGGGATCGTCAGAGCGTGCTGGCTTCCAGCCTAGCCAAGAAAATAGGAGCCTCAGGTTCATGAAAGACCCTCTGTTAAAGGAGCGGGCAGAGAGTAATGGAAGCACATACCCTAGCCCTTTTTTGAGTATTTACAGGTGCCATACACACACACACACACACACACAGAACTTGTTTTTTAATGCCACAGCAAGAAACAACTGGGTTTTTAACAACTGGAGCAGGTAGCATCTGCTGGGCAGGCATTCAGTTCTTCTGACTGGTCCTTGTCTCTAGAACATTCACACTGATTGCCGACTATCGAGCCACTGGATGGCCTTGCCGAGGCCCCGGGAGGGGTTGCTTGCCCTTTTACATTTCCTACAAATTAGTCACTTAACATGGTGGGACCCCAACATTCTGTGGCTCCCTGCCCCTGTCACTTCAGAGCCCGCAAGCTGGCCTGAAAGAGCCCGCCTCCTCCAGCCTGGGTAAGCAGGTGGCCTGTGGGAATTCCTGGGGTCCAGGAGCTCATAGTTTGGATAGGCCTATTGTGACTGCTGCTGCCACCATGTTCCCCTGCCCTGCCCAGCCAGGTACAACTCAGATGATGGCTCCCAGGTTTCTCCACAGAGCCTCCCCTTCATGGTGAGGGCCTATACCTCCCCCCCACTTTGCTCTGCCAAGCCGGTGCCGGCATGGCCAATGCTCTGTGCAGAGAAGGGCTGGCCTCCATAGTGCACGGCCTCTTCTGCGTGGGGCCTCTTCTGCCTGTGTCTGGGAGGTCCCTCCTAGACCTCAGAGTCCTTCTCAGAAATGGTTGAGTTTTCTCTGATTCCCAGGTCTAACGGGGCTTGGCGTCTTGGAGGGGCCCCTGCAGGACATACGAGGTGGTATTTCCCTGAGGCCCTGCAGAGAAAGCTTACCCAGGGTTTATACGGAGCTCTCCTACTTGAGGAGCTAAGAAGTGTGCATGCCTGAGCTTTGGGATGGCTGCTGTTTGCCACCAAATACACTTGGCCCTGTGCTGTCTACAAAGCAGCGCTCTGTCCTTTGGCTCCCACAGGGCTGCATTTTTGCTCCCTAATGATAACACAATGCAGGTGGCTTGTCTTTGGGATGGGCTCCTTTGGTGACAAGGTGTCCCTCGGTTCTGTTGCCACTTTGTCTTGGTGGTGGACGGTTTTGGTCTCTGGCGTAGGGGAGTGAGTGTGATTATGTAACTGCTAGGAGCTGTAGCCTGAAGTAAACTATGTATCAGCAGTGACCTCTCACAGGGTGCCTCAGGTGCAGGCCACAGTAGCAGCAGGAAACCAGGTCTCATGTGAAAAGTTCAGGCCCAAAACCTCCCCACCCCCACCCCTCTCCTATTGTGTCTTCCACTGCCCCAGTTTTTGGTCTGTGTTGCCTGGTGCTGCCAAGCCTTACTGTAGAATTCAGCAGAGAGGTAGATATTTTACGTTGGGGAACTGAGGCACCGAGAGCCAGAAATGCTAGCCGGGCATTCCAAGTAGTGAATGGGCGATCCGAGGCATGCCGAAGGCAGGGCTTAGACCCTTGGGACCCAGCTCTCAAATACCAGCTGGAGCTCTGGGGTCAGCCTGATCTGGGGTAGCAGCAAAGCCACTGTCCCTCAGTCACAATGCGCATGCTGTTGCTTTTCCTAGCAGGAGAGTGTCACATAAGCAGACTGCTAAGGGTAAGGCCACGCCCAGGCCCCACTTCATCACCCCCTGGAAGCCCCTTGCCAGATGGCTTTTAGTTGAGGTGCATGGGGGGAGAACATGAAAAGATAAAGTTCCTGCCTGAAGCCAAGCCCAGCAGAGCCACACACAAGCCTAACTCATCCGAGGCTGCTTGGCTACGGAAGGATCCAACTTACCCCGAGAGGCAATGGGTTTCCAAAGCCAGGGCTCATCCTGGGTTTTGTGTGCAGGCATACTTGGCCACATACAAATGTTTGGTGAGTGACTGAGTGATTGGCCCTGGTAGACAGGACCCATGGGTCCAGCACCACTTCTAACCTGGCCTGATTACATAACCTATCAAAATTCCTGTGCTTAAAAGTTTGTGGGGGGAGGGGCCTGGATGGCTCAGTGGTTAAGGGCATTATAGCACCCACATAGTTATTCACAATGATCTGTAACTCCGCTTCCAGGTTTGCAGACATGCAGGCAGGCAAATAATACATGGAATAAAATGATTAAATTAACACAAAACAAAAACCTTTAAAAAATGTTTGATGTGTCAGCCAGGCCATGGTGGTACATGCCTTTAATCCCAGCACCTGGGAGGCACAGGCAAATGGATCTCTGTGAGTTCTAGGCCAGCCTGGTCTTACAGAGCTAGTTCCAGGACTGCTAAGTCTACACAAAGAAGCCCTGTCTTGAAAAATAAGACAAAGCAATACAAAAGTGCTAAGTCAGCTCTACCTGTGCCTTTAATTTCATTTTCCCTGCCTTCATTTCCCTGTTCTCAAACTTGGACCTAAGACCTGTTATTTTCTATTAAACTGTTCCTGCCCTTCCCACCCCACCCCCACTTCAAATACCCTGTAGTCCCATGCAGATCACAAGCCTGTGTTAATGGGCACTGTGGAGAGAAGCCGTGGTGCCCAGAGCCTGTGGAAGGTATCCTGGGGCCTGTCAGTCTCCACCCAGCACCAAGGTAACTAGGGGACAGTCCACGAGGACAGTGTCAGCAGAAACTGTGCCTGGCTCGAGCATAGCTGGGAGATAAGCAAGCAAGAGGCGGGGGGAGCCCCGTGCGCTGTCGCTCATCCCCACACCCCATTCCAGGCAGTCCATCAGCACCGTCCACGGAGGAAGCTGAGGTTCAACAATGCAAAGACACTTGGCCAGGAAATGGCCCAGAAAGGAGTCCCCCTAAACATACACCCAGCCCAACGTGGAAACTGCCCTGTCCCTCAGCCCCAGTCCTACCCAACTCAGAGTGGAAAGGGAAAGAAAAAACATCAAAGAAAAGGAAAGAGCCCAAAGCAAGTTTATTCTCCCTTCAATAAATTTTATCTGGAAAATCTTATAGTCAGGAGTTCTCGGCTTTCACCCAAAGGTCAGAAGTTATTGCAGATATGCCCCGTGGATAAGAAGGTGGAAGAGAAACTTCTAGAAAGCTGCCTGTGAGAAGGAATCCATGTTGACAGTCAGGGCTGCCCTGCAGAAGAGCCCAGGGCGGGGGCTGACAACAAGAGGGCGTGAGGGGCAAGAGGGCAACCTGGGCTCTGGCAGCTGGAAGCAACCCTACGAGGAGCAGCATTCAGGCCATGGGCCCAGGCTCACAGGGTGCCTTGAAGCCATGGCTGTCCCCACCGCCAGCAGAGCCTCATCCCCGCCGCAATGCCTGCAGCTGGCGGGCCACCCTCTCCAGCTCTGCCTCAATGGCTGACAGGCTCTCCAGCTCCTGGTCCTAGGAGGGAAAAGCAGAGTCACTTGAGGCCGGCCCTGACAACTGGCTTTGCCTCTGAGTCCCAGGAGATTTGTCCACGCCAGACACAATGATATTGGGATGCTCTGGGGACCATTATGCCCAAGGCCCCCATGGCCCATTATCCAGTTCCCATTTCGTCCTATAGGTCTCTGGACCAATAGGAGCCTGTCCCTTCAGAGTATGTGGTTCCTTTTAGGACCCTTCCTCAACCTGAATACCAGTGCTGGCTCCCAGGAGGCAGCCAGTCTGTCTTGAGCTGTCTCCCCTATGGCCTCTGTACCTTCTATATGAATAGTCAGAGCAGCATCGCCATGGACCTGGCCAGGGCTAGGCTCTGACCTCTGGTCCTCACCCTAGAGGATCCCACACTCTGGTCAGGGCAGTCAGGGAAGCAAGAGACCGTTCTCTGGACCTCTAAGTCTCAAACTTCCTGTCCTGACACGACGCTGTCCACAGGACGTTGACAGGGGCTGCCTTGGGCTTCGGGATTCTAGATCCCTCCATCTGGGGTGTGGGTTCCATGCTCTGAAGTTTCTAATAAGACTCTCCTGCACCTCGCCCTGTCCATAACACCCGGGGTCCCCACTTCTTCACTATAGGTTCCCTTCGTCTGTGAGAAAGAAGCTTCTGTGGGTGGGTAGAGGGATTCTTGAGGCTGTCCATCTTGTTCTGGGGTCAGGGAGCACAGTGCAGTTTTCTCATCCTTCCTCCACCTCCAAGAACAGGTGCTCCCCGCCAGTGCCCACTCCTAAGAGGAGCCTATTGCTCTCAGATGTCAGCAGGGCCCTGCTCCAGGTGGAAGACAGGGGTGGGGCCTAAAGAAAGTATTCCCTCCTCTGGATGAGCAGAAAAGAGCCTTGAGGTCAGGGCTGTGGATAGATCAGGCTCCCCGTGGAACCCCAACTCCCTCCGGAGCACTGGCTTGGCCAGGTCCCACCAAGGCCTCCTCTAGCTCAAGAGGCCTCCTGCCTGCCGAGAAGCCCAGTTCTCACCTTCCCTGGGGTCACGTCCCTGTTTCCCTGTACCACCCTTGCAGCTGCCCAAGTGGCCCTGTACATATTGAGGTCTTGAAAGTCATGTTCTGATTACGATAATGAGGTGAATTAGAGAGACTTCACACTCCCATTTCCCAAATGGGGGGAACTAAGGAGACCTAGAGTCAAGCAATTACCTGCCTAAAGTCACACAGCCAGGACCAAGTGGAACCCAAGTCTGCTGGCACCTCCATGACTCCCTATTTGCTCACCAAAGTCCAGCTAGCCCTACCCCTGCTATGCCATTGTGGGCTCTATGTGAGTTTGAACCCAGGAAGAGGCACAACTGTGTTGCTTGGGGACCAGGAGGACAGGGCCACCAACCATACTGTTTTCCTAGGTCCCTTAGTATCCCGGTTCCCAGGGCCACAGGTATGCTGAGAGAACCCCAGGCCAGTCCTGCCAAGCTCTTAATCCGAAGCACGTGCCTGACTCCCATCCCTCCCATGTCCTGCTCACACACTAGCAGAGGCAATATCTCCACTTCGTGTCCCTCAGGTAGGTCTGAGGCCTCCAGTACCAGCCATTCCCTGTTGGCTGGGTAGCTCTGTTGAACCCCTGGTGTGATCTGGTTGTCCCTCTCTCCCAAGACCATCTGAGCCCCAGCTAAGGGAACCACGTCACCTCAGTGGGTGAGGGGCTGCTGGGCATGGCTGCCCTTGGCTATACCAACCTCTGCTCTGCGATTGGCGCTCCCTTCCTCCTCCTTCTTCTCCTCAAAGTCGCCTCGGGCCTCCACACTGTCTTCTCTGGAAGATGGCCTCCAGCCCCGGCGCAGCTGAGGCCCAGGGTCTCTGAAGCCATAGGCCCGGGCCCGGAAGGAGAGCTTCATGGAGCGGTCAGGGTCATCCACCCCCTCCAGCCGCTTCTCCGCTGTCAGCTCCTTAGCCAGCTGGTCCATCCTACTCCATTGCTTGTCCTCCCATTCTCTGGACAGACGCTCTTCGTCCTCCTCCTGCTTATGCTCCAGCTCTTGGCTCTTCCCTCCTGGGAAGAGACCTTGGGGGTCCCCTGCCATCGTCTCTTCCCCGTCTTCCCCCTGCTGAGAGTATTCCGGCTCCCCCTTCCCTTTCGATGACAGAGCTTCAGAGGCCCCAGTCTTTCCACCTCCGTCCACTGCCTGAGACTGACCTGGAGCAGGTGGTGGCAGGAACAGGAAGTGAGGAAGGGCCCCCATTCCCCCAGCCCCTGCCACTCCCCCAAGGTCCTCTGTGTAGCCACCTCTAAGGCCAAGCTCACCTTTCAGGGTCCAGCTAGCCCCTCCAGAGCAGCCCCACCCAGAGCACAGAGCAATCTCCAAGCCCTGCTTTGCAAGACCTTCTCGAAGCTCAAGGAAGTGAGTTGGCAGAGCCCCTCACTGAAGATCACCCTGTCTTCTCTCCATTTTCCAAGCACCTTCCCCTAAGCCCCCCTCTTGCCTCCCAGGTGTAGAAGAGTGATTGACGCTTGGTTCAGGAGTCAGACGAACTGAACCCGGAACCACGGCTCTTATTACCAATTAGCTGCGTAGCCTTAGGCAAATTATATAACCTCGCTAAGCCTGTTGCTCCCCTAGACCGTGGAGATGATACCCGTGGAGATGATACCCAACTTTCAGGGCCATTATGGAGGTGGTGTGAGGTCCCTTCCCACCCCTCTCCCAGACATATCAGGTGAGGTCCCTGTCACCGCACATACTGTCATCTTTCTGGGTCTCCTTGTAGCCAGCCTGAAGGTTGGAGCTGGGGGCTGCAGTGGGGACTCCTTCAAGGCCAGCCTTATCTCTAGCCTCTTCTCCCTCTTCTTCCTCCTGCTTGGCTTTTCCGGCTGGCTGCTGGGCACTCGGGCCTCTTTCACTGTCCCCTGTGGCCTGTGGGTCCACATGCTCCTGGCTGGGGAGGGTGGCTGGTGGCTGGGTAGTGGTGACCGTGTCCTCCCCAAGGGACTGAGTGTCCCCCATCATAGAAGACTCCTGCTCTGGGAAAGCCTGAGGCCTAGGTCGCTCCGTGGTTCCCTCAGAGCCATCCTGTTGTACCTCGTCAGAATCCTCTCTCTTCTCCACAGTGTCCTTGGAGGGGGCTTCTGCTTCCTCGTCTACAAACACAAAAGGACAGAGTCAAGCTGAGGAGGACCCGGCTGCCCTCGGGGACTCCTGGTGTCAAGTTCACACCTGCCATCAGATGTCTTGACTTCCAGGAAGCCCACCCCAGGAGAAGGATGGGGGTCACCCTTTCATATGGGAATCTGAGCTGAAAACAATTGAACTGGGCTTCTTTAATTCTGCTTCTTCTCAAAACCTACGTGATTCTTGGAAGAAAAAAAAACAAAAAAACTGGAACCCCGGATAAAGATTAACACAATTGAAAACAACCCCAGAAGATAAAGCTTTGGACTTTAAGATAGCGGCTGGACTGCTGTGTGATCTGGGGTAGGTCAGTTCACCTTTCTGTGCTCGGGCGATCCCGGCATGTCCGAGTACAACTTGTGCCTTGAGCGTTGGGATTAGTGCTGACCGGGCTGTCTTTCCTGAGGACAGCCTTTTAAGAGCAAAACTCGCCTCTTTCTGGACTGACTGGCTGAAAAGGCACCGCCGGGCACATGCTGCTGCCTGCTTTAGCAGGGCTTCGGGGTGCCCAGGCCACAGAATCTCAGAATCATGTTCAGAAAGGCAGGACCCCTGTCACTGCTCAGACTCCGGAGGCTTGCCCTGTTCATGCTGCCAAAGGTCACGTTCGGGGTCTCTTTGCATTAGAGCCTCCAGTTGAGTATGCACACACGCGCGCACACACACACACACACACACACACACACACACACTATTACCTTCTCACAGCACCACAGTGATCTAACGGTACACAGGAGTCTGTGCAGCATAACACGCGGCTACCGGGGTGACGGGGCAACTGGTGTGGAGGTGCCTGGCACCCCCCTATGTGCCCCTATTTGGCCCAGAGGATGACCATGGGCCGACAGCTGGCACCTGGGCTGTCTGTCCACTTTGGACATAAAAACCCCAGTTCGCAATTTGCTGTTCTTCCAGGGTAAGAAGCTGGGCGCCGCCACTCAGGGATGACCTCGATAGCTTCAAGGCCAATGGCCCAGATTGTTTTGTGTTTAGAACCCATTCCTCTGGACCCTCCTTCAGTACCGTAAGATGGCACCGAGCCCCAGAAGGACAGGAGCAGGAGACAGGGGCCGTGTGGCAGGGGCCATGAGGTTTGTCCAGAGTCACTGCTGCCTCTGGAGCAAGGGGCTATCATGGGGACAAGCCAAGGGCGTTTGATTGCCAAGGGACTTACTCTCCTGGGCCTCAGGTTTCCCATGTGTAAGGGAACAGGGATGGTAGCTGCCTTCCTGCTCTGAAGAAGCAGCGCCCCCTGGGGGCCTCTGTTCTCTTTGCAGCCCCCTTCCCCATCCTGGTGGGGCCACACTGACCTCGGAGCCTGGCCTCAGGGTTCTGGTGCTCAAACACTTCCGAGAGCTCTTCCGCAAAGCTGCTGTGTGGCTGCTGCTGCTGCTTCGGCGGCTCCTGGGCCCGCTCCTTGGCACCTGGTGGGAGGGGACAAAGGAAGGTCCCATGTGGTGGAGCCCTGACATATCTGTCCATGACACCAAAGGCCTCCCTCGAGGTCCAGGCTCTTAGCTGGAGCTCATCAGGCCACACCATCCCTCTGAATCAGTGTCCCCGGGGGGAAACGAAAAGTTCTCGTGCCTTAGAGAGCAATAAAGACCCAAAATGGAACAGACAGGAGCAGTGAGGGACCCTCAGGACCCAGGACCCTACAGCAACCCTGGACTCCTCATGGGTGCTCTTTATTCAAGCAACCCCTACTGCTCTGAAACCCCAAGTCTGGTGCCAGGAGAAGGTGGGTGCTACGCCAGCCTTCAAACCCAGGGCTGTACCTACCCCATGGTCCAGAGTCCCTCTGCCTGCAGCGGCCCCTGCTGCCACTGCTGCTGTCTTGAGTGTCCTGTCTTGAGAGCTCTGTCTGCCTCAGGACACAGCTCTGCAGCTGTGGGTTCACTGTAGGCAGCTAGGAAGTGTGCCCAACCCAGCTACAGTGGGCTCCAGGCCTTTCCCGGCCATGCCCTTGGGCAACATGGGCTCCCCAAGGCTCAGGTGCTCATGTATAAGCAGACTTGTGGGAGATGTTAAGGCAGAGGTCCCTGTGCAAGGATATTACACAGAACCCAGGAGGGAATAGAGTGCCAGCCAAAGATGGCTGAAGACACACCCAGTGCCCTCACAACGAAAAACAGCCCCCTGTGCACTGGATGCTGGCTAATATTAGATACACACGTGCGAGGATAAAGGGTGAGGTGCATTCCTTCCTAAGAGTCTCTGTTGAAATACTTAATTATTTAAATGGAATACCCGTCTGATACTGACCTTTACATGTATCATTAACCTATGTTTTGCTAAAAAGCACCACCCTGGAGACTGGAATTCCTGAGCTCCAGCCCTGCTTCAACCCTGGCTACCCCCTGAGGAAAGAGGCCACGCTTACGGGGCCAAACCTGGCATGGGGTCGGGATGGGGGTTAGCGGTACATGCCTGCAATCCTAGGACTCAAAAGGCTGAGGCAGGAGGACTGCAGATTCAAGCACAGTGTGGGCTATGCAATGATATCCTGTTTCAAAACAAACACAAAGCCAGGACAAAACTGATTATCACAACCCCAGCACCCCCATCAGCCCCTGTATGCCAGGGCATACCATGAATAGGCCATGGATTTGGGGGCTTGGGTTTCAGTTAGTGGAGTGCTTGCCCAGCACGCATGAAACCTTGGGTTCCATTTTCAGGACCACATAAAACAGTGTGGTTGCCCAGCACTCTGGAGTTGAAGGGTTGGAGGACCTAAAGTTCAAGGCAGCCTGGGTTGCATAAGAGACCCTGTCTCAAAAGTAAATAAAGGAAACACTGAAGGTTGGTGTTTATTGCCAAGACAGACCAGCCGGTAAGAGAAAAGGGGCAAGCAGAGGTGCTGGGGTTAATTTTGCTTGCCTTTCCCCCAAATCTGTCTCTGTTTTCATACACAGCCTCAGGATGGCCTAGGTTTGAGCTGGGCAAAGGTGAGAGATTCGTGCACAAGGCCCCGTGGTCCTCTCCCACAAGCAGGGCGGCTTTCCTCAAGAGGCAGCAAGGGCAGAAGTGGGCCTGTGACACAGGAGTTCCAGGTCTCCAGGGTGGAGCTTCACCCTCCCTCAAACCAGGAAGTAGCTGGGGTCGGGGAGGTGAGATAAAAGCCTAACTTTCCATGCTGGCCCGACGTCCAGCAAGCAGATCCTCAATGCTGTGAGCCCTCGGCCTCACACTCGTGTCTGAAAAGTGTCTGTGATCTTTCTTTCTTTCTTTCTTTCTTTCTTTCTTTCTTTCTTTCTTTCTTTCTTTCTTCCTTTCTTCCTTTCTTCCTTTCTTCCTTTCTTTTCTTCTTTTTTGGCTTTTCGAAACAGGGTTTCTCTGTGTAACCTTGGCTGTCCTAGAACTCGCTCTGTAGACCAGGATGGCCTGGAACTCACAGATGTCCACCTGCCTCTGCCTCTGCCTCTAAAATGCTGGGATTAAAAGTGTGCACCATTGTCTGTCTGTGGATTTTCTTAATTCAGTGGGAAAAGTCGCCTCTCAGTCTAAAACACACCATGAGTCTGGTCTGTGTTTAGAGGCAAACAAGACCTTGCCTCCCCCATTCCCCAGAGAGCAAAAAGTCACACGGAGGTGAGAGCCTTCTCTTCTTGTGGACTCCTCCTGGCATGCCTGCATGACTGCCCTCTGGAGGCCGAGGAGTGTCAACAGAGCTCCTTCTGCTCTTAACAAGGCCTGCTCACTGTGTGACCTTGGGGAAATCACTGCGCCTCTCTGAGCCTCGATCTCTTCAGTTTAGACAGTGGGGCCAGGCACGGAGGACCTTTCTGCTCTGGAAGTGAGTATGCTCAACCCCCAACCCCGGTCCTCTCACGCTCTGTTGCTGGCTTTCTCCCGGGAGTGTGTGCGGTGCTGAAATACCTTGGAGAGCCAGGTCTTGGAGTTCCTTCAGCAGATTCTGGTGTCGCAGGATGGAAAGGATCCTCTCATCTGTGGAAAGAAAGCCCGGTTATGGGTGGCTTCCAGAGGACAGCCCTGGGCAGAGGGATTAGTGTGGACACTTTCAGCTGAGCTCCAGCGTTTATTCTGGAAACTCAGCACCAGGAGGCGGTGGCCAAGCCTGGAGCTTGGTAGAACACTTTGGAAATGAGGTCCTCGTTTCCAAGATGTCAGTCACCTTCCTACTGCAGCGGAAAGGTCACCAGCTGACTCCATGCCCAGCCTCCAAGGAAGGGCTTCGGACTTCGGACTCCAGTGCGTGTGTAAATGCTTGCCACTTCCACGCTGTCTGTCCTGTCTCTTCCTTCTTCCTCATTTTCTACATGCATGCTCCAGCCCAGTTTATTCTGCCCAGGATTCTAACTGCCACCTGTCCCCTCTGACAGTCTTCAAGCCTCAGGGTCCCCTGAGCAGTCACTTCTCCGTGTGTTCCCCAGATTCCAGCACTGACCAGGGTACGGGGCACCGACTGCTGGATGAGATGGTTAAGCCTGGGAGGGGCTGCCCGCCCACATCCTGGTCCCCCGGTCCCTCCTAGCCTCTGGCTCCTACCTCCTTGGAGGGTCTCCAGACATTCTGGGCTGACAGGCATCGGGCTGGGCTTGGACAGCGAGTCAGAGATGACCTCCACGACACACTTCATCACCTGGGAGACAGCAAGGCGGGCCGTGGCTGGTGTGAATATGGAACTCAGTCCCCAAGGTGCCGGGGCAACTTTCCCAGGAGGGCAGAAAAGCATTTGTGTCATCTGCAAGGGGTCACGGGGCCCAGATCTGCTTCCTTAGCCAGACTACAGATCCATGGAAACAGAACACACACAGTCCAATTACATGGGCATATCAGTGTGTGCCTCAAGGGGACCACTGTTGAGGGAGGGGTGGTTCTCCAAGATGGTGCTGCCTCTGAGACCTAAGAGGACCTCTTGCAAAGGGCTGGGGTCTAGCAGATGTCAAAGGACCAGCTCCTCCAGGCTGCCCAGTGAGGAACACAAAACCGCCTGGGCTCACGCTTGCCAGAAACAGGACCACGTCCCCATTCTGCAGCCACACTGTGTGTTTCCACATCATCCCACGGGAAGAATCCCCTGGCTGGATGTGGGATACCAGGCCAACAAGACATCTCTCTGAATGTTTTATCCAGCCCCAGTGAGGTTCGGCAGGCAGCGAAGCACCCAGCAGGTGCACGTTTCCTGAAGATGGTGCTCGAGGTTGCTGTGTGATTTTAAGCAAGTGACTTAGTCTCTCTGAGCCTTCAACAACTCATCTGTAAAGCGGGAGTGAGAACGTCTACCCAAAGGAAGACACTATCCAGCGTGCGGGGGTGGGGGGGGCGGGGGAGACTGCAGCATCACCCCTACTCCCACAGCCTGCAGCTGGGTGGAGGAGCAGAAGGTGCTAGACATGTGTCAGGCAACCCAGGCAGGGAGTGAAGGTGTGGGAGGCTGTGTCTATCCAATCCACGGTTCCAGGATAGCACGCTGGCAAAGGCTGTCAGGGTGTGTAGTCATAACAACACCAGAGAGAGCATTCGGGCCTTCCCCAGCGGCTGGTAACCAGACCCATGCTGCCATACTGTTGGGAGTGGATCTGACAAGCAGCTCCTAGAAGCAGGTACCCTCTCTGCCCAACACCAGACTTTGTACAGCGAACACCTGGCAACCACCATCCTTTGAGCCTCTGAGAGGAAACAGGAGTTGGGCAGGGGCCTTAAGAATGCTGGGGATGTGGGCGTTGTGCACGTCTTTAATACCAGCACTAGGGAGGCAGAGGCAGGTGGGTTTCTCTGAGTTCAAGGCCAGCCTAGTCTACATAATGAGTTTCAGGACAGCCAGAGGGCTACATAGAGAAACCCTAGCCCAAAAAGAAGGAAGGAAAGAAGGAAGGAAGGAAGGAAGGAAGGAAGGAAGGAAAGAAAGAAGGAAAGAAAGAAAGAGAAAAAACACAAACGAAAGAAAAAAGGATACCCAGGAAATAAAAAGGAAGGCTCAGCTGGGCAATGGCAGTGCACATTTTTAATCCCAGCACTTGGGAGGCAAAGGGAGGCAGACCTCTGTGAGTTCGAGGCCAGCTTGGTCTACAGAGCAGGTTCCAGGACAGCCAGGGATATACAAAGAAACCCTGTCTTGGAAAACAAAAAGGGGGGGCAGGGGGAAGGCTCTAGAAATATCAGTGAAAAGAGCCCCCTGAGTGCCTGGGTCTTCACCCCATGAATCCTACTCTTTCATTATAGGGATAAAGGGACACTTTATCCCTTTGAGGTAATTGGATTTATCCCTAGAGAAATTGAATTGTCCAAGGTTGCACAGCTAGAATGAGTGGTGAAAACTTAAACCCTGGCCCATGTACACTTCAATTCAACAAATAAGTGGCGAGTTCTCTTTGACACCAGGCCGTGGCCTCCCACAGAAGACGGCCTTCGGAACATGGAGAACAGGACTCTCTGATGCTCGGGTGAAGAACATCCCTGGCTCTGATGTGAACGAAGTCTGTGCCTCTGATACGGCTTCTATCTTACTGCCAGAGGAAGCCCCGGGCAGAGGGTAGGGGAAGAGGGTAAGCCCCAGCCAGCAGGTCTGCGGACACCTATGACAGGAGAAGCCATGGTCCCAGCTCAGAGCAGTGTCCAGGGTCCCAGGACCCAGCAGGTGAGACAGGGGCCCCTTGGGAAGTCACTGTAGCTGGACAGCAGGGGAAGCTAGAGACCTTTGACGCCTTCTTGTGTAAGCCGCTGCAGTGCTGGCTTTTGGCTCTACGCCAGACTTCTTCCTGCAGCTGCCTGAGGACTGGCCATGAGGTGTCCACCGGGCATCCTCCCTCTCCCAGGGCACCCAACATTTCTTCTTACCTTGGTGTCCCCTTTTGTCATGGGGCTGTTCACAGGGAGGGCAAAGACTAGAGAGAGAGAGAGAGAGAGAGAGAGAGACTGAGTGAATGGGTGAGTGAGTCTGAAATTGCTGACTGGGGCTATCTATCCCTCTGCACCCAGGGAAGGGAAGCCCAGTCCTTCCCCACAGGGGGCTAAAGGAACCCACTCACCCAATGCTTCCCCTCAAAACGATCCCCACCCAAAACCCCAAATAAATTGGCAGCAACTGATTCTGCTTTCCCTCGGTGCTGTCCCAGGGGGGGAAGCCCTCAGAGGCTGCCCTGAAGAGCCTCAACCCTTCCCCACGGGAGGAGGGCGGGGGCAGAGCTGAAATCAAGTTCAATGAAAACAAGGCCAGCCATGTAGTGGGACTGGGGTAGGAACAGAAGCAGGCAAGGGGAGAACCCCCAGAGGTGGCGGGAAGGAGCTGGGGTGAGGGCAGAGATCAAGGGCAGACTGCAGGGTGGAAGGACAGGAGATGGGTTGGGGAGCCAGTGGCGGTCCCCTCTCTCCACCAGTGACCTTGGGCAGCGTGGAGGCCGGACACTGGTGGGTGATGTGCGGTGGGGGGGGAGGGAAGTGGGAGTGGGCTGCCCCGCGGGGTTGGGTCAGGCTCTCCAGTCCCTCCGGGTGTGGTAGGAGGCCACGTTAGGGGTCTACAGGGAGCGCCCAGAGGGTGCTGTCCGTGGTGCTGAAGCCTCGGGAGCCGCAGGAACCCTGAGGCAGGGGATTGGGACCCCGCTCACCTTGCCCGGCGCACAGCAGAAGCGCCACGACCGCAGCGGAGCGCATTGCGAGCCGGGTGGTGAGGAAAGGGTGGACGCGCTGCTGCAGGAGGATGGCGGGAGTGGGTCTGTGGTCTGGCCACGGGAGCTCTGCACCAGCGAGAGCGCTGCGGTAGAGGCGGCGACGGTGGTGGTGGTGGTGGTGGCGGCGGCGGCGGCAGGAGCAATGCTATACCCCACTTTTATACACACGCACACACCCGCGCGCTCACACGCACACACACGCGCACACCCAGGAAATTACGTCATAGGACCGCCCCCTGCGCCCTTTTCCCACCTTCGGGGACCGGCCCCACCTGCAGCCTCACCCCGGGCTGCCTCCGTCCTGCTCCTGGCTTGGTGACTGTAAAGAGCGTCCAGCTTCCGAAGGGGGCACAGCTGAACCTACTGTCAATTCCCTGTGTGGCCGTGGGCAAGTCACTCCTGTCTCCCAGCCTCGCTCTCCTTCCCTATTCCCCTCTCCAGGCAAAAGCTGACTTTTCCTCTACTTGTGGCACTTTTCTCTTGATTTCACTGGCGGGAGGCACGCTCCAGAACTCCCTGGCATATCCAGTGGGTCCCGCAGAAGCCTCCCGACCCTGCCTAAGCGAGGCCCCTCTTTTTCACAACACACTTTTGTGCCTCACATTCTATCAGTGTCTCGGCGCTGAGAGCTGCTCACTGACAGCCAGTGACTTCCCACTTGGCCAGTGTGTGGACTGAAGAAGGTTCAGCCCACACATGGATGAGTCCTGGGTCCACAGCTCTCAAAGGGCAGGTGGGGCAGCAGTGGGAGGCAGTTTCCCCCATCAAGCTAAACCGGAAGCGGTCAGTCCTAGTCCAGCACCCCAGGGCCACCTCTCCTCCATCAGTCGAACCTTCTTAAATGGTTGGGTGCAAGTCTGCTTCCTGGTTGGTTTTCCTTCACCCCACCCCCAGCTCTACACTCACCCTTTGGACCACATGGGAAGCCGTCTGTGGCCTACACCCAGTGCCATGGTGAATCTGGTATCTGGGTGACAGTTTGGCGCTGGCTGGCATCCCTCAGAGCCTTTCCTTCCTGTCCCCACCTGCTGCTGCTCTTTCCTGCTTCCTGCCCACACCCCCCGCCTACTTGTGCCTCTAAAGGAGAGACTGCTTTGCATGTATTCATTCAACAACATGTGTTAAGCATCGACACAGGCTTAGAACACCTCAGAGCACCCACTCAGCTGTGTTAGATGATGAAGTTACAGCGGTAAACAAAGCAGCAAGACCAACCCTTACAGAATCCCCTTCCAGAGAGTGAAAGACTCAAGGTGCCCAGTATTTTGGGTGGTAGTCAGGCTAAGGACAAAACTCAGAGAAGGGGGCAGAGTTGTAGAGAGGGACAGGAAAATATTAAAGAGGATGGCTTTGAGCGGCCCTGGCAGGAGGTGGTGTTTGCAAAGGCGATGGAGTGGGCCAGCGCCTGTCCTGAGGGAGGGCTTTCTTTCCAGGAGAGGGAGCAGCCAAACGTCCTGAAGGAGGAAGGCTTCCGGCCCATTTAAGGAACAGCAAGTGGGTGGACACACTGGGCTCCCAGAGCCCTGGGGGAAGAATAGCACCCATCTCAGCTCACAGTTAGAAGTATGGGCGATCCCTCACAGCTGCTCCCCCCAGGGCAAGCACCAGCAATTTTAAGGCATTCATTCTGCATCGAGTCATCTCCAGTTACTTAATACTAGTTCCTAGAGAAGGACTCCAGCTGAGCGTTGAGAGAAAAAGTGTTTCAGGTTCTAGGACATGAGGTCATTGTGGTCGCGTGCAAGCTCCTAACGTGCTTTCCAAAACATCATTTCATAAATACTAGGTGCAGGCAGGCATGGTGGCACGCACTTTTAATTCCAGAACTTGGGAGGCAGAGGCCGGCGGATCTCTGAGTTCGATTCCAGCCTGGTCCACATAGTGAGTTCCAGGACAGACAGAGCTACATAGTGAGACCCTGTCTCAATTAATTAATTTGTGCTATGTGCATCATGGCCAGCATCATCCCAGGCACCCTCCATGGGTCACAATGTAGGTGTGCTGGCTGCTTCATTTTTATATCACATAAAATATAAATGTAGTTTAATATAACGTATGAATGGCAGATGTACTGGGAGCCAAAGGCCACCACCAGTTTCATGTCCATCTCCCAGCCCAGCTTCTTCTGATTGGTGGAATGATTTGAGGAGGGCTTCCAGTAACATCACCATCACGCTCAAGAAGGAAGCCCTGATTCTCACGCTGCAGTCTGCTTCAAGAGTGCAGACTTTATCAAGAGCATACACTTGACCGATAGTATACCTTTAAGTGATGGCACCTTACCAGTAGAGTACTTCATCAATGGCACACACTATCAATAGCACACTATCGGTAAGGTACTTTAGCAATCGAATTTTACATTAATAACCAACTTAACCAATACCTTAGGTTATCAATAGCACACTGTCGATAGTGCACACTTTATCAATCTTTTGTCTACCTCCTCCCTTTCCCACATGCCCTCCATTCCTGTCTCTCTTTCTCACCTCTCTCCCAGGGATCCCTAATAAATGGAATCCTCATCTCGGGAACCCAAGTTTAAATGCTGGTCAACGCCAGCTTTGTTTCTGAGGTGTGGGTGGCCTGACAGTACCCTGGTCCTTTAACAGTCTTTGGTCCTGGTAACTGCATGGAGCTGGGGCCTTTTGAGACTCCCTGCCAGGCCACAGGTGTTTCTTTCCCCTCCTCACTGACTCTGGGGCTTGACTGTCTCTTGGTGATTATGTGATTAAAGGTCTTAGGATGCTTCTCTCTACACAAGTGTCTTATCAACACTTGGCTATTCCAGTGCCTCTGACCAGGATGCTGAACAGTGACCATGGGATGTGGGCGAGTCCAGTGGGTTAGGGATTAACAAGGGTTTCTCGTTGCCAATCCTGAAGGACAGAATGAGGTGGTGGGGTGGGCCCAACATAGAGTCACCCGAAGCTTCTACCACTCCCTGCGGCGGCACTCACTAGCCGCTGTCCCGCGTTCTTCCACAAGAAGACAAATGGCATTTCTATGACTGCTCTGAGTATCCACATTTGGTGTGCAGGCTTGGAGGTGAAGTTCAGAGAAGGCACCAAAATACCACACCACATAGCTGGTACTTGATAGGTAGGGCTGTGCACAGGCTAGAGCCCCAAAGCTGCAGTATAGATGTTTGTTGCTTTTGTACAAAGAGAGAGAGAGAGAGAGCTAATCTAGTGCCCCAGAAGAAGAAATTGAGACTCAGGAATGGGCAGTCCCATGGCCCGAGTCACACAGCATAACAACAGCAGGGTAGAGTGAGAGCCAAGTCCTTGGGTCTTCCTTTGTGGACGAGGCTGCCCAGCCTCCTTCCTGAGGTTGGGGGTGGGGGGAGCTGGAGCATGGGATGTTGCCAGACCTTTCCCAGAGGTTCAGTGGCCTGGAAGGGGCTTGTTCTGAGCAAGCCCCTTTGTTATGGACTCTCTTTTCAATTAGTTCTACCAAGATTATTTAGAACTGAACGAGGCCTGGAGTATGCTGATGTGGAAGGAAGGCCAGAGCTCTGCCTTCTTGGAGCTTTGCTAAACTTCAGAGACAGACAGCGAGCGATGAGTTGGGGCAACGAAGCACTTTAGATAAGTTAGAAGGCCCTGGTGGCTGGGGGAAAAGGAGAGCCCTGGACAAAGTAAGGAGCCTTGGATAACATGGAAATGGGATAGGCGGGCCTTCTGGTGGTGGTAACTTGAGTAAGGACTGGCAGGAACTGGGAGTGAAAGATGTATAACACATGAAAGAACATTCGAGGAACAGCTCATACAGAAGCCCCAGGGCAGACATATACCTAAGCAGGTGTGAGAAAGAGAGGAAAAAGGAAACCAATGTGACTAGCAGGGAGGGAGCCCAGTGGTGGGTGGCAGAGGGGAGACGGTGCTGAGCACCCTTCCACCCTCATCCCTAGGCTGGACCACTGCCACCACCTGCCCTCAGTGGCTAAAGAAGCCCTTTGAGTACCATCTGATGCTAGGTAATGATGGGCCTCTCTGGCTGTGGCTCAGGGTATCTTCCTGCTGATGGGCTGTCAGAGGTCCTGAGAGGAACAGCCCTGCCAGTGCCCCAGGGAAAGTGGCAGCTGCTTATCTGGCAGTAGGTCCTGGCATTGGGCAGAGTCAATACGCTCTGGGCCCTGCTTACAAAATCATGTTTTCCAAACACAGGGCCCCACCAAGCCCCTTATCAGGCCTCAGGGTGGAAAAGCTCTGTTGCCTGGCAATGAGGCTTTATCTGTGAGGTGTGAACCAAGGACTGTGTGAGGTGGTTTCATTAGATCTCCTCCCATCTGTCTCTGCAAACAGCCCTGGGGGCCTCCAATTAACGATTTGCCTTCTTTCTGTGTTACATGTTTGCTTTCATCTAATAAAGCAGTTCACCGGTCTCCTCAGCAGGTGGATGATGGCCTTAGCGGGGCCCCAGACTGGGTGGAGGTGGCAGAGGGAAGTGCCCCATAAACCAGACTCTAGACCCTGAGGTTGCCTCATAAAGGACGTCGAGCTGTAGCAAGCAGGCTAGCAAAAAGATTCAAACCCGGAGAGCTTGGAGACGGCAAGACTCACCCCTCCCCCACCCCGCCTCCCGGTCGTCTTTCTAGTCTGTGTGCGCAAAGCTTGCTCGCCAGCAAGCATCTCCCTCTGGAATTAGATTATGAGCTTCTGCAGCCAAAGCAAAGTCGCCTGAGGGAGGGTCCTCAGGGACCCTGGACGGGAGATTTGGGTGGGACTGTGTTCTGACAGGCAAGCCCCAAGGTCTTGCTGCAGGTTTGCTTCGGAGCATGCGAGGTCATGCGGGGAGGAGCCTACTGCTGAGCTCTCGGAGAGTCAAATCTAGTCCGGGTGCTCGGCGCGTCGCTGTCCGCGGTGCTGAAGCACTCATCCTTCTTGGACCTCCTGGCTTTGACGGGGGGCTTAAGTAACAAATCGCAGGGATGGCAACATTAAGATACTATGCTCTTCTAATGGCTTAAACTTAATAAACAAACAAATAAGTAAGTAAGTAAATAGCCAAGACAGCATAATTAGGGCTATTTTTCTTTCCTCAACAATTTGTGAAGTTTTATCAAACTCCCAACAGTTTTCACCTCTGAGAAACAGAAGCCTTAGAGGAACTATTTTCTCCTCATCATGCCCCTTACAGCGATGATTTTGTTGTTGTTGTTGTTCTAAAAACTCTGCTTTCTCTACAGGAAAGTCATTGGTACTTTTGAGATGGGGCCCCAAATGTAGCCTGGGTTGGCTTCAGACTTGCTATATCGAAGAAGCTGGCCTTGAACTACTGATCCTCTTACCTCCACCTCAAATGCTGAAATTACAGATACATGCCCCCATGTCCCCTCACCCCCGTGTTCACTCTAGTAGTCAAAGCTTCCAGTCTTTTACTAAGATTTTTGATGTGTGTTTTGAGTTAGATTTTTTGTACAGGGTGAGAGATGAGGTTCTGGTTTCAGTCTTTTACATATGGGTACCCAAGCTATCCAGAACTGTTTGTTAAGGAGGATGTTTTATTCTCCAGCACATGTGCATGGGTGTTCAGGTTTCTTTCTGAGTTTTCTTTTTCATTCCGTGTGTCTGTGAGTCCGATTTGATGTGAGTACCGTGCTATTTTACCTAAAGTGGCTCTGTAGGTTGCTGCTCTTGAGATAGAGTCTTTTCATGTTGCTCAGGCTGGCTTTGAATTCAAGACCCTCCTGCTTCAGCTTTGCAAGTGCAGGGATGACAAGCAGGGCCCACCACACCTGGTTGCATTATCACCTTTGCATTGTTAAAAACAAACAAACAAACAAGCAACAACAAAAACATTGTCCCAGCCCTACCTCATCCTGGCTAGCTGACTTTTGAAAAGTCAGTTCACCATTACAGTTTTTTTTCCTTTTATAATGGTGAAAACATCCAGGTATGTAATCACTGCACCTGTGATGCCGAGGAAGAAAGATCTTGAGTTTGACTCCATGTTGGGCTATCTGGTAGGATTCTATCTCACAAAATGGCAGATGCAATGAAAGAGATTTGGACTGGATTATCTCCAGATTCCTTTCTTTGGTAAAATGTCCTCTGGTTCCCTGGCCTCACTTCCCACACCTCTTCCTCATGAGAAAATCAGGGGCACTTGAGAGATGACTCAGCAGTTACCTACTGGGGCTAGGCATGGTGGTGTACACCTTTAATTCCACCACTGGGGAGGCAGAGCCAGGAGGATCTCTGTGAGGTCCAGGCCAGCCTGGTCTACAGAGTAAGTTCCAGGAAAGCCACACTAAGTAGAGAGATCTTATCTCAAAAAAAAAAAAAGAAAGAAAAAAACAGAAAGAGAGAGAAAGAGAGACAGAGACAGACAGAGCACTTGCTGCTCTTGCAGAGGAGACTGGTTCAGTTCCTAGCATCCACATGGAAGCTCACAATCACCTGTAATTTCAGTTCTAAAAGATCCAATCCAGATTCGTGTACTGCAAGCAGGAAGCTTGAGACAATGAGTCTGAGTTAGCCTTAGAATTGGGGAGGTCGCCACTTTGGATGGCCCCAGAAAGCTTCAGCTGCTGTCCCCATTGATGAGGGAACCCAAAGAAGCCAAGTGTTCCCTCCCTTCAGCTCTGGGACACATGGGTCAGTTCTAGTGTCAAGATAGGGAGCTCATAACCCTAATCCTGGCTCCCTGTCCCTGAGACTGTGAATGCTAATAAATAATACATACTAAAGTAGGGACAGTGGCAATGAGAGGTCAAAGACATTTTATACAAAGGGAATACTGAGTCTCGGGTGCATTTGTCCTGGAATCACAGGCATGGAAAGTTCGTTGGGAGGTCACCTGTCCCTTATAGTTCTCACATAACAAGGAGAGAGAATGAGAGCATGTACAGAGAACTCTAGGGCTCCCCAAGCCCCGCCCCGCATCCCAGCTAAGGACAGATGGGTGGAGAATGACGCACAGGCATTGCTCTGAGTGGGGCTAATGCTGCAGCCTAAAACACACTTCTTCAAGCCTTTGGGCTCAGTTCCCTAATCTGTTTGGAATTCATGTTCCTCATCTCGTAGAGGGGCTTTGGCGAGAAGAACACTCAAGTCGGCTCAGCAACCGCCGGCTATTTCCCTCGCCCACCATTAGCACACCTATTTACCTGCACACCTGGTGCTTGGTGCTGAGCCTCTAGCCACAGCTTTTCTTCTCATGTTGGGGAGAGCCTATGGAAGGTGCTTAAGCCGTAGGGTTCTCAGGGAGGCAGGGTCTCCCTTGCCCAAGCCCTCGGAGGAAGATGAGGGGGAAGAAGGGCAATGATGAAGCCAGAAAAGAAGGGTGGGCGAGCAAGTAAGCGATGAGTGAAAAGTGTTAGCTTGATCTCCGCCGAGACACTTGGAATTAAAAGAAGCCAATTCATGTTGGCAGTCTGAATCAGGAAATCTGAACCCAGATATCCAGTAAATGTGCACACGTAAGCATGTAAGATGTCGTTATAGCATTGTTTGTAAAAGTCCCCAAGTGAAAAGCACCCAATGTTCACGTACTGAGGGGTAATGAGTACCATTAACTTACACACACAGTAGATTATGGTACAGACATTTGAACTGATGCTATAGGATTTTTATCAACATGGAAAAACCTCATGATATGTGACTAAGTGGAGAACATATGTCTGATATGACTTCCCACATACATGTATGCATGAAAAGTGTCTGAAGGCATATGCCATATTAATAGCAGCTATTTAAGATACTGGGCTTTAGCCAGGCATGGTGGCACACAGCTGTGATCCCAGCACTCTGGGAGGCAGAAGCAGATGGATCACCGTGAGTTCAAGGCCAGCCTGGTTTACAAAATCAGTCCAGGACAGCCAGGGCTACACACAGAAACCCTGTCTCAAAAAAAATAAAAAAATAAAAAAAAATACTGGGCTTTTCAATGTTTGTTTCTATTTCTTTACACTTCGTGGTATTTATGAAGTAACTTTTTTAGTGGAGCTAAAATTTCCTTTCAAAAGTTGTCACACAGTAAAGTGTCTCAGCAGTAGTGGTCATCAGGAAAGTGCAAATTGAAAAGAGTTATCATTGCACAGTGGTGGGGGTGAGTGAAGAGCCAGGCAGTGCCAAGCGTTGGCGACTGGACGACGTAATCTGATCCATCCTTGTTGGTGGGAATGTAAGATGGTGCAGCCATTTTGGAAACTGATAACAGCATCTTTAAAAATTAAGCATATGTGGGTGGGCATGACAGACTGCCTCTAATCCCAGTGCTCAGAGGTGCGGACAGAGTCCCTGGAGGAAGTTGCTTAGCTAGACTAGTCAGTATTTGTGAGCTCCATGTTCAGTTGAGAGACGCCTCCGTGAGAAACTGCAGAGAAAGAGCAAAGAAGAGTCTTGGCATCAACTTTGGGTGGGTGAGCGCACACACACACACACAGGCATGCACACATGACATTCATACACATGTACATGTACACATGCATTCACACACATGGAATTACACACATGTACCATACACATGAAAAAAGAATTTGTTTTTAAAAAATTAAGCATATGCCTCCATGAGCCTCCATATATAGCCACGCCTAAGGGAGCAAAGGCTTTAAAAATAAACTTGTACATAAATGCTCACAAGCACTTTATTAGTTAACCTTTGCCCTCCCCAAAAACATGCAATGGGCGTGGTGTGCACACTGGTAATCCCAATGCTTGAGAGGCAGAGGCAGAAGGATCAGAAGGGTTCAAGGCCAGCCTGGGTGACATGCTTGTCTCAAGCAAATGAACCAACCAAATGTGGGCAAAGCAAGTATCTACCAACAGAGAAGTGGGAAAACAGGGTGCAGCTTTCCCCATATAATTGGACCCTGCTGAGCAGTAAGAAGAATCAGGATCTCAGCTCTCAGGAGGCTAACTAGGAAAACTGAAGTTTAAGGCCAGCTTGGGCTACAAAGCAAGGCCTCGTCTCAGGACAGAAACTAAAACAGCAAGAGCAGGACAAAAGCAAACGAGGCAAACAAACAAAGGAGGCGCTGTGTCGTGTCCAAGCACAGTTTTGATTGCAGTGCCCAGACACGCCTGTGTGAAACCTTTCCAAACCGTACAGCTTAACCGTGCCCAAATGTGTGGCAACAAGGTTGCTGTCATTTTCAAAGCCACTGCTGGGAAACTGGGATTCGAGGTGAGAGTCTCCGAGCTTCAGGTTGATCATTCTAGGAGAAAGCTACTGTTCCTACCTGACTCCCTCAGAACCTGAGCTCCGGTGAGGTTGAGCACTAGTGCTGAGGTCAAAGGGCCACTTAGTGCAGAGCCTGTAACAAAATTCAGGCTCTTTCTCTAGATCTGATGTGCGCGCGCGCGCGCGCACACACACACACACACAGACACACACACACACAGACACACACAGCTCCTGGCTGTGCTCCCAGGAGCCACCAGAACCTTTCAGCACACCATGAGCTGAGGGACAGGGTGTCCTTTCACCTGGAGATGCAATCTCACATCCTCCCCTCCCCTCCTCTGGAGGCAGAGCTTCAGCCTGCCTTGCAGCTGAACTGTGGAAAAGCCCGGTTCACAGGAGAGTGAGATAAGGGAAAAAACAGTTGCCCAATGACGCTGTATCTGCTGAGGGAAGGGCAGCCTTGCTGGGGGTTCCTGTCCCTGCCCACAGTGCTATGAGGAGCCCAGCTCTTCTGGGGCCAACATCCCTGGAGAGCACTAGGACAAAGAGGCATAGTAGAAGAGAGAAAAGTTGGAAGATAGGCCAGGCATGATGGCACTTGCCTGTAATCCCAGAACTCTAAGATGCAGAGGCAGGTGATGTCTGTGAGTTCGAAGCCAGCCTGGTCTACAAAAATGAGTCCAGGACAGCCAAGGCTATACAAAAAAAAAAAAAAAAAAAAAAAACTGTCTCGAAAAACAACAAGAAAGTTGGAAGATAGTAGAGATTAGGTTAGATTAGATCTCCCTGCTGGCCCTTAGAAGGGCCAGGTTTCTGTCCCCTGTGTCCTGCTCCAGCTCTGGACACCCACAAGGGGTCAAAGTCAGAGCAGAGCAGATAACAAAAGGCAAACTTGTGGGCTCTACCTGTAGCAGAGGGGTGGGGGGTGTCAGAGTCCCGCTGTGAAATGATTAGTGCCGCAATGACCTGCACAAGGCCCAGTTAACACTAACCCACCACCACTATCATCACAATTCCCTGCCCGTTCACTTTCTTCTTACACCGTACAAACCAAGGACAGGACGGGACAAGGTGAACTGACGCAGGAGCCTGGAGCCGTGAGGGTGGATGGGAGAAGGAGATTGGAACTTGTGGGCCAGCTTCACATACAGGGTACCTACTGCACCCCAGGTATGAGCCAGCCTTCGTCATTCAGCCCCCACAACTACCCACCAAGAACATGAGGTCTCACCTCACTGGCAGTTGCTGCTTCCCAGCAGTCGCTGGACGCTTGGCCTCTGAAGGTCTGTGAAACAGGCCTTGCTTCATTTTGGAGACAGAGGGAGAAGGTAGGTGCCCTTTGTGCATGACCGGGGAGCAGGGCCCCTGCGCTCCCTCCTATGCTCAACACAGAGAAAACCTACTTCAGGTATCAATAGTCAGCAGTTTCCATGGACACCAGATCATAATCACTAGACTAAATAAGGGGCAAATGGAGTGTTTATGTCACCTTTTGATGCCATCCACTTCCAACCTTTTATCCACTTGTGTGTAGGAGTGCCTCAATTGGCTCAGTGGCTTTGCTACTGAAGTGCAAAAACTGGAGCAATAATCACGACATCCCAAAGTAACTGTCATTTACTAGGATTTACTATGGGAAAGCCACTCTATGCACCGTCGTCTACTGGATTCCATGCCACGGCCATTTGAGGGAGGCGCCGTCTCTGTCCGCTGAGCAGGTCAAGAGGGCAGAGCTGGAGAAAGGCGTCATCCTAGGAAAAGATGCACAGCACCCGCCTGCTGCATGAGCCACCTGCTTCGCGCTCAGGCCCGAGATGCTCATGCCCCTCTGGACGGGGGCAGTGTCTTAGTTGGCACAGTGATTGCTTTGCCAGCACGAGGACCCGAGTTTGACCCTCCCCCAGAACCCATGTTTTTAAAAAGCTGGGTGTGGTGGTGTGTGCTTAGAGTCCTGGTGCTGGGGAGGTGGAGCCCTGGGCTCTCCAGCCCAGCCAACTTGGTAAATCCCAAGCTAGTAAGTGACGAGGTCTCAGAAAAGCAAGCAGCTGGCTCCCGAGGAACAACACCCAAGGTCATATTCCTGCCTCCACTCACACCACAACACATGTATTCACACCTACACCCACAATGCACCTACATACACATGTCATCTATACACACATATGAACACATACATGAAGTGTGTGACACTCTGGTCTCCACACACGCCTACACCCACATGTACCTACATACACATGTGCCTATATACACACATGAACACACACACACATACATACATACACATTCTCCTGGGGCAGCTTTCCCTGATTCATTCCAGCTTCAATCTTTGTCATCTCTTTGATACAAAGCCTACATGAAAACAAGCAAAGGCCTATGGGCCCAGGGCCCACAAACTAGCTCCAGGCTGGCTCCTGGGCACAGCTGCTCCGCCTGTCCAGAATCAGGGCACTGGTTGCTATTCTAGTGCAGCAAACCCAGCTCCTCATCCAAGGCCCTGTGTAGTCAGGCCCTAAGTGAGGGTCGCAATCGGGGAGGATTTGAGCAGCACCAACAGCCATGCCAGCCATAGCTTGGGTAGAGAGACAAAGGGCCAAAGGGTAAGACCCTGGGCAAGGTTTTGTGGTGACTAGTTTAAATTACTAACTTCGCACAGTCTAGAACCATCTGCGAAGATACTGTCAATGAGGGACTGTCTGGATGAGGTATGATTGTCTCATGGATGTGGGAAGGTCCAGCCTAGGAGTGGGCAGCACCCTGCCCCGGGTTTGGGTCACAAACTTTGGAAGAGCAAAGAAAGTAAGCTGAGCAGCAAGCATGCATGCTTTCTCTCTTTCTTCCACCTTATGTCATGTGTATGGGTGTTTTCTTTGCATGTACATCTGCGCATGTACATGTGTGCAGTAGCCATGAAGGTCAGAAGAGGGTACTGGATTTCCTGGGGCTGGAGTTACAGACAGTTGTGAGCTGCCACTTGGGTGCTGAGAATCAAACCTGGGTCCTGTAGAAGTGTTCTTAACTGCTGAGCCATCTCTCCAGGCCCTCTCTTCCTGCCTTTCACCATGTATGAGATTGGCATCTTCAAGTTCCCTCGTTGGTTCCCAGCCTGGAGCTGCAAGTTTCATAAACACTTTGGCCCTTACGGTTGCTTTTGTCACAGTATTTAATCACAGCAACAAGAAAGGAAATCCGGGCAAGCCATTTCCATTTGTTAAAGCCTTGGGGACAAAGACACGGTTTCCTCCTGACCTCTGCAACCTCAGAGAACCTCACCCAGGAGCTCATAGTTGAGGGGAGATCGTTGCCCCTATCCCCTTCCCTCCCCACACAAGGAGCTCTATAACGCTTTAAGGACAAACAGTCCAATCCAAGGACAGGTGGCCTTTGGGGAGTTGGCAACTTGTGACTCCTTGTGCCCTTTGACATCCCAAAGGATGTTTCTTGACCTTCGCTGCTTCTTCCCCATGCCCCGAGTCCCTGCACTTTCCCAGGCACATACAGTGTGCAACCCTTGCACCAGCCCTTCTTTATCACTTCTCCCAACCTTATGACGTCATCCCTAGAGTGTAAGGACCTTCCGAAGGCACCCTCGCCCAGGCTCTGCCTTTGATTCCCGAATCAGTGAGCTCAGGGGAGCTCACGACCAGAGTCCAGATGAGCCGGTTCAAGTCTGCACTCTGACACACTTCAGGCAAGAGCTGGGAGGGTCTGACCCTCTAGTTCCAGGCACCTCGTTGTATGGAAGGGGATGCCGAGCTCACCTCTGGCAAGGCCAAGATCGCACGATTCACTTGGGTTCTGGTCTAAATGAGACTTGGGGTGGGGTGGGGGTATGGTTAGCGTTATGCCAAGACTGTTTCCAATTTGGGGCTCTTCCACCTGCACCTCACGGCCTCTGTGTGGAAGCTGTGTTGGGGTGGTCTTTTGTTTCCAGAGCTCCAGGGAAGGCTAGGTGTAGCAGGTGCCCAACAGGGCTGTGTCTGTGTCCTCAGGGGTCCTGCCTTCCATGAGAAGCACACCAGAGCCAGCAAACAGCCTCTCTCCCACAGCACCTGGGCCCACCATTGCCATCCGTCCCCACACGTGGATAACTGGTGCCCTGTGCTTACTCTTGGGAACAGAGACTAGAAGAAAATAGTTTTACCGCTGTCATGAGACACTTGCCTCCAATGGCTGAATGAGGCTGGGCAGTTTGTGTGGGAATTCCATGTGGCCTGTGACAGCCGCTGTCTCTTCAGCTTCCGTCCTGCGTCCTTGGGTCCCTCCGATACCAGCTTCAGCCTCTACAGACAGTTCTTATACTTACTAGTGGCTTCCCAACTGGACCTCTCCAGGTCTCAGCTTGCCTGCTTCTGAACTTTCCCTGGTGGAGGGCGGAAGTACGTGTCCAGGGACAATCCTGTCAGGGGCACATGAGTCATGTCCCAGCCTCCCCATCACTGAGCTGTGTACTTCGCACACTTCCACAAGGAGTTCGGAGGAATCAAGACCCTGTTGCCCACATCAGTGACAGCTCAATAACACAACTGGATGGCATGTCCTTCTGTCTCGATGCCTGTTCTTTTGTGTGAGCTTCTAAAGATGGCCTCAAAAACCAAACCAAACCAAACCAAACACCTTGGATCTGAGTCCTTGCCTCAGGTTGTTTCAAAGAGAACACAAACTAGGACCAAGTACGAGCTAGGCGGGCAGACAGCGTATGTGGGAGTGACCCCTACACATGGTGGCTAAGGAGCCAGGAGACCCAAGCTCCCATCTGCCATTGCTGTCTCAGCGGCACCACGCACCAGATGGATGGATACAGGAGAAGGAATGGTGGCAGATGTTATTTTGTCAGCTGTGCAGAAGAGTGTTTGACGTTTTGCTGCTCATCAGTTTCTGGGCATCCATGTCACCCTCTGATGATGCCAACCCCATCACCCATGCCTTGAATTGAGGGTGGCCACGTGACTTCCTTTGCTCGATGAAATGCTCGCAGAAGCTGTGTGCTCCAGTTCCAGAGGAACACGTTTAGGAATCACTGCGTGCCGCTCCCCAGCTGCCCTAGAAGCCTGGTGTGGTATGGGGAGAGGAAAGAGCCAGAAGACGAGACGTTATGAAGGTTGAGCCACCTCATACAGGGCAGGACCCTGGAAGCACTTAGGCCACCAATTTATGTGTAAAAAAAAACAAAAACAAAAACCTTCTGTTGTCTTGAGCCATTGAGATGATAGAGGTGTATGTTACGCAGCAGTATTCAGCCCATCCTGACTGATACACAAACCAGGTTCCCCAGGAAGCCAACTGCAAACATGAGGAGGGCCTTCCTCCTCAGCTCATGGAGAACTGTGTATTTTAAAAAAAAAAATTCCTTGGCAGGGTGGCTATTTCCATTCTCTCAAGCTCAAGTGAGATCCTTAAGTATTCCGACTTTAATTCATCATCTGACCTGCTTGCGTGTTTATATAAAGAAGGAACTGGATGCTACCAGGATCTCTTCAGAGGTATCCTGGGTTTGGTGGGAGGTGCCCATATTGCTTGTCATCCTTCCATGATCTTAGGGTTCACAGGAAGAGAACACGCTGACAGCAGCTTGACAAGTACAGCTGGAAGATGCCAGCGCGTCACCCCAAACTCCTGAGAACTTGAACTCACCCATTCCTACTCACTCCTGTCCAGAGGGGCAGCTCCAGAGATCCTCACCGCTAACACACCACCATCCCACAAAGCTTCAGGTCCCTGATGTGAACGGCGCGAAACAGAGCCTCTGCGCCCAATGGCTGTGTGATCAGATGTGTGAGCCATCCCTTCCCTGCAATGCTCATTGGGGTCACAGAGCTGGCCTGATGCCCTCCTTGAGCAAGGAGGTTCTATGCAAAGCTCCCGAGGCTTAGAGGCTTTGCCTCCAGCCCCAGCTACACCCTTGTCTGTGATTTGTCTTTGCTGTGACTGGAGAGTGGGTGAGCATTGCATTGCCCTGTTTGAACACCCCGTAGCAAAGCCTGTTCCAGCGCAGAGTGGAGGAGGGGAAGGAAGAGGAGGGCCTGGGAAGTCATGTGTTGTGCAGGGTGCAAGAGCAAACTTCAAAATGCCATGAAGCCCTAACAGGGAGGGAGGGTTGGATTTGACTTTCAGTCATGGCACAGAATATTTTCTGTTTATCTAACATACTCACTCCATGACAACAGGAAGGGAACTTTGTCCTGCTTACTTTCATGTCAACAATAGAAGTGTGTATACAGTAGGTGCTCACTAAACGTTCATTGAAAGGCTGAAATCATCTCCTGGAGCTTTTAAGAGATCAAAGTTCTGGAGGAGCCATTGATTGTTCTCTGTACCCCTCTGAGTCAGCTACTTCCTCTCTTAATTAGAGTCCAGGAACAGACTTCCTGCAGCTCGGGGACCTTGTGAGTCTAATCAGAAGTAATGGAAAGTGGGTGGTTAATTACCTGGGAGGCTGGAGTTGGGTGGCTGCTGAGAGAACTGAGGTGGGGGAGGGGTGGGGAAAGAACAGGAGCGAAGTGAGTCTAACGTGATCCACCTGTCATCTAACAGCGGAAGCTATGAGCTGCAGGGATGAGGAGCCCTCGTGGTCTCCTGGTGACAACAGCTTCACTTGCTAATGAGGCCAGCCGTACTGCTCAGCTGTTCCTGAAAAGGCCTGAGACAGGGCCCAGGGAGATGACTCAGCAATCAGGAGAGGGCAGCTTGCTGCTCCTGCAGAGGACCCGAATTCAGTTCCCAGCACTCCTATCAAGCAGCTCACAACCGCATGCAACACCAGCTCCAAGGGATCTGATGCCGTTTTATGACCTCTGCATGCAGGTAATCTCTCTATGTGTCTCTCTCTGTCTCTGTCTCTCTCAACACACACACATTTAAAAATAAAATATTTAATCCCAGCACTCAGGAAGCAGAGGCAGGAGGATCTCTGTGAGTTTGAGGCGAGCCTGGTCTACAAAGAGAGTTCCAGGACAGCCAAGCCTGTTACACAGAGAAAACCTGTCTCAAAAAAACTAAATTAATTAGTAAATTAATTAATTAATTAATTAAAAGGAAAATATCTGAGGTAAGTTAGAGAAACCCAGTTCTCCCTGGAGGCATTTTGTTAGGTGGTCAGCATTGTTAAACACTACTGAAAATGTTAATATTACTGGGAGGTCTCCCTTTATGTTCACTTTTTCCTTCACATAAGCTAAGATGTTGGGGTGCTGGATGATTTGACCTTTTGGTTGACAGCTGACTGTAGAGGAATGTTAATTCAGAACATGGCTGTTCCTGCAAGAAATCGCATCCAAAGACCTTCTAGGTCTGTGTGATCCAGCTAGAATACATGTTAGGGTCCGGAATATGCTGAAAGAATGACTCTAATCCAGGAGACAGAGGCAAGCAGAGTTCAAGGGTATAGAGCAGGTAAAGAAGAGCTTAGGTCCAGGTGTGACGGTACACACCTTTAATCCCAAGCAATGAAGGTAAAGTTAGTTTGTAGAAGGAAGCACCCATCCATGTTTGAAAGTGATGTCTAATTGAGTGGCAGAAAAGTGACGAAATCAAGAAAGTGTTGACAGAATAGGTTACACCCAATTCTGACGAGAAGAGAGAGGAAAGGGAAGCCACTTAAAGGGCAATGCAGAGAGAGGGAGAGAAGAGGCAGTTTTACTGGGTGATTTTACAGGGAGAGGTTGAATGAGAGAACAAGCTAGACACAGGTGAAGGCAGAAGAGCCAGAGAATGAGAAGGAGCCAGAAGATTAGAGTAGACTGCTGGAGTTAGTTTGAGGCATGCAAAACAATTCAGGGGTCGAGAGAGAAGCCAGATTGAATAAGTCAGTTGGGAGAGGAGTTTGAGCCAGAACAGCTGAATTGAACAAACCAAACCAGAGCTCAGAAAGAACAAGAAAGGGTGAGCTTATTCAGCAGTAAGTCTCAGAGGCTAAAAACACTCTAGGCCTAGGTTAAATTTGCATGGAGGATAGAAACTTCCAGGACAAGGCCTAGGTTAGCAGACATTGAATCCCCGAGATGACAGCTAAAACTGGTGAATCAAAGTTCCTTTTACAGCTGACAACCTTTGTCTTGTGCTTGGCTGCCTGAGTCTCCCCTACTTTACAAACCCACGGCTGCTTGCTTTCCTCTGCACTGACTAATGAGGTACCAGCACCCCCACCTGACCAGACCAATAGCACCCCCTTGCATCTGCAGAGGTTCTAGAGGGCCTGGCTTTGAGTCCTGGCTCCACCTCCTATCAGCTGTGTGATCCTGGTCTAGTAACTTGGTCTGCCTCAGCTTCCTCATGAGCGCAATTCCTATTTTGTGGGCTTGTATCTCCCTCTATTACATCATAAAAAAAAATATGTTTTGAAATCATGGTATAGTCCTCAAGTACAGACAAGAGTACGTATGCACATTTTGCTGTTTGCTTCAGGCTTACTTTATGTGTGTGGGTGTTGTGCTTGTCTGCATGCCTGAGCACTATGTGTGTGCCTGGCACCTATTGAAGGCAGAAGAGGGCACTGGATCCCTTCTGGGCTAGTGTAACAGATTGTTATGAGCTGCTAAGAAGTGAGTGGTAGGGCTGGAGAACGGCTCAGCAGTTACAAGAGCTTCCTACACAATCTGAGCACCCGACAACGGCTTATAACCCCAGTTCTGAAGAAGGCAGAGGTAGGAGGATTGCTAGAACTCAGCCAGGAAAATGTGAGCCCCAGACTCAGAGAGAGAGAGAGACCCTGCCTCAAAGGAAGGACTAAAGAATGAACACTTGATGGCCCCTTCTGGACTTTGCATGTGCATGGGGCACACACACACACTTTCTCTCTCTCTCTCTCTCTCTCTCTCTCTCTCTCTCTCTCTCTCTCTCACACACACATGCATATAGAACATACACACAGACATATGTACACAAATAAATAAACAAATAAAAGATTCATTGCTATTTGTATCTATGTGTAGATTTGTGCCCCTGAGTGCAAATGCCTGTGGAGTTCAGAAAATGATGTCAGATCCCCTGGAGCAAATCGCTAGTAATTGTAAACTGCCCAGTGTTGGTGCTGGGAGCAGAACTCAGTTCCTTCGCAAAGCAGCAGGCATTAATTTTTCTAGTCCATCCAAAGCCAAATCTTTTTTTAAAAGGCAGTGTGGGGGGAGATGTGTGTGAATATGATGAGAACACATTGTGTGGACTTCTCAAAGAATTAAAAATGTTATTTAATGGTCTGGAGAGATGGCTCAGCTCTTAAGAGAGCTAGCTACTCTTGCAGAGGACCCAAACTCACTTCCCAGCACCCACATGGTAGCGCACAACTGTCTGTAACTCCAGTTCCGTTAGATCTGATGCCCTCTTCTGTCCCCATGGTCACTGTATGCACATAACACACACACACACATACATTCAGGCAAAATATTCACACAGAAAATAAGCAAATCTTTTTTTTAAGTGTTAGAAAAAAGAAAGAAAGTAGTTATCTAACTATACACTTAAAAGTGTACTTGTTCTCCTCCACAGGGCTCTACCTAAAGTTGTACATTTAAACATTATAAAATGTGAGGTTTGTTTTCTTCTATTTAAAAAAAAAATTATTTAACATCTTAAAAAGTAACTGGCATTGCCACAGCTGAATTCTGCCCTGTGCTTGGTCCTTGCATAAAGCCGATGTATTGGTTTTTGTTTTGTTTTGTTTTTCACTGCTGTAACGCATTCAACCCCTGACAAGAAGCAATTTGAGGGAGGAAGGCTCTCTTCTGTCACTCATGGTGGGGAGCCATGGCTGCAGCAGCATGAGGCTGCCTGCTGACCTCTCCACAGGTTAGGGCAAGGCACAGGACAGGAAGTGGAATCAGGTTATAAATGTCAAGGCCTGTCTTCAACAACACGCTTTCTCCAGTGAGGCCCCAAATCCCTAAAGGTTCCGCATCCTTCCAGTACAGCACCCCTAGCTGGGGACCATACATTTAAAATCGAATATGTTGGGGGGGGCATTTCACAATCAGATAGCAGTAGAAAGCCTGCAAGTCTGGACTGAACTGTGCTCAACTCCAGGAAAGGCCACGATCAGACACCTGTTTCAACAGATCCTTTGGGCAGAGTGTTGGAGTGAGGAAAGTAGAGGGGTGAGCTGGATGCCAGCTAGCAAGCTGATTATGTAATGCAGGGGTGATAGACAGCTCAGAACAGGGCGGAGGCAGTGAACACTGGGGGAAAAGTGGAATCGGTTGGAAGCAAGAATAGAAGGAAATGGGGGGAGGGACAAGGAATGAGTATGGATCAGAGCTGAGGGGAGGTGTCTTAGTTAGGGTTACTATTGCTGTGATAAAGCACCACGACCAGAAACAACTTGGGAGGAAAGAATTTATTTGGCTTACATTTCCACATCCCCCTTCATCACAGAAGGAAGTCAGGACAGGAACTCAAACAGGGCAGGAACCCGGAGGCAGGAGCTGATGCAGAGGTTGTAGAGGGCTGCTGCTCACTGGCTTGCTCCCCATGGCTTGCTCAGCCTGCTTTCTTATAAAACTCGGGGCCACCTGCCCAGAGGTGGCACCACCTGAAATGGGCAGGGCCCTACCCCATCAATCACTAAGAAAATACCCTATAAGCTTGTCTACAGCCAGTCTTATGGATGTATTTTCTCAGGTGAGGCTTCCTCTTCTCAGATAGCTTGTGTCAAGTTGACTTAAAACTAGCCACCACAGGGGTCAAAGTAATGCTAATGCCATCAAAGCGTGGGTCTGGGTTAGCTGAGGCCACTGTTGGCTCTGGTCAGTAGCCAAGTTGGACAGAGATGGCTACGGGCCTTTGAGCAGTATACCAGAGGCAGGAGGGCTAGCTCGGGGCAGGGGAATGAAGGCTGTAGCTTGAGGAATGTGGACTTGAGGCCAGGTGGAGGCCTAGCCTATCTCTGCCCTCCAGGCCAGAGAGAACCTTCAGACATGCTCAGTAGAGAAGATGCCAGAGCCTCAGTCCCTGTTCTCACTAACCCTTGCCTGACCACCCCTCACTCTGCACTTTGTAAAATTGAATCCCACCTCGTGCACCCGTCCGTCCCTGGCACGTGGTTTGTAGAACTTGCCCCTCTCATCTCTTAACCCCTTTCAGCCAAGTGCTTTCCCACCAGAGGAGGTGCTCACAGGCTCAGGTCCCAAAGCTGGTGAGTCTTAGGCGTTGTTCTTGAATCTTCAAGAAAAACTTGTTTCTTTTAGAGACTTTTTTTTGTATATTCACCTAGGTCCTCACATTGCTCAGACTCATCAGTTTCTGCCAGTGACTCCTGTCCGTGTTTGTGACAGCTGTGTGACTGTCTCAGGAACAGCATCTTCACCAACTTCCTAAGGGAGTCCAGAGTGGCTGAGTTGGGGTACTGGAGAGGGCTCCCTCTTGATGCTCTTCTTGGGGTGCTAACCTGGACTGTGGCCATTGGAAGGCTCAGTTGGAGATGCAGGATCCTTTGCATGTGGCTCCGCCCATGACGGAACCCACGCTGGCTGTTAGTAGGAGGCCCCAGCTCCCAAATGTGTGGACAGCTCTTTGGTATCCCCAGAACAGCCACTGGTTTCTCCCAGAAAGAGTGAGAGTGACCCAACAGAGTAGCCCTTTAACTGTCTCTCATCAGTCATTCCTGTCACATCTTCCTGATCACACAGGACAGCTGTGTCTAGAAAATGCACAGGAATCCGGGCCAGATAAACATCCCGTTTAGGCCAGGTGATGCCTCATGCCCTTAACCCCAGCACTCAGGAGGCAGAAGCAGGGGGATCTCAGAGTTCGAGGCCAGCCTGATCTATAGAGTGAGTTCCAGGACACTCAAGACTACACAGAGAGACCATGTCTCAAACAAACAAACAAACAAACAAACAAACGAAATCTGTTTAGGGACAGCAAGAAAGTTCAATGGCTAAAGACAGGTAGTGCTGAACGCTGAGTTTGAGCCCCAGGACCCACCTGGTAGAAGCAGAGAACCAACTTCTACCACGGTATGCAACACACACACACACACACATACACACACACACACACACACACACACACACGGGGGTGGGAGGAGAGGAGAAGTAAATAAATGTAATAACAATTTTAATCCCATGTAAAGAAAGTAATGCGGGAGTCGGCCATGCAGGTAAATACTTAGAGTCCTGTCATTTGGGAAACAGGCAGGAAGATCAGCAGTTCAAGGTCATTCTTGGCTACATGACAAATTTGAAGTCAAATTTGACTGGACCACAGTCAGCCTGTCTCAAAAAAACAAAGGAAGTTAAAAGTGGAATGGTAGGAAGGGGAAGCAGAGGGGAGGGAGGGAAAGAGAAACAAAAACTGAGAGGAGAACAGGAGGTCGAGGAGGAGGAAGTAGAGGAAGAAGGTCACAGTGGTGGGGGGATGGGGAGGAATGTGGACCAAGGAGCAGATGGGCTCAGAGCTTGGCCCTTACTCTTTGGCAAAGAACACTCTGCTTGTCAGCATCTGTCTCTGGGAATGTGGGCAGAGACTGTGCTGTCAAAAGACAACACATTTAGGTCTGAGTCTCACTGGCTTTTCATTAGTGTCAGTGAGGCGGCCTTCCATCTACAATGCAGAACCAGCATTCACGCTTAGTAAAATGATGGTGTAGTGGAGTTGGCAATGGTGGCAGTAAAAAAGAGAACAGCAGAAACAGACTACGGTGAGTTACTTTTCTGTTGTGTGTGAAGCAGAGAGGCTCAGGTGGACTGGAGCCTCCTGTCTTCAAGCTGGGCAATTCTGGTGTCGATCTGATTCGTTAAAGCCTTATGCTATGGTGTTAGCATGAGTGACTCCATTTTGGCCTGAGGGCTAGTGCTCAGCCATGAACGGTGGCTTCCTGTCATCCAACAGTGGCAAGTGGGAGCTGTGTCAAGGTCCCAACACACACCTGACTCTGAGGTACATCCCTGTGACCGTGGTGTCAATCTCCTGTCTACAGCCTCAAGAGGCAGGAATAGAGAAACTTGTAGCTAAAGCAGATCCAGGGTTGGCTAAATTGACCTCTCCCTTCCCCCTGGGGCGGCTTCAAAAGCCATTGCCCACTTCCTGGATACCTTGTGGCTCCCCCATGGTGTCCTCGAGCCACTGCCAGAGTTTATGAAGGACCTAGGGGGCTCTTCTCCCTAGGTTCAGCATTTTTATGAAAACAAAAGGCTGCTGTCCTGTGGTCAATCCTTGCACCTGGAAGAGCAAGAAGTGTCAAATCAGATTGCCAATCTAGGTAGAGACTCTCACACAGCACTGAAGCCCACCCCAGACTGTTCTATACTCTTCTGGGTCTCAGTGAGGGCTGCTGGGCTCCCAGTATCCCTTGGGAAGGACGCCTAAAATGAATGAGTCCCATAGAAAAACCTCTTTCTGGGGCGGTGGGACAAGACACAGGGAAGGAGGAGACTGAAGCTGAGGTGGCCCTGTGAGGTTCCCAGAGGAGCCTGTGAGGTAGTGGCAGCCTGAGGGGTAGACTTGTTCCCAGAAGCACCAAGACCCACAGAGATGCTCTGGGTACCTGAGGTGCAGGTGGAGGCTGCTGTTTGCATTGGCCTCCACCCAGAGTCCAGTGTCCAGGTTGCTCGGCAACCATTGTTCATTTAATCACCATTGACTCTGAAAATAAAAATCAATTTCCTTTTTGACGTGAGCCAGGGGACCAGATGATCCCCCAGGGTTTAAGGAGGCCTTCTTACTGCCCAGGCTTGTGAACGAGGACACAGTCTGGTTACAGTAGGAAAAGTTCAGAGGGGGTGAACTGAAAAGCCTTCCCAGGGGGTGCAAATCAAATAAAGCCCTTTCTTACAATACAATATTCTGCAAGGAGGAAGAATGGCAGAGGAGATCCGGGTGTCCTGACAGGGTCACGTTCTCACAATGTACATGAAAAACAACAAGCAGCCTGCAAGTAAAATGCATTGTATGCTGACGTTTTAATTTTGGAACAACAAAATGTGTGTGTGGCCTGTGCCCAAGAGTGAGGACACTCTGAAAGGATGCATGGCAAAACAGCATTTTTCACTGAGAAACAAGACTGCAGCTCATTTTAATGTAGTGTTTTAACGTCTGGAGAGATGGCTCTCCAGCTGCAGAGGACAAAGGTTCGATTCTCAGCACCCAGATAGTACCACATAACTGCATGTAACTTTAGTTCTGGGAGCTCTGACAAATTCCTCTGGCCTATGCAGGCACCAGCCACCCAATGTGGTACACAGACATACATGAAGGCAAAACACTCATACACATAAAATAAAACAAAATACATCTAAAACGAAAAGAAGTACATCTAAATTTGGAAAAATACATTATTTCATATTTTTATTTTTGATTTTAAAAAATTGTGTGCTTTTTTTGCAGTGCTGCTCATTTCCTTTTTTTGTTTCTGTTTCCTTTTTTCAAGACAGAGCTTCTCTGTGTAATCTTGGCTGTCCTGGACTTACTTTATAGACAAGGCTGAAGTCACAGACATCCGCCTGCCTCTGCCTCTCAGAACACTGGGATCACAGGAGTGTGCCACCACGACAGGCTGCCGTTTCCCTTTTTTAAATAGAGAGTTTCAGCTTTAGGAACTCAGGGCACAGAATCTCAAGGACCCATGGGGGTTGAAACTATAGAGACAATATCTTGGTCTATTCAGGCTACTGTGACAAGATGTCATAGGCCAGGTGGCTTAAGAACAGTATGCTCACCCAAAATCCTGGCGTCTGGGACATCCAGGACCAAGATGCTACCAGACTTGGTGTCCGGTAAAGGGCCTGCTTGCTAGTTTGTAGATGGTGCTCTGCCCCCCCCTTTTTCCCTCTCTTATTTTTTAGTTAAAAACTATATTTTAATTATTTATTGTGTGTGTGCACACATGTGCATGGGTGTGTGTGTATACAAGCACACACATGCCAGGACATGTGTGGAGGTCAAAGAAGAACTTTTGGAAGTTGCTTCTCTCCTTCTCCCAGGTGGGTGCACGGGACTGAACTGAGGTCCTCAGGCTGGGTGGCAGGTGCCTTTACCTGCTAAACCATCTCACAGGCCCTTAGCCGGTGCTTTCTCTCCTGTGGTAGAAAGAAAAAGGCAGCTCTCCAGAGTCTATTTTATAACCCAGTTCTTCTGCCCTGATGAGCTAATCATCCCCTAAGGCCGTGAAAGCAAACACTACCATACATGACTTTCCAGAGACCTTAGCAAGCAGAGCCGGCCAGGCTGGACGGAACAGGGAGCAGGTGGAGGAAGGGAGGCTGAGACTTCCTCCAGGGGTAACTGACTGCACCCTGCAGTGGTTGGTTTTACAATGGACTCTCAACAAGCGATTGACTGTGTTGGGTGATTATCTTGATTATAGTAACTGAGATGGGAAGATGCATCCACTAGTGGATCTTGAACTGTGAAAGACTGGAGAAAGCAAGCACATGAACCCCCGAAGGGTGGCGTTCTGAATATTTGTTCCCTCCAGCACACTTGCTCTCTGGAAATGCGAAGTGCCCAGAATACCAAGATGTAGGTATCAGGGTTACAGTGTCCCATAGTGAGGAGACTATGACAGCCATCCTCATGTTAGGATTTCTATGGTGCCAGTGCTTTCCGAGCTTGGAACAAGCAGTCAGGAGAGAGGCCAGGCAAGTGGTCTCGGTACCAGCTGGCAGCAGGCTGCATCAGAGATGGAGCGGCTAATTCATTAGCCACACAGCCAGCTGAACTTCCGTCATTATCCCTCTCATCTCCCTGCCAACGGCATCTGACCGAAGCAATGGAGAGCAATTCGGTAAGTGGCAATCTAACCCAGCCTTGCAGCAGCTCAGAACCTCTTGATGTCTAGGACTCTGGCTGGCCCTGGGTCCCTGCTTACCTGGAAAGCTGCTTCCTGGTAAGGGGGGGCCTCTCCACTCACCCACCCATCCCCAAAGCCGCTCCTCATAACAAGGATTTACAGGATGATGGAAATCGCAGCTCAGGCCTCTTTCCAGGAAGGGCTGAGAGAAGGAGCATGATGGAGTTGGTGGGTTCCCAGTTTCCTGAAAAGAAGATATTGGTATCCCGTCATCTCAGCCAGGCCGAGATGCCCCTTAGAAAGGTGACCTTGCTTGCAGGGGTGCCCATGCGGGAACCTTCTTTCTGAGTCTTCATGCTCATATCCATTTATCTCCACTCATCATTCTTGTCATCTGCAATCTGTCCTTGGGGGGGGCCTGGTTTTTCCACTGCCCCCAAATCTCTCGAAGCCATCTTCTCCTACAGCCATGATGCGGGCCACCGAGTTCTGGCCCGCATAACTTCATGCCAGAATGGATACCCCACCCTGACCCCCATGCCCTGTCTGTCCCCAATCTTGATGTCCTCTGCTTTTCTGTTGAGTCACAGAGCTGATCTCGCCAGATCTCCCCACTTGCTGAAAACCTCCAGTAGGTCCTATCACCCGTCGCCGCTGCTTGGAGGTTCTTCCCAGAGACGCCTGGGGAGGAGTGTAAAATGATCAGAGAGGCACCAGGGCTGTCTGTCCTTCAGCTCCCAGGTTCAGAGCATGGAGCACAGCCATTGGTGCTACTGTGGTCTGCCTCCCTCTTGCTTAGGGTCCTTCCACGACACTGTGAAGGACCCTCCACCCTTCACCCTTGGCCGCCTCCCTTCCACACGATGCCCACCCACCATTTGCCATGCAAAACACACTTTCTTGCCTCGATGTTAACAGGCCCCTTCCGAACCACAGGTCCTTTGCACATGGGAGTCCCTCGGCCTTAACTCTGTTTTCTCCCACTCTTCCCCAGCTCCAATGTATCCCTTCACCCAGACTGTATTGATAGGGGTAGCCTCCTGTTCTGCATCCTAAAGACACAATTGCACTGTATGTTGTAAAAAAAAAAAAAAAAGAATCTGTGCATGCATGTTGCTAATAGTGTAGCATGCACACACTGTTGGTGGTTTTTTGTTCTGAGCTAACCCCTCCCAGCACTGATGCCCCTGGAGGAACACAAGGTTGACACCAGCAAACACCAACTAGACTCTGGATTCCAGAGAGCCACAGAGTACAGGAAGAGCGCAAGAGAGATTAGAGAGAGGCACACACATCACAAGTCTCACCTGAGCTGAGACAAAGGACTGAGCTCTAGAATGATGGCTAGCCTTTAGGTCCCCTCCCCTTGTATAATCCGCTTGCTAGAGAAGAGACCAGAAGGCAGATTTTTGTTTTTTATGTTAACTCACTGTTTTCTTTCTGAAAGAAGCTACTGCTGCTGCTGCAGATGACAATATGTGTGTGTGTGTGTGTGTGTGTGTGTGTGTGTGTGTGTGTGTGTATGCACGTGCATGCGCGTGTGGGTGCCCATAGAACCCAAAAGAGGCTGTCAGACTCCCTGGTGAGCTGAAGTCACAGGCATTTGTGAGCGCCTGACCCAAGTGTTAGGAACTGACTTCCAGCCGTCTGGAAGAGCAACCAGCCCTCTACCTCTCAAGAAATACTTTCACTCTGTAAAATTTGTCTTTAACAGTCCTAACAGTTAGAAATGTAAGAAATTTGTTTAACACAGTGAAGAGTACGCGTCTTGGGTTTTATGTTTCTTCTGCTGCTTTTTATGGTGAGCAGTGGGATTCTCCTTAAATCCAGGTTAACATGCTCTCTAACATTTGATGAGGTGTTAAGCTTGTGAACTAGCAACTACTCCAGTAATGATGGGTTGCACTAAGAGAAAGGACTTTTTAAAAAATAGGTAAAGGAGTTTCAAAAGTATAAAAACCAGGGCAGCTCATTGGTTCTAGGAAAGGTAAGCTTTCTTGCCAAGCAGTGGTGGTGCTCACCTTTAATCCCAGCACTTAGGAGGCAGAAGCAGGGGTATCTCTGTGAGTTCCAGGACAGCCTTGTCTATAGAGCAGGTTCCAGGATAGCTAGGGCTACACAGAGAAACCCTGTTTTGTTTTGTTTTGTTTCAGGCTTTCTCTGTGTTTTCTACTGACCACATGGTCCATCCTTAGGACTGTATCAGTTTCCTGTTAGCTGCTGTAACTAAGTACTATAGATTTGCTCATTTAAATCAATACAACTTTATCACCTTGCAGATCTGGAAGTCAGAGTTCAAAATGGGTCTCCTTGAGCTAACCCAACAGCTAAGTTCTTTCTGGAAGCTCTTGGTGAGGACTCATCCGCCCTGCACTTCCCAGCTTCTGGAACTCCCAGAATCCTCAGCTCGTGACTTCATTCTTCCAACCTCCAGCACATTCCATTTTATCCCCTGCCCTCTGACTCTCCTGGGGCCAGCCTTGGCTACATGACACCCTGTCTCAACAAGATAAAATTAAACGGAAAGCAGTCAGCTTCCCTCCTAGCCTGTACCTCCATGTGGGTCATCTTTCAGCCTCAATTCAACATGGGTCAGCTCTCTCAGTCTTTATTCCTACACCTTGTTTTTGAGACATTGCACCTGCCGAGACCGGACAGTTTTCTCCAGAACCTCAAACTACCATGGAAGATTATGTTTATGAGATTATAAAATGCTGTTCCAGTTTGTACTGCTGTGCCGAGAGTCTGCTTTCCTTTGTGTTTAAGTTGTCTTTTCTGTCTGAGCTTTGAAGATCCCTCCTGCTTCCGGCAGGGCAAGTTCCTCGACAGAGTTTCCAATGTGGGATTATTTGTGTCTCTCTTGTTTAGGGTCTTTTTTTTCTACACCAGACATTTCTCAGCCTCTTTCTCTCCAGCTTCTTTCTGTTCTGTTCCCCAAGGTCCTTGAAGCTTTTCTCTGTCAGCTCCATCTCTGACGCATTCCTGTATTCGACATTGTCTGATACCAAATTCACTTTTCCGTCTGGAGACCAGCACCCTGCTTTCCTGCACCATCCAGTCATGCAGGGCGGCAGCTCCCAGGCCCAGTCACAGAAATGCCAACAGCTTTGGGGGACCCTGGGCCCAGCTGACAAGCTGTTTAGGGCTCAAGAGAAGACTCCAGAAGGAGGAGACCAGGGCTTCCACCTCCGCAGTACTTGGGCGACTGTGGGGATGATAGAGGGCTATGGTCCCAGTTGTGACAGAGACCTGGTTCTTTTTCCACTTTAGCAGAAACATCTAGAACCTATTTTATCTGACCCTGGGTGAGACACAGGCCTTAGTTGGCTCCTTTCAACTTACCTGAAAGTCAGGGACAGGCTTTGGCCTGTTCACAGACCTGTGGCTGTTCAGTGCCCCTCCACTCACACACTCACGGACACCACCATTGCCAGGACCCACAAGCCTGCCAAGACCACATTGTCTCTCTTAGACCTCTGCAGTTGAGCCACGCCAGTTTGCTCACTACTTTTTTTTTTCCTCCATCACTGAGGGGCCTAATGTGGACCAGCCCAGATACCCTAAGAGGTTGCCATGGTTACATGATGAACAGAGTATTCAAGCCACCTTACAGGGACCAGCAGGGTCTGTGTCACCAGGAGGGAGGGAGGGAAGAGTACGTTATTTAGGAAACTATAATGTCCCTCCACACAGAAGGCCATTTTTAAGCTCTGAGTGCCTCACAGGCTGTGAGTGCCACACAAGCATACAAGCATTTCCCAGGCCCTGGACTTAGGGCCAGCTTATCTCATAGACAGCAACAGTGTTGACTCTATCAAGTGCTTGCCTTCCCCAGGCCCTGTGCCAAGAGCAACGTAGGAACTTTGTGCCCTCCTGAAGGAGGCTCAGAGACGTTTGGCAACCCGTCCATGGTCACACAGTAGATGGGTGAGTGTCAGGATTTAGAGCCACAAGCACCAGCATGAAGGGCTGCCCTAAGCCAAACAAACCTCTTAGCCCAGCCTGACGGAGAGGAACTCTTCCAGGCTAGGATGGCAGAAACAGGTTGAACCTGGGTCTCCTGAGCCCCTCCTCAGTGTCTTGTGAATAATAAGGTCAACGGGTAGAGATAGGCCGTGCTTAATGCCACCCCCAGGTCCAGGCCAGAGGGCCGCCCTTGCAGACCAAGGCCAAGTCCATGCGGGTTTTGTTACATAGTAGCTCCCCCTAGTGCACCGAAGAAATGACAGAACTGATTACTAAAAGGGAAAACAAACCCCCAAACTGGAAAGGGATGGGGAGAAGAAGAGGAATGGAGGTATGGGGAAAGGAAAGGACATACGTGGGGTGGGTGTTAGGTCCTGTGGTGTGTGCTGGGCAGTCTGCCTGGGTGTCTCTATTCCTGAAGACAGAGCCACCATTCATTGGAGGACCTAGGGACAGAAGTTGAGTAAACGTGACCAGAAGCCATGTGGGTCTAGATTTCATAAGAAGTCTGTAAATCAGACGCATTTGTCAGTGCCCGTTCCGGGTCTGACCGAGGCCATGCCGAGAGCTGATGCTTCCTCGTACCAGGAAAGCGGCGGACTTTGATGGTTGGGCTGAATGCATCTACCCCCCATCCCCCACCCCACGGCTGCTCCGCTGGTGCCTTAGAGCCGACTCATGTTAGCAAATCAGCTTCATGGAGGAGCGCTGAGACTTCCTGTCTGTCACCCGCAATTCCCCCTTTACCAAAGCAACTTACAGGAATCTACTCAGCCCACGGGCCAGTAGCAGAGCTGGGTCTGTTGGCACCCATCTCTATTGTCCTTGCTCTCCAGCCACTTTTAGTTCTTTTCCAAGCCTGCTTGATGGTTAATATTAAATGTGTGTGTGTATAATGTATATGTATATATAAATTAGTTTTATGTGTGTTTTGTTTACATGTATGTCTGATGCCTCTTTTTCTTTTCTTTCTTTTTTCTTTTTCTTTTCTTTCTTTCTTTCTTTTTTTTTTTTTTTTTTTGAGACAGGGTTTCTCTGTGTAGCCTTGGCTGTCCTGGAACTCACTTTGTAGACTAGGCTGGCCTCAGACTTACAGAGATCTGTCTGCCTCTGCCTCCCCATGTGCTGGGATAACAGGTGTGCACCACTATCTCCAGCTTGAATTTCCGTGTTCTTAAGACACCTTTGTGAGAGAGGCCTAGAGAGATGGCTCAGTGGTTAAGAGCACTAGCTGCTCTTCCAAAGGACCTGAATTCAATTCCTAACAACCACATGGCAGCTCACAGTTGTCTGTAACTCCAGTTCCAGGGGATCTGACACCCTCACACAGACATATACGCAGACAAAACAGCAATGCATATAAAATTAAAAGAAAAAGAAAATTCTATCAGAATGAGGGGGGAAATCTTTGCTAGGTATATATCTGATAGAGGATTAATATCTAAAAAATACAAAGAAAGAAAAAGAAAGAAAGAAACCTTTGCTACCTTCAGGAGAACTGTGATACTGTGATGATATTAAAAACAAAGCACCTTCTGTAGATATGAGCTACAGTGTAAAGCATATGATACATAAGATATATCCCATAATAACTTGGGAAGTGGGCAGGATTGGAGGTGTGGATGAGACCAGAACTGGTGATAAGTATGTGCGGATTTTTTTTTCAGCCTATTTCTACTACCTTAATGTATTTAACTGTATTTCATAATGTTAAAAATTAAGGGGCGGAGGAAGGGGCTACAGCTGGGATACAAAGTGAATAAACTATAATTAATATGAAAAATAAAATAAAAATAATGTATTTACTTATTTTGCACATACGGGTATTTTGTCTGCATGGATGACTGTGTACCATGTGCATGCAGTACCCACAGAGGTCAGAAGAGGGCGTCATTTAGTCTGGAACTGTTGTGAGCTGCCATACAGACGCTGGGAACTGAGCCCCAGTCCTCTGGAAAAGCAGCCAGTGCTCTTAACCACTGGGCTCTGAGCAGTTTCTTCGGCCGCTGTTTATTTAACATTTATCTCAACAGAAACAATTAGGACATGGGGGAAATGTGATACGAAAGAGCCAAGCTAAAGGGGGAATCTAATTTTTCTTATCGCTCCCTTTTTATGACCACTGGAAAGAGTGATAGCTAATTCAATAAAATCTGCCTACGAAGTAGCAATGGGACAGTGACAGCGTGTCCTGGTGTCCCTGGCGGAGCTTTTACTTGCCAGTGGCCTTGAGCCTGAGTGCGTCGATTCAGCATTTTCTATCTCGAAAGAGAAGTTACCCACAACCCTGCTAAAGGGACTGCACAGGCTAGCGTGTATGCTGAGCTGTTTGGGGCTTGAGACCACAGCCTGTCCCTCTGCAGGCACATGGGAGCTGTCCCAGTCCTCTCCCTGGATGGGACACAGGACTGGCTGCCACAGACACTGATGGATAGCGCCCTCAGGGCTGCTGACCACCTCTGATACTCAGCAGGTGGCCTCTTGGAAATAGAACCAGGGCTGGCCAGCGAGCATCAGATCCTGCAGGAAATATTGAACCCAAACAGGAACCACCAGTCTGTGCTCCCCGGGGAAAGACAACAGGGGTGTCTTGGCTTGCCGCGGACAGCTGTGATATTTTAAAACTCTGGCAAGAGGCTGATTAAGGGAGCAGGGCCAGGGCAGCGCTCATCCCCTCTTCAGGATTTGAGGGCTGTTTATATCAAGTCTGGGTACAAAAGCTCCAGGGGAAAGACAGGACGGAGAAGGAGCAAGGAGACCAGCGGGCCCCATGAAAAGGGACACCAATGGGCAAAGTGAAAAAGGGAGGACTAGTTCAATCCTCAGCACCTCTGTAAAAACCCAGTGTTGCAGATTCATCTATAATCTCAGAGATATAGAGGTAGAGACAGGAGGATCCCCAAGGATTGTTAGACAGCCAGGCTAGCTGAATCAGCAAGTCCCAGGTCCCAGTGAGAGACCCTGATTCAAAAAACAAAGTGGGGCCCAGCAGTAGTGACTCACACCTTTAATCCAAGCGCTCAGGAAGCAGAGGCAGGCAAATCTCTGAGTTCAAGGCTACACAAAGAAATCCTGACTCAAAAACTAACTAACTAAATAAATAAATAAATAAATAGATAATATTTTATTGATTCTTTGATAATTTCATACAGAGTATTTTGATGCATTTGTGGTTTTAATAGTAATGTACAATTGCTTTGAATTGTTTTATATACTTTATTACAAAAACCAATTAGTGTTCTCTGCAGAACACTTAGCTCATACACAGGGACAAGAAGAAGGAAGTTAAGATCAACTGCCGTAACACCACAAAGAAATGCAGCTAGAGGTTTTTCAGTAAGCCTTCCTTTCTTCCCGAGTTCTTCCTCCATTCATTGAACAAACCCTCATTATTATTCCGTAGTGTCAGCACTGCCCTTGCACCAGGAAAACACTGGTCAGTGAGCCCGGACCTCAGGGAGCTCAAACAGATGCACACACGAATGCACGAACAAACACACACACACAGAACTTGGCTCTGACTGGCACTAGCTCGATGTCTTGGGAACAGATTTTCCACATAGAAGCATGATGAACACTTTCCATGGGGTTAAATGCTGTTTCAAAACACCATCTCCAAGATTACCTGGTGCCCAGCTCTGCAAACGGGCCATCACTTGTTTAAGCTTTAATCTATTGTGGAATAGCGAGTGCTTCAGCCACAGTCCTGCCAGCTGGATCATTGTACCTGTTCACGCTTACTTCCTTATTTTCATCTTTTTCATTGTTGTTATCAAAACACAAACAACACAAAATTTAACACTGTAACCATTTTTCCCCCATGTATGACTCAGAGGCGCTGGTGCGTTCACACTGCCCTGTGACTCTCGCTCCCACCTGCCCCAGGACTCTTGGAAATTACATAGTTGAGGTGTCTACACAGCTGAGGTGTCACCTGTTTTAAAACCCTATGTCCCTCTTCCTCCTCTCCCCCCAGACTCCGGAAACCAACCTCCTGCTTTCTATCGGTAGTCATTGATGTTCTACTCACTGATGTAAGTGGAACCAGACAGCACCTGTCTCTTGTGGCTGGCTTTCTGCACTTAGCGTGACACCCTCGGATTCCCTCCACGCTGCAGCGTGTATCAGAATCCCCCTTCCTTAGTAAGGCTGAGCGGCACTCCACTGTAAGGACAGCCCACATCTGCCCACATCCTCAATCTAAGAACCTAGATGTCACCTTGGTAGGTGAAACTTTCTGCTGTCCGTTGCCCACGTCTCTTCTAAAACACTTAGGCCAGCTTCCTTTCCTGTTTTTAGGAGAAGAGTTTTCATCCCTCTGTACCTTGTCAGCTCTGAGTATTGTAAGGTTGTCTGGGGGCGGGGGTGGCCAGGGGGTCAGGGAATGTTTGGATATGTGCATATGCTATGGGCGCAGGTGTGTCCCTACATGTGTAGGCCAGAGGTCAACCTCTGGTGTCATTCCTCAGGAATGACCCACTTTGTTCTCTTGTTGTTGTTGGTTTAGTTTGGTTTTGGTTTTTTGAGACAGGGTTTCTCTGTGTAGCCTTGGCTGTCCTGGGACTTGCTCTGCAGACCAGGCTGCCCTCGAACTCAAAGAGTTCCACCTGCCTCTGCCTCTGCCTCTCAAGCACTGGGATTAAAGGTGTGGCCACTGTTGCCTGGCTTTAAAATATTATTCTTAAAATTCCCAAATATGCAATTACTTTCAAAAATTGTGAATTATTTAAAATGATAAATAAAAGCAGGAGGAAAATCTCAGGCTCTGTGTCTTTAGGGACAAGACCTCTCTGGACAGGGTTCAGATGCTTGTCCGTGCCTAGCTATATGGGCCAGGGTGGGAGGCTATGACAGCATTAGACTCCTCTTTGGACTCTGCTAGCTACTCTGAATGCAGGTGGCATCCTTGACAGAGCCTAGTCTTGTGAGCCTCCTTCCCAGCTTGCCATGGGCCTGGGAAGGCATGGCAGGGCTGAGGAAGAATTGAAGATCACTGCCACCCCTTGGCAGACAAGTAATTGGCATCTGGAGCCAGTGGAGTTGTGGGGTTATGGAAGGATTTGTTGGTTCTGTACGCCCATGCCTGCCTAACTCTGCACTGCTGGGTTCCAACCATCTGGGAACAGATGGCTGAGGGAGGCAAGGCCAGTGACGTCTGTTGTCCTGGGAGCAGCCTGTGGATGCTGCAGTCTCTGCCAGGATGATCAACAGCTGCTCTCAAGGTCTGGTAAGACCTGCAGCCTTCCCAACCCAAAGATGAATCCAGGTGACCTTCTCTCCCAGAATAAGAGCCCAGTAGAAAGAGCCTGCGGCTCGCTCAGCCCAAGACAGCTGTTGACATGACCCAGCCTCTGCTTTTAACCAAAAGCAAGTTGAGGAGTTGGGAGAGAAAAAAAAAAAAAAAAGAAGAGGAAGAAGAAGAAGAAGAAGAAGAGGAAGAAGAAGAGCAGGCCTTATTTTGAAGAATGATTTTAGATTTACAAAAATGGAGCAGAAAGAACAGACCATACAGAGGGACAAGACAAAGGAAATTAAGACCAATTACCATGACACATGCCTCCAGACCATGCCCTTCCCTTCCTGGGTTCCCTGTGAACATCATGTGTCATGTTGTGCATCTGTGACAGCTGATGAGCCAGCAGTGTTTCATGATCATTACCTACAGCCTGTGATTTACAGACTTATTTCTACACTCTGTCACTGCTATTTCCTCCATTTCCAGAAATACCTTACAGTTTGGGGCCACTCCCTGAAGTATTTTAAGATTCCTAATATAACTCCAGATTGCTTCTTAGATTGTTTTATTCATAAAATTTCTATAGAATTCTTCGAACTTGGGAGGAGATCATTGGCTTCTATTCTTCATTTTAACGTTATTTAAAACTATTTGATTCTTTTTGAAGTTGTTAAGGCCAAGTTTTAGACTAAAATAAAATACTTTATGAAAATATTTTGTGTCCATTTAAAAAAAAAAACTTAAACAAGTGTTTCTGAACAGGGAATAGAAAACTGATGAAATGTTGACACATTAATCGCACCCCCAACATTAATCTCACCAACAGGACTCGGGTCTGATTTCCTGACACCCTGGCAGCACTTGTTTTGTTTTGTTTGTCTGTTTTCATCTTAAGATCTATTTTATTATTTTTAATTTGTGTGTGTGTGTGTGTGTGTGTGTGTACATGAATACAGGTACCCAAAGAGGCCAGAAAAGGGCTTCATATCACCCAAACCTGGAGGACCAGGTTATTGTGAGCAGGGGCTGAGAACTGAACCCCAATCCTCTACAAGGGTGGCATGCACTCTTAGCTACAGAGCCATCTCTCCAGGCCTTTATATATATGTATATATATATGTATGTATTTAAAACCATAAATATATATGTATATATATTTATATAAATATATATGTATTTAAACCATAAATAAATAAATATATATATATGTATGTATTTAAAACTATAAGAAACTAACTAACCTTCCACCCTTGATGCCTTTCATTCGAGACCATACTTCAAACATCTTCTTCCATAAACCAGAGACATCTGCCGGCTGATGTTAATGAAAGTACTGCTCAGAAAGGTTGAGTTTCGGCCTCAGTACCCCTCAACAGATGAATAAAGAAAATGTGACATGTCTGTACCACGGGCTATCGGCCGGCCACACAGAAAGAAGAAACACTGTCATTTGCAGGAAACTGAAGAGGAAGAGCCTGGAGAGAATTACGTTAAACAACGACCTGAAACTCCAGCTTTGGGGAGCTGATGCTTCTGGTCTCTGGGCACCTGTATACAAATGTACATGCACACAAAAAGACACACACACACACACACACACACACTTCTTGTTGTTGTTTTTTGAGACAGGGTTTCTCTGTGTAGCCTTGGCTGTCCTAGACTCTCTTTGTAGACCAGGCTGGCCTCGAACTCACAGAGATCTGCCCGCCTCTGCCTCCTTGAGTGCTGGGATCACAGGTATGTGCCACTGCACCCCATGCTTCTCTCTCTCTCACACACACACACACACACAGACAAAGACAGAGAGAAACGTGTGTGTGTGTATAACAAAAAAAAAAAAAAAAAAAAAAAAAAACCTTTAAAACAAGCAAACAAAACACCCTAAAAGCAGAAAAAGGCTTACTAGGGACTCAGAAAGGACAAGGATGAGAAAGGGTTAAAGGACAGATGAGGAAAGGTCGATGAGTAGATGGCACCATCAGTGCACAGGGGACACTTGTGTGGACATAGCACGGTCAATTCACTAACCTGTACACTTGCTATGTTAACTACAAAAAATTTTTTTGTTGTTTATTTTTTTATTGTTTATTATTATTAGTTACATTTTATTAACGCTGTATCCCAGCTGCCAGCTGTATCCCGCTCCCTTATTCCCTCCCAATCTCACCCTCCCTCCCTCAGCTTCTCCCTGTCCCTTTCCAAGTTCACGGATTGGGGAGGACCTCCTCCCCTTTTGTCTGGCCCTGTTTCATCAGGTATCTTCAGGGCTGGCTGCAAAGTCCTCCTCTGTGGCCTAGCAGGACTGCTCCTCCCTTGGGGGTGGGGAGGTCAAAGAGCCTACCATTGAGTTCCTGTCAGAAATTCATTTCTTGTGGCCTAGCATGGTCAGTCCAGGGATCTTATGGCTAAGGGCTAGCGAGGCCAGTTTTCTCCTCCCTTTACTTACAGGCATGTTTCTCCCAGCAGCTAGCTGTGGCCATGCCACCACGCTGCCAACAAAATGGCAACAGAGCTTTTTGTGTTGCAGCTCTTGTGTCTTCTGCTTAAAGACTTGCTTTTGCTGGTCTTGTTTAAGCTGGACCCATCTGGCTTAGGCTGGCCGGGTTGTGAATCAGTCTTTCCTGTTTCTCACTGTCCTGGTCCTTGACACATCCAAAGCTGAAGGTCCAACACCCCTGGCAAAAGGACCTGGGCTCCTTACTGTCCCTTTTGTGTGAATCCTTGGGGGATACAGCCTGAACAGCCACGTGCTGGTTGGTTTTAGTATTAACTTGCTACAAATTAGAATTGCCTCAGTGGGAAGTCTCGCCCAGAGAATTGCCCTGATTGCCTTGCTTGATGTGGGGAGCTCTACTCCAAAATGTGGACATCGTTATCTGGTAATAGCCCAGATCAAAATGGCCTGCTAGACGATTCCTTCACTGATAGCAGAACCAGAATTTCCAGCCTTCCAATGCTGGCGAAGGACCAGCCACTCTCCAGGAACCTTCCAGATTTGGGACTGCAGACTAGCTTCAAGCACTAGGCAACTCCAGGGTTCTCAGCCCGTCAAATGTGAGATAACTTGTTACTATTTTAACGTAAGCTGAATCTTTACATTCTTTTAAAATATTTATTCATTCACCCCGTTGGTTCTTCCCTCCAGAGAACCCCGACTAATATGGTCCATTGGCTGACACCTGGCTACAGTTTAAAACATGGTTAGCTGTCTATGAAATTCTGTACAACACAGGACACCTTACTGACTTAGGTCTCAATAAAATTCAGAGGAATGTGCAGAGACTTCTAATCTACACCCTCGACTCAGCAGTCCGTCTTCCTCGTCATTATCATCACTCAGAGAGCTGCCCTGGTTACGATTGAGGTACAATGGTACAGCGTATGCTCTCTGCTCCCACACAGGCACAGGCAGCCCTCCTCTCTCTCAGCCTCTATCACTAGAGAAGCGCACTGGTTATGATTGACAGATAACCCCAGGATGCACCGTTTACACCAGTGGGATCCTAGGTTGGGCTTTAGTTTGTCCACGGCAGATAATTGCCTCCTGCAGGGCATGGTCTTTGCCAGCTGCACAGAGAGGGATGTGGTCTAGGACTCTGAGAGACATAACTACAAGAGACCAGAGATGGAAGGTGTGGCAGTTTAGGGAGACCAAAGACAGAGGGTGTGGTGGCTTGGAGGGGAAAGACAGAGAGAAACGTTTCAAGGAAGCAGCAGCTTGGAGGAGACTGCTTGCTGCATTTGCTGTTGATGGAGATTGGTAGAGCCCCAAAAGAACCCATTGACCCTAAACAGCTGGGAGAAGCGGAGGGGTGTGTGCCTCCTCCCCCCACTAACCTTCTCTTTATTACCTAGGGTTGAAGGGTTGGTGGAAAGGAAGTAGAGACTCAAATACCCCAAACAAAATAGAGTTTAAAAAACGAGCACAACACACCACTGCTGCCTGTCTGCATTTTGTTATTGTTTTGTTTTAAGTAGGAGAAAGGACTTGTATTTGAATGAGTGAAATGGAAGTTTTCAGTTTTTCTTATCATACTTACTTATTGTTCTATTGTTGTGCCTGATTCACCAGACCCCAAAAGACCACCACCAGGAGCTGAGTTCATTGCAAAACACATGAGGATCTTTTTATTACAAGCTACAGCTTGGGCTCACACACCCTCACTGCCGAAGTGGTGAGAGCCGAGAGCCTTGTGCTCAGATTAGTTGGGTGATTTAAAAAGTCTGGTGCCTCCCAGTGCTCACAAAGCAGGGGGATTCCTGCCTGGCAAGCATCTATTGGTAGAAACACAAAAGGGGATGCTGCATTTTGAATTGATTGGCTATACAAAGGCCCCCAAACCATTAACGGTCTGGCTTCCCTTCCTAAGGGGATGGGCTGGTTTCCTAACAACTGCATCTCTAGTGGGCAGGAAAGAATGCAGTAAGGCTAGTTCTTCCCCTCAGGGCATTAAGGCTAGCTCTTCCCCAAAGGCTCCACTTGGCTAGCCTTAGTTCAGGCTCGTGCCTTAAACTTTAAAATAATAGCCACTGATTTTTAATTCTTTGGTCTCTCACTATTTCAGATAAGATCTTGCTATGTAGCTCACACTGGCCTCAAACCTGCAATCCCCCTGTCTCAGCCTCCTGTGGGCCAGGACTGCAGGTTGTGTGTGTCTTATCACTTTGTCCTCCTTTTCATGTATTTTTCAAATTATATTAATTTGTTATTGGCGTGTGTATGAAGTATGTGTATGAACGTGAGTGTGCACATGTGGAGGGCAGACAGCACGTGTTCATGCCTGCTCTTCCTTTATTGAGGTGGGGTGTGTTGATGTTTCTGCCATGCTCAGTACTCCAGGGTAGCTGGCACATGGGGTTTCAAGCGGTTTGCTTGTCTTCGTCTCCCACTCACTGTAGAGGCGCTGGAATGACAGATGTACTTCACATCTTTTTTATGTGGGTTCCAGAGATTGAACTCAGGTCCTCAGGCTTGCTTGACTGAGCCATGTCACCATCTACTCTTTTATGTGCTTGATGTTAGAATCATGCAAATTCATTGCCTAGTCAGAATGTAAGTATTGGGTTTCAGACCTGGGATAGGTAGCCAGGTTCGAATTTAACACATCAAAGCAGACCCGACCTTTAGGTTTTCCAGCATCCCTCAGTCCCTATCTGTTTTAGGGTAAGGCTGTTATACCCTGCCCTCTACCCTGAACTTTCCAGCCCAGATAGTTTGTGAGCTTACACATAGTCTCTCTCCCTTCTCCTCCCTTCTCAATCTCTGTCTTTCTCCCCTCTCCTTCCTCATCCCTTTACCCTCCTCTTTCTTTCCTCTCCCCTCCCCTTCCCTTCCCTTCCCCTTTTTCTTTCCCTCCCTGCCCTTCTCTCCCCTTCCCCCTCCCCTTTCCCCTTTTCTTTCCTTCCCTTCCTTTTTCCCTCCCCTTCCCCTTTCTCTTTCCCTGCCCCTCCTCCTCTCCCTCCTCTCCTTCCCCCTTGTCTCTCCTCAGTCCTCTCTCCCTCTCCTCTCTCTCTCCCTGCATGTGCAGACACCCCCCTCACTACCACCCCTGTCTCTCTGTCTACATGGTGATTCCCCTATGAACTTTCCAGGAAGCCATTCCCAAATAAACCTGCCTTTTTAACTTTTAATTCAGCTTGAATCGGCTTATTTTGTTGGTGAAGAAAACCTGTTAGTAAATAAATAAATACAATGTACAAGTTGAACTCACTTTTCCACTGTACTGTAACTAAAACAAGCCCCAGCCAGTCTTCCGTGTTAACTCCCTGAGCTAAAAAGTTACCAATTGTGGGCAGAACTACTCAGGGTTGAGCCTTCCCTGTGGCCTCCATTTACAGGGGTCAGCTTGGGCCACAACCTCCTCTGGGGACTCTTGCCCCTGTCTGGCCCACTAGGCCCAGGCTAGGCCCACCCTCCATCTGCCACCTCGACAAGCAAGCTGCTCTCTGCATCCTGCCAACTGAGCATCCCAATTACATGAGAATCACTAATTGCCTGTGGCGGGCTCTTCCCCAGTCACAAACATTAACGGAAGACACGTCTAACGAGCTCCACCATTCATTATCTGTGCTCACTGCTCCAGGATTTAATTACACTCTGGCAGGGAAGAACAAACCGCTTGAGAAGACTGAGGACACAGAGTCTGAAAAAACCCTCTATTATCACAGAGCCCAGAGAAGCTGTCCCCTTCCTCGCACCTAGGATTCCCCCAGTGAACAAGGAACCGCAAATAAGGGATCCCATGCTCATTCAGCCAGTCCCTGCTATGTGCCAGGCAGACTCAGGCGTTCTCAAATCCCTGATCTCCCCTAATCCTGTCAATCACTGCGGAAGATGGCTCCTGCTTTGCAGACCGGGAAACAAATGGGAGACCACTCAACTCGGCAAGCAGTGAACAGTGTTTGCTGCAGGCTCTCACACCCGCTGCCTGTGGCCACAGGGGCAGTCCCAATGATAGCTGCGTCTCCAAAACATCACCAGGCATTATTTCAGCTTAGCATCACATCTGTTGATTAAGAGCCGAAGTACCCGAAGCCTAGAGAGATTGTGTGTACAGCCACACACACGGGTGTCCTGACCCCAGCCTCGTGGGCACAGGAGCAGTGGAGATGGAATGAGAGAAGCTGGGCCGGGTGCCACTCTTCCTGGTTCATTTCCTGCCTCCTTCTCCACCAGACTTTATCACGTGGCTCAGCTTGTTTGCGCTCTCACCAACAGTGTATAACAAGGGAGTCTAGGGGTAGCTAGAAGGGTAAGACACTTGCCACCAACCCTGACAGCCTGAGTTCTATCCCTGGAGCCTACAGGATGGAAGGAAAGAACCCAGGTTGTCTTCTGACCGCCACACGGGAATTATGGCATAGGCATGTGTACCAGGTGTGCAAACACACACATACACACACACGGTGAAACAACTAGAAAGAAGAAAAAGAGGAGGAAGAAGAGGAGGAGTCTCTAGCTCTTAGGACTGGGCTGGCTTCACACAGCGTACTGTGATGGAAAAGATGCATGCCTATGTCGGGGCTGATGTTCTGCACGCTGGCCGCAGCCTTGTGCCCACGCTCAAGCTATCCTGTTGGGGAGATGGTAAGTGACGTTCAGCTCAGTCACTCACCCACACAGAGGACAAGGCCACTTAAACCAGCCGTTACCCAGCTGACCAGCCAGCAAACTGCAGCCCATCTGCAGGCTCAGCCAAGACCAGCTGGTTTGGGCCAGATGGACAGAGCTTTCGACTAACCTGTGAGCAATAATACGGTTTAGGTCACTGAGTCTGAGGAGTGGTTTTTGTTAGAAAGCAGTAGTTAACCGATGGGGTCATTTGTGTAATTTATTCTCTGGTGACAGTGGTGTTGGGAACAGCATGTTCCCATTTTCTGCTGCTGAGGACTGGGCAAAACTAGGTGACCCTGAGCATTCTGGGATGGACTTGATGGGGGAGGGACAGACACCTTGCAGGGGCTGCAGAGCTTGGCTCCTTAGAAGCCGAGCCACTGCTCCTGTCCCCTTGGGGTCTGTAAGGCTCTAGCTGATTGTGACTCTCAAATGCTTCCCACATGTTCCATGTGGGTGGGGACAGATCTCACTCAGGCTTGGAGCCAAGTGCAAGGAGCAGGACCCTGGGAGATGCTTTGTTTTAGACAGCTGTTACCCATGAGGCTTTGAGTGGCCTCCTACGCTTTCCCAAACTCAAAAGCTTCCCATATGTGCGGTGGCATGTCACAGTGAGGTTGAGCTGGAGAGACTCAGGCTTTCTATTTGTTTCATCTAGAAAGTACACTGCCTGGGTTGGACAAATTGTTCAATGGGGTGTTTGTGTGTGCCTGCCAAACCCTGATGAGCTGAGTTCAGTCCTTGAGACCCATATGGTGAAAGGGAAGATTCAGTTCTCACCAGTTATCTTTCTGACTTCCACACGTGTGCTACAGCATACATCACCTGTGCCCGCACTAATACATAAGCATGATTTGGGGAAGTGGGGGAGTTGAACACAAAGTTTTTTTCTGTGCAGCCTTGGCTGTCCTGGAACTCAGCCTTGTAGACCAGGCTGTCCTCGAACTCACATAGATCCTTCTGCCTCTGCCTCCCTTGAGTGCTGGGATTAAAGGCGTGTGCTACCATGCCCAGCTGATAAGTGTGGTTTTTCCCAGCCATGCATTTTGTGGTATCACCTAGCATGGAAAGATGACTAGAATGAGGGCCTTTGGCTAGGGTCCCAGTCCTGTGCTGTGGACTCACAGATATCCAGCCACCTGCAGGAAACTGAGTTAAAACCCTATTTCCAGGCCTGTTAAAATAAGGCGTTTGGGTCAGATGGTCACTTGCCACCCTTCATGTCCTTAAGGTTCACACTGTAGTGAGAATTTTTGGTTTCTTAAGAACACAGAAATATTATGGGCATGTTTTTGTTTTAATCCCAGGTGGGAGATATGGGCCTGCTTCAGGCTATCCACAGCAGCTGACTATGATTTGCCCCATGCTCTAGCAGAGGCATGATTTTGCCACCTGCAGATAGTTTCTTCAAGTGTATGGGAGCCCCAGGAGGGGTTGGGGAAGCTGCTAGTCTTTCTGCTGCTGCTGTTGCTGGTTGCTGGTTGCTGGTTGCTGGTTGCTGGTCACTTCTGCTGCTGTAGCTATTTGCTGTTTGCTAGGTTGCTAGCTGCTAGTTGGAGATCTCCTGACCATGAAGATCAAATTTGCCCCAAGGAACTCGCAGCCCCTAACCAGCAAGAAGGGATAGGTGTGGTATAGGGAGTTAGGAAAAAGAATCCAATAAAGTAGCCACGAGTGCAGATACACCACCCTTTGGGTTCTGAGTGGAGGCTCACTTTGGAGACTGTCCTGTGAGCATGCCAGCGAGCCGACGTACGATCCTGGAAGTGGGGAGTCTTACAAAATGGCAGAGTCTGACTTCTGTGGTCCTGAAAGTGCTGGATTCTACCAGTGTGACAGCCTGCAGAGACTTCCGAGACCCCTACTCAGGTAAAGCCCCTGTATTCTACTAATACCTCTAGGAGGACCTGCTTTCTAGGAGAGGAAAGCCCTCTCTCCCCTAACTTAGTCCTCCTGCTCTGGGATCAAACATTACCAGAGCTTCTGGAAGAGTCACTTCATTCCTCCAGATTTATAGTTAAAATGACCAGATTATTTGTAAAGTTTATTCGAAGAGCAGACACAAGAGATTCTACCTTCCTATCCAGGGAGACCTGTGAGACAACGTGCTGTGTGTAGACAGGCCTGCCTTCCTGACACGTGCTGCCTGTGGGAGCACTGAGCATGCCTCACTGCTCATGGCTGGGAGAATTCATGCAATCGTCTGAAGAGTGATCACGTGACTTGCAACCCAGGGGGCCTTGATGTGCCCTGCCCCTCACTCTTATTTTAAAGCCATGGAAAGATTGGAGCATCCAATTTTCCATGACAGCTTTACTGTGAATGGGAGATTTCTCTCTCCTAAACACCCAGGATTAGTGCAATGGGGAAACTTAGCAGTGACTGAGAATATAAAAAGACAGTATCTTGGGTGGTGATGAACAGTTTTAAGACTTGTGTAGGGCTGGAGAGATGGCTCGCAGGTTAGGAGCACTGGCCGTTTTTCCAAAGGTCCTGAGTTCAATTCCCAGCAACCACATGGTGGCTCACAACCATCTGTAACAAGATCTGGTGCCTGCAGGCACAAATGCAGATAGAATACTATATAAATAATAAATAAATAAGTAAATAAATAAATCTTTAAAAAAAAAAAAGACTTGTGTAGTGTGTTAGTTCGTTATTGACACGAGCTAGGGTCATTTCAGAAGGAAGAACCTCATTTGAGAAAATGCCACTGTAGGATTGGCTCGTGGTTATGCCTGTGGGGCGTTTTCTTGATCATTGTTTGATGTGGGAGGGTCCAGCTGATTAGGGGCAGTGTCACCTGTGGGTTGCATGAGAAAGCAGCCTGAGCACGGGAAAGGCAGAGCCAGCGGGAAGCTGTGTCAGAGGCCATCTGTCAAAGGTGGCTAGGGGCTTCTTTGTCTAAAGCCGCTCTCCAGATGAAGTCAGGCAGAGAGCGAGAGGAAAGAGGGAGTCCCGCGCCTTAATGCCAAGCTCAGAATGGCTATCCGGCCCGGGAGAACTACACCTTCAGACATCAGGGTTCCTCTCACCCGTCTTCCACCACTCCCCACCCTCTTTTTTTGAGGCACAGTCTCTCACTTAACCCAGAGCTCACTGTTCCGGCTATGGTGACTGGCCAACAAGCTCTGGAGACCCATTATTCAGAATCAGAATTTTGGGGCGAATACGCCATAGGAGATTCGGGGGTGGCGCATCAGTTTAAGAGGCACAGAGACAAGAGGAGCAGGGAAAATCCACTCAGAACCACCATAGCTACCTTCCCTGCCCCCAACACATAGTTGCTGAACTCTGTGCAGCTAGCCCCCTTCTTTCTAAATCAGAGTTGTCCCTAGGGAATGGCAGGAGGGACAGTGTTGAGGGACATCGGCTGTTCGAAATTTTACAATGAGCATGTATTAGTGTATTGTGTGATTAAAAAGTACAATTAAAATGGAGATTGTGGGCCTGGGAGAGAGCTTTGTGATAGAACTTAGCAGACACACACACACACACACACACAGAGAGAGAGAGAGAGAGAGAGAGAGAGAGAGAGAGAGAACTGTGAACAGAACAGCTACCTACAGCAGTGGTTCTTAATCATGTTGTGCTGACCCCATGGGGGGTCAAACGACCCTTTCTAAGACCGTCAGAAAACATTACAGCTCATAACAGCAGCAGAATTGCAGTCATGAAGTAGCAATGAAAATGATTTTCTGGGTGGGGGTCAGCACAGCATGAGGAACTGCAGTAAAGGGTCACAGCGTTAGGAAGGTTGGGGATCGCTGGCCTACAGCTCTTCTTCCTGTCTCTAGGCCGTTCTGCACATACATGCACAGCCAAAGCAAAACATCTGGAGGGGAACAGCCCAAAACTGGCGGCTGACTAACCCGCTCATCTGCGGGTCTGTGAGTGAGTGACGTTTTCCTCCATAAACTTGTGTCTTTCACAATTAAATGCTGCTTTAATAATCAGGGAGAAAACCCACTTCAAATGCTTTACGGTGCTTTCAGGCCCAGTTTTATGGCTAAAAATACAGCAAGTGCTTTTGCTTCCCTACCTTGGGAAGGCAATTTCCTGCCTGGGTGCTTGGTGAGGTGTCTGTCCCTAGAGCCCAGAGACATCGATCAGACCTAAGTAGAACACACAGCTGCTTCCTCTCACCCTGATGGAGGGCCATTACCCCTCAGCCGAGTGCACTTGGCTCTGCCTCAGGACTGTGTGTCATTTGAAAAAAAACATGGCAGATTGCCAGCAGGGACTAAAAGCTACTGGAAGGTTCTAGCCAAAGATGTGCAGTAGAAGGCCACGTGCCAGACAGATCTGAGGGACTGCTTGTTTGTAATGAAGTACTCCAAAACCACAGCCATGAGAAAACCAGATACGTGTGACCCTGACAGTGCGGAATCAGAGGACCTTGGTGGCTGTCCATACCTGTCTGTGTGTCTGTACATTTATGGAATTAAATTGGAAGAGCTTCTCTCCAGGCCACCTGTGGTTCCAGTAAACTGAGCACTGACTCCTGAAGTCAGGGGTGTGGGTAGCATCACCTGAGGGAGGACAGGCCTTCTGGCAGGATGAGGTCCATGTTGACTGGGCAGGGGGAAAGCTAGTGGATTGAGGGCCAGCTCTAGGCTGCATCCAGAGTCAAGGGCTCTCTGGAGAGCCATCATTATCATCCAGAGCAGTGGTTCTCCACCTTCCTAAAATTGCAACCCTTTAATACAGTTCCTCACATTGAGGGGCCCCCAACCATTAAAACGATTTCATTGCTACTTTATAGCTGTAATTTTGCTACTGTTAAGAATCGTAATGTAAATATCTGATATGCGGAATATCTGACTTTGGACCCCTATTCATAGGTTGAAAAGCACTGATCTGGGGCAGGGAGGGGGCTGCGCTGTTAGCATTGGAGGGACAGTGGTCTCTCAGTGAGGCACAGTGCTCAGTGGGAGGTTCAGATTTCTGTGTTCCTGAGGGTGGCCTTGTTGCTTCCAAGGTGTTTGTCCACAAGATAGTGATAAATGGTGGTCACGGAGGCCATTTTGTGCTTTGTCTCCTCCCAGCTGAGAACAAACCAACTAACAAAACTGACATTTGAGTAGGGTTTGCCACTTCCAAAGCCCCCTTTTATGGCAAATTTCCTTTACAGTTCTGGGGTTCAGGGCTCTAAATCAGGTTTCACTGGGCTAAAGTTCTGGGCAGGACTGTCTCCTTGGGAGATTCCAGGGGTGAGTCCGTCCCATGGATCTCTCAGCTACCAGGAATGCCCATGTTCCTCGCCTGCCACATCCAAAGCCAGCCCCCATTGCTCTGTCCTGTGCATCCATCATCACATACGTCCCAACTCTTCAGCTTCCCTCTTCTGCCTCTAGGATCCTGAGACTCAAGGGCAAGTTTGCTAGTTCACGTTAATCCTATTTTATGGTCCTCGGCCACACCAAAAATGTTGTAACACTGGTTACCGGAATTAAAACAGGTGGATGTCCTGGGGAGGGCAAGGGAATATTTTTCTGTGTACTGTTGTCCCGTAACCTGGGCTTTTGTTTTCTTGCTTTTTCTTTTTTTTGGGTGGAAGGAGTCTTAGTTTTGATTTCACAGAGAAAGTAGCAGCTAAATTACCAGGCCATGGAGAAAAATATATTGGCAGAGGGGATACCTGTGTTAAGAGCGAGTAGGGGACATTGGGGGTTTGTTAGTGATCAGTAAGTATGTCTCAGTAAAAGTCTATGAAAAGGAAAAAAAAAATCTCTGGGCCTTCATTCAGGCCTCACAGCCCTCCCACTCCCCCACCCCCACCCAGGAGGAGCGGCACATGTGTCTTCACCGATATTTCAACATGAAAGCAAGTCAGGTCTCACGGCTGGGACGGTAATAGACTGGTACAGTGGGGGAATAAGATGAGCAATGGCTGAAGCCGGAGCTGTTGAGGAGAGACCACATCTGACTTGAAAGGCCAGTTCTTTCTTCAGTCGGCTGGTGAGGGGGGAGCTGGGTCAGGGGAGCCCACTGACATTTTCACCCTCCCGCCCCCATGGAATTTTAATGTCGCAGTGCTTTTATATACTGCAGACATGTCCAGGCTTCAAACGTAGAAGCAGTAAGATTTTTTTTTTTTTGCCTCCTAAGAACAGGTTTTCATGCCATTGAGACCGTTGAGAATGTGCGCCCTATTCCTCATTATATTGAGATTTATTTAATTAATTCAGGGATTCAAATAACCCAGAGCACATTCACGAATCAAAGCAGGTTGCTACTAGTTGATAGGTTTGCAAGCAGCAAGCCAGCCGCCTATGTAAACCTCATGCAAGCACCAAAGACACAAAAATAAAAGGCCCTGCCTGACAAGGAGAGGCAGGGTGGGGCAGAGGACGGAACCTCCCGTACCTTGGTGCCTCTTAACAGAACATTTGCAAATCCCCCCATCAAAACACTGTTGTTTTTGGAAGCCTTCTCCACCATGCCATGTCCTGGCCTGTCTCTGGGGAGTCTTGTCAGTGAAGTGCGTAGTATTTGAGCACCCTGCAAGACTCCTGTTGAAACCCGATGCCCATCGTAAGGGTGTCTGGAGGCACAGGTCTTTAGGAGGTGAGTAGGAAAAGAGGGCAGAGCCCACTGCTTTGGAGCATTATTATTAAGTTAACGTGTCTGTCTGTCTGGGTGAATGAGGTGAGGACATTGGACCTGCTGGGACTGAAGTTACTTGGCTTGTGGGCCACCTACCACGGGTCTGAGAATTGAACTCCTGTCCGCCTCAAGGGCAGTGCTCGCTCTTATCTGCTGAGCCAGCTCCGCAGCCCCTGCCTGGATGCCTTAAATCCTTAAAGCTTTCCCTCTTGGGAACACTGTCAACCTGTCCAGTCTAAACGCCCTCTACTGGTCACTTATCTTTTTTTTTTTCTGTTTTGCTGTGGCTTTAGAACCCAGAGACGCTGTATGAACATGAGGGGAGGATAGAGAAGCATGATTTATATGCCAGGCAGTGTTCTGTGACACCACAGAGGCTAACTATAGCTTTCATGGGAGAGCCCAGGCAAGTTCTGACGGCTTGAACAGATGCCCGAAAGTGGCTCACACTAACGTTAGCGAGAGGGAGATGCAGAATGTTCTGCTCTTGGATTTTGTTCTTTTGTTTGTCTTCAACTTGAACAAAGATGAGGGGGTTAGCCTTGAATGTGGAGATCACGAAGTTTGGAGGGATTGTTTGGTTTTCTTGATTTGCGGTTATCTGAATGCAAATTTTCCCCCACAGGGCCACGTATGCAGGGGCTTGGTTGCAAGCTGCTAGGATTTGGGGAAGTGATTGGGTCCTAAGGGCCTTGACCTAATAAGTGGATTGATCCCTTGATGGATTCATAAGCTGCAAAACAGAGGTGGGGCCCAGTTAGAGGAAGCTAGAAGGGGGTGTTCTTGGAGGCCACGCTTCCCTGTCCACTGTACTTCCCTTGGCTTCCTGCTCCCCTGTGCTGCCCTTCCCCACCATGGACTGACCCTTCTCAAAATCCTTACACAGCTGTTCCATCACCCCAGTGAAAAGTTTGGCGCTTTTGGTCTTCCCGGTTAACACACAAACACAGCGATTGACGGCGTAGCTGTCTTCATCTCAGCAAGACCAACTGCCACACTCAAAACACTCATGGGGGCAAACAGGGTATTAAATGGTCTCTGTTTAAAGGTGGTGTTGACGCAGAGGAAAGGGAGTTACTGTGTAGACACAGAGAGGTTTGGAGAGCTAAGTCCGTCCACTGGCTGAGCGTCCCTTGGGGATGGCTCTGCACGCTTGCTGCTCCAGTTCTCGTCTGCCCACACCTTGTGGTTCTAAGCATACTGTGTGCACCCACCCAGCTGTTTCACACTCACTGACCCTTCTTTCCCCACTACCCCCAAATGCCACCTCCCTGCTGCCCCACTTCAGACCCATGGCCCATTTTACTTCTGGTCAGTGACATCACACCAAATGACTGCTGTTCTCATTCTACATCTGAGAGGTGGCTGGGACACCGCACACTCACAATTCAAATTATAGTCTTACTACCATCTAAAAGAAAATTATTCCAGGTCTTTCTCTCTTAAAAATACACACAAATGGCAGTAGGTGGTGGCACCCAGCTTTGTATGGCTTGGATAAGAAATGTCCCCCACAGACTCATGTATTTGAACACATGGTCTTTGGCTGCTGTTAGGGAGGTTATGGATCCCGGAGGAAGTACAACACTGTGGATGAGCTCTGAGGGTTCACAGCCTTCCCCCACTTCCTGTTCTCTTCTCCTTCCTGTGTGCAGCTGAGATGTACTCTCAGATTCCTGCTCCTGGTGCCATGCCTTCACCATTTTTATGGACATCTAGGCATCTGACTCTTTGGAACCAAATTCCCAAATAAGCTCTTCCTTCTATATTATATTATGTATGATATATATATATTATGCATATATATATGCATATTATATATTCCTTCCGTGTTATTGTGTTCTCAAAGAATGTAAACATTGAAAAATAAAATCTCATCATATACTTTCCCCTCCTCAACACAGTTTGCAAATAAGGCCACCTTTCTTTTCCAAAGTGTTCTTTGAAAAATCATGCTTACTCTGAGGTATATGGCAAGCAGAACTATTGAGCCCGCATATTCAGGACCAAAAAGGAATATTGGTGTGGTGTGAATGAGGGTAGAAGAGCCAGGGGTCATTCTCATCTTCCAGTCCTCTTTTTTTGAAGTTGGGCTTATTAAGTTTAAATACACATTTTAAGTGCAGCAGAAAAGGGGGAAGGTAGAAACAGGAAGGGTGCAGTAGCACCACATCCAAGGGGTGGGGTAGGTTGATGGCATCTTCGATGGCTGCTTGAAGGTTACATTTTAATGGAAGGATTAGTCCTGAGTTGAAATGCAGTTCCTCTTCTCGGTGCTGTGATAGAAAACCTAAAAAAATAACTGGAAAGTTTATCCTAACTTGTGATTTGAAAGGGTACCATCCTTTAGAGATAGGATGCCTGGCAGGGGTCATGCAGCTGTGAGCCATCTGGTCTTATCTTGGTGGACAGGGAAAACTGCTAGAAGTGGGGCTAGACTGTGGGACAAAGCCTGCCTCTAGTGGTCATCATCTGCCAGGCAGGTCTCACCTCTAAGGGTTTCTCACCTCCTAAAACAGCACCACCAGCTGGAGCCCAAGGGTTCAAACAGAGGCTCTAAGGAGGAGTCCTATATGAAACTTAACATGGAGACCTTCTGGGAGGCAGGGACAGGAATTTTCCTCAAGTGGGGTTTATTCCCCTTTTCTTTGTACAGGTTCTCTAGATGTGTCCTGGGTCAAATATAGGGTGGGGCAAGGCCAAATGAATGGAGGGGCAGTAGTGGTTGTGGATGCCAGACCCAGACCTAGCTGGTTTTTGAGTGTTCTGCTATTAAGCTCTGCTGTTCCAGTAGCCTTTAGCCACTGGGCAGTTTGCCTCTTTCTTCTCAAAGAGTTCTCTCCCTTAATTACAAGAGGCTGAAGAGGGGAAAGGTCCATTTGTTTCTCTGTCAGTTTCTTAAGGCCAAATCACAGTCCCAAGTATCTTTGGCCATTGGTCCTTGACTCGTAGACTTCCCCAGATCTTTCCTTCTTGTACCACACCGAGGCCTACTCTGCCACTTCCAGCATTCAGGTGGCCCCTGGCAGTTGGGAGCTGGAGCTTGGTGAGGTCTGAGGAGTGTGCCCTACCTCACAGATGAGCTGGGTATCTGGATGGATTCGGGGCACTTCACCTTCTACTCCCCAACTACTCAACAGAGAGGGATCATATATTTTAAATTTATTTATTTTTATTTTATGTGAACTTATGTTTTGCCTGCATGTATCTGTGTAAGGGTGTCAGATTCCCTGGAACTTGAGTTATGAGCCATCATGTGGATGCTGGGAACTGCACAGGTCCTCTGGAAGAGCCCAGTGCTCTTATCTGCTGAGCCATTTCTCAAACCCTGAGATCATATTAAAAAGAAACAAAACAAAACAAACAAACCTTTCCATGGAAAGTTTTGCTCTGTAGCAGTAAAAATGATTTTTTTTTTTTTTTTTTTTTAAATAAAGGACAATATTGAGAAAGGGAGTTTTTGTTTTTCAGCTGACACCTACGAATACAAGGCAGTCCAAGAATACTGCATGTCTGAAATCCCTTTGACTACATAAGCTGGACCCAGAGAGACACTAGCTTGGCATTCCTGAAAACCCACTAATGAGGTTTCAAATTACCTTGCCCAGTTTGTGAGTGGTCAAAAGTAATGAATCTGAAACTCAATTAAAGACAAGTGAGTTCAGAACCGGAAACACTTAGTCAAACATTGCCAAAGCCAAGAAATGTGCAGACTGGACAAAAGGCTTACAGATGTCCCAACACGAGCCGGGATTATACAAAGACGGGAAGTCTGGCAACACACACAGCATGATCATGTGCTGTTTTCCATTTTAAGGGTGAAACCTGGTTTTAATCATTTTCCAGAAACGTTTCCAAATTAGGAGAAAAAAAATCTTAAAATCTATTAACAAGACTGAACTCTCCTCTTGCTTGTCTGAGATAGACCTAACGACATAGCTCAGACTGTCATGGCTCATCCCCAAATAAGGATCCTGCTATCAATCTCCTAGATTCAGTGCTGGGCTCTATGGCAAGCCCCCATTTATATGATATGAAACATCCTGCCCTTTTCATTCTGACACACTGAAAACAAAAGCCCAAATATACTTAACATTTGATTATAAAAAAACAGGAAACACACGTTCCACGCGCAAGGTTCTGAGGGCTTTCTATGGCCTGTGTTCAAGTCATGGTAATGGTGTTGCCAACCTGGCATCAAGTGACCACAAAAAGACAGGCCCACAAGGAGGACTGCTCCCACTGTGTGCAACAGCCGCATGTATTAACTACAGACGAAGAGACCACCAGGATCCGGCTGGTCCTAGACATGCAGATCTAGACATGAACATGGAGAGGAAAGACAATTCAAAGATCATTCTGGTCATACAGAAAACATCCCCTTTCAAATGTTAACTGAAGTATCCCAGCTATAGTTTGGTAAACAGACATCTCCCACATGCTACCAGCCCACGAACTAACCCAGAGATACACACTGGGGAAAAACAAGACAACACAGGGCCATAGAAGAGGGCGGAGGGGTAACTACTTCAGCCACCTAGTGACCGCACTGTGGCGCCCAGTCCCACTCACTGACAATCACTGGAAAAGTCTTCTTTAAGGGGGGATGAAAATCACTAAAAAAAAAAAAAAAAAAGCAAGCTGGGTGGCACTCGCCTTTGATCCCAGCACTTGGGAGGCAGAGGCAGGCAGATCTCTGTGAGTTGGAGGCCAGCTTATTCTGCCTGGTCTACAAAGCGAATTCCAGGACAGTCGAGGCTACACAGAGAAACCCAAAAAATAAAAAGAGAAAAAGAAAAAGAAAAATGCACAGTGAATTTTATTTGTTTTTAAAGAGTTATACCAACATGTAAAAAATAAATATTTGCAGTTAAATACATGAAAATATAAAGCACACTAAGTTATTAAAAAAGAATTTTTTATTTTTATCCCTAAATACAATTAGTTTCCCTGATTATAACCCATAATCAGTGTCACCTAAAATATAGAAAGGTCTGTACAGAGGTGAACAACCTCCAAATCTCTTTCTCTTTCTCTATACATACCTAGGGCAACTGAACTCAGAAAAAGCAGAGCTGAATCTGTCAAATTACTGTCTGCATTTAGAGACTCCTATGGAAATAGGGGAGTGTCAGACACCAGAGAAATAACTTAAAAGATTAAAAGCTTTTCGTAGTGAAACCATCTTATGCACTGTTCCAAGCAGTCTTAGGCAATTATTCTTTCTGCAGATCCCAGCTCTGGACAACGGCAGGCACTCATGGGAACCAGCAGTTCAGTTTACTTGGCATATGGTTGGTCATGGTGCATTTCTGGTGAGTAAGTCAGCAAGACAATCATGACCCAGAGGTGAAGCAGAGCCTACAGGGAGAAAGAAACCATTCAGGTGTCAGCCTTTGTCTGAGGACTGTGCAGGGAGGACAGGGACCATGCCTTGCCTTTGTACCCCTCTGGGACAGGGTCTGAAACACAGCAGGGACTTGGAACATGTCTCCTGGAATAATGAAACCAATGACCCAATGACAAAACAAGCCAATGAGCTCAGGAACAGAGAGCTGCATACTACAGATCTCCCAGCTGAGAGGAGAGCCTAAACACCAAACGCTCATGACTCAAATGCATCTGCAGGAGCGACCAGGCAGGTGAGCCTGCAGAGGCGTCTTGGGCAGCACTGCTAGACAGACAGACATGGCTGGCAAGACCTTGTGGGGACAGTGTGGCCAGCTGAGTTAGTACAGAGATGGGGAAGTACACTCGACAGAAGCAGCACTGTCTGGGGTAGAGGCTGAACTAGTGACAAACTTCTGGCTCCCTTGGGGCAGTCTGAGTGGCACCAGGTCCCATCAGCCCTTACGGGACGCACTCTGAATCCTTTCTTTCTGATGTCCTGCCTTTTCTCCTTCTTACTCACCCATCTTCTTCTCTTAAATCTTTTTATTTAGAGGAATAACTCTTCCCTCTAGTGGATTACATAGAAATTTCCTTTAAAAGTAGGTTTCTATTTAAAAAAAAAAAAAAAAAATCTCAACTCAGCCTAACCTCTTAAAGACATCCTGACTCAGCAGAGTGAGTAGGCTTTGAGGCAGAGTACACACAAACTAGCACCAAAATCTATCATAACTGATTCTGTGTAATTAAACACCCAGAAGAAAATGAATTGGCCTTGAGATCCTTCTAGAAAAATAAAATACATGAAGATAATCATAGGAACTTTACAGCATTAAGATAAAAATTAAATCAGCTGTTCTCTACTGCACTTTTGTTATTGGACAGGCTTAAAAAGACTGTTAAGCCAGGCAGTGGTGGCACACACCTTTAATTCCAGTACTCAGGAGGGAGAGGAAAGCAGATCTCTGTGAGTTCGAGGCCAGTCTGGTCTACAGAGCAAGTTCCAGGGCAGCCAAGGCTACACAGCGAAACTCTGTTTCGGGGGGGGGGGGGGGGGGGGGGAAGGAGGCAGACTGTTAAACTACATTACAATTAATTTTATTTTTAGAAAAAACCGCTGAGAAATTTATGTTCTCAACATAACAATTGGCTAACTTGTAATGTATCTTAAGAAAAGCTTAATGATTAAAAAAAAAAAAAATGTGTTCTGCTGGGCATGGTGGTACACACCTTTAATCCCAGCACTCAGGGAGGCAGAAGCAGGCAGATCACTGTGAGTTTGAGGCCAGCCTGGTCAACAGAGTCCAAGACAGCCAAGGCCACACAGAAAAACTCTATCTTGAAAAAAAAATAATAATTCTATTCTCTTTCAAAGTTGACTGGTAAAATATGAATAAGTTAGCAGCTAAAACAACAGACAGAAACCAAGTGTAGCATTACTTTTTCAAATACATTTACTTACCATATAGATAATTACAAACACTCGTGCTATGGGGTATCTTCGGAGAAAAATTCCCAGGCGAATACTGTGCAAACAGTAAGAGAAAAGGAATCATATTCAAACCAAATCTTCCTGAGTTAATATCCAATATTTTTTTCTTTTTTTTTTCTTTTTTGGTTTTTTGAGTCAGGGTTTTTAGATTGAGTTTTGGTTATTAGACAGGGTTAAAAAGACTGTTAAGTCTTCAGTTGGGCATTGGTGGCAAATGCCTTTAATCCTAGCACCTGGGAAGCAAAGGAAGGTGGATCAGTGGATCTCTGAGTTCGAGGCCAGCCTGGACTACAGTGAGTTCCAGAATGGCCAGGCTACATAGAAAAACTTGAAAACAGAAAACAGAGAGAGAGCGAGCGAGAGCTGGGTTTACCTACTTCATGTTAAGTAATGACAGTTTCTTGGTAGTTTGCTGAAGAAAGAGGACAGCCAGGATTAGTAACTTTCAACACTGGTTAGGCACTGGCAGACCGCCTAAGGCAACTTCCTAGCCTGGGATCATCACAAAGGAGTAAGGGAACTGCCACTTTAAATATTAGCTCTGCCCACGGGGCTCAGGGGGACTGTACCAACTGGAAGACATTATAAACATAGCTGAGGGCCATCACTCATCCTGAGTGGCACTGCTTACCTAAATTGGTCAATGGAGCTAGCAGCTTTTCGAACCTTTCCATACATTCCTGCCAGATTAGTTTCTGTGTCATTAAAAAGAACAGGAACGTTTCGCAGGCGTGCACCTATTTAAATAAGAGAAAAGATAAATGTAGTGACACTAAAATTGACTTTCTAAGAAAACTAGAGTTGAAAATGTATTATATCATATGAAGAAGAGTATCTCAAGGCCAACTTTGTAAGCACTACCCCCCAGAGTAGAAGAAATCATAACACATATCAACTACAGAAAATGCTTCAATGTCCACAAAATTTAGTAGACAATAGAAAGTTTACACTATCTGGTGCTAGCAAGAATCAACATTCCTGGGCCTTGGCTCTGAGAGAGGACAATGGCCTCTGCACTGCTGAGAATGCTAGCTGGCTCCTAGATGGGTATATCCAGCTCCACCCCACCCCCAACCATCTGACTGCTTTTTCCTTTCTTCTGGACAGACAAGGACATCAACCTCATGTGCCTCGAACTACGATTCTAGTCTCTTTCTGTCTCTGGAAAACTCCCTCTCGGTAGTTAGCAACTCCACGCTACCATCCACTCAGGCCAAATCTTTCGCTCTTTTCTTTCAAGCTTTATATCTAATCTGTCAGTAAATTCTGCCAGCTCACTCTTCAAATAAATTCTCACATCTTTCTATCCCCAACCAATCCCACTCTGATCAAAGCTACTATTCCTTACACAACCTGGCCTCTACTTTTATCCCTCTGAGATTTTTAATTTGGGGGAGGGGTGCTGAAGGAAAAACCCAGGTCTCTTACATGTCAGCAAATGCCACACCACTGAACCATATCACCAGAGCAAGTCTGAGTCACTAAGACATCACAATATGGTATAAGTCAGACCCCTACTTTGTTTAAAGTCCTTATACAGGTCTATGCAGCCTCCTCCAAGCTCTCTTGACTTTACCTTGCCCTACTCTCAGCCTCGCTCCTTCCTGAATCATCAGGAACATACCTCCCTCAAGGCCTTTCACCTGCTCTTCCAGCTACTTTCCTCCAGGTCTCCTCACAGTTCTCTTTCTTATCATACCCTTTGGAACTTTCAAGCGGACTTTCTGTTGGCAACCCTACTTAATTTACAACTGATCCCTCCTTATAGCTGGCATTCTCTTTAAATTTTTCAATTTTAAGTAGTGTTAAAATCAAGGAACTGAGAGATTTGCTCCATGACTGCCTTATGAGGTTCTAAGGTTAAAACTCTGATCTACTGATACTGGTGCTAACACTTGTTTTGAATATGTATTTAAAAAAACCTACAGACTTTGTTATTGTAATTAAAGCACATGGACAAACATGCAAATTAATATACACTTCAATACTAGCAGTGTAAGGAATCATGAAAATACATTTCCTGTAAGTGCCCTCAGATATCTTTTTTTTTTTTTCCTTTTTGGTTTTTTTGAGACAGGGTTTCTCTGTGTACCCTTGGCTATCCTGGACTCACTTTGTAGACCAGGCTGGCCTTGAACTCACAGAGATCCACATGTCTCTGCCTCCCAAGTGCTGGGATTACAGGCATGTGCCACCACACCTGCCTGTGTCCTGAAATTCTGTGCTACTGAACTTCTGTCTTGTCAAGTATCTTACCATTCTAACGCACTTCCCAATCCCAGGCCCTGTTTCTCCAAGTCTAACCCTGTAAGGTATTAGCCCAACACACATCTTTTTAACAAATTTACTAATAGCACAAGGCCCAGGTCTCACATCAGGGGAAGAATCGTTGAAGAAAGATTCTTTTTAGTAAAAATGGTCTTTCTGTAGGGCTGGAGGGATGGATCAGCAGTTAAGAGTACTGGCTGCTCTTCCAGAGGTCCTGAGTTTAATTCCCAACAACCACATGGTAGCTCTCGACCATCTATACAGAGATTTGATGCCCTCTTCTGGCATGCAGGTGTACATGCAGACAGAGCATTTATAGACATAAAATAAGTAAATAAACCTTTAAAAAAAATGGTCTTTCTGTAATTTTTCAAAATCATATTTTTGTCGCCATGTCCTTTCTGGGGTTACCTTCACCACTGTCGAGTCCAGGCATGTTAATGGAGGATCCGCTGCTGGGCCCCGTGGAGGCAGAGTGCACCTGCTGCTCCAGGCGCTCCAGCTGGAAGACCAGGGAGTTCTTCTCTGTGCTGAGGCTCTCCAGCATGGTCTGCTTCTGGATGAGTGTCTCCGTCAGCTGATGGAGTCGGCTTTCTAGCTCTGACTGGCTGCTGTTGCTTAAAGTTTTGTTGGTAAGCTGAAGGGTAAGTGTTCATTAAATCAGTATGGAGCCTCAAAGCTTCATGGTATCAAGAGGACATGAATTGGGTCCTCAAGTCTCTATAATGATTTTTTTCACTGGCTAGAAGTGATTTTTAAACCACATCAGCAGTTAGACGTGTAACAGAAAGATATTTCCCGAAACCCATATAATACACAGTATATGAGTATTACTGTTATGGTGTGTTGTTATGAGACAGTCTCCTTTTATAGCTTTGAACTCACTACATAGCCGAAACTCATAAGCTTAAGTGCAGAGGTTACAGGCAAGCACCCATCAAGCTGGGCTTCTGTTCTGATTTTGTATCATGAATGCATGTGACTCTAAAGACACTGTAATCTGCATTTCTTAATGTAGTGACATGGTCAATTTTATAGGCCACAGTTCAAACTTTTTAAGTGGGATTCTAAATCCACAGTTTAACAGTGTGGTGCTGTAGAAGTATAGCACCGTGAAAAATGGTGATCCCCCAGCCACGTGACTTCAGACAGAAGGGAACATTCCTCTTTACACACAATCCACTTTTAATTCTAGCACCAGAGTTTGCTTCTGTCTATTCCTGGGTTTCCTGTGAGTGGACTTTCCTAGGGAATAACACATCATTCTACAGGTGTTTATCTTTTCGGGCTTTTTGTTTTGTTTTTCAAGACTGGGTTTCTCTGTGTACTACTGACTGACCTGGACTAACTTTGTAGACCAAGCTGTCCTCAAACTCACAGAGATCCACTTGCCTCTGCCTCCCCAGTGCTGGGATTAAAGGTGTGTGTCACCATCACCTGGCCTATCTTTTTGTTTTCATTATTAATTTCATGTATATGGGTGTTCTGCATGTATGTCCATATACCATACGCATGCCTAGTGGAGGCCAGAAGAGGGTATTGGATTCCCAGGAACTGGAGTCACAGATGATTGTGAGCCACTATGTAAGTCCTAGGAATCAAGCCTCGGTCTTCTGGATGAGTGGCCAGTGTTCTTACTTGCTGAGCCATTTCTCCAGTCCCAGTATGTACCAGCTCACAACTTGTTTATTCACTCACCTGCAGGGACACCTGGTTTATTTCAATTTGTACTGTTTATAACTAAATACAAAACTCAAGTGTTTTTGTGGGATATCCCTTTATTTCTAGCAAACACCTAGAGTTGTAGGACGATGCATGCTGACCTCACTAGAAACAGCCAGCAGCCTGCCGGAAGTGGTGGTGCATGACTATAGGCCCGAAGTCAAACAAACAAATCAGCAAGACCTTGTCCAAGAGAAAGACAGATAAATAGATACAGAAAATAAAATACTAAAGGGGGAGATAGTTTCTCCTGTTCTGAGCAACAGCCAGTAGCACAGTCTTTTTGTTCTAACCCAAAAGTTGAGCCATGGGGCTGGAGAGATGGCTCAGAGGTTAAGAACACTGGCTGTTCTTCCAGAGGTCCTAAGTTCAATTCCCAGCAACCATATGGTGGCTCACAACCATCTACGTACAATAAGATCTGGTGTCTTCTTCTGACATGCAGGTATACATGCAGACAGAACATTGTATATATAATAAATAAATAAAATATTAAAAAAAAAGCTTGAGCCATTGTCTTGGGAGTGGAATGAGACTTATTCTGATGACCCTGTGACCCCAAGCATCTACTCACAAGCTCATCTGACCCTTTGGGGAAGGTCTCTTCAAGCCTTTTGTCCACTAAAAACAAAAATGGTACAACAGCTTCCTACTTACTGTCAACAGGAATTCTAACACTGGTTGTTTGCTTCCCAGAGCTGAGTTATGTGTGACATGTCTGAGGCAGCACTAGGAAGGCAGAGGAAGTGCTAGGAGCCTCCTCTTCCAGTGTGTGACTGACCTTCTTCCATTTCTGCACTGCCTTTTGGTCAGCAGAAATTTAAATCTTGATGAATTCAATTTATCAGGTTTTTCTATGACCCTTTTGTGTCTATTCTAAGAAGCCTTTCTTTTTCTAAATTGTATAAAAAGGATCTGATGCTTTTTTTCTAGGCCTTCCAGATTCAGCCTCGCCTCATCAAAATAAACATTTTTTGAGGCTGGTCACGATGGTATAATGCCTGTAATCCCAGTACTCAAGAGGCAGAGGCAGAGGCAGACAGAGTTTGAGGCCACCCTGGTCTCCACAGTGAGGTCCATACAAGCTAGGGTACAGAGTGAGTGAGACACTGTCTCAAAAAAAGGAAAAAGAAAAAAGTAAACTTTACAAGGGGGACAACGATTTTTAAAAATCTTATTTTCTGTTCTCTTACAATAGTTTTGAAAGAATAAAAAGCGTATGTAGGTGGCATTATTTTATTTTACATATTAAGAAACAGAAAAAAATGCGGTGACTTTATAGATGTCCTACCAATTGACAGTACAAAGATTGGTCAGTAGATTTTTGTTAGGAAAAAGAAACCAAAATTAGGGAGAGATGGCTCAGAGGTTAAGAGCACTGGCTGGTCTTTCAAAGGTCCTGAGTTCAATTCCCAGCAACGACATGGTAGCTCAAACCATCTATAAGGACATTTGGTGCCCTTTTCTGGTCTGCAGGTATACATGCAGGCAGAATACTGTATACATAATAAACAAACAAAGAAATAAATAAAAGAACCCACAATTATGACTGTGATAATCAGCTTGACCACACTGAGATCATAAGCCATGAAAATATATCTAATGTCAAATGAAGTGGCTACAATGACTTCTACAAAAGGAAGCTATTGTTTATGTAAATGAAGATTCAAGTAGTGAAGAAGAAAAATCTACAGAAGCACAAAACCTTAAACAAAATTCTGAAGCATATGGAAAGCAAAGGGCTCACTGAAGCAACTCAGGTCAATCCCTTCCCTATTTCCTACCTGATTCCTCAGTTTTTGGATTTCTTCCTCTCGATCTTTAATCCTGCTTTGCAGTGTGTTCTTTGTTCTATGCAGATCTTCTTCCATGTAATGGAATTCCTAGTGTGAGGCATGAATAAATCAATCTGAGTGAGTGCCATGTCACCTCCAGAGCCCCAAATCCACACTGACTCCCACTCAACCTCAGTTCATGATGGCACAACTACACTAAATGGACCAGACATGATTTTGGATGGGTTTAAAGAAAGATCAACACTTCAGCATGATGCTGTAACTATTGGCTTTGAAATATATGCTAACAGGATAATCCTCACAAAGTATAAAATATTCTTACTTCACAGTAATGAGGAAGAATGGGCCATCATTTACGAATGTAAGATTTATTATAGAATAATATTATTATTGATCATGGCAACAAACTGAAGAAGATATTTGCTTTCTGTGATAAAGACTGATACTGTTAGTAATATAATGTTCATAACTGATTTTTTTTAAATATAAAGAAAGGGCTGGAGATGGCTCACTAGGTACAAGACTGATGGTTTGGTAAAGATTTACCAGAAGCGTTGACAGATCTTTTTTCCATGTTCTATGTCTGTACAAATTCAAGGCTGAAATGACTCAATAAGGTACACATTTAATCCTAAAATTAAATACTAAATCTGGACTCTTTGACAAGTAGCCTACAGCTACAGTCAACTCATGTTCCTCTACATCATAATTTTAAAAATGATATTTGAGAGAGGGTACAGGAAAACATCTGCCATAATAAATTAACATTATCCTCTATCAATCACATCAAACTGCTGCCCTTTGATATATAGCAGCTCCTTGAATTAACTAAAATGCAATTCTGAAAGGACAGCTAATCTTATAATTACATTAACTAAAACACCCAACAACATACAGGCCTTACAGGTCTCTGCTTGGTTTTTCTCTTAACACTTACAAAATAATTTTAAGTATTATTTCTATAATAAATTCTAATGAAAAATGAATATAAATACACATGAAAAATAAAGAGAATTTAAAACACAAAAAATTAGAAATTTTGTGAGTGATACACTAAGAATCACAAGAATAATTTTCTATACAATGAATGGTAGTGACTTTTTACTGTATGAATTAGATAGCAAGTGCTAAGAACAGCAGTAGTAATTCCTATGTCATATACTTACTACAGTCAGTAGACATTACTATGTATTTCATTACTATGAGATGTAGAATCTTACTTTTGAATGTGTGGCAATTAGCATGTTTAATATCACCTGCCTCAGTATAAAATCCTGCATATACTACAATATACTGATGTAAAATAATCTGTCTTGGGGAACTAACTGATCATATACTTTCATTTTCAAACAGAAAGCAGCTAAATATGGCACCAATAGTGTTTCTAGGAGGGAAAGTAGATGCAATGAGTACAGTATGTGTTTATGCGTTATGTTTTTTCATACACTCTGAAAGACAGATGCGAAATAGACACATGAAGCAGAAAGAATTCTGGGCTCTGAGCTGATGATGCTGGGCTTTATTCTCTAGCTCATTTTATGGTATTGGGCAGTTATATCACTATTCTGTGCCCAATTTTCCATCTGTTAAGACAAAACAACATCAACAACAAGCCAAGCCAAACCAAACCAAAAAGCCATGAGCTAAAGGGATGGATCAGCAGTTAAGAGCACTTTATAAAAAATTATTAGGGCTAGAGTTCAGCTCCCAGCATCCACTTAAGAAGCCAGATGTCAGGGTGATTAAGAGCACTGACTGTTCTTCCAGAGGACCCAGGTTCAATTCCCAGCATCCACATGGCAGCTCACAGCTGTCTATTAATTCCTGTTCCAGGGTATGTGACACCCTTACATAGTCAATGTACAATATAAATAAATAAATAAATAAATGAATGAATGAATAAATAAATAAATAAATGGAAAAGAAGCTCTATGTTTAAAAGGAGGAGGAGGAGAAGGAGGAGGAGGAGGAGGCGCAGCTGCTGCCACTGCCAGGTGTCCTATAGTTCCAATTCTGAGTGGATGAGGGCAGAGACAGGAGGATCACTAGGGCTTGCTGGTTCTAGCTAAGCTGAGACAAGAGCTCCACATTCAGGAAAAGACACTGTCTCAAAGGAGTAAGTACAAAGTGACATAGAGTCAGGTGGTGGTGGTGCACATCTTTAATCCCAGCACTCAGGGAGGCAAGGCAGGCAGATCTCTGTGAGTTTGAGGCCAGCCTACTCTACACAGTGAGCTCCAGGACAGCCAAGGCTACACAGAGAAATCCTGTCTTGAGAAACAAAAACAAGCAACAACAAATAAGAGGGGCTCATGTCTTTAATCCCCCCCCCAAAAAAAAAGTGTGCGTGAAAGAGAAGGGTCAATAAGGCAACTGCAGCTAAAGTCTGACAACCTAAGTTCAATCCCTAAAATCCATGTAAACATGGAATGAGAGAATCAATCCTACAAAGAGGGTGAGACAGAAAGACAAGAGGAATGTACCTACAAGTTCCCACCTACCACTAACACTCTGAACCCACATTATAAGGTTTCTTGGGAGGTGTCCTTTCCTTACCTGTTTCATTCGGTCCAGCTCTGTCACCAGCTCTTGCTTAGATGCCCTCTGTCTAGCTATCTGGTCTTGCAGATCTTGTAACTGGTCTCTTGCTGATTCTGCTTCACTAACTTGCTGAGCCTCCATATCCTAAGAAGAATCATACATGTGAAAGCAAAACCTAAGGGTTCCGTTCAACACATACAGAGCAACCATCACATGCTGTAGATGGGCTCAGCAGTTCCTAAAGGAATAAGGGATCATAGGAATCAAATCAGGTACCTTCACTGTAATTTGGCTAGTAATGAGTGAATGACCAGGATGCCACAGCTGCCTCGCCCACAAACATGAGTGAGCTTCATGAGTGAGTAGTTTGCCAGATGATTCATGCCTCCACTGAAAAGCTAACACTGTTAAAGAGCTGAAGTACAATACCAAAAGAGACTTCACTATATTAGTTCCGGTGCTGTAAGAGGTGTGTGCACCATCAACTAGGTACACAGAGAATATCTATCCTGACATCACTGAGGTTAGCACATGAGAAGCTTCTGGCTTTACTGCTGTTACCCAATTTCTTATCTTCCCATAGTTCTTATTCTCACTTTTTCAAACTCCAAAGCAAGCTGACAGTAGTGGTGCATGTGGAGAGGCAGAAGCAGGTGGATCTCTGTGAGTTCAAGGCAAGCCAGGTCTATAGAGAGAGTTTCAGAGCAGTCAGGATTACACACAAGAAAAACCCTGTCTCAAAAAACCGAAACAAACAAACAAAAATTCAAAAGCATTTTCTGGATTTCCTGCCAATTTTCCAAGTACAAAGAACAGAGCTCCAGGTTCCTGTATTTCCCCACACTGGTTAACCACCAGTCCACATGGCAGGGCAACAGGAGATAACCCAGTATCTTCTGCACTTCATCCTTTGAAGCACTGTCGGTACTCACCCACATCTCTTCAAACTTTTGAACTTAGATCACAACACAATCCTCCAAATTCACACAATTTTGTGGACTTAGAAGAAAAAAGTAGCAATTATTTTTCTTAACTTTGGAGTTCATGGGATAGCATATTAATCTTTGCCACTAACTCCAGCCACCCAGGCCAATTCTTTGGTGTCAGACAGAACCCACAGGGGTTAAGAGCATGCATTCTGGAGTCAAGTTCTAGTCCTGGCTCTAGCACTTCACCAGTCCAGTGACAAGTTGTTTTTCTTCTTTGTGTCTAAATTTCTTCAAAGGTAAAAAGAGAATAAAATAGCCAGGTGCAGTGATGCACACCTTGAATCCCAGAATTCAGGGAGGGCAGGTACATCTCTGGGAGTTTGAGGCCAACCTACTTTACAAACTGAGTCCAGGACAGCCTAGGCTACACAGAGAGACCCTGTCTTGAAAAACAAAAACAAACAAACAAACAAACAAAAAAGAATAACACCTCCCTCTCAGGGTTACAGTGAAGAATATGAAGAATATGTGTTAGGACAGGTGACTAGTGTGTGGTGACACAAATTACCCAGTAAATTTGCTATAATGATAACTAGCAATTATTTTAACATTTGATTTGTATACTTATTTTTTTAATTAAAAAATTATCATAATGATGTTTGTGAATGACGGGGAGGGGACCTGCCACCATGTGTATTTGTAGGTAAGAGGACAGACAACACTGTCAGCTCTTTCTTTCTATTTTTATATAGGTTCTGGGAATTGAGCTCTGGTTGTCAAGCTTGCACAGCAAGTGCCTTTATCTGCTGAGCCAGCTCATCAGCAATACTAACAGCTTATTTATTTTACTAAATGTAATGCTTTTTATAGATCTAATATAGAGTATAAACTTCTTGAGCAGGAGTAAGAAAAATGGGCCAATGTTACTTATGATGCTGGGATAAAATATTACATAAGTTGTTTTTATATTCTTACTCAAAAAGCATGAAATAGATATGAGTAAATTTACCATCTATATAATTTCTAATTTGATGCGATTGAATTCTTTGGAATTCATTTTTTGTTTGTGTTTGGTTGTTCGAGACAGGGTTTCTCTGTATACCTCTGACTGTCCTGGACTGGCTTTGTAGACTAGGCTGGCCTGGAACTCTCAGAGATCTGCCTGCGTCTGCCTCCCAGCATGCTGGAATCAAAGGCATTTGATACCATGCCCAGCTCTGGAATTCATATTTATTTACAACTAACTCTATTTAAGATGGGCACACACCTTTAACCCCAGCACTCGGGAGAGGCAGAGGCAGGATGATCTCTTGAATTCAAGGCCAGCCTGGTCTATAAAGGGAGTCCAGGACAGCCAAGGCTACACAGAGAAACCTTGTCTTCAAAACACCAACCAAACAAACAAAAAAGATTCTACTTAGAAAAAAGAAAAAGCCTAGAAGGTTCATTATCTTGTATTGAATCTCCTATCACCAGAGACTATTCCCTATGATATCTGTGTCAAAGATTCCATATATATACAGAACAAATGGCTCAAATTACTGTTTTGTACTAGGAGACTTGGACTGAAGTCTCCCACATACTAGGCAAGCATGCTTTTACTGAGTTTATCCCCAGATTGTTATTTTAGATTAAACACAGCACTTATGCATGAATGAACTACAACTATAAAAGCATACATAAAACTATAATTACTTTCTGAGCCCATGCTAATACCAGGAAATATTTCAGTTTTATAGAAAACCTTAAACTTTAAAAACAAACTAATTTGCTTTTAAGTAGCACAACTTAAGGTCCATACATTTAAAGATTCCAGTCTGTTTCCTGATGAAACTTTAGGCTTACGTACATAGCAGCATATCATACACACCTCACATATGCATGTTATACCTTGGACTTACAGTCAATCAACAGACAAGAAACCTACTGCTGTGGATACATTTTTATATGGTAACTAACATTCTAGCAAAATAAAATCCATTGTTTCAATAATGCCATCTCCCACTAAAGTACATAACCTCTCAAGCTCATGTAGCTGGGGTAAATGGCTGTCTGGGATGCTAAGCAATGAATGTTACCTGTAGCTCAGATCTCAGCTGATGTATCTGGCCCATCAGTTTCTGGATCTCCTCCTTCTGCATCTCCTTCTCATGCCGAAGCTCTTCTAGCTCCATGCTGCTAGCAGTACTGCTATCTAGGCCTTCAAAACTTGAGCCTTCCTTTAAGCTGTTTATCAATTTTTCTTTAGACTGTTGTGAAACAGAGAATATAATTAAGCAAAGACAAAATCAGCTTACTTTTTAAAGATTTATTTATTGTATGTATATAAGTGTTTTGCCTGTAAATATGTCCGTGTACCGTATGAAGTCCTGGTGACCACAGAAGTCAAAAGAGGGCATGAGAGCTTCTCGAACCAGTATAGATTGTTGTAAGCCACCAGATGGGCACTGAGAACTGAATCCTCTCTAAGTGAGCCATCTATCCAGACCCTTGCTCTTGTACTTTACTTCATTTTATTTTATCTTATTCATTTTTTGTAGTGCAAGAGACTGGACCCAAGGACACATACAGGCTATGCACACTTTCCCACTGAGCATTATTCCCGGGGAGCTTATACAGTGTCATCTCACCATACAGAAACAAAGCTACCAGATATCTATCCACAGAGGGAATCCACAGGTGATTAGAGCCATAGGGATAAAAAGGCAAGAGACCCTTGCTGTACTTGGATCTTAATCCCCATTATCATGTCATAGTTGCAAATGTTTCATAAGAAGATTTTCCTTATCACATCACAGACATTGCCTAACTCTCTCCCCTGGCCCAGCTTCTTCCTGGTTCTCCAAACTCTGGCCACTCTCTTCTTGGAAGTTTTTGTTTGTTTGTTTGTTTGTTTGTTTTGCCTAGTTTGTAAATGCTGATGTTTAAAATCATGTAATTAGCTCTAGGCCTTCTCCTCTCAGGCTGCAAACTACTTAGATTAATTTCACCTATACTCTAACTGACTCCATCTCCCATGGCTAACACCAATACCTCTCTGCTGAGCTTCAGGCCTGAATTTCTAATTATCTTCCTGCACTTTCACTAAAATGTCACATCAATTTTTCAACCTCATCATAATTTGTCATAACCTCCTTCAACCCTAACATGCTGTCATTCCTATTTGTCCCTTTCAGAGGGCAAGAAACAACCTCGTTACATGCAAAAAGAAACTCAGCATCATCCCAGATTCCACTTGACTTCTTTCCCTTCTCTGATTAAGTTTCTAATTTAATTTTCTCAAATACTCTATCTTCTAACTATTAGCTATCCCACTAGCTATCCTCACTTTACAAACCTAGGTCAGGCCCCTAACGCTTCCTATAACCACCCATTAGCCTCTACCTGCCTCCGATCTTACCATCTCATTTATTCTTTCATTAAATTTCTTGAGTACTAGATATTGTTTGGGGATGCAACGATGAACAAAACAATGTCCAACTCTCACTTAAGTTCTTCACTGCTCTGCTCCATGTCTTAGTCTTATAATGCTACTCAATTTCTTTAGCACCTCTCTCTCTATAGGATAAAACCTGGGGCCTCCAGTCTGATTCCAGCACATCACTAGATTTTATCTTTATCATCTAATTTCTAATATGTTATGCTCCAGCAATGGGCACCAGCTTGCCAGGCATACCATGTCCTCTCAGGACCCCTGCCTTTGGCACAGCTTCTTTATCTGAAATCTCTACCCTCGAGTGATCCTTCCTACCCATCTCCAAGGTTCTCTTTATAATGTCCACTCAGTGCAGTGAACCCTGGCATCCCTGAGTACAGAAAGTCTTTTTTCTCTCCAAGTCCCACTGTACTGCATCAATGATTTTTTGAAATCTGCTAATAATAAGCTGAATGTGACCTTAAACGACTAAAGTTTTGTAAATGACTGTGTGGGTTTATGCTTTAATGCCAGATGATATTTGCCAGGCCAAAATGAGGGAGGCTGGTTTAGGAGTTGAGGCCCCCCCAACACCTAAACAGTAAGCAGCAAGAACCTGGGGTCAGGAGGTGAGGGTCAGAGACATGTTTTAAGTGTCATGAGGTGACAGGTAGATGCAGAGTGAGCATATAGCAATAAAAGGTAGGAAAGAGAGCTTAAGACAGGACCTAAAGGGAGGTTTACTCTTTGAAGACTGGGAAGACAACCCCAGGAAGCTGGAGACACTGATAAGAGAGGACAAAATAGAAGCCAAGGTGGTGTGTGTCACAGAAGACAAGATCTCTAATCTCCAAGAAGGTGGGAGGTTAACAGAGCCAACCAAGTCATCAAAGTGTATGCAAACAATAAATTATGACAGCAAATACATATTCAGGTCACTCTAGACCTTTTTGGGATGATAATTTCAGAAATGTAATAGAAATTATATGATGGAACAAAGGGAACAAGTTCTTAACCAATGGAGACAGCACAGCCCTAAGCATTCTATACATGTGAGGTAGACTAAGACAAAACAGGACACAGTTCAAAGAAGAAAAGCTAAAAACAAAGCAACGCAAAACAACTTATTTTTCTCCTTTAGGGGGAATCCCAAAATCTAGTCCTCATACTTCCACTAAGTGACCACATGTTTTTGTAAGCTAGGATACACATACAAAAACAAAGAAGCAACTCAAATGAAGCAGGAAGATAGACAATCCACAGACAGATAATGCTAAATAAAAATGAAAGCACATGTTTTCTCTTTGATGAGAAGTGGAAGGCGACATTAGTGATTGCAGTTCTTATAGTAACCACTACAGAAGCATAACACAGCTGCTTAACAACAGCATCATCAGAGATGAAGGCAGCAAGCTCAAGATGTGAACCAGGCAGTGGTAAGATCAAGACAATTCTTAAGTGCAGCAGGGCAATGCAGCCAACACATCCCCTCAGTGTTTAGAGTGCTGGTGTCTCCCAGCGAGGAGCGCAGAGCATGCACTCATGCTTACTTGGAGTATCCTTGTAGCTTTCTGCTTGTAGTCAACTAACTCCTGTTTAGCAGACTCCAAGCTCGACCTGTGTAGCTTCACTTGCTGCTGGAGTTCATCAACCTTCTTCTTCTCCTCAGAGTACTTTCTTTCTGCCAGAGTAACTGCTTCTGCCAAATTCTGACGTTCCACTTCCATTTTATTAAGGCGTGCAGCAAACTCACTCTGTGGTAAATTTTATATTATACATATTCTATTATTTAGCTTGACATATATTTATAATCATGCATTCAGATACCTTAAGGGGATATATTAGATCTGACCAAAAATGAGAAGAAAAAAAGAATAGAAAAATATAAAGTTGTGGCTCCCAAGCATAGTAATGCATTAAAATCAACTAGGAATTTGTTCAAGGTCTTTTTTTTAACAAGGTCTTTACTAAACTTAGTGAACTGCAATTTCCAAGTTAGGTTCTGAAAATCTGTTTTCTAATATGTCAGGCCAGCCAAGTATGTTGTTTCACATCTAACTGTAGTACTTGGGAAGCTGAGGCAGGAGGATTGCCACAAATATTAAGCAAACATCAATAGGTTAGTGAGAACCAACTTTTTATTTATCTTGAGGCGGAGTCTCCTGTTGAACCTGGCGCTCCCCATGGCAAGACTGGCTCGCCAGAGAGCTCCAAGAATCTGCCTATCTCCCCCACTCACCAAAAGCTGAGGTCACAGATTTGTGTCCACCTTTTTACATGAGTCCCAACTCAGGTCCTCATGCTGCCATAACACGCACTTTGCTAACGGATCTCCCCAGCCTCCATGGCATTATTTTTTATGCCTTAATAGGATGCCTTGTATGGACATGACACAATTTGTTTATCCCATCAGCAAATGGCATTTGTGTTTCTAGCTTTGCCAGAATACCAGTACTGCTCTGCACACATTCAACAAGTTTTTATGTGATTACATATTTTTAATCTCTAAGGCAGATACCTAAAGTAGAACTGCTAGATCATATGAGGATTCTATGTCTCTATGTTTAGCTTCTTGAGGAACAGCCTGTTCTTAGAAAAACTTCTGAATATTTTTAGAACAACTTAGGTATGCAACTCTTATTCATCTGTAAATTTTAAGGAATCGAAATACAGACCAAATATCCCTGAAGAAAGTTTCAATATCTGAGTGTCAGAATTGCAATGTGCTGTAAGCGTAAAGCATGCAATGTTTTAAACACTCAGAAGACAGAAGAGAATGTAAGCTAGCTCACTAATACTTTTTAAAATATGAACTACATGTTGAAACAGAGGTTGTTTGCCCCTTATTGAAAATTCCCCAGGACCAGAAGTATTTCATTTTTTTTTCCCCTTCAGATTTTAGAATGTTTACAGATACAAAATAAAAGAATTTGCACCTTGGCTGTCCATTGGATTTATACCCTTGAGTCTTATAAAAACAAACCACTAAATTGGGCATGCCCTGAATCCCACCCAGCAAAGGGGAGGCAGAGGCACAGGCAGACGAATCTCTGAGTTTGAGGCCAGCCTGGTCTACAGAGGGAGTTCCAGCAGGCCAGCCAAGGCTACACAGAGAAACCCTGTCTCAAAAAAAAAAAAAAAAAAGAAAAGAAAAGAAAGAAAGAAAAGAAAAAAGAGAAAGGAAGGAACAAGGATCAAGTTGAACTAGACAAGATTATATGAAAATAAACTAACCCTAAACTAGCATTTACTTAAATAATGGCAATGGTTTTTACAAACTGATTGACAGATACATGGCTCTGATAAGCATAAACCATTTTAATTTTCTTTCATACATAAAATTACTTTAGAAAGGATTAAGATAAATTTTTTCAAATATCTAGCTTCTGTTTGACAAAATGCATGGTAAAGTTCTACTGAAAAATTGAGGTGCTATGAACTGCAGTGACATCCCTTTCTACCCAAATACCAAGAGAATGTATTATCTCCCTTCTAACCTGCATTTGTTTGTAGCTCTCTTGCTCTCTCTTCAGAGTGGCATCCGCTTCATGCAGCCTCTCTTGAAGAGTTTGCAGAGCTTGATTCTGCAGGCTACTACCTTCACTGTGATCTTGCATTATTCTAAAAGAAAATACATCATGTGAAAGAATGCATTTCCACAAGAAACAAGCAATCAGGTACCACAATTCTTAGAGCATCTCTGAATTATTCAAACAAAAAAGATGGTCGAAGACATTCTTAACAGAAAAATAATAGACTATTTTTCTACTTTTAGGCTATATAAGAACACATCATATAGTAAATAATGGATGGTACTATGTTTTCCAAATACTCTTAAATTTAGAATTTGCTAACCATGTTATCTCAAGGGTGATAAAATGAATCCATTTTAATCACTCACATTTCCAACATTACAAGAAGTTTTCCCTCTGGTAAATTTCTAAAAAGCTGATTCTTTGTAAGTTGGAAAACATAATATATCATACTTGTACACTCCCACTTGACTCTTCTGTATGAACAGAACCACCTACCGGGACTTTTCATTCTGTAAGGCTTCCAGTGCTTCCGTGCGGGAACTCAGCACCTGGTCAGCCTCCTGCAGTCTCACTTTGAGGACAGCCAGCTGAGAATCCTTTGCAGCCACTGCTTCAGTGAGGTCATCCACTTGGGCTCTTAGCTCCCTAGTTATTCGATCATTCTTTGAATGGTCAACATTCCATTTTTCAACTCTAGCTCTTGCCTTATTTAATTCTACAAAAAATAAAATGTCTTTATTCAAGCAAAACAAAATACATCTATTCATGATATACTCAGTGATATATATAGTCTGCCACAAAAAAACAATTTTTAAAGATTTGAAACAAATTTCATGGGTTTCAGAAAGCACTCTGTTTTATGTCTACATTGTTCTGGGCAAATCAAAGCTTTTTCTAGTCAGTCTTTTAATAATCTTATTCTGCCCAACTGGCCTTGTTTCATGTAAATAAAACTTCCCATTGTTCCATCACACTGTTCTCACTGACCCCAGACATTTCCTATCTCTTTTCTTCTCTCCTCAGCCACACACATATCATACCCCTCTGTCACTACCATATTAGACACAAAACTTTTGTTTTGTTTTTTTTGAGACAGGGTTTCTCTATGTAGCCTTGGACTGGACTGTAGTCCTGGACTGGCTTTGTAGACCAGGCTGGTCTCAAACTCACAGAGATCTGCCTGCTAATACCTCCCTGAGTGCTGGGATTATAGGCGTGTGACACTGTGCCTAGCTTGGACTATTTTTTTTTTTAAAGATTTATTTATTTGTTTGTTATGTGTATGGGAGTTTGTCTGCATGTATGTTTATTCACCACAAGCATGCCTAGTCCCCCTGGAGGTCAGAAACAGGCATCAGATACCCTAGAAGTAGAGTTATAGATGGTTTTGACCCCCATGGAGGTGTTTGAAATAAAACCTGGTTCCTGAGGAAGAGCAGCCAGTGCTGTTTACTACTGAGCCACGTCTCCAGTCCCAACTTTTTAAAAAAATCATTTCAGAAGAATTAGAGGATTTTTACTTGCAAGTCATATCACTGCATGGTTCCACAGGGCACTACTCACACTGAAATCCATGTTCATTAACGGTCCCTGGAGAGGCAACACTGTGACCATGCCTAGTAGTGTCTAGCACTTTACACAATCCAACTTTGGTTCCTGAAACAGTTCTCCTTAAAGTTCAGAATAAATAAATCAAATAATTGAATATTATTAATATCTGGTTTCTATTGGTCCCTAAATCTAGTAATTTACACATGTAAGCCCAGTACTTGTAAGGCTGAAATAGAAACACTACTGCAAGTTTAAGCCTGGGCTATAGACTCCTGCCTCCATTTTTTTTTTTTTTAATTTACTGATTTCTTAAGCATCTAAACTAGCCAAGATTCTGTTTTGTACTCATAGAAGAACTGGTTCTGTTTCTAAATTTAGGCCCTACATTCCATTGAAATAACATTTCACAAACCCCATGTAATTAAGGACCTACCTTCTTGAGTTTCTTTGGATCTCTGAAGCAATGAGGCCATTTCCTGATTTAAAGACTGGACTTCATTCCTGAGCAACTGATTCTCCAGTCGGAGATTAGACAACTCGTGCGACCTGCTACCATCACTAGGTGCTGAGCTGTGCTCCATGCTGGTGGCATTTGATGCTGTGCCTTCCTTCGAGGATTCACTATGGCCTTCAGGCACAGAATCAGAACTATTCGCTTCTGTAAAACAAGAATATACTTGGGTACAATAGCAGAGTCACTAGGTAAGCAGCAGTCACTTGCTTTTGGGACACTTCTTGGGAGTTGGTTGCTATAGTTTGGATCACAGAAAAATTCCATTAATTCTCAACAGAAACCCACCATTGAAAATATATTCTCACAAATGGAGTCTAAAAGACCCACAAAGATCCTCAAAGTCTGGACACACAAGAAGAGAGAGGACAGGATATGAAACAGTTCTAGGAAGAAGAAAGCCAGAAATCTCCCCCCACCCCCCAAGACAGGGTTTCTCTGTGTAACAATCCTGGCTTCCTGGCTGCCTGGATGGAACTCAGTTTGTAGACCAGGCTACTCTTAAACTCACAGAGATCCACCTGCCTCTGCCTCCTGAGTGCTGGGATTAAAGGCCACCACACCCAGCTACCACAGATAATTTAAAGGATGGGTTTTCTTGTTTCTGAAATGGTTTTGAAAAAAGCATAGTAGAAGTGTCAACACTGAAAACACTAAAAGGCACAATGCAACAGCTGTGGGGCTCAAGGCAAGAAATTACTGTCATAACCAAACTGAAATCTAAACTGTCTTACCAAGGATGCCACATGAATTCAATCCATCTTGTTTTTAATTAAGTGTGATACAAATTCACATTAACTTCTTTTATGCTTATTTTTTAATGTGTATAAATAGCTAGGCTGTATGTATGTCTGTGTATTTCATAAATGTCCTGTGCCCATGGAGGTCCGCAGAGAGTGTTGGGATTCCCTGAAACTGCGGTTGCAGACAGTTGTGTGCTATCATGTGGGTACTCTGAACTAAACCCAGGTCTTCTAGAAGAGCAGCCAGTGCTCTTAACCACTAAGCCTTTCTTTAGCCTCACATTTAACTTTATTTTTTAAATTCTATGGGAAGAAGGGGACTTTCCACAGGCTAGATAAGCAAGTGATAACATGGTGAAATCCTCAGTGCTTTTGGTAATCGAGTAAATGCAAAGTAACAGCACAAGAGCAGGTGTAGTGGCACACTCTGTAATCTCGCCTCTTGGGAGGCTGAGGCAGACATCTATGAGTACAAGGCCAGGCTAGGCTAGAATATTTCTCAAAACTAATATCACAGTGAGATCCAGGCTGATAGCACATGCTAATAATCCTAGCATTTAGGAGATAAGATGGGACAATTACAAGTTCTAGCTCTTGTCTCCAAATACCAATAAATAAAGACAGACCTTTTTCCCCCAAAAAAGAGTCAGTCAGCAAGGTTACTGCAAAGCTTAACAAACTGAATTAAAATTCCCAGGACCTACATGGTAGAAGGAGAAAACCAACTCCACCAAATCGTCCTTTGATCTCTGTGGCACATGTATACCCACACACCTCCAGAAAATAAACATATTTTAAAATATTAACAGCTCTTTATTAGATCAAATAAGTAAAAAAAACGACTCAACTATCTCAAAAGTATAATTTACAAATTTAATGCAAGGATATATGTGTACATATATACATATGACATGTATATATATGACTTAATTGAAACTCACAGGTTATTTTACCTGATCTCAATGTTATAAAGTTAAAAATCACAAAAGTAGAAAAATCTCTCATTTGTAATTAAGGGAAAAATATAAGTAACTCAAAAGTAAAAAAAAAACAAACTTAAATTTAGAATTTAGTATTTATCACTTATACATAATTTAAAATCTACATTATTTAATAAATAAACTGTAAAGCAAAGGCTGTGGGATACCGTGTAGATTAAAATTATATTACGATTTCAATTCTTTTCAGTATCAAAGAGACTAATATTTTTTTTCTTTCATTCTTTTCTTTTTTTGGCATTTCTACACAGGGTTTGTCTATGTAGCCCTGACTACCGGGGAACTCATTCTACTTTGAATGAGTACTTTGAAACACTACTCTAAGACAGTATTGACTAGTGGTAGACAATGTTGTCACCCTTGTTCACACAACACATGACAAGGATCCTTCTCTCATACCTTTGGGGACAGATCCTGTAACAGTGGATAAAGAATACTATTCAAACATACTAACATGGATGACATATCCACTTTTAATTCTGAAAGAAACAGGACTGATTTACTACCAGGGCTTTGGCTCCCAGGATTTTCTTGTGTGGCCTTGATGGTGGTTACACTGGTATTTGGAGAACTGACACTTGATGACTGAGAACCTGGAAAGACAGGTGCTTTGCTCTTCTCTTTCTTGGTCTCCACTCTCCCAGTGGGCTCCTTTTGGGAACTGTTAAGAAAATCAAATAGCAGCTCATCATCAGGCTCTGACTTTTTCCTCCGAACAAACTGGGATGAAGACCTAGGGACAGGCCCGTGTTCAGTCGGATGAGAGGCCTCCCCCGCTGTCCTGGATCCTGCTTTCACGTTTGCTGTGCCAGCTATGATGGTGGCTTTTTGTTGTCGGACATTATCAGCAGCCAAGGAAATATAGTTAGCTTTAGGTCCAGTCTCATAAGCTGAATCTGTGTTTTGCTGGGAGAGTTCGGAATAGTCAGTATTTTTGCTATAAAAGATGTTGCTGGTATTCTCCTTTCTGAGAGCTGTTGCAGCCCCTTGATCAACTCGGTTTAAAAGATCTTCGGCCCTTCCAGCAAGATCAGCAAACCAAGACATGATGGTAGCAGAATAATTCTAGTGATGAACCTGTTAAAACAAAAGGACAAAATATGACCAGTGTGTCTTCTGGAAACAGTACAGGGTTAAAATCTTAACCTGCCTCTTACTAGCCAGGCAACCTTGAACGAATTACTAATAATTACTAATAAGGCAACCTTATCTTGAAAATGTAGAACAGAATGTTTTTTATAAATATGTTCTGTGATGGGTTTGTGCTCTGCTGTCCAAGCCTCTGTGAACAAATCATCTCCCTATCTGAACCTTCCAAATAGTTGGGGCTACAAGGACCCATCACCACATGTAAATCAGAATGGTTTTAAAATCAAGTAACAGGGGAAATATTTTTTAAGATGCCTGGCATTAAGAAACCCCATCTTCTAGTTTTCACTGTCATTATTACAACTACTACCATTTTCCTTATTATGTCAATGAAGGGCAAATCTTAGCATAGCAAAGACATGTTACAGACTGTGTTATGTTCACCCAAAATTCATATACTGAACTCCTTACCCAAGTACCTCAGAATGTGACTTTATAGAGATAAGATCTTTAAAGATGTAATTTAAACTTCTAATTAAACTTATTAGAAGAAATGTATACATAAATAGTCATAGAGAGACCATGTAAAAACAAGAGAGAAGACAGCTATCTGTAAGCCAAAGAGAATCCTGTACTCCCAGCACTAGAAGAGGCAGAGGCAGGTAGATGTGAGTTCCAGGCCAGTCTGGTCTACAGAGTGAGTCCAGAATAGTCAAGGCTACACAGAGAAACCCTGTCTCAGAAACAAACAAACAAACAAACGAATAAATTGCCCTGCAAGGCAGGCAAGACAGCTGAGCAGGTAAAAATCCTTGCCCTGAAGCTTGACAATTTGAATTCAATCCACAGAACCCATAAGGGAATGAGGCAGAAGCCGAAAGAAAGCTGTCAAGCCAGGCATGGTGGAGCACACCTGTAATCTGGAAGGCAGATGGAGGTGGACCTCTGGGAGTTTGAGGGCACCCTGGTCTACAAAGTGAGTCCAGGACAGCCAAGGCTACACAGAGAATTCCCTGTCTTAGGGTGGGGGGTAGGGGAAGCTGTCCCCTGGTCACACATATGCCCACATTTGCCAGTATACACACACTAAGTTAAATAATAACAATATAAACAAATCAACTTTGCCAGCATCTTCATCTTGGACTTAGAACTGTGAGAAAAATCAATTTTTACTGTAATCCACTCAGCCTATGATGCCATAACAAGCTTATACAGGTTCAAATAGCAAAAAAACATGCTTGGCAAAATCCCAGCACAACCAAATAAAAGCAGTCTCTGAAGTTTGTTTCAAAGGGCTGAACTTAAAAAAAAAAAAAAAAAAAAAAAAAAAAAACAAAAACAAAGCCAAAAACACCACCTGATTATCACAAAAGCTATTACTGTTAAAGTGAAGGACTCCTGCTGGGCTCACAGGCCTTTGATCCCCAGCACTGGTAAGGCGGGCAGAGGCAGAAGGATCTCTGTGAGTTAGAAGCCAGCCAGGGCTACACAGAGAAACCCTGTCTCAACAACAACAAGAGTGAAGCACTTCCGTGATTTATGTGTCCAACATGTATATATATATATAAGTAAGTATAAGTAAATTTTCAATAAGTTAAATACTTAGTACCTACCATGTACACGTTAACCTTGGTTCACAATGTCTTCAAAATTAACTGTATCCAACACATGTGAACCTACAGGTGCCACATAAGTCAAAGCAATGAATAACCTTCAGGATATAGAAGAAGAAAGCACAGGGGCTGGAGAGATGTCTCAGAGGTAAGAGCACTGGCTGCTCTTTCAGAATGGTCCTGGGTTCAATTCCAGCAACCACATGGTAGCTGACAACCATCTGTAATGAGATCTGGTGCCCTCTTCTGGGGTGCAGGTGTACATGAAAGCACAACACTGTGTACATAATAAATAAATCTTTAAAAAAAAGAAGAAAAGAAAGCACTCTAGAAAGTCAACAGTGTTGTTGAGTATGGTCTGAGTTCCTTCGGCCTGGAACTATTATGTGGCTAACACTAAAATGGTGTCAGAGTTCGCTCCTTCCAACCTAAGCTAGGTATTTATTCTGTGTGCATGCTGCCCTTCTTTTTTGCCTTACAGTGCCTCAGGCTGTTGCTCTTAAAACATCTTTCTCTCCTGGCTGGGAAAGGGGAGTGGGTGGATAAACACAATGCCTGTTTTGCTCACTAATGAATTCCCAGAACCTAGCCCACACTGGCACTCCTAGAAACACTTCTGAAGCAATTCATCTTTATATGCCAACTGTTGTGCAGACATTATCACGGACACGTTTTGTGGCCACCTTATGTGGCCAACTGCAACATCCTTTAGAAACAAACATGGATATGGTTTAGAAAGATCCCAGAGATTAGATGGCACCTCAGACACTGACATCTAAGTCAACCAGGTGCCAAAGCCACCTTTTAACCCCTTCCTCTCCGTATCTAGCCTCCTGTGGGAGTTCACTGTTTCAACACATTCTTTTAAGAAAACCATTAGGTGTGTACTTCAGTTCATGAGAAATTAAATGAAAAAGATGACATGCATGGTGACTTATAAAACTCCACACAAACGTAAAGTAAAAATTGGCGATGAGTGAGAGAAAATTAACTCTAATAAAAAAAGCCCAATGACACTTATTAATGTGTTGCCTTCCAACTGAAAGTTAATGGGGCTTTAAAACACTGCCGGGCACCTTCACACTGGTTCGAGACACTGAGCTTGGGCCTGGGCTCTTGTCTCAGTGACTCCAGGACTCCAAGAGAGGCCTTCGGTGGTGCAAAGCCAACTGACAGATCAGTGTCACCCAGAGGCGGGGTCATGGGTCAGAAGCTAGGCTGGGCGGTGTGACGAATCAATGGTCCCCGTTAGTAGAGGACACACCCAACCGCGTCCCCAGAGCAAGTTAAGAGTCGGGGTTGGGGGGGGGCAGTCAGCCTCGGTGGCCGGAGCCTACGGGACTGTGGCGTCTCCTTCCTTGGCCCTGAGCGAAGATTAGCAAGGCGGCGCTCGGGAAAGGCAGAGACCGGGTCCCACTGGCCAAGCCTCCCGCCCGCGGCCTGGCTGCGCCTCACCTGAGGACGCCGAGCGGCGACGCCGCGGCCTCGTCGCCCACCCGGGCCGCCTCAGCAGCCGGCTGCTCCCGGACCTGCCGGCTAGCTCTTCCGGGAGACGTGGAAGGGCGGCGAGGACCTCAAAACAGAGTGGCCGCCCAGCTGCCTGAGCGGCGGGAAGCAGAGAGGCGCCGGCCGCCTAGCAGGCCACTCAGGCGGCGGCGCCGGCGGCCGCGGGGCCCTACAGCCTGGCCACGCCCCGCTTCCGTAGGCGGCCCAACCAAGCACCGCCCCAGCGTGCGTATGACGCAACCACCGCCCGCACGCGGCCGCCACAACATTGCGGATCACGCCCACTGGGGCGTGGTCCCGTGACGGATGGGGCGGGCCACAGAAGTCGGTCTAACCTAAACTGGGAGGGGCGTGAGCGCCTGGAAAGTCCGCCCAAGCCTCTGAGCTCCTTCTCCCTCTGGATGAGAATTCTGGGGCAGAGGCTGGGAGTACGGAGTGATCCTTGTGCCTGTGGGATGGTCCAGTAAAAAGAATAGGTAGAGTAAATAGCCAAGACTGACGGCCTGAGTTCCGTTCACATAGTGGAAAGAGACTTGCACACACACACAAACACACAGTAACTAAAAGAATATAAAGCCGGACAAGGTGGCACACGCCTTCAACCCCAGCACTCGGGAGGCAGAGGCAGATGGATCTCTGAATTCAAAGCCAGCCTGGTCTACAAAGTGAATCCAGGAGAGCCAGGGCTACATAGAGAAACCCTGTCTCTAAAAACCAATATATATAACATATATAATAACATACATATCGTTTATAAATACATATAGTTTATTATATAATTAAAAAAATAAAACTTGACCCCTGATTTCATGGAGCTTGCTTTCAAGTTACAGAAATAGGTTTTGTCTAAAGCAGTGAATGAACAATAGTTTCAGAGCATTACCAAGGTTGTAAATCAAGAAAGACAGTGAGAAGTGACCAGAGGCAGGAAAATAGATCAGACTGTCAGGGTCCCTTGCAGAAGAGATAACCTGAGCTGAAACCTAAAGGAAGAGTAAATGGCTTTCCATTCGATAGTACTACAGTTAGGTTCTGCATACAGTTCGCAGACTTTCTGAAATGGCTGTTCAAAACAAAATCTGTGTTCAATAATTCACTAAACACTGCATCTACTGGGTGGACAGGACCAGGCTAGTGTGGCCCTAATGAAAAGCTTACAATGTATTCTCAAGTGTGTGTATTTGGGTGTTGAGCAAACTAAGACTCAGAGATATTTAATCTGTACATGATTATCTTCCCTAAAAAGGGGGTCCATCTCACTACAAAGTCTAGACTCAATGTTTTATTGTCTCCACATTAAACACTGGGAATAATTACAAGCCATTTTCTTGCTATTAAGCTGGGTTCCATCAAAGCAGGTAACTGTGCCGCTGTGGTTTTAGGGCCCTTACTAAATGAAGAACAGTTTTCAGTAGCCTCCAGCGGCTTCATTTACTTCTCACAGCACTTTAAGGAATGCACTATCCCCGTAGGTGCTATTGCAGTTCTCAGCTGGTAAGCTGCTCTTCCTGCTGAGGGGTATTTCCCATCAGTGGCTGCCGGGAGACTGCCGCACACCTCAGGAGCCAGATGATTTTACCAGCTCCACTAATGTCAGTCTGATTACGTGGCCCACCTTTGGCTGGTACAGACACGTCTGTGCCCAACCAAAGCCTGAACTTTCAGAGTCACTGAGGAATGTACCTCCTCCAGATCTTTTTCCTCGTGTGAGAGTTCCTGTGGCAGCTGGGGCAGTTTTGTGAGTCTGGGTCCTGAAAGGAAAAATGAAGCACGGAATAGTCCACATCTAACATGTCACTCAATTAGAAATGGACCTTTGCAGTTATGAGCTAGTGAGACTTAAGACTGGTAGCTAGTAAAACCTAATACATCACCTTGTCTTACAGATGAAGGCACAAAACGCAGTTAAGTTGTAGTTACTTGGCCATGTTTTCTTTCTATTGCTGGGAACAGACACTATGACCAGGGACACATATACATTAAAACGTAATTTGGGGACTCACAGTTGCAGAGGGTTAGAAATTATAATCATCATGGCAGAGGGCATGGAGGCAGGCAGGCAGGCAGGCATAGCACTGAGATTACATCTTGATTTGAAAGTTGGAGGCAGGATGTGTGTGTGAGAGAGAGAGGAAGAGGGAGAGGCGGGGGGGACTAACTTGGAATGGAATGGGCTTTTGAAACCTAAAAGCCCACCCCAAACATCCTCTAGCAAGGCCACACCTCAGAATCCTTTTCAAACAGTCCTACCAGATGAGGACCAAGCATTCAAAAACACATGAGCCTCTGGAGGCCACTCTCATTCAAACCACCACACCGCGTCACAGCTGAAACGTAAACCTAAGTTAGTATGACCCCAGAAGTAATGTTTTTAACTACTGAGAGGTGAAAAGGAAAGTAGAGATAAGACCAAACCTTCCTCATCAATAGTATTGGCACTAGACAGGCTGCTATAAAAGATTGGGGCTATCGCTCGCTTGATAATGTGCTTGAATATCGGTATGAAGCTCTGAGGGGTTTGATCACCAGCACTGCATAAATAGGGCCTGATGATGCATGCAGGAAGCCTAACACTTGGGAGACGGAGAAAGGAGGATCAGGAATTCATGCTCAGCTACATGGTAAGTTCAAGGCCAGCCTGGGATACATAAGACTGTAGCTGGTAAGCTGAAACAAACCCTTTCCTCCCAGGTTGCCTTTGGTCAACAGTGTTTACACAGACCCCCAAAATGAATACAGTTCATGAAACATTGAGTCGAAAAAACTCTCCCCCTAAGTTGCTTCTTGTCAGGTATTTGGTCACAGCAAGGGGAAGAGAAATTAACAAAGATATCCTCATGTATGCTAACGTATATAATGGAAACTCTAAAAGGAGAGAGTGGTGAAGAGGAAAATATTTGCAGAAAATAATAGTCCCAAACTCCCCAAATTTGATGAAGACATTAATCTCTATATCCAAGGAACTCAGTTACCTCCAAAGAAGATAACACAGAATCCCACCTGTATACATCAAAAATGGAGAAAAAATAAATTTTTTATTATAATTTATTTTCATTTTATGTGCATTAGTGTGAAGGTGTGAGAGCCCTTGGAATTACCATTACAGACAGTTGTGAGCTGCCATGTGGGTGCTAGAAATTGAACCTGGGTCCTTTGGAAAAGTAAACAGTGCTCTTAATCACTGAGCCATCTCTCCAGCCCCGAAGAAAAAAAAAATCTTAAAGGCGAGGCCGGAGAAATTGTTTAGTGTGGCTAAGAGCACTGGCGGCTCTTTCAAAGGACCCAGATTCAATTCCCAGCTAGATTTTGCCAGCTCATAACTGTAATTCCAGTCTCAGGGGACCTGATGCCATCCTCTGGCATTCTAGGGCACCGGGAACACATGTGTTGTACAGACATACATGCTGGCAAAATACCCATACACATAAAACTGATTAATTTTTAAAAAGAAGGTGAAAGAGGAAAGTGACTCATCACCTACGGAAGAGCAAAGATAAATACTGACTCCACATCAGAAATGAGGGAAGGCAGGAGTGGGAGGATGTATTCAGAGCTCTGACCGGCAGAAAGGCGTGGTCCAGTCATCTGATTTCTAAAGGTGGTGCTGGCACCTGCCATTAATTCCACGTGTGGGAGACAGAGGCAGGCTGATCTCTGTGAGCCTGAGGGCAGCCTGGCCTACAGACCTAGTTCTAGGACAGTTAAGGCTACACAGAGAAACCCTGTATAAATGTTTTTATTTCCTCAAATTAGGGGATGAGATGAGAACCATACCCAAGCCTTACTACTACATGAGCCCAAAGTATTTCTATCTAACTATCTCTAGGCCTTGGCCTGGGAGCTTCTAGTCTCCATACAACCTAATCTTCTGCAAGCCTGGACTTTGAAGACATCAGCTTCTAGCATCGGTCTGCTAGCCTAGGCCTAGAATGTTTTCAACCTTTGAGACTTACTACTGAATAAGATCATCCTTTCTAGCTCTTTCTGAACTCTGGCTGGCTGATTTCACTCAGCTGTTCTTGCTCAGACTCCTCTCCAAGTCGACTAATTCAACCTGGGCTCTCTCCGCTTCTGACTGAATTACTCTGCTTGGAAAAACTGCTTCTGAACTCCACAAACTGAACTGCACTGACTGCAGGAACGCAACTGAACCCAACTGCATTCAACTCAACGGCACCAAACTCAACTCCACCCTCTCTCCTTGCACTGCTCTTTATCCTGTCTGTTCTTGTGAGAGTTGACTCATTCTGTCAAATCTTTCCCTGATTCATCAACTTGTCTGTCTGCCCTTCAATTGGGCTTCATTGTTGGGAATTAAAGATGTGTACTAAAGCTGTATCTGTATTCCAGCCAGATCACACAGAGCTAGGTCTTTGGATGTGATCCCTTGCCAGAGTAGCCATGTTGCTGGATTAAAATTCCTCTATACCCTGTCTTGGAAAATAAATAAATAGGTTAATTAATTAATTAATTAATAACTGTCTTCAAAAACACAGCCCAGGGCTAGCAAGATGGTTCAGTTAAAGGCACTTGTTACTAATCCAGAAGGCCTGCCTTAGATTTTGGAAGGAGAGAACCAACTCCCAAAAGTTGTCCTCTGACTTCTGCCTGGGTGCAATAACATACATGTGATCACACACAGACATACACAAACATACACACATGACTTGGTGTATAAATATGCTTGCTGGCAAGCCCAGGACCTTTGTAGCAGACAGAGAGAACCAGCTTTTGAAAGTTATTCTCATGCCTCCACACATGCACTCCACAGCACATTCATGCACCCACACACAAACAAAAGAAATGTGTAAATTTAAAGAACTGAAGGCATTGATAAGAGTGTAGGGAAGTGGAAATTTGCACACACTATTGCAAGAAAGGTAAACAGATACCTACATAGAGCAAAGGAGAAGTGTGCATCAACATTTAAAAGGCAGAAGTTCTTAGCAAGGCATGGTGGTTCATGCCTTTAATCCCAGCACTCTGGGAGGCAGAGGCAGGCAGATCGCTGTGAGTCTGAGGCTAGTCTGGTCTACAAAGCCAATCCAGGACAGCCAAGGCTACAGGACAGCCAAGGAGAAACTCTGTCTCGGGGGTGGGGGCAAAAAAGCACAAATCCTTGTTGAATTTTATACCCACTGAGAAAAATTAATCTTTTAATCAATAAATAAATTAATTAATTAATTATGGGTTTTTGAGAGAAACAAATTTTGACTCTTACTTGGAAAACTCATAAAAATAACTTCAAAAATGTCAAAATATGAATGGTAAAATCATAAGGCTGCTACAAAAAAAATCAAAGGAAAAATCTATTATCTTGAGGCTAACAAAGCACCTTTATCCAGGTTAAGGCAAAAAATAAATAAAAATTTAAAAAATTAAAAAAACAAACTCCAATGGAATTATAGCTCGAAACGTTAAAAGCATAAATGTATTTATTTACTTATTTCTCTAAAGTGTATGTGTGTGTATGTGAGACTACATGTATGTGTACCACATGTGTGCAGGTACCCACCGAGGTCAGAAAAGGGTATCAGATCCCCTAGAACTGCAGACAACTGTGAGCCATCTGATGTGAATGCTGGAAACCAAACCCAGTGTTAGGGTCTCTGTGTTAGGTCTTAGGTAGCCCATATCTAGAAGTTAGCTTAAGCTGGACCATAGAAGGATTCCTGACTGTTAGATATAAGCCAGTGTCCCTCAAGAACTTGTGAAACCTGTTCCCATGTGTCAGAAGGAGTCATTTCCTTACCTCTAGCTACCAGTGTAACCTAGCAACATAGCAAAGCCCATGCTGGCCTCCAGGCTCCCTCAGTATTCCACGTTCCTATTAAGTCTATGGGAACATCCTGTCCGTCCCTCCACCCAGCTTCTTTTTATAATCCACATGATTCGTTCACCTTTCTCTACTATTCCCACTCTTGCTATCCTCTCACTCTCTCCCAATCGCTTGTTATCCCCACTCACTCTCTTTCTCTTACCCCAACCCTCACTATCCTCTTGCTCTCTCACACTGTGCTCTATTCTCTATCTATTGCTATCTCTCCATCCCCACTATTTTCTCCAGTCCTCTCCCTTTCTTAGCTCCAGCCATGTCCAATCTACTTTTCTCTCTCTCTCTCTCTGCTCTAGACTCTTTCAGGTATCTCCGGCATTTTCTCTCTTTTTCACAATAAAACCCTCCTACTAATGGAGCAGTCAAGTAAGTAGTTTCCTCCCTCCCTCCCTCACACACACACACACACACACACACTCTGCAAGAACAGCAAGTACTCTTAGTCACTGAACCATCTCTCCTGCCCCAAATTTGAACTTTTAAAAGTTAAGAATTAAGCCGGGCATGGTGGTGCACGCCTGTGATCCCAGCACTCAGGGAGGCAGAGACAAGTGGATCTCTGAGAGTGTGAGGCCAGCCTGGTTTACAAAGAGAGTCCAGGGCAGCCAAGGCTATACAGAGAAACCCTTTCTCAAAACAACAACAAGAACAAGACAAATGTTAAGAATTAAATAACTAATTTTGAGACATGGTCTCACTGTATATATTTTTTTTCTGCGGACCAAGTTGGCCTTGAATTCACAAAGAATCACCTTCCTAATGAGTGTTCATCTTAAAGGCAAAAGTAAAATGAATGAAAGAAAAGCCAACCACCAGGAGAAACTTTTCATGGCATGTACATCCAAGATGCTGCTTGTGCTAGTCAGTTATTGGAAAGAGGAACATTCTGAGATACTAGGAGTTAAACAGACTCCCTGGTAGGCAGATAAATGGGCAGAGGGGCCATGGCTAGTTGGTGAAGATAGAAATCTTCAAGATGACCAGATTCTTCCTCAACCTTAAGACCTGAGACAAAGCCTGCAGCTTTTGTTTCCCATTAGTAGGCTCCCTTCTGAGTTCAAGACTGGATCAGGATGTGTCACACTGCAATTCTGGGCCAATCAACCAGCCTAGCTTTCTTCAAACTGACCAACCCCAAATGAGGGGAGGAGAATTCTACAGAGGCTTTGAAAGCCCCAGCGTTTGAGCCAAGTCTGGACTTTGCAGCTCTGGAGCTCTGCTTTGCAGAGGGTCTTTTTCTCTGTGCGCCTGTTGTGTGTGTTTCCTCATCATACATACCACCCCCATTTTTCTTAACTGATTTTGTCTGTGGTGTGTGAGATTTCTTGGCTGCTACAGGTTGTGTTTCAGATTTTTTTCCTGCCTTTTAATTCTTTAACTAGCAGGGAAAATGAAACTGACCAAGACCCCTGGACTGAACCATTTCAAGCCCCCTAGACTGTATCAAGTCCTTTCAAAAGAATTGACTAATGTCTTTTTTTGGTTTGTTTTATTTTTCAAGAGAAGGTTTCTCTATGTAGCCTTGACTGTTCTGGACTTGGTTTGTAGACCAGGCTGGCTTTGAACTCACAGCGATAAGCCTGCCTCTGCCTCCCTGAGTGCTGGGATTAAAGGCATGAGCCACCACCACCTGGCTGATTAATGTCTTTAAAAAGCACTTAAAAGAGAAAATATCCAATTGGCCAAAAGCACACGTGAAGGTGTGTGAAATTACTAGTTGTCAGAGATGTGCAAATTAAAAATCCCAGGAGAAACATAGCTCCCTCCATTTGGTTTCTGGCATCCCTGGGTCCCTACCTGCTGTAGGGCATGGCTGCCATACCCAGCCCTCTAACCCTGAATTCCCTAGCCCAGGGGAGGGACTTCCCCTCTCCCAGAGACCCTTCATATATAATCTAGACAGTTTAGTTTCTCTCTCCCTTCCCCCTCTTGCTCTCTATATCTCTTCTCCCCTTTCTCTTTTTCCTCTCTTTGCTTGGGCTTCCCCGCTTCTCTCCCTCATCCTCCCTCCACATGGCAACTTCCAATAAACATGCTTTTATATACTGTAACTTCGACTTGCCATTAGCTTATTCAATCAATTCAGTTGTTGTTGTTACTTTAGTGACAACAACAAAAGCAGGAGTCCCAAGCCCTGCTGAGGGAACTGGCTGGAGGTGGCACATTCCTGACAGGAGTGAGACAGGCTACTTCGGAAACATTTCACTGTGACAGCTAAAGCTAAACAGACCGGCTCTGTGACTCCACAAAGGTCAAAGGCCTTTACCACTTCCCCTCAGCCCCACCTCTTTGGATCTCCACAGCCCTCATTTCGCCACCCTTATCAACTCAGCCCTTGGAAGCTCACTGGCTTTTCTGTCACCCTCACTATAAGAGTCCTGTGTGCTTCTAGTTTGGTTCTGTAATTCTGCTTCCTTGTCCCACCTGACGTCAAAGAAATGAAATTGAGAAAGTTGGGGGAGGTGGATCAGCAGTTAAGAGTACTCTCTGTAATTCCAGAGAACCAAAACACATGCATCTTATCTCTCTCTCTCTCTCTCTCTCTCTCTCTCTCTCTCTCACACACACACACACACACACACGCATACATTCATACACACAGATGAAAATATTTTTAAAAAATCTTTAAAAAATATTACATTGATGCTCTTTGTGCACTTTTACCTTCCAGCAGCAGAGGGCACTTAGTACTTAAAAATACATCTGTGCCTTTTATCTGGCTTGCCAAGTAAGCACTTTTATTCTGTTGTTCACTGAGCACAGAGTGTATGTTCACATATGACATTTTATGTTTCCTGGCCGGTGTGAAAGTTCCTCCAGATGTGACAGGTAACTCTGCTGTTTCCCTGGAGGCTAAACTGCTCTGAGAGAAGAGTGCCTCCATTGCTGAGCCCCTGAGGAAAACTCCTAGGCCTGCCCTGCTACTGTTTGTTTGCATCTCTGGTTTATGTGTTGGAAATTTAATCCCCAGTGCAACAATGTTGAGAGTGGGACCTTTAAGAAATCATTAGGGCAGGGCATGGAGACACAAGCCTGTGATCCCAGCACTGCGGGAGGCAGAGGCGGGCGGATCTCTGTGAGTTCAAGGCCAGCCTGATCTACAAAGTGAGTCCAGGATGGCCAAGGCAACACAGAGAAACCCTGTCTCAGGATAAAATAATAATAAAAGAACTTCACAGAAAATTATTTTTGGCTCTCTTCTCTTGCACAAATTTTCAGACTTGTACCAAATTTCCATATTCACATTCCTCAAGCCTCTTATGATACTTACCACTTGACCAAAGCTGTCACTTTGCTTGCCTCTCCCAACCATTAGACTTTGAATTTTGGTAGCCAGAGAGCATGCTGCTAATCCCTGTACTTGGTGCTAGTGGTTTCAGGCCAGCCTGGTCTACAGAGTGAGTCCTAGGACAGCCAGGGATACAGAGAGAAATCCTGCCTCAAACAAACAAACAAACACTCAAAAAAAATCATCTTACCACAACTGTCAATCCTGTCATCCTCCATATTTTCCTGGGGCAGGAGGCTGTCTAACATAGGCTGCCTTCTAGTCTCCAACTATTCAGTCCTTCTGATAGGAAAAATACCTCCAAACCCACTAAAAAGCTGGGTGTGATGGGTGGCGCATTTCTACACTCAGTGGGGAGAAAGACAGGAGGAGCCCCAGCCTCAGTGGCCAGCCAGTATAGACAAATCTGCAAATTCCAGGCTCAAGGAGAGACCTTGTCTCTAAAAAAATAAGGTGCAGAGATTAACTGAGGAAGACAATGTCTGCCTCTGGGCTCCACACAGGTGTACACACTTGCACAAACACCTTTGTGCACGCCCACAAAGTACACAAGAAATGGGAGAGAAGGTGGGTTACCTTCCCTGCGCCTGCACACAGTGGTGGAGCAAGCATCTGCTCTTTGGTCTAGATCTTCCCGTTCTAACACAGGACATGGGAGGCCAATGTGAGGGGATGATGAAACACGGGAAGCCTTGCTCCAAAACCGCGAGGTCCAGCAGGACCCACATTGTTAGTGTCCTGACTGAGGCTTCTTCTACCCTCTGAGATATCAAAAGGAGCCTGGCTTTACGAACAGAAGGTTTTCTTAGATTTTTTTTTTTCCTTTTCTTTTCTTCTTTCTTTCTTTTGCCTAGGGAATTGTGGAAATTCAAAGATTTATTTTACTTTTAAAGTTTTTTTTTTTTTTAATTGTTTATACATATGTACCACAGAGGCCTTTAAGTCTTGGATCTCCTTGGAACCAGAGCTCCAGATAGTTGTGAGCCAAGGGATTGAACTCTGGTCCTCTGAAAGAGCAGTACAGGATATTAACTGCTGACCATCTCTCCAGCCCTTGCCCTCCCCAAAGATTTCACTTCATGGCATCTTAATCCTTTTGAGGTGTGAAGAGAGGAAGGAAAAATGAAGGAGGCACGAGAAGGGAAAAATGCCCCTCACTCAGGAATCTGCAGAGAGAATCCTCGGCAGGATTGATAAAATTGCCTACAGGGGCCGTATTTAGTTTTCCTGCAGACATCTCAGGGACGAAGGTTGAAGCATCAAGCTGTGTTTCTGCAGGGGCCTGTGTAAGCTGAATGTGTGTGACCTTAGAATTCATCCAGTCAGCACTCATCAGCTCCTCCTTAGCCTCGCCGTCTCACAAACCTCACTTATCTGTTAAGAGAAACCAGCTTATACTTTTACACTTAACTTCTAAACTTTGATAAATTTTTGAACCATTTTGCAAATTAGAGACAATGTGACTTTTGAAAACACAGAAGTGTGTGTGTGTGTGTATGTGTGTGTGTATAGATTATGAAAACACCCCAAGTCTCTCTCCCTCCCTCCCCCGCCAGAGCTGAAGTGTGTACTCTTATCTCTACTTAATCAACTCTGTTCTCTTTTTTTCTGTTCTGTTTTGTTCTTCAAGACAGGCTTTCTCTGTGCGACCCTGACTGTTTTGGCTGCTGTGCCTGGTTCCTCTCTCTCCCCTCCCCCTCCCCCTTCTGCCTCAACTTGCCCTGCTCAGGGTGGGGTCCACTCAGGCCTCTCCCAGATGCCTTTGACTCCAGCTGTGCTAGTACTGTAAACTTTCCCCTCCACCTTATCTAGGAGTCACATCCTTTTCTTTTTATTTCTTTTTTCATTCTTTTGAGATTTTTTTCCAAAATAAAAAGTTGAAATGAAAAAAAAGAAAAAGAAAAAAAGACTGTGATGCCAGGTGGGAGTATTCCTGCTCAGCCACGGTTAAGGAGCTGCTACTCCAGTCCAAGGTCACCTTTTCTCTAGGTCACTGGGCTCTGTGACACAAGAGCCTAGCTGGTCAAAATTAGCAGGAGGCTAGCATAGTTATTTTTATTTAACAATAATTTAGGACTGGGTGTGTGATGACACTCACCTTTTTTAAAATACTTTTTACATTAATTACAGATTATTTATTTTGTATCTCAGCCCCTCCCACATTCCCTCCCAATCCCACCCTCTCTCCCTCATCTCCTCCCTGTCCCTTTCCAAGTCCACTGATAGGGGAGGTCCTCCTCCCCTTCCACCTGACCCTAGTTTATCAGACACTCACCCTTAATCCTAACACTCAAGAGGTAGAGGTAGGTAGATCTCTGTGAATTTGAAGACAGCCTGGTCTGTAAAGAGAGTTCTAGGCTAGGCAGGCTACATAATGAGACTTTGCTGTTTTCAAAAAAGAAACACAGATCAAAAAAAAAAAAAAAAAAAAAAAAGACAACAGTAAAACATATTGCTGGGGAGACAGCTCAGTGAGGAAACTATTTTCTACACAAACCTGAGATTCTGAATCAGACCCTTGACATCCAGAACAAAGGCTGATGTCCCAGAGCTAGGGAGGCAGAGGCGGGATGACTGTGCAGCTTGCTGGCCAACAAGCCTTGTTGAATCAATGAGCTCCAAGTTCTGTGAGAGACCTGATCTTAAAAGAGAAAAGAAAGAAAGAAAGAAAGAAAGAAAGAAAGAAAGAAAGAAAGAAAGAAAGAAAGAAAGAAAGAAAAAAAAGGAGTAGTGTTGGGAGTAAAAGAGGAAGACATTACCATCAACCTGTTAAAAGCTCTCATCTTAAAAGGAATAAAGAGAAGAAGAGATACTTCATTCTGGAGCCATTTTGAATGACCATGGCCGGGGAACATAGATTTAGGTTACTCCAAATTCCATGTTCCAGCAAGAAAGCAGTTTCACAGGGTTTTTATAGTTTTACAGAACAAAGAAAGTCATGAATACATGTTTAGAATACTTTGGCAGGTACAACCAGATGGAGGGTAGCTATTCTGTAGGTCTAAGATGCTACCTAATTAATAGCTTCTAAGAGTTTTTGTTTTGTTTTGTTTTTAGTTTTCCAAGACAGGGTTTCTCTGTGTAGCCTTGGCTGTCTGGATTTGCTTTGTAGACCAGGCTGTCCTCAAACTCACAGAGATCTGCCTGTCTCTGCCTCTCAGAGTGCTAGGATTATAGGCATGCACCATCAATCCTGGCAAGGGTTTTTTTGTTGTTGTTGTTGTTGTTTAATTATCGTGAGGTATTAGTGGGTCAAGGAATAGCATGGGTGTTCCAGAAGCTAAAACTAGCCACAGACAAGAGTAATTAGCCTCTGAACCTATAAATTTCCAATCTCTCTACAGCGCTGAAATTCCAGCTGTTCCATCAGTCTCTGCAGACATAAAAAACTCCTTACAGGAGGTTTTTGTTCACAGCCAAACACAGCTTCTTTTCAAGATTTTTGTTCACAAACCTCTGGCCTCCACCCACATATGCATTTATACACACATGTGAACACACATGAACACGCAGACACACAACAATTTAACATAGGAAAAGTTGCAGAAGGATATACATGGCCTAAATACACAGAAACTGGGCATGGTGGTGCATGCTTTTAATCTCAGCACCTGGGAGGCAGAGACCAGCCTGATTTACAGAGTGAGTTCCTGTGTAGCTAGGGCTACACAGAGAAACCCTGTCTTGAAAAAAACAACAACAATAAAACATATATTAAAAAATTTAATCTGAGAAAGATGGCTAAACAACTTAAGAGCATTGGCTGCTTGCTGGGCACTGGTGGCATGCCTGTAATCCCAGCACTAAAGACTAAGGAGGATCTCTGTGAGTTCGAGGCCAGCCTGGTCTACAAAGTGAGTCCAGGTCATCCAAGGCTACACAGATAAACCCTATCTTGAAAAACAAAAACAAACAACAACAACAAAAGATCCCAGCAACCACAGGGTGGCTCACAACCATCGGTAATAGAATCTAATTTCCTCTGCTGGTGTGCATGAAAACAGAGCACTCGTATACATAAAATAAACAAATAAATCTTAAAAAATTAATCTGTAAATACTATGCAATTTGAGCTGGGCACGGTGGCACACGCCTGTAATCCCAGCACTCAGAGAGGCAAAGGCAGGTGGCTCTCTGTGAGTTTGAGGCCAGCCAGGTCTACAGAGTGAATTCCAGGACAGCCAAGGCTACTCAGAGAAATCCTGTCTCAAAAAAATAAACCTAAACAACCTCCCCTCAAAACAAACAAACAAACAAACAAACAAATACTCTGTAATTTGGATAGGTGTACACATGCATATTAGGAATATAAATTTTATAGAATAGTAAATAGTAAGTCAGGCTAGTAGTTATTTTCAGGTAGAGGAAGGAGAGATAAAGGGTTGTAAATATGGTAAGTATATACTTTTTTTTTTCTTCTTGAGACAAAGTCTCACTCTGTAGTTCTGGCTGCCCTGGAACTCACAGAGATCTCTATGCCACCAGAGTGCTGGTATTGAAGGTGTGTGCCACCATATCCAGCCAACTATACGACAACTTTTTCCTCAGATGTAGTCAATTGACTTGTCTCGTGCTGTTTCCATTAAAGTGGAGTGAAAACTATGGTCACAATATCACACTTGATTGCTGTGAATTGTTAGGGATTGCTCTGATATTTGGGTTCAAAAGGAGATTGGAAGCATTATTTCTAAGTTGTCCCCCATAAATTTGGTCACATGAGTTCAGTGAGACATGACGAACTCCCCTTGTGGCCTTGTACTTTGTTCTGTATTTGTTCCAACAGAGCATGTATGCCAGGAGGTGACGGGAAACACGGAAACAGCAACTGTAACCACATGATTAGCTTGTGTGTGGGAAGCCATGGAGAGGCGGGTGACTAGCAGACACAGCAGTGAATTAGAGTGACTGGTAGGACTGTTGTAAAACAGGGCCAAATTGTCTGATTGATTTTTTTTTAAGGGTCAGAAACAAATAAAACTGATGGTGCATTTCTGGAGGCTTGTTATTATGCAGACTTTTTATTGTTTGTGTGCGCTGAATAGTTTTATGTCAACTTGACATAAGCTAAAGTCATCTGACAGGAGGGAACCACCTGGGCAGCGGTGGCCATGCATGTAATCGCAGCATTCAGGAGGCAGAGGCAGTTGGATCTCTGAGTTGGAGTTGGAGGCCAACTTGGTCTACAAAGTGAGTTCCAGGATAGCCAGGGCTGCACAGAGAAACTGTGTCTCAAAAAAACAAAACCAACCAACCAAACCAAACCAAACCAAACAAAACAAAAAACAGAAAAAGCCTCTATGAGACCAGGTTGGAGGTAACTCTGTAGAGTATTTTCTCAATTACTGATTGATGGGGGAGGACCCAGCCCATTGTAGGTGGTGCCATCCTTGGCTGGTGGTCCTGTGTTCTATAAGAAATCAAGCTGAGCAAGCTGTGATGGAGCAAGCCAGTAAGCAGCACCCCTCCATGGCCTCTGCATCAGCTGCTGCCTCCAGGGTCTGCTCTGTTTGAATTCCTGTCCTGACTTCCTTCGATGATGAACAGTAAAATGGAAGTGTAAGCCAAATAAACCCTTTCTCCCCAGCTTGCTTTTTGGTCATGGTGTTTTATGACAGCAACAGAAAATCTTACTAAGACCGTGTGTTTGTGTGTGTGTGTGTGTGTGTGTGTGTGTGTGTGTACATGGAGGCTGGAGGACAGCTTTGGTGTCATTTTTAGGAATGCTATTCTCCTCCTTTGAAATAAGGTCTTAGATCTGTCTGGAGTCCACCAATGTAGCTAAACAGACAGTAAGCCCCAGGAGTCTATCAGTTTGCTTCCTCTGTGCTGGTCATGTCTGGCTTTTTACATGTTGAGAGTCTTTATGAGCATTCTAGATGCTGAAATTATGTCTTTATTCTCCAAAAGGCTATGTGTGCATGTGTGTGGATGAAGGAAGAAATGGAAGAACAGCTATTTACTTTGGCTCATGCTTTCAGAGGGTTCAGTCCACAGTCATTTGGTTCTGTGTTTTTAGGCCAGGAGGCCACTCATGACAGCCTGGAGAGGCAGGGGACGGGGCAGAGGATATGGAAGGGAAGAGAGGTGAGGGAAGGGGACTAGAGGAGAGGAGAGTGATTCTGTGGTCTATTTTGAAAGGTTTCACAATAACAAATAATTTTTGTTGTTTGTTTGTTTGTTTTCAAGACAGGGTTTTTCTATGTCTAGCCTTGGCTGTCCTGGACTCACTTTGTAGAGTAGGCTGGCCTCAGACTCACAGAGATCCACCTGCCTCTGCCTCCCAAGTGCTGGGACGACAGATGTGGGCCGCTGTGCCCAGTTTACAAGTGACCATTTTTAAAAAGCCAAGCCCTACTTCCACTGTGGTACCTGAAGTCTCAGCCAACATAATGAAAGAAAAAGAAAAGGTTTCAAATTGAAGCAAATGATCAGATGGCATTGTTATACTATCTGAAATAAGATCTTTTATTTCCTTAATTATATATTATTATTCATTATTATTATTTTTTTTTTTTCAAAGCAACAGGAGCGGTTGCTCGGGGGCGGGAATACAATAAAAAGATGAGGAAGCAAGCTCCTGGCCTGAACAACAGAAGGAAAGGTGATCACCCCATGATGTTTGTTACCATAACGTGTTCACACAGGGTGCGCTAAATCTGCCTACACAGGCTGTTTAATTTTCTTGTCGATTCAGGCCTCACTCACATTTTTGTGAGTCGGTTGCTGAGAGTCTCGCTGAGCACAGCACTTTGCCAGATATTTTCTGCTTCCTGTTTTGAGTTTTTATTTCCTCAGTAACGATCTGACTTTTAAACAAATGCTTGCTTTAGAGAAAGAAGAAGAAAGAGGAACTCAGTCCCTCGTGTTAACTATTTTTATTTTTGAGCTAACGCCTTCATGTATGCATTTTGCTGAACCCCAATGAGCCAGGCTAATAACTTGTGCAGTTTGGACCCAGCTGGGGAAGTCAGGGTTCCAGTGCACTAACAGAAAGCAATAGGGGATTTTACCAGCCCTCATTGAGGGGCTGGAAACGGATGTACAGTAAGAGATAATATTGGAAGTAGTTCTTTGGTTTACCAAAATCTAAATTTGAAAAAGAAGTTCAGTTTTGGAGAAGGAAGCACAAAAAAACCAGGCCCCTAGTGATACCAGGAACTTATTCAACAAGTCAGGGCGTGTCAGCTCAGATTCAGCCCAAACTCTCATCCTCTCTTTCTCCCACCCTGAGGTCTTTTGGTTGTGAGTCAATTGCTTACTAGGCCTTTGCTGTTTGAGCTCAGGTAGCTTGTATCCTTCAGGGCCTCGATTTATGTACTGGAAAAATCAAGGTCCCGGGCTATTTGTGACCAAATGTATTTCAGTTGCAAAATTATACAACCAAAAGTCAGAAAGGGAATTTAGGGCAGGGGATGTGGTTCAGTTGGTAATGCTTTCCAAGGTAGCAGCACTTAAAACTAAGTGTGGTGATGCATGCCTGGCATGTAAGGACTTGGGGGGTAGAGGCAGGAGGATCAGAAGTTCAAGGTCTTTTTTATTTATTTATTTTTTTAAATTTTGGCTACATAGTAAGTTTGAGGACAGTCTAGACTGTCCAGGGCCAGTGGGTTAGTTACTCTAGAAAAGTCATCAGCAGTCTTGTTTAGGTCAGCTCTTCATTTGACATTCAGCCAGCATTTGCTGAAAAACTCTCATGGTGTTTTGCGGAACTGACTGAAAGCACATCTCGGAAGGTCACTGTGGACTAAGCAGTGATTTCTGAGCCAGACATGGTTTCAGGAATAGGAAAAATCTGTCCAGGAAAACGACAGAGCAACTCTGCCCTCTCCATCCAGAACCTGGAGAAAGTGATCCTCTAGGGAAGAGTCTGTCCTCAAACCTTTTAGCTCAAGCTCCAGGGAACCAGAGTGGAAGAGCCTGAACGGGCTGATGAGAAGGAGATGGCTCGCAAAAGGTGAACTGGATTGGACCCACGTGAGACAGGACGAGAACAAATGCTGGCGTGTCTCCATGCTCACACTGTTCTATCCTTTCTCCAACAGACACCAAATATATTTAATCCTCGCAACAGAGAGGGAGAGGTATTATCATTAGTACCATTTCTCAGCCAGAGAAGGTGAGGTACAGGAAGATAATTAACACTTTCACGACTGTCGACAGTTAGCAGTAGACCTGGACTTACTTACCCTCTTATGCCTGGACTTATGACTTACCCTCTTAACCCTAACTTCCCTAAGTAGGTCTATTCCTGGTATAAAATAGAGTTGGGGGGGGTCATCACAAAACCCACTGTGATAGTTTTCTGTGGCTGTTGGGATACAGACTTGGGTACCAAACACATAAAAAGATTCAGAGAGGAGCTGAGGAGATAGTTCAGTTGACGTCCTGAGTTCAATCCCCACCCCCATGTAAAAGGCGATGCTGTGTGTACGAAGCAAGCTTTGGGGAGGTGGAGAGAGCTGGGTATCCAGGGCTTGTTGGCCAGCCAGTGTAGCTCCAGATTCAGTGAAACACTCTGTCTCAAAAAATAAGATGCAGGCCTTTAATCCCAGTACTTGGGAGGCAGAGGCAGGAGGATCTCTTTGAGTTCAAGGCCAGTCTGGTCTACAAAGTGAGGCCAGGACAACAAGAGCACTGTTACACAGAGAAACCCTGTCTCAAAAAACAAAACAAACCAACCAAACAAACAAAAAATGGAGGAGCCTGGCAGTGGTGGTGCATGCCTTTAATCCCAACACTCAGGAGACCAAGACAGGCAGATATCTGTGAGTTCAAGGTTAGAGGTCAGCCTGGTTTACAGTGAGTTCCAGGACAGCCAGGGCTATACAAAGAAACCCTGTCTTGGAAAACAAAACAAAACCAAAACCAAAATACAAGAACACACATGTGAACACATACCAGAGCACATACATGTATATACACAAACATGTATACAGATTTATGCTCACATATAAGAAGAAAAGCAAAGAAATTTTCCGTCTCATGGTGAAGGGAAGGAACTGTGATTGAGTCTGAACCCACATGGGGCTTCTGAGGAGCTTATGATATTTTACTTTTTGAGCGAGGTAGTGAGTAGACTGAATGAATAACAAGAATTGTTATTTATTCAGCTAGACAAGAATGGTTTACATCATTTTTGAAAGAGGGTCTCCCTAACTAGTACAGGGTGAACTTGAACTCAGTATCCTTCAGCCTTAACTGATAATAGAGGCATGCATCACCATGCTCTAGCTAACTGTTGATGTTTAAACTACAGCTCTCATATTAAAGGGCATAAGAGATAGTTTATTCTGGAGCCATTTTGAACTACCATGACCTAGGAATATAGATTTAGGTTACACCAAATTCCATGCTCCAATGTAGAACTGTTTCACAGGCAGATGTCTGTGTACATGTCTATGTCAATATATTACAGATTAAAGAAAGTCATAAATCAAGGCAAGTTTAAAATACAGTGGTGAGTACACCAGAGAGCTACATGGAAATGGAGGGGAGCGATTCTATAGGCATAAGATGCTATAAGATGTTATGCTTAGCTCTTGGATCAGCAGAGTCTAGTGTCCTCCTAAGTTAATAATAGCTTGTAAGATAAGAAAGAAAACAGTTAGTCCCTAGTTATCAAGCAACTTAAATTTTGGCTATCAGCCAGAAAACAAATGTATTCTCCCTGTCCTTCCTTCCTTCCTTCCTTCCTTCCTTCCTTCCTTCCTTCCTTTCTTCCTTCCTTCCTTCTTTCTTTCCTTCCTTCCTTTCCTTCTTCCTTCCTTTCTTTCCTCCTTCCTTCCTTCCTTCCTTCCTTCCTTCCTTTCTTCCTTCCTTTCTTTCTTTCTTTCTTTCTTTCCTTCTTTTTTGCTTTCTTCCTGGGTTGGGGATCAAACTCAGGGCTTCATATATTCAAGGCAAGCACTTTTCCAGGTTTCTCTAGGTAAGCACTTTTCCAGGTTTCTCTAGCTTCAACCCCTCCCTCCCTCCTTTCTTTTTTTTTTTTTTTATATATTTTTTTATTTTTTAAAATAGGGCCTTGTTCTGCGTTGTTCTGGAACTCAACCCAGGCTGGCCTCAAATATATAGTAATTTGCCTCAGCCATCCTAGAGCTGGCACAACAGATATTTGCCACCAATTTAGATAGACAGGAAAGCTGACTAGAAGGCTAGACCAAGAAAGGCTTATAGGTTATGCTAAGTAAACTGGCTCAAAACAGATGCTCTGAGGAAGGGTTACCCTCATGACCATAGGAAGCAGCTTCGTGACTGGAAGGGGAAGAGCATTTTGGGAACTGAGTACCACAAATGCAAAGGTTGGAGCTGGGCCAGTTGTGAAATGCAGGAAATGAGGTCACAAGGAGAACCTGGGATCAAAGGCTATTGGGTCATTTTTCTGGGAGGGATGTGAATGGTTTTGTGTTGGGGATTGTGATATGAAAGTTTGGAAGTAGTGATATGGTAGCAGGACTGTGTGGGTGTCACTGATGCCAGCAATGCACATTTAAAATCGGTATAATGAAGGAGGGAGTCTGGAGAGATGGTGCAGCAGTTAAGAGAGCTTGCTGCTTTTCCAAGAGGAGCTGAGTTCAGTTTCCAGTACCTACATAAGGCAGCTCACAACCTCCCATAAATCCAGTCCATGGGCTCCAATGCCCTCCTCTGGCTTCTTTGGACGCCCTCACACACATACACATACTTTTTTAAAAAAATGTATAAATAGAAATAAAGGGGGTTAAACGGAAATTTTTATGTTGTATGTAACCACCACAAGTTTTAAAAATAGAAAGAAAAGGTAAGTAGTGTGTGATCAGAATAATGACAAAGGGAGTTGGGAGCTACAGGAGAAAATACCTCAGGTATGGTGACCTACACCTTTAATTCCAGCACTCCATAGGTAGAGACTGGTGATGTCTGTGAGTTCAAAAGCAGGCTGATCTTCATGGTGAGTTCCTAGGACAGCTACATGGTGAGACCCTGCCTTGAAAAATAAAATAAAATAAATAAAAATAGGAGAAAACAATATCAAGTTTCCAGGGTCCCCTTGGGTGCTGGTCAGGCTCAACTTCATCTCTGACAGATGGTTCCCTGGGTGGGGTTCAAGATGTGATCACTTTGTGAATGTTTATTGAGCTTTACATTTACCTTTCTTTCTTTCTTTCTTTCTTTCTTTCTTTCTTTCTTTCTTCCTTCCTTCCTTCCTTCCTTCCTTCCTTCCTTTCTTTCCCTTCCTTCCTTCCTTCCTTCCTTCCTTCCTTCCTTCCTTCCTTCCTTCCTTCCTTCCTTCCTTCTTTCTTTCTTTCTTTCTTTCTTTCCTTCTTTCTCTCTTTCCTTCTTTCTTTTTGAGACAGGGTTTATTTTTTAAATTAATAATTTTTGTGTGTGTGTATGAGAGAGAGAGAGAGAGAGAGAGAGAGAGAGAGAGACAAGCTGCAGAGTCCAGTTAGTGTGGCCTGTGAGCAAGTGGATGTAGGTCTGTCAACAGTAACCTGGGCAACCTATCAGGGGCTCTGACCCTGAGGAAAACTGACTCATGTATTAGCACACTAGTAAAGAGTATGTGCGTATCTTGGCTTGTGGCTTGGCTTCTGGTGAGAGCCTTGTGCTATCTTGGGCCACAGTGGAAGGGAAGAAGGGATCATGTGGTATGAACTGAAGCAAGAGAAGGCCGAGGAAATCAAATTCTTGTGACCATCTGCTCTCAGGATTACTAACCTCCTCCTACAAGAAACAACCCACTCCTACAAGAAGAGCATAAACTCCTGTCCTGTAACGGAACCTCTCCCAAAGGTCCCACGCCTTTCACATGATTGCATTGGGACTTATGGTACAGCACAGGGCCTTGTAGGGACATACCCGAACTATAGCAGTTGCTTTATGTGTGTGTGTGTGTGTGTGTGTGTAGAATTGATTATCAGGGGCTCAGGCTAGTGTTTGGCTCTGCCATGTAATTAGTTCACACAGCGTTAGATCCTGTTCTTAGTTTTCTCATTTACATACTGTCTTCTCTGTTTGTGCTTCTGCAGCAGAAAACCACAGTCCTTTCTAAAGTACAGAATTTTTTTTGAAAGATTCAGAATTACATTTATTTAATGTTATTATTTACTAGTATATGTGTGTGCACTACAGTGCAGGTATGGGGGTCAGGGGACAACTTGTGGGAGTTTGTACTCTTTCTTTTACCTTGTGGGTCCTGGGAATTTAACTCAGGCCATCATGCTTGGCAGCAAGTGTCTTTACAACAGAGCCATCTTGCTACCTTAAAGTTTGTTAATTTTTCGTTATTATAAAAGAATGGGATTTATCTGGCTCACAGTGGTGGAGACTGGCAAGTCCAAGAGCCCAGAGCCTGCATCTAATGACGGCTGTGTGCTGTGCTACAATGGGATGGAAAATGCCTTGGGATAGGGGTGGGGTTTGGAGGGTAGAGAATCATGCTTTCTTCAGAAGCCTATTTTCCTCATAACTGACCCACTGCTGTACTGACAAGAGTTCGTTTGTTTGTTTTTTCAAGACAGGGTTGACTGTCCTGGAACTCACTCACTGGAGAGCGGGCTGGCCTCCAATTCACACAGATCCTCCTGCCTCTGCCTCCCCAAGTGCTGGGATCAAAGGTGTGTGCCACCCACACCCGACTGAGTTCTGAACTGTTAAAGACCCCCCGGAATCTAAACACTGTCCCATGGGGTTTAAAGCACAGTGCTGTGGCTGACATTGCCAAGCCACAAACGCAGAACCTCGACTTCAGGGATTGCCTGAGGTTGCACAGCAGGAAGTACTAGAGCTGGAATTGAGACCTGTGCAGTCTGGACCCGGAGTCCATGCCTTCCAGCGCCAGGTCAGACAGAATGAATGGCTGAATGCATGCAGGGATGTAGTCAGCCCCTCTCTCTGAACTGGTGGGTCTGAACAGGATGGCGTGGTACATGTGGTGTTTGTGTGCGTGTTGCCTCTCTTAAACAGCTTTTGGTAGCATCGGTAGACATTTTTGTTTGTTTGTCACAACTTGTGGGAGGGGTGCTATCTGTACCAGGTGGCTAAAGGCCAGGCATGCTGCAAAGCAGCCTCTACAGAAGACAGCTCTCCCCAAAACAAAGAACCACACACCCCAAATGTCCATGGTGCTGAGGTGGAGAAACTGCTCTGAACCTAACCCACAGCTTTCACATTTTCCCCAGCTCCTGCTGCTGTAGAATCTTTTTGTTGTTTGTTTTTTGAGACTGGGTTTCTCTACATATCGGAATTAAAGCTGGCCTTGAACTTTCAGAGATCCAACTGCCTCTGCTTCTGAATAATCTCAGTCCCTCAATCAATCTCCCACTGTTTGATGGTCTTTCAAAAAACTTACTCTGAAATGGCCCTCTGTGCACCTCTGGCGAGTCAGCAGGCTGCCGCACTCTGACATCACCTTTTCACATTTGATATCACCAACCTCTGACCCTAAGATGGTAGCCGGAGACATAACCAGAGCCTTTCTGGTAGGAATTCTGCTGGGGTGCTCCCCGTGCCTATGTGTCTGTAGGGAGCCTGGAGCCAGCTTGCCTCTGGGGACTGTGTTGGTGCTTGCCTGAGCCAGTACTGTTTTCCATTGGCTCAACACCTACCTTGTGCTGTCATGCCATGTTGGAGGTACCCTGCTGGCTGAGGTTACAGTTCCTGCCTGTACTGGATAGCCATGATGAGCTCTGCATTAAAGGTAGAACTCCTTCCCCTTGGCGGGGTACCCTGCTCTCTGCCTCACTTCATCTGGAGAGTGTCTGTAGGTACAGACTCCCCTAACCACATTTGACATATGGCCTCTGACACAGTTCCCTGCTAGCTTTCCCTTCCCCTTATCTATATGTTAATTAGGTACTGAGTTTCTCTTCTTCTGACAGGATCTTGCTGTATAATGCAAATCAAACATCCCTGAAGTGCTTAGTTCCAACCAATTATGTACACCTGTTCTTGGAGGCCCCACCCACTCCACGAGGGGTATACTACCTTTGTTCTCTGGCTTTAAAGCTGAACTAGCCATCAGCTGTTCCTGGGGTGTGTGATCCCTGTACAGTTTTTGACAGCCATTCCAGGCATGATTCTCATCTCCTGCCCCTCCTGACTTCGTGGGCTGCTGGGAGGCAGCCCCAAGGCAGGAGGAGAACCAACAATGCCATGAGCAGGCACCAGAGTGAAGGCATTTCCCAAGGTTGCAGATTCCATTTTCTTTCCTTCCTTCCTTTCTTCCTCTCTCCTTCCTTTCCCATCTCTCTCCCTCCCTCTCTTCCTTCTTTTCCTTATTTTGCCTTTCTATTTTTTGAGACAGGGTTTCATTCTGTAGCTTACTCTGGCTTTGAATCCATTGCTTCAGTCTCCCGGACATTGGATTTACAGGTGTACTCAACTTTACCAACAACTCTGTTTTTCTCAATAGAGTTCTCAAGCTATATGCCAGGGTGGGTGGGCAGTGTTGGTGCATGACTTTAATCCCTCCCAGAACTCAGAAGATAGAGGTAAGGGGGGGGCGTGTCTCTGAGCTCAAGGTCATCCTGGTCTACAGAGTGAGTAGGGCTACACAGAGAAACTCTGTCTGGGGTGGGGGTTGGGGAGGAAAAAGAAAAAAGAATTCATAACTTATACCCTCTGCCCAAGGGATCATGGAACCCAATATTTATGGGCCACTTAGCTGATGTCCCATATGGGGAAAACTGAGAAGACAAGGAACTAGTTCAGAACAAGAAGCTTGTACTGGGCATGGGGTTGAAATCTGAATCCAGGTTACTTGAAAGCAGAGCTCACTTGTGCTCCCAGGCCAGACCTCTCTGACATTACCTTGCAAGTCTTCTAGGCTCTCTGATCATCACCTTGGCAACCCCTGGCGGCTTCTCACATTGGATATCACTTGCAGTGCCTTTTCTTCTAATCCACTCAGCTCAACTATTGCTGAAGGAGAGCAAAGGGGCTGTCCCAGGCCCATTGTCTAAACATATCAGGCTACAAGACACCATTTCCTTTTCATTACTAAGACCTCAACAGTCAGAGTCCACAATTTTCTTTGGGCGAAATAGAGAGTAGTTAAGGATACACTTTTGTATCTCCTTCTAGACAGTGAATTTCCAAGAGGAAACAACAAAATTCTCTTATCTCGACACTTGGCTACACGTGGCACTTAAAGGGGCCTGGTATATGTGTTCAATGAGCTTCGCAGACTCACGGTGGTGGAAGACTTGAAAGCATGTTTTAGTCGTGGGTCTTAACTTGAAGCCCAAGGTCACTTCCAAGCTGTGATCCTGGGCCATGTAGACCTATACTAAGGCCAAGAACAGGCAAATGTTTTCTTCAAAGAGTCAGTGTTATCTTCATTTTGCTGCCCTTACAGTCTCTCGATATTCAACTCTCCTTGGTTTCTGAAAACGGCCAGAGATAATACTAAGCCGACAGATGTGGTCGTGAGTTTATTAACCAAGATAAGGAGGAGGCCTGCTGTGGGCTGCCAAGCCTCAGACTTACTGGGGAAAAAAAAGAAAAAAGACTCAGGGCTGGAGAAATAGGTCAGTTGGCAAAGTACATACTTTGCTGGAATAAGAACATAAATTTGATCTCCAGAACACACGTTACAAACAAACAAACAAACAAACAAACAAACAAACAAAAGAAACAAACCCAGGTGTGATGGGGCATGCTTGTAATCTGACCACTGGAATTAGGACGAAGACTGATCCTCACGACTACTGTCCAGCAGCCTGGCTTAATCAGTAAGTCAAATGAGAGACCCTTTTTGAAAAAACAAGGTGGATCTGGACATAGTGAAGCCTGTCTTTAATCTCAATGCTAGGGAGGCAGAGGCAGGAGGATCTCTCTCTCTGAGTTCAAGGCCAGGCTGGTCTTCATATTCTCTTTCAGGACGCCAGGGCTACATAGAGAGACCATGTCTCAGAAAAAAAAAAAAAAAAAAAAAAAAAAAAAAAAAAAAAACAAAAAAAAACAAAGCAAACCAAAGCACACACAGTCAAATACACGGTGGATGGTCCCTGAGGTTGGCCTCTGGGCTCTGCATTCATATGCATACATATCTACACATACCTGCAGGTATGTGAGTGCACCCCCCCCCCCCCCACACTGAAAGATCAAAGAAAAAGCCCCGCAAGTTGGTCCTGTTATACTCAGGCCAGAGTGCATGAACTCTGTAACACTAAGTCCATCCAATTCAATTTACCGAGCGACAGCTCCTGGGGCTTGTACACAACAGTATTTTATTTTTCTCTCCACCTCACTGTGATGCTCAACCCTTGAGACATAACAGCAGATTAGGATCTTGAAATTCAGGAACCAGACTGCTAAGGTTTGCTTCCGCCACTGAAAGTGTTCTGGGAGCTTGAAAAAAAAAAAAAATTAAGCTCCTTGATTTTGTCAGATGTCCTATCTGTAAAGCTGGGGTGGCCACCCATCTCTGGGGGTTGGGGAGGCGGGTGGTGGGTGTTGTGATCAGGCCAAGGCAGACCAACACAATACGACAGTCCTTGGGGGGAGGGAATATAGGGAGGCATCAGTGCGCTGATGGTCCAGGTCCAGTGCGCTGACAAGTCTGTTCGCGCGAGCTCTCTTTGCTCCTGGAAACCCCGACACTTAGGTGCTCAAGCCTACCCCACTGTACCGGCGCAGTCCCAACCTCTGACTACAGGGGTCTGAAGCCCCGCCTATGCACGCTGGGATTCGTAGTCTTTCTGGCTCGCCGGTCTCAATCTCAGCTTCTATTGGTTGACTTAAACGCCACTCCCGAGACCGCACCAATCAGGGCGCGCAGGTAGCTCGAGTGCGGGGAGCGGCGGCGGTGCAGCTCAATCTCAGCAGGGCGGATTCTGGAGGAGGCTGCTTTGAGGCTGCGCAACACCCGGAGTTCCCACGGTTCGGCGGTCACCGCGGCGGTCACCCGCCCAGGTAATCCAGGGACCCCTGGGAGGACCTATGTGTTTTTGGCTAGGTTTTCTATCCCCCAACCCTGTCTGAGTCGTGCCTCCCTCCTGGAAGCTCCCAGCCCTAGGCTTGTTTGTGTCGAGGGTGTGCTTTGCTTTTTCCCTGGAAGGCGAAACTGAGGCAGGAGGAGGAGGAGTCGCTGAGGTCCCACAGCCAGACAGCGCCTGCCTCAGTCCCGGGCGTGGTTGTTGATGCTTTTAACTTGGACCATTGCACCCGTAGAGAGGGGACCATTCACGATCTTAACAAAAATACCCGACAGGAATACCCCAAATATTCCTTCTGAGAAGAGCTGGTGGGTTTCAGAGTGGCTCACATCCACCTTGAAAGTGAAAGCCAGCCTTGTGTGGTCTGCGGCCCCTGTTAGGGCTAGGACTATTTTGTGCAAGCTAATGTAAGACGCTAAGGGCTGGAGGATGCAAGGTAGGTCGCGTGCTCCGTTTATAGATGAAAATGAGTGGTCAGGGTTTGAGACTCGCCCCGTGATCTGTAGCGACTGGAATATTCTTCACTCTGGGGCTGCAAGACAAACATTTATTGGGCTGTCGTAAGCTTTTGTTTTGGCTCTGCCTTGAGACAGAGCATCAGTCTCATCGTGTAGCCCGGGTTGGTTTTGAATTCAGTGACCCTCCTGCCTCAGCTTTCTGAAGGCCGGGGTTACAGGACTGGGACACCATGCTATAGTCTTTGTTAACATTTTTGGGATGAGTTTATTTTGATAAGCATAGAGGTAGTCCTCTCATTTGGGAGGAAGTACGACTTCGTGCAGAGCGGAGTCGGGTGAAGTTGGGGTTAAGTTGGAGCGATGGGCAGTGGCTAGAGGGATGGGGGAGGAGTGCGCCTTACTTGGAAGACAGCAAGGCAAAGTTGTGGACAGTGTTTTGAATCTGTAACTGTGGAGCCTGCCAGGAGTAAGAGATTACATGTGTAGAGTGAATTGGTCCAGGAGGATAGGTGCATCGATAAGGCCTCTTAGTGGGGTGGGGAATTTGGATGTTGTCCTGAATACCCAGTGAACTGCATTTAGTGTACATTTCTCTTTATCTTGCAGGTTTTGTAGGGTAGAGAGTGTTAGCGGAGGCCACGGTGAAGACCAGAAGGGCATCCCGGTACCCAGGGGAGTCACAGTTGTGGTAGGAAGAAAGAGATTTGAGGCCAGTTAAGAACTGCCCCACACCGTGCCCGGGACGTTGCTTATTTATTGGGATGTGTTGTTCTTGGACATGTGCAGTATTCCATACTGCTGTGCATTCCTCCTGGGGGGGCTTTCACAGGGGCCTGGACGGTGTAGGATGCTCACTGTGGAGCTCTGGGTATGGTCAGAGATGACGTGATGTGCATGAGAAGTAGGAGGCTGCTGCTGGGCCAACCTGGCTGCTGTCTCACAGAGCATTTGCTATTTATAGTAATGGGGAGGACTTTCGGGAGTAGCTAACAAACTGGTTAGCTACGGGTACATAATTACACGTGGCCGGCAGCACAGTGGCTCGTCAGAAATACATGCGTAAAGCACTGGGTCACAGCATTGTGACCGCTCCAGTGACAGTAGTGAGGGGACATCGGGCTCTTGATCTTCCAGATCCGCCATTATATATGTGATGTGGCATTGAAAATATAGGTACTGAGCCGGGCGTGGTGGTGCATACTTGTAATCCCAGCATCCTGGAGGCAGAGGCAGGCGGATTTCTCTGAGTTTGAGGACAGCCTGATTTATAGAGCGAGTCCAGGACAGCCAAGACTATTACACAGAAAAACCAAACCCTGTCTTGAAAAAACAAAAAAGAAAGGAAAATACAAGTATTAAGCTATCACTCTCTCACTGGAAGTTATGTCACTGAGGCCTCCTACCAACAGCTTTGATTCTGTTTGCTTAGGAATATATTAGATGCTTGTGGTTTCTGTGATGGTAAAAGATAATTTTTTTTAAGGTGAAGTTATCACTGTACACATCTTAAAAATGAGCGTGTGTTAAGAGTTTCTCTTAATAATAAAACTTGCTGGGTGCGGTGGTGTACGCTGTAATCCCAGCACTTGGAGAGGCAGAGGCAAGTGTTGAGTTCGAGGCCAGCCTGGTCTACAAAGTGAATCCAGGACAGCCAAGGCTGCACAGAGAAACCCTGTCTCCAAAAGAATAAGAAAAGAAACAAAAACCTGCTGAGGTATTACAGCTGGTTCAGAGGGAACTCCAGAGTGCAGCCTTGTCTGTAGACTGGAAATATTGGAGTGTGAAATCAGAGTGGGGTGGCTTGGGGGGTCGAAGAAAGTTCATGCAGCTTCCCTTAGTTAGAACCCATTTGCATGTCTACATGGGCATTATTTGCATAGCTTTATCCACAGGAAGTAGCTTGGCAGTAATTTTGATGGAACCATAATTAGATGGGCCTAGAAAGGCTAGGTAGTCTAGAATCTGGCTCATCACCAAATCTCTAATTCTCCTAGTTGAGAAACTCATGCAGTAAGATGGTTTCACTTGAGATAGGATGTAGTTACCTTAGTTTTCAACAGGAAAACCAAAAGACCTGAGACTGAGACCTTCATACTGTCCTCCTACTATAGAAAGGGAGTGGTGGCCCTTGTGTCATCGCACTTGCGAGGCCCTGTGTTTGATCCCTAGCAAACAAAAATTCTAGAACCTCCTGCCTCTACCCCCCAAGTGCTAGGATCATAGTATGCCGTTTACGCAGCCTTGTTTTGAGTTGCTAGGGATCAAACACAGGGGGTTCAAGATGGGGTTCCTCTGTGTAGCCTTGGCTGTCCTGGAACTCACTCTGTAGGCCAGACTGGCCTAGGACTCAAGCGGTCTGCCAGTTTCTGTTTCCTGAGCACTGGGACTAAAGGTGCAACAACCCCCCCCCAGGATCTAGAATGCTGAGTCATCCTTAGCTACATAGGGAGTTGGAGGCTGGCCTAGGTTACCTGAGATTATCTCAAACTACAACAGACCACAATACAATAAAACAAAACAGAAAAAAAACAACACAGCAAGAAAAAAGAAAAAAGTTTGGTTGATGAAACAGCCCTAGCTGGCCGGAGGTAGTTCTGCATACCTGTATTCCTAGTATTTTGGAGTTGGAGGCAGGAGGATTGTGAGTCCTGGGTCAGTCTTTGCTATTATAATGACACCGTATGCCAAAAAAGCAGCAAAAACAAGCGGAGTGTCCATACCACCTCTGTTCCTTTTCCATGTTATCAGCTGTTCACAGGATACTTGTACTTTAACCTCTAGAAAACAGAGTATGATGAAGACTAGCCTGTTTGGAAAATTCTTCAAAGTTGTCATCATCAGCAAACTAGCTTATTGGCTTGGCTTGGGCTTCCTCATCTGACCCAGAACCAATATCCAGTGGTAGCAGACGCTGAGAGGTCACACCTGTGGTGATGGAGATGTCATGGGAGGCTTTGAACTTGACCTAGCTACTTAGATGGCCCCAAGACCTTGCCTGTATTACTTGTATGGCTCGTGACAGTTTATCTAGAATGCTCACTCTGTTCCAGTGTCCCTAGTTGAATTAAGCCCATTTGATGGTCAGTTTTTTGATGTTGAATCAAGTCCTTGATTTGACTTCCTGGCTTAGCCCTGTAGTTGGACAGTGTCAAGGTGGGAATGGCAAAGGATGAACTTTTGGCAACTAGGAAAGTTGATGAGGTTTGTCAGTTGACCTAGGGAGTTTTGCTAAAAGTCTCCAAGATGGGGGCACACAAGAGCTTCCACTAAAGCCTTAAAATAGCATGTGAGAGGTCATGGGTGTCCTGTGGGAAGAGCTGAAGACCTATTCTGGGTCCCAGCCTGGAGCTATTGCTGCTCTCTGTGGCCATGGGACCCACCAGGATTTTTCAGGTGCACGGCAGTGGGATGGGCACAGTGCACTCAGCCGGGTTCATGTCACTCATCTGAAAGTTTCTCCTCTTCTCCCAGTCGGTTTCCTCTGCCTGGAAGGAGCAACGTGTGCTCACAGCCACTGTGAGGCTGAGTGAATAAAGGGACTATGGCAGGCCTCTGCCTGCTGCTCCTGCACAGAGTACAGCGACACATATCTGCGAAGGATGTAAGATACCAAGGGCTGGGTTCTATGGCTGCTACGGTGCAAATAATGGTGGTGGCTACACCGGCTGTGTCTGCTCTGCAGCTCACAGTGTGGTTGGGCACTGACTGTTACCATTGTCCTTGGGACTGTTTCCAAGGTTCCCTTGGATACTAAATAGGATGCTCAAGTCCTTTACGGGAAATAGCATCGTTTGCATACAGCCTAGGCTTTTCCTCCTGTGACTCTTAACTCCGTACTGGATGACTTCTAATAACCAGAACTCTCACAGGTGCTAAGATAGTTGTCATCCTAGTGTTATTGTTAACAAAGCCTCAGTCCTTCTATTTTACCAATCAAGGCTTGGGAGCAGGATGCTGGGGTTGAAAGCCCGATAACTCAGAGAGGCAGAGAAAGCATCCGTTGACTCTCCTCCTTAGCTGAGGGCCCAGAAGGAATGCCCCTTCTCCATCTCAAATAACTCCCTCGAACTGAATGTCCCTTTCTTATATTTCTCTCTGTCTGTCCTCCTGACTCCCTCTTACTTTCTCTGTGGGTTTTTTTGTTGTTTGTTTTTGGAGACAGGTTTTCTCTGTGTAGCCTTGGCTGACCTGTACTCATTTTGTAGATCAGGCTCGAACTCAGAGCTATCCATCTCCTTTTGCTCTCTGCGTGCTGGGATTACAAGCGTGGGCCACCGCGCCTGACTGTTTTTTTTCTTAATCGTATGTTCACTTCCTGTCAACTGGTTGCTTGATCTGCCTCTTGACTTATGGTTGACTTTAACTGTGTTTACAGTATTCAAGCAGAAAGCTCTTAGGTTAAAGGTGTGTGCTAAGGTTGAGCCAGATCACAACTAGAAAAAGGTTTTTCCAGTAAATCTTGGAATTCACAGGGTGATCACATATCCAGCAACATCTGTTTCTGCTCTGGAAATAGTGCTAAGAAAAAAAGGCCATTGCAAGTTCAGCATAGATGAACACATATGCAGGTGGTGTGTTGTGGTATGTGTGTGTACACACATTCATGTGTGCGAGTACAGGTGTGTGCATGCTGCAGGTGCCCGTGGAGGTCATGGCACAACCTCTGGTGTTGATCCTCACCTTCTAGTTCGATTAAGACAGAGTCTCTTTGTGCTGCTGCCTACACCCGGCCACCTGCATGCCATCTTTCGCTATTTCTCCCATCTCACTGTAGGAGCGCAGGGATTACAGGCGAGGACTACCATGCCCAACTTTGACACAGATTCTGTTGATTCAAACTCAGGTCCTGTGCACTTGGGGCAAGAGATTGACCCATTGAACCGCCCCCTCGACACCTCGAAGCGTTTTTGATTCGAGCTTGGTTAAATCTGTGGATCCGGAAACTTTGGACATTGAAAGCCATGTGTATTTTATTTGTTTCTTTCCCCCCTAATTTTGAGGTGAAAAATCACATATCAGTGCCATCCATGGACTGAGTCCCTCTTTGGCACTAGGTCACAAGAACCAAACTTAACAGAGACTGATGTGTAAACAAGGGACCGGTTTGCTGATTTTGATGGGAAATTTTTATAGCTATTCAGGTTGTACGTGGGGTCAGGAGCTCATAATGTTTCCCAGGGCAACGTCAGTGAGCTGGCCCCCAGGCCATACTTGCTACCCATTTTGTTTTCTTTGTTTGTTTTTGTTTTAATAGATAAAGCTTTGTTCAAACAGCCATATTCATTTGCTTCCACATTGTCTGTGGTTGCTTTCATGATACTGTTGGCAGGGTCCAATGACTGTGTTAGAGATGGCCCGGCTTGCAAAATAAAAAATATTTACTGTGTGGCCTTTTACAGAAAAGCATTGCTGATTCGATTTTTGGGGAGGCCTTTGGGCAGCTGAGTGAATTCAGGCTGAAGAAGCATGCTGGTGGTCACAGGAACCTTCCGGTGTGTCCTGTGGAGAGCTCTGGGGACACATGCTTCTGCACTTTGGTGTCCTCTCCCTGGCCCTTTGTCTGATAATGCCTCAGACATCATCAGGCCTTCAGGACTGTGGAGGAGCCTCCCTGGGTACATATTAACAGATCAGCAGGTCCTGGCATTGAAAGCACCTTGGCAGATCACCAACCTTATCTGTTCTATATCATACTCTTCCACACCCCAGTTACCGATGACAGAGGCAGATCAGGGGGCATTGACTCTAGTTACTCATCCATGAACATTGCAATGCAATGAAAGAATTGGGAATTCAAGCTGGGTATGGCGGTGCATGCTGTAATCTCAGCACTTGGGATGCTAAGGTATGAGAGAGAGGGTAGTAGGAAGGAGACTTGGGATGCTGAGTTAAGAGATGGGGCAGGGAAGGAGAGAGAGGGAGAGAGGAAGAAGGAAAAAAAAAAGAACCTTAATTTGCCCTGTCTGAGGTTTACAGACTGAGGATTTGGTCCTTGAGTTTGAGATATTGGCAGTGGCCAGGCTTCCTAGTCCCAGGTGCCAGGATGCTGGACTTAGGGCCAAGGAGGATGGGAACTCGTGGGGCTCTTGTTGAGGTCTCTGCATCCAAGTGACGCCTCAGGCTGGCAGCATCTGTGAATCCTTCCTGGGCCTGGCCTATGGTCGCAGTCTGTACCACACGAGGGCCTCATGTGAACGGATGTGCGAAGTGGCCTCATTGGAGGAACCACCTCAGGCACACTGACTTCTCTCCCTCTCTCTGCAGACACAGGGTTTCCTTCCTCTCCTTCTTCTTCTTGATACTGGGATGGTTAGGCCAGGGGATGGGGTTTCTTCAGCTTAAAGACAGTCCGTGCCTTAGCTCCTGTGAGCTTTCATGAGAGCAGAAGCTAGGCAGAGGCAGCCCCGAAGGCTCCTTCCTGCTGAGTCCTCCTCACGTCTTATCACAGGGTCGCAGGCCTGGGTGGGTCATTTCAGAACACCAGCCTCACAGGGTAAGGCTAATGTCACAATGTATGGTGGCCAGCATATGGCCTTTTTACCACTTTGTGTGGTAAAAATGTTTTCGAGGTTTTGACGTTAGCATGTATGATGGCACATGCCTGCAGTCCCAGCTGTGTTGGAAGCTGAGGCAGGAGGATTGCTACCCAGGTGTTGGAGGCCAGCCTGGGAAACACATCAAGACATTTGTTTCAAAACAATACAAAACAGGTTGTGGCATTAGAGTATAGTATAGGCTGGGTACATCCTTCAGCATGAAGTCTATGGGTCAGAAACTAGTGAGCCAGGAATCCAGAGCACAGAGGGCTGGTGTTTGGCCAAAGAGAACTCTCCAGAAACATTGGATACGTCACATCATGCCTTTCTTTGTTTCTTTTTTGGAAAAGAAAAAAAAAATATAATTTTATATATATATATATATATATATATATATATATATATATATATAGTTTTCAAGACAGGGTTTCTCTGTGTAGCCTTGGCTGTCCTGGAACTTGCTCTGTAGACCAGGCTGGTTTTGGACTCATGAGATCTGCCTGCCTCTGCCTTCCAAGTGCTGGGATTAAAGGTTGTGTCACCACCACCAGTGAAATGTTTATTTTTATTATTATATGTATGTATGTATGTATGTATGTATGTATGTACATGGGTATGTGCACATGAATGTAAGTATGTGTGGAGCTTGGAGGAGGGATCCCCTGCCCCCCAAGCTGGAGTTAAGGACAGTTGTGACTGCCTAACATGGATGCTGGGAATTGAGCTCAGGTCCTTTGCAAGAGCAGTGCCTTTTCTCAGCCTCTCATTTTTGTGAAACACATGAAAATGTTTGCCCCACCTGGTATACAGACACATGCACTTGTTAGGTGTCAGTAGAAGACAGGAATAAAAGTTGGATTATAGCTTATCCAGATGGCTCACGCTTAGGCTTAAATTGCCATCACTATTGCTGACACAAAAACACAGCCTTCACCTCAGAGGGAGTAAGAGTTTATTCTGGAGCCAAATATGAATGACCGTGGCTCAGGGGAACACAAATGTCGCATGGACGTGGTTACATGTGGTTTCCATTAGGGACAAGTCATGAATGAAAGGATTTACCACATACAGTAGTGGGGAGCATAGACAGCAAAGGGGGTGTCACTGCTGTGGGGTTCAGATGCTAACCTTACGACATTCTTGGCTTTTGGATTGGGGGATTCTAGTTGTCCACGGCTGCTTTGTAAGGTTTTGATAGGTACAAGGATGTTGGGTTAGACACAGTGAAAAACAATGAGTGGCTTTCACAGGGCTAAAAATAGCTCAAGGTAATTTGGCTCTAGTCTGCAACATTTTAACTCCACAACCTTGAAGCCCAGTGTCTGGCCTTGTAGAATCTTAACATGGGTGAATGTCCCTCTCTGTCCCTGTGTTCCTTCCTGCAACTTGAATTCAGGCTGTTGTTTATGTATTGGATATTTGTAATTTAAAAGTAATCTCCATTGGGCCAGCCGACTTGAGTTCAGTCTGGGGTTCACAGCGTGGAAGGAGAAAGCCAGCTTCCTAAAGCTGTCCTCCGGCCTCCATAGCATGGCAGAGCATACCACACCCATGCTTTGAATAAGTTTTAAAAAATTAAATACATTTTACAAGTAACAAGCACCTAATAACAAAAGGGGGCAGTTTAAGAGATTGCCCTGTTTTACCACCCAGCAAAAAAACTCCTGTTAAATTTTGACATCTGCTTTGTACATTTTTTTCCATGTGCAGCTAGGTCACGTGTGTGTTCTCGCACAAAAAGTTGAGGGGTTTCTGGGTTGTCATCTGCTGTGTTTTGAATTGTGGTAGTAGGAGCTTGAAAAGTTGGCCCAAGTGCTTTCTGGATATTGGTTGGTTATGGGCACATCCGACTCTTGGAGGTAGTTTTGGGAGTAGGGACAGGGCTGACACAGCCCCCACTCAACCCCTACCCTCCAGCAGTGGTCCAAAGGTCCAGGAAGCTCTTCCTCGTCTTAATTGTTACCCTCAGCACTTTCTTCCCGACTAGGCAGCTGACCCCTCCTGACACTAGGTGCTTGTGATGTTATCTCCGCCAGTTCTCGTCCCTTTAAAATCGCCTCTGCGTTGCCCTTTCCAGCCTTCTGTAGCGGATGCCGGCATGCAGAATGATCTGGAAAGTGGCCGTGCTTCTCAGCCTGGCGCTGAGTGCTGGAGCTGTTCCCGTCGGCGTGGATGACCCTGAGGATGGCGGCAAGCACTGGGTGGTGATCGTGGCGGGCTCCAACGGCTGGTATAATTACCGGCACCAGGTAGGAAACCAAAGCTTCTTACCACCGCCGCCTTTGTGGCCATCTTGGAAGACGGTTTTGCCTTAGTCTAATGCGGGATTTCCTCCTCCTCCCACAATGGTGGCCTTCGGAACCGGGCATTATTTTCTTTTTGGGTCTGTAGTGTATCTGAAGTGAAGGTGGCATCGCTTGCCTGCCCGTCAAAACTCGAAAATCTCAAAAATGCATTCAGACATCATCACGTGTCCTGGGTGTGAGATTTACCAGGTGAGAGCCCTTGGGCTGACACCTTCATTTTACAGAAAGGACCCTGAGAGCTAGAGAGAGGAGGTGACTTAACTGGGGCCGTAGGGCAAGAGGCCAGCGGGGCTGAAGCTCTGGGGAGCACACCCCTGGTCCCTCAGCCCTCTATGCCTCTGTCTCTATTCCACCTCACCTCTCCTGCTGTTTCCTGCAAGTCAGCTGTGGAAGTGAGAGAGACCAGCACAGTTAACTGCAGAGCCTTCCGCTGGGAGGAAGGGTGGCCTTGGGGAAGCAAGCTTGGCAGTGCTGGAGAGGGGGAAACAGTTACCTGCTGGACCCAGAGATCTGTGGACCTAAAAGGAATGAAGACGTATCTGTGTAAAATCTTGTGCAGCTATCAGCCTCCCTCACGTTAGCAAGCATGGAGGGGACGAGATCTGGCCACGGAAGGGATGGAGTAGTCCATGTGCTTCAATATGGATGAATCGGCAACACATGCTAAGGAAAAGAAGCCGGTCACAAAGACCGAACATTTAATGATTCCATTACATGGCATTAGAAAAATCCGACAGGGACAGCAGGGCCTGGACAGAGGAGAGACTGAGGCTGGGGCGTTGGCTGCTCATGGAATTAGATCCTGTTGCTGGTAGTGGGAATGTCCTGGAATTAGAAAGTGGTCGTGGCTTCTGCACTGTGTTTAAAAGGCTGACTTCTATGTGAATGATAACACTCTGTCATTTAAAAAAGTTGATTTAGCAGGGTGTGGTGGCACACACAGGCCCAGTGCTCGGAAGCAGACACAGGCAGATCTCTGAGTCTGAAGCCAGCCTAGTCTGTAGAACAGACCTTGTTAAAAAGCTGATTTTTTTTTTTCATGCAAGGTGCATAGATTGTCACGGGATTGCAGGCTCTCCCCAGAGCATTCTGAGATCCTTTAATCCTCACAGTGGGGCTGTGAGCTGGACTGTTCTTAATTCCTCTTTATCTACCAGCTCTTGGATGGACGGTGGCCTGTGGAACTTTGCCCAGTGTGGTGCAAGGAGGGGGTGGGGTAGGATCCAGAGCTGGCCAGCTGGCTTGAGAGCCACTCAGTCCAGTAAGAGCTGCATGAGTCATGGAAATTTTTCTTGTAGCCATATTTGAAAAAGCCTAAAATATGTAGCAGGGGCTGAGGAGATAGTCTGTTCAGTAAAATACAAGCTATGTAAGCATTAGAAGCCGAGTTCAACCCCTAGGACTCACTTAAGAAACACACACACACACACAAACACACACACACACACACACACACACACACACACACACAAACACCAAGGAATACTGGTGTATGTTTGTAATCCCAGCTCTATCTAAGGAGGTGGAAATAGGTGGGTCCCTGGGACTCACTAGCCAGCCCCCATAGTCTACGTGGCAAACTCCAGGCCAATTAGAGACCATGTCTCAAAAACATGGTGTTGGGGGCAAGCTGGGGAGGTAGCCCAGTGGTTAATAGCACTTGCTAGTCTTCCAGAAGACCTGGGTTTGGGTCTCAGCTTCCACATCAAGCGACTCACAGCTTCCTGTAATTCTGGCTCCAGGAGATCTGGTGCCCTCTTCTGGACTCCTTGGACAACTGCACATCCAGACAAACACACTCTGTTCTTTCGCTCTGAGGAGAGGCCATCATGGAAACTTATAAAAGAAAGCATTTAATTGGTGGCTTGGGTATAGTTTCAGAGCTTGAGCTCACTAGCATGGTTTATAAAGCAAGTCTAGAATAGCCAAGGCTACGCAGAGAAACCCTGTCTTGAAACACCAAAACAAACAAACAAACAAATAAATAATTGCATATAGTTTCAGAGGGTAAGCTCATTATCGTGGCAGGAAGCATGATCTAGATGCAGCAGGCAGTGAGACACAGGGCCTGGTGTGAGCTTTTGAAACCCCAGAGCCCACCCCCCAGTGACAAACCTCCTCCAGCAAGGCCACACCTTCTAATCCTTCCAAGCAGTTCATCAAAGGGGACCAAGATGCAAATATATGAGCCTAATAGGGGCCATTTTCATGCAGACCACCATAGCACCTGAGGAGCAACACCCCAGATTGTTCTTTGGCCTCTACACACACACACACACACACACACACACACAAACACCAAGGAATACTGGTGTATGTTTGTAATCACCTACATACAATATAAACATGCACCCTTATACACAAATTTGTAAACACAGAAAATATATATAGGAAACTAATTTTGACATCTTATTTAAACCAGATGTCCAAATGAATATCAGTTCATCACGTAATTGGTATTGAAATTACTGTTGAGATAGCCTGCGTTCTTTAAGAAAGTTTTTGTTACATTTATTTATGTGTGTGCGAATGTGTTTATATGTGTGGGCACAAGCACCTTGTGGCACGTGTGTGGAGAACAACTTGCAAGTGTTGACTCTCTCTAGTATGTGGGTCCCGGGGACCAAACTCGGGCTGTCAAACTTGGCAGCAAGCACCCTTTTCAGCAGCACCGTCTCGATGGCCCTTGTGTCCTTTTCTGATGCAAACTCATTGAAGTCCAGGGTGTATGTGAGTCCTGGAGTGTCTCAGTGTAGATGGTACAGGTGCTTGGCTCCTCAACAGGAAGGGGCTGGCTGTTGGGAGGCTGGCACGGGTAGGGCACTGTGCAGAGGGACACACTGTGTGTGTCAGAGCGCTTGCCTTCATGTCATCAAGGGTTGGCAGAGGTGACGTTCTTACTCATCTTGAATGGCCTCAGTGTGCTGACCAGAGAGGCTCAATTAAGAGTTGTTATCAGGCCCGATTCCTTTTCCTCTGGGTGAAAAGATGAGTTAAGCACAGACCACAGATAGCAAGCATGCTGGTTTGCTGGCCATGTGGGTTTTACATACCAATTTAGGAAAATACACCGGTTAAACATTACCTTAGCTCCTAAGAGCCTTTTTATTTTATTTTATTTTTATTATTATTATTATTTTTTTGGTTGTTGTAGCCTTGGTTGGAGTCTAACTCATGGTGGCACTATTGCTTTGTTGAAAAAATTTTTTTTTTCAAGACAAGGTCTCCTACCGTTGGGCAGGCTGGCTGACCTTGCTCTCAAAGCTATTCTCCTGTTTCAGCCTCCTGAGTGCCGGATTACAGTTAGGAGCCACCATGCCCAGCTGCTTCCAGAAACCTTTTTTTTTTTTTTTTAAGAGAGGGCTGCTGGTTTTCCTGGTAAAATATGAAATATTGAGAGCGTAGGAAAGGAAGCAAGGGTCAAGAAGTAGCTGCAGCCACGGGTCTGTCTCCACACAGGACTTGATGGTGGAACTGCATGGGGGCCCATGTTCCTAGTGGACCTCCTGCGCTGGAGGATTAATCATTCGAGGACTCTCTCTTCACCCTGTGCAGGTTTTTTGTTTTCCAAGACAGGGTTTCTCTGTGTAGCCTTGGCTAACTTGGAACTTGTTCTGTAGACGAGGCTGGCCTCGAACTCAGAGATCCACCTGCCTCTGCTTCCTGAGCGCTGGGATTAAAGGTGTACGCCACCGCCACCTGGCTCCTGTGAAGGTTTTAAATGGATGTATTTATAGAGGCTCGAGGTTCCCCAGGATTGACAGATCAGTTTGACCTGGAAACTCCCAGCAATCCTCAGGCATCTCCTCAGTGTTTCAAATGACAAGTGTGGAGAGTCCTAGGTCTGACCATTTGGCTCAAACCCATGTTTTCCAGTGTTGAGGTCCTGTCTCCAGAGAAGCTGCTGGATACCGCAGCTCCAGATGTCATATAAAGATGAAATCTCTGTAGAGAGAAAAAGGGGCATCTGGGCTAGCTACCTGCCAGCTCTCTCTCAAGTGTGACCTTTTCTTAGGAGTAAGTGGTGGCCTTTGTCCTGTCTGGTTACGTCACATGCTTATGTTAGCATGAGTTCCTGAGAAGGAAAAAGAATTTCTAGTTCTGACTCAGAGGTTATGCAAGAACAGCACATAGTCCCAAAAGACTGGAATGGGGAAGATGGGGAGAGCCTGAGTGGGTGCACAGTGAGCTGGAGCATGAGGACAAGGTCACAGAGCCTCATTTCCTCTGTTTTGACAGAACCGGGCAGCCGAAATTTGATGGAGGCTGTTGTGGTGGTGGTGGTGCATGTCCTCAATCCCAGTGCTCAGGAGGCAGAGGCAGGTGGATCTTTATGAGTTTGAAGCTAGTTTAGACTCCGTAGTGATTTCCAGGCAGGGTTACATAGTAAGACTCTGTAATAAACAGATTCTTTTGTTTGGATACAGGGTCTTTCACTATAGCCGTGGCTGGCCTGGAACTCATTATGTAGACCAGGCTGGTCTCAAACTCATAGAGATCCGATTACCTCTGCCTCCTGGTGCTGGGATTAAAGGTTTGTGCCACCATGCCAGACTAATATATATATATATATATATATATTTTTTTTTTTTTTTTTGATAGAGAAATCAGTCTAATGGGGATGGGGCACCACGACCAGTGAACTCCTGCTTAGCCCCTCCTCCTCACACTCAGCACCCCATCCCCGAGGTCTGCCTTAAGGCCCGTCAGCACACTCTTTTCCAGGAAGGGCCAGGCAGTAAATATTTACACATTTGGAGTCCAGAGAGTCAAAATGGGAACTGGTGGGGACTGCATCCAGGCTGCAGGGAGTTAGGATCGCGGAAGAACGGGGCGTGGAAGCAGCAGGCACCGCCAGGTGCCTAGTCTGTCCTTTAGACCAAATCTTTATCTAGGCTAATGTCGTAGAAGTTAGTCCTCACTGGGGCAAAGGTCAGCTGTGTGGTCTTGGAGCAAAACATCCTCTGAAGAGGGCATTCGGGGAGAGGATGCTGGGCCCAGCAGTTGTGAAGATGGGAAAGTTTGGGGTAGCCGGACGATCTGTAGGGTCCTAGTCTTGCCCAGACCCCAGGCACGATTGTGGTTCCCTACTTAACCTGCTGTGTAGTGGGAACCAGTGACATCAGCTCACTTTAGACCTCAGCCTCTTCCTTTGGGCTTGGGCCAGGCCCTGCAGAACCTCACTCAGCTCAGTAACCCCCTCCTCTGCACTTGGATACAGGCAGCTTGGGAAGCAGGATGTGGGTCAGGAGGGGAGGAGCTGCCTGCACCCGGGGAAGGCAGGCATACCCAGTTAGAAAGCCTTTCCCTGGCTCTAAATACAACACACGGGCCGTATTTAGCCTTCGCTCCAAGCCCCAAGTTTATTATGCGTCCAGTTGCTAGTGATGGCTGATGCCCACTGTCCATGTGCAAATGTGGGGAGAGGTGCCAGTATCACGGGATTCCTCACGCGATTCCTCAGTGAATCAGCTCCCGGTGCCAGCTTTGAAATTAGCTGTGCCCTCTAATGAGGTCATGCTCAACCCAACATCGCCTCCTGTGGCCTGTCTGCGGGGAAGACACCAGTTGGGCTGTTAGCACATTATCTGAGTTCATAGAGCCCCACTTTATCTAATATTAACTCAGTGCAGAACCCTTTGAACTTACTGACACATGTGGAGGTAGCCGAGGACTTCTGAGGACCCTGCACGTAGCCCCGACTCTGCTTGGAAACCCTTGATTATAGAGGCACGGACATGGGCAGGAGACCTGGGTTTAAACCCTGATGAAATGAGCACCAGCCTGTCATGGTGGTCCTGAGGGCTGGGCCCCGGGCAGCTCTGGAGTGCACCAACCCAGGACACATCATCCCTGTTCCTCTTAAAGCCCCTACCTCAACCAAGGCATTAGTTCCGCGCCATCTCATCCACTTCTGGCTCATGACTCTGGGTCATTTTAGTAATTGACAGAGTTGTGCAAACCTTACCATGAACCAGCACCAGAACAGTAGCATCACTCCGAGTACCCCATATGGTCCCCGAGAATAGCTCTTAAGCAACCACTAGTCTCCATTCTGTTTCATGCATAAATTGCCCTTTCTGATCCTTCATCAAGGGCAGGGTCTCATGTAGCCCAGGCTGGCCTGAACCTGAAAATGACCTTCAAACTTCTGATCCTCCTGTCTCTACCTCCCTAACGCAGGGGTTATGGCAGGCATCGACACAGTCAATTTTTATGCAATGCTAGGGATCAAACCCAGCGCCTCATGCATGCTAGGCAAGCACTCTCCCAGTTGAGCTATACCCCTGGTCCCCGGTTGGACTTATCTGTTCAGAAGTCCGCAGTGTGGTCTTTGGCTTCTGTCTTCCCTTTGGTGATGTCACGGAGCACAGCAGTCCATTGTGTTGACAGTTTGCTTGTCCCTTTGGCTGATGGGCATTGGGCTTGCTTCTCACTTTTTGCTCCCATGAAGCGTGTTGCTGAGCTCATGTGTGTATGTGCTGGTCTGTGGATGGGTGAATGTTGTGTCCTTCCTGGGTGGACACCTAGGGTCACTAGAGGCATCGTTAAACATCTGCAGAGGTTTTCTGTAGTGTGTGAAGGCTCCTGTTCCTCGCCCGCTACTTGTTCTTGCCTGTCTGCCTGGGACATGACAGCTTGTATTTCTCCAGCGACTAATGCTGCTGAGCATCTTTCTTTTGGACTTAAAGCCATTGTCTTATTAGGTAAGGTGCTTTTTCCAGCTTTTACACACTTCTTTGAGGGCCAGGCATTCTTTATATTTGGATGTGAACCTTAGCCAGTGTAGGCTTTCCGAGTCTTTTCTGCTCTCAGGTTCCCTCCCTTGTCATGGCCAACACTTTACCGCTCAAGGACCCTTTTTGCTTTCTTTATGACATGTTTTTCTGTTTTTATTTTTCAGTGCTGGGCATGGTACCTAGGGCCGCGTGTGTGCTAGGAGTGTTCTACCCCTGCAGTAGCGTTTCATTAAAAGGTTTATTTCTGTTTTTAAATTGTGTGTGTGTATGTGTGTTTGTTTGTTTGTGTCATCTATGTGTCAGTGTGTGCATGCGAGTACAGGTTTCCACAGAAGCCAGAGGCTCCCCTGGTTCCTTAGAAAGTTGTAAGCTGCCCAACATGGGTGCTGGGACTTGAACTCAGGTCCTCTGCAAGAACAGTGCATGCTCTTCACTACTGAGCCACCTCTCCAGCCCTTCCTCCAGCGGTGTTTTGGAAGCACTAAAGTTTTAGATTTTGTGAGCTCTAATTTATCCATTCTTTTCTTTGTGGACCTTGGTGTCATACCTGTGACATCATCACTCAACACAGTCCTAAACATAGTCTCTCGTGTTACTTTCTCCACGTTTTCTTCTAGCCGTGATGCATCCTGGGCGACCTTTGCTGTGGTGTGAGACACTGTTCCGCCTTTTGCCTGTGGCTGTCTCATCTGACGCCACACCATTGGGGGGGATTCTCCCTTCCTTAGTGTGGCTTGGAAGCCAGCGTGTGTTTAGGCCTGATGGGAGCAGGATGTGTGTGACCAGGCTGGCTTGGAACTCACAGAGATCCTCCTGCCTCTGCCTCCCAAGCACTGGGATTAAAGGCGCACGCCACTGCGCCCAGCTGCTGTTTTTCAATGATGGTTTTTTAGAGTTTTAAATCTGATTCATGAACATGAGATGTCTGTCTTGCTATGTCACAGGTGAATATGTCTGTCTTTCTACAATGTCATAATTTATTGAATAGCATTAAATTCACAAGGTGCCACTGCTACAGGTTGTCAGATAATCCTCCCTACCTTGGTAATCTGGCCGAGATGAACACTAGTTCTTTTGTTCCAATCTTGATTACGGATTTTAACTTTTCCCCTTCCTTCCTTCTTTTTTGTCCTGGAATTCTGTAGGTTGGCCACCTGCTTCTGCCTGCCAAGTGCTGGGTTTAAAGACACGCACTGCCACCCCCACCCAGCTTGATTTTAACCCATGTTTTGCAAACTACAGAGCATACAGTGAATCTCAGTTGGTAGAAGGTTAGGAATTATGTTTCCCCCTTCGACTTCAGTTGGTATTCTGGACAGAGGGCATCATCTGAAACAAGGAATGATTGCTCTAAGAATGGCAACAGGGATGGTTTCTGTTCCTTCTGATTGCTTTCTTTTGTTTCAGATTGTGATAATAGTCATGTTTTTAAAGAAAGGATTTCATGTTACCTAGGTTGGTTTCAAACTCACAATTTAGCTGAGAATGACCTTGACTTAAAAAAAATACATTTTTTCCTTTTTTTTATTTTATTTTTATTTTATGTACATTGGTGTTTGACTGTGTGTTTGTCTGTGTGAGGAGTTATAGACAGTTGTGAGCTGCCATGTGGGTCCTGGGAATTGAACCCAAGTCTTCTGGAAGAACAGCCAGTGCTGTTAATGGCTGAGTCATCTCTTCAGCCCCCGACCTTGAACTTCTTGCTTGCCTTCACTCCCCAAATTACAAATGCAAGTATGCCCCGACACACTCAGTTTGTGTGGTAGTGTACTTGAATTCAGAGCTTCTAGGATGTTAGGCAAGCACTCCTCCAATTGAGCTATATTTCTAACTATCATTATCATCATCATTATTATTATTATCATTATCATCACCATATAATCAGCGTGTTTCTCATTCCAATTCCTGAATTGTGGTTTATTTTATTTTTTTCAGATAGTCTCAGGAGCCCAGCCACTTAAACTTGCTGTGTAGTTCAGGCTGGCCTTGAACTCCTGTTCCTCCTGCTCATATTCCCAAAGAGCAGGGATTACAGGGGTGTACCACAAGCTTGGCTCCTGGGTTGGGCTTTGAGACTTAAGCTGCCTGAACAGTTGGTGAATCAGAAGCCGGGAACCTGTTGCTTCCTTCTCTGGGGCATTCTGTTTTTAAGGAAAAACAAAAACTAATGTTTTAGAAAATAATTGGTTACTGTGACCAGTAAGTCACTGTGAGTCTTCTGTGAGACAGAACATACCCCAGATGGGCTTCCATTCCTGTGATATCTGAAAGCTGATGGAAACACTTCTTCCAGGCAGATGCGTGCCACGCCTACCAGATCATTCACCGAAATGGGATTCCCGACGAGCAGATCATAGTGATGATGTATGATGACATTGCCAACTCGGACGAGTAAGTGGGCGGTGCTTGGAACTTGGCTGTGACACTCAGGCTTATGGGGTTTCTTCGGTCAGTGCCCCAGTTTGGGAGCAGAAGCGACCCTGGGTGAAAAACCACAGGGATGTCGTGTGTTGAGCTCCCAGCATGTTGTAGGTTGCTCTGGGGGGCAGGAAACAGGAGATGAGCAGGAGGGGTTGCTCCGAGGGGGTAGAGCAGGACCCTCATGCGATGGAGAGCAACACCTTGGGGTTGGAGCCTCTCCGTAACCTGTGAAGGGTAGAGCCTGCCCCTAGGAGGTTCTAGTCTGTGCAGGATCACCTTCCACGCTTCTTTCTGCCTTGTGTCTAATGTTTCACATGGTTCTCTTGCACTTTCCCAAGTTCTCCGGGAACTGGGAAAAGGCAGGTGTGGCTTTAAGCCAAGCAGTTCCTGGCTCCCCAGTTCCCAGGTGCCCTTCCAAGAGGGACCCTGCGCCATAGTGAGATGGCCCCTGGGCTCCAGCAGAGTCCCCCCCTTCTTCCCCCGATAGTGACTCCTGAGCCTTAGGTATTCAGTTTTGCTTTGTGTCACGTTGTGTTCTGAGAGCAGTGTTGTTTGCGTGATCTTGCCGCAAGGTTCTCTGGTTTCTACCAAGTGCACTTTAGTTCCTCTCCTGGGTTTTAAAATCTCTGTTCCTCTCTGTTCCCACCAGGGGTGGGTGCTTGGGTTCAGGTCCCTGGGATCCCCAGCTGCCCAAACTACATGCATTGGTGCCTGTCTGAGCCTCAGGGAATGCCTTCAAGAACAGAGCTGTCAGCTTTGTTCACATAGTGACGAGTTTTGAAGGGAGACACATTTTGTGTTGCAACTATGTCCTTTAATTTTCAGAAACCCTACTCCAGGTATTGTGATCAACCGGCCAAACGGCACAGACGTGTACAAGGGAGTCCTGAAGGATTACACTGGAGAGGTGAGGGTGTTCTCACCTGAAGCCAGTGGCTTTGGGGTTCAGTTCACTGATATTTCCCCATCCCTTTATTTGTGAGCCTGAGAAATGAGTGTGAGAGATTTTCTTGGAGAGATGGTGGGGCTGGATCCATGGCTCATATAATACAGCCACATACCCAGCCTTAGAATTGTTTTGATTTTTGAGATATGGGGTCTCTTTCTTTCCCTCCCTCCCACCTCTCTTTTTTCTACTCTCTCTTTTTCTTTCCTCTTCCTCCTCCTCCTCTTTTTTTTTTTTTTTTTTTTTTTTTGTACAAACTAGCATTGAACTCCTGGATTCATGCAATTTTCCTGCTTCTTCCTAGTAAGGGGACCATAGGCAGGTGCTAATGTTTCTAGTTCAATTAGAGTTTTTGGAATTCAACAGAGAAAAGGAAAAAAACAGGGAAAGTGTTCAAAATAGGTTACAGTTTGTTGATATTTAGACTCTAGTCTCTTTGCATGTGTCAAGCATGATACTGTATTTTCTTCAGTGACAACCTGAATTTCATGAGGTGTTGAGTTAAAGATTATCTGTTTTTTCATGGAAATTTGTTTTTTCAGCTTACACCCAGCACAAAGTATATCAGGATTTTCCTGAAGATGGGTTTTTAAAAATTAAAATTTTAATACATTCCTCCCCAGATGGTTCATTTCTCCCCAGTTTATTCATACTGTGCCAGTTGGCATTTATGGTCTTTATACTTTCTTTTTCTTAACTTCCTAAGGTTGTCTCGGGAGGCAAAGAAACACTGGCCCAAAGCTTAGCATTTCTTTCAGTTTTGCTTCATGTTATGAGCTCTTAAATTCAAATGGAAATTTAATATATAGGCAATGTAGTTGATTCCATCTGAAGAGATAATTTTTTTTTCTATAGGTTTATATAGGTGTATAGCAGGGGTTCTCAACCTATGGGTTGTGACCCTATAGGGGTTGCATCTTAGATATTCTGCATATCAGGCATTTATATTATGATTCATAACAGTAGCAGAATTACATTTATTATGTAGCAATGGAATAATTTTATGGTTGGGGGTCACCACAAAATGAGGAACTGTATTAAAGGGTCACAGCATTAGGAAGGCTGAGATCTACTGGTCTGTAGGAATGTGTTTAAAACCTAGCTGGTCGAATTAGGGGTAATTTTTTCTTTTTTCTTTTTCGTTTTTGCATTGCTTTTAATGACCGAGTGTCCTTGAGACTCAGGCTCTGAGGTACAAGCGGGAGGCAAACCAAGGCCCTAAACCTTCACTTCTGCTTCTTTGCCCTCTCTGAGGGAGTATTTTCTTCCTGTGCTGGTAGAATCTTTTGGCAGAAGGGTTCCCCACTTCATAGTGGTTGAGAAGGAACGAAAGTCCTGCTGAGTTGCCACCCACTCCAAACAAGATGACCCTTTCATAGTTCCCAGGCCCTGGCCCCCAGGAATGTCATCCTGGCCTTGGGTTGGAGTGTTTGCTCTTGAGCTTGAAGCTGGGTGCCCTGGGTCTGTCACATTGCCTGTGAGAGGTGCTTGGAGGTAACTGCTGCATCTGGCTTTGACTCCCAATTCCTCGTAGGATGTGACTCCGGAGAATTTCCTCGCAGTGCTGAGAGGCGACGCAGAAGCTGTGAAGGGCAAAGGGTCTGGAAAAGTCCTGAGGAGGTAACCGCTGTTTCATGGATTCCACACTTAGAGCTGCAGCCTCAGACAGAATTTAAATGGTCATTGTACTTTCTCCCATCTCTTTCAAGAAGTTAGGAGTGGGCTTTGTCCTGACCCAGGACAGGTCTCACAGGGCTGATGTCATGGTTTGTCTGTTTCTTTGCCACATACCCCTGTGATCCAGGCTTCCTCATGAGTTCCTTATTTTCCTTCATGACCATGCATGTACCATTAAGCTATAGCCCTAGCCAGCCTGCCCCTCATACCCCCACCATCTCTCTCTAGCTCAACCCCTCATTATTTATTTTTTGATACAGGATGTCACTAATTTGTCCAGGCTGCTTTTGAACTTGCAGCCTCTGGAGTTAGCTTGAGTTATAGTCAATATGCTTGTTGTTTAAAAGAAGGAAAATCCCAACCGTTCAGTTTTACCAATAAAGACTCAGGAGCCAGATGCTGGGGTGAAAACCTGCTAGCTCAGAGAGGCAGAGATAGTAAACAGCTGATCTTCTCAGCTCTGCTCTGGATGGAAAAAAACCCAAAAGGCTCAGTAGCTCAGCCCAGGAGCAAAAGGCCAAAAACCCCCCAAAGCCAAAGACTTGCTAGCTCAAAGCCCAAAAAGCCAGGGAGCTGAGGAGCTGAAGCCGAAGTTAAGCCAGAGCTTGAGCTAATAGCCCTTTCTTCTTCTCCAGGCTGTCTTAAATACCCTCAACTCAAAGTCTCTCCTACCCTTTAATCCCTGTCAGCTGGTTTCTTGCTTCCTGACCTAGGCTTAACTTTATTACCTCCTGTGTACAGAACGTTCTTGGATTAAAGGTGGATGCACTACACCAAAATAATCACGGTTTACAATAAGCAGAAAGTTCTTAAATTAAAGGTGTGTGCTAGGGCTCAACCACACCAAAGAAACAGGGTTTTACAGTTCACACTTTTGGGGTTCACAATGGGATCAAATATCCTGCAACATACATTACCACTCCTGACCCTCACTAAGTTCATTATTTCTTTATGTCACACGTTTATGAGATGTTAGAGGTATGTGGGCATTTTGAGACAGGTTATCACTGTAGTCCTGGCTATCCTGAAATTTCCTATATAGATCACACTGGCCTTGAACCCGGCACAGAGATCCACCTGCCTCTACCTCGAGAATGCTAGGACCGAAGGCATGTGCTACCAAGCTCTGCTCGAGCTTCTTAACTTTTTGATGAAGGCAGCTTTTCAGAGGCATGGACACGGAAACAGGAATGGGAAGCTGTGGTTTGTCTGGCTCACTGTCTTCTGTCCTCTCTTGGCAGTGGTCCCCAGGATCATGTGTTCGTTTACTTCACTGACCACGGAGCCACCGGAATCCTGGTGTTTCCTAGTGATGATGTGAGTTCTATTGATTATTTTGATTGTAGTTTTTTGTTGTTGTTTGATACTGGAGGTTGAATGCAGGGCCTGTGTTCTTAACACTAAAAATTGATTTTTACATTTATTTATTTTTTTATGCTTGTGTGTACATTCACATGTCACACATGTGAAGGTCTGAGGACAATTTTTGGGAGTCAGTTCTTGCCTTCATCCATCCTGCAGGTCCTGGGAATTGAACTTAGATCGTCGGGCTTGGCAGCGAGCTCTTTTACCTTCTGAGCCATCTCCCTGCCCTCTTCTTAACCTTTTAGAGATAAAGGAAAAGGGTCGTTTTATTTATCTTTAAAATTTAAAGGAAAATAGAAAACAAGGCCTGTGTGTTGAGATGAAAGCTATAATATGTGTTTTCTCATGTTCTGCTGGCATTGGTGTCAGTGCTGTCGTGGGCAGCTGGGGGACGAGGGTTGCAGCTGGAAGGCTGTAATTTCTAGCTGTTTCTCTCCATGCTGCAGTGTCAGTCAGGGCTGCTCACATCACAGACACAGTCGAAGAGAGTCTCAGGATACCAAGGACAAAGCTGTGCATGCGGAGGTGCTGCCTCTTGTCTTTCTGGGTGTGAATGGGCTGGCTGGGGTGACATTCTAGGTTTTGCTGCTCACCGTGGTTAGGTTTGCTCTGTAGGAAAAGGTCTATAAGGTGCGGGTGGCTTTTCTTGGATGCTGTTCTGAATGTTCGCATTCTTACCTTTCAGCTTCATGTCAAGGACCTGAACAAGACTATTCAATACATGTATGAGCACAAAATGTACAAGAAGGTAACATGAGTTCCTGAGCGCCTTGGGGGATGGGAGGAGCCTGAGGAAGGTAGCAGGAGCAAAGGCCATGCTGGCACAGCTTGTCCTTGCCCTTGAGCTTTCTGGAGAGTGTTTTACCTGGTCAGCTTTGGCCAGTGATGCCCCAGGATTCTCTTAGAGAGCTTGTCACAACACAGTGTGGGTCTCACCCCCAGCTTGGACCCAGCGGGTGTTGGGAGGGGCCGTGAATTAGCTGCTGCAGAGACTGCGCCAGGTTGGGACAGCTGGGGAGGAACACCCACCACCTTATTCTCTTTGCCCCTCTTTGTCGCTTATTCCCACTTTGTCCCTCTTCTCTCTGTATCCCTGGTAGCAGCTATACAGGGCAGGACATATGTGATGTTGATGCAGAAAGATGGCCGCTTTGCGGCATGGCTCTCTGGAGCCACTCACTGTCAGATGCAGAACCAGTCTCTTCAGTGCTGTACAGCTCCGATGTTCCGTGCGTTCTGCTAACTCAGGTCACTCTGTCCCATTAGTGAAGAAATGTGATTATTTATTTTTCTGTCAGTCGGCTTCCATAGCCTTTGGCAATAGCCTCTGTACAGCGACAGTGATTGTCCCCACATCCAAAGTAAAGGATAGCGGGCGGGGTGGCCAGAGCGACAGCCCGGTGGCCGGCACTGACTGCCGGGAGCTCACCTGTCTGGGTGCCTTGCAGATGGTGTTCTACATCGAAGCATGTGAGTCTGGCTCCATGATGAACCACCTGCCCAATGACATCAATGGTACGTGTTGAACAGGCAGAGGATGGTTGTCCCTGGAGACTGGCCGTTTGAGGCCAAGCGTTCCCCTGTGCAGGGCCACGGAGGACTGCCTGATAGGAAAATGGAGGACATGCTTGTGGCCAGGGCTGCTTTCTTCTGCTCCACAAGTATTCATAGGGAATAAAGACCCCATGGGCAGGCGGGGTGTGGGGTGTGGCTGGAGGCCTGGCTGAGCAGTCAGGAGCACTAGCTGCTCTTTAGCAGGCCTGGGTTTGGTTCCCAGCAGCTTTCTGGAGGCACATAACCTCTTGTAACTGCAGTTTCAGGGGAAGCTGATGCCCTCTCTTGGCCTCCTTAGGGTTCAGGGTATACAAATAAGCAAACATGCGTACTCACGAAATAAATTCTAACAACAAAAGCCTTCCAAAAGCAGCGGTATTAGGAGTCTATATGCAAGCTTTACAGTGGCTGTCACCCACTCTCAGTCTCAGGCAGGCGGGTGACTTGGTCCTTGGTTGTGGGAATGCTGACATTACAGGCTTAACTGCTGTGCACGGCCTCATACCTGCTCAAACAGCAAGCCCTCTGCTGCACCTAGCCCCCATCTCAGTGTTTTCTAAAGGAGTGCTAACCTTCTCCAGAAACCAGATTGGGCCCATAGCCTTCACAGTTTAAAAATCTGTCAGCAGTCTTCCATTTACTTGTGTCCTGTGCACGCAGGTTTTTGCTCGTAGTTGCAACAGTAGTCCCCTACCTTGGTATCTTCCCTCCACATTTGAGAGGAGTTACTGTTCTGAATAGTGAGGGCCAGACTCGCCCTGGGTGGAGTACAGTAGCAGCCTGGATGCCATCGGGGGAAGAGGAGGGATCCCAGTTTCCATTGTGGTCCAAGGCCAGGAGCAAAACGTGACTCAAAGATCCCTTTAATCCATCGTAGTTTATGCAACCACCGCCGCCAACCCCAACGAGTCATCTTACGCCTGCTACTATGACGAGGAGAGAAATACGTACCTGGGTGACTGGTACAGTGTCAACTGGATGGAAGACTCTGACGTGGTGAGGCCCTCGGTCAGGGCTGGCCAGCCTGCTCCGGGGTGGCCCTCAGGCGCCGGCCCTCCAAGGACTTGCGTGGTTTTCTTCCCATAGGAGGATCTGTCCAAAGAGACACTTCACAAGCAATACCACCTGGTCAAGTCTCACACCAACACCAGCCACGTCATGCAGTATGGGAACAAAGTGAGTGGGGGCCTTCCCTCTCTTGCTCCCTGGGCCTGGAGCCCCAGGCCAACGCCATCCAGCAGGGACCAACGTGGTCAGATAGTAGTTCTAAGGGGCTTGCTCCCTGCCTGCGAAAGCTTGAGCCTTTGGTGGGAAGGCCCTGGGATATGCAGCTCAGCTGAAGAAACCAAAACCGGAACTCCCAGTATGCCCTTTCCCAGGCCTGAGAGCTTGCCAGCTGACATCTGCTCTTGGGCACAAGCTCTGGTGTTCTAGAGGAACATTCAGAGCAGAGAGCCAGCTCTTTGCAACACACCTCGCAGAGCATGGCTTGAGGCTGCAAGCCTGTCAGCAGTGGGAGCCACAGCATACAAGAAGTGTACCCAGGTTGCTTTGGCATGGCTGGGCAGTTGAGGGCGTGGTGAAAGCCAGACAGGAGACTCAGGAAATGCCCTGCCTTGCTGTATGGCCCTGTCTTCAGCTTTCCATTTTCAGAACAGCTGCTCAGCTTGGTCCATTTTTTTGTCCTCTGTCTCTCTGTGTGTATGCATGTAAACGCTGTATCATTTGGAAATTTCTGTTCTTATATTTGTGTTTTGATTTCAGTTTTAGACTTAGTTTTGCATTATTGTTGCTTGCTTTGAGAACAAGAATGCTTAACTCATTTCTTTCCCTGGGGTTGGGTCTGTCTTGATCTGTGCAAGCAGACATTCCCTGGCATTGTATGTATTTTGTTAGCGCCTGAGACCCAGTGTCTGCCTGGCCTGTGGCCTTACCTGTGCCAATCTCAGGGGACCCAGACTTCAGGGCCAGCCTGGACATATACTTGAAACCCCCTTGCTGCTGGTCATTGGGGACAGGCAGGGGAGCAAGGGTGACAATCACGGCCAGGGTTGCCAGACTTAAAACAAACTTTGCAATAACTGTGGCTCTACAGTTGGCTTTGCATGTGAAAGAGCTCTGCTGCAAAGCACACTGGGTAGTTTTGAAGTTCTTCAGTGATGGATTTCAGCCACACATGTGTTACCTTGCCTACTGCCTGAGTTGATTGTATGTTTTCAGGTGACTGAGGTCCTTCAGTCTTTTTTTTTTTTTTTCATGACAGGGTTTCTCTGTAGCCTTGGCTGACCTAGCCTCTCTTTGTAGACCAGGCTAGCCTTGAACTCACAGAGATCCACCTGCCTTTGCCTCCCAGAATGCAGGGATTATAGGCCTGCGTCACTGCACTGGGCTTGGCCCTTCAGTTCTTAAAGCTAGGAGGGAACCTTGACTCTCTTCCAGAGAAGCTGAGCTAGCTGAGCTTGGCACGCCTGCTTTCCTTACCAAACTGTCTCTGTATTGTCTCTCTCCCCCGCCTTCGCCAGTCTATCTCCACCATGAAAGTGATGCAGTTCCAGGGTATGAAGCACAGAGCCAGTTCCCCCATCTCTCTGCCTCCAGTCACACGCCTTGACCTCACCCCTAGCCCAGAGGTGCCACTGACCATCCTGAAAAGGAAGCTGCTGAGGACCAACGATCTGAAGCAATCCCAGAATCTCATCGGGCAGATCCAGCAGCTTCTGGATGTAAGTAGTGGCCAGAGGGACCCTTCTGAGAGGCCAGGCCAGTCTGGACTGAAGGGGTGTGTGTGGCTCCTGGTATACATACAACCAGCAATTCTAGAATCGGGGTGCTTCCTCCCAAGATAGAGAAAAGAGTATGGTCTTGGTGCTCTTGGAAAGCAGTTCAAAGGGCAGATCAATAGTTGCTTTCATTCTTCATCATAACTTTGATATCAGCGGCAGGAAGGAAAGGCTTTTAGGCCCAGCTCCCCAGAATCCTGCTGAGAAGCTCTGGCCAATGAGTGGTCCCTTTGAGACATTCTGTCTTACTGCTTTTTTACTTACTAGTCACTCATCAAGCTTGCTTCTTTCTTTCTTTCTTTCTTTCTTTCTTTCTTTCTTTCTTTCTTTCTTTCTTTCTTTCTTAATTCAATGTATAAAATCATTCTGTTGTCTCAGACAGGAGGTGGTGGCACATACCTTTGATCCCAGCACTCAAGAGGCAGAGGCAGATGCAGATCTCAGAGTTCAGGGTCAGCTACAAACGGAGTCCAGGACAGCCAAGGCTACACAGAGAAACTCTGTCTCCTATCTCAACAAAACAAAACAAAACAAAACAAAACAAAACAAAACAGCCACCACCACTACCACCAGCAAGAAAAAAAAATCCCATTCTGTTGTCTTATGGTCACAGCCTGAAGCTCCTCCAGAAACCGTTGTCTGTCTGTCCTTCACAACTGTTGCTGAGTTCAGTAGTTAATGGAATTGGTGGGAGGATCCTTCTGGTCACAGCTGTATACTCTTATCCATTGCCTCTCTGTTCCAACAAAGCCACTCTGTTAATGCTTGTCCCCAGTCAACATGGCATGCTGAGGGACACATGGAAAGATTAAAAAAAAAAAAAAGTCTGTTTGACTTCTTTTTTTTCCAAGTAGAGCTTCATGTATCCCAGGCTGGCCTTCTCCAGTTTGCTGCATAGTGGAGGATGGCCTTGAACTTCTGATCCTCCTTCCTCCACCTGAATGTTAGTGTCCCATCACCTCCAGTGTATATGGGTCTTAGGATTAGGAATTGAACCCAGGGTTTTGTGCATGCTAGGCAAGGACTCTACCAACTGAACCTCATTCCTAGCCCCATCTATGTGTTTTAAATGCTCCTCTTTAATTTTTTTTTTTTTTTTTGCGTTGGGGAAGACTTGTTCCCCCTAGGATGTAACAGCTTGAGAAGCCAGGATATGTTTTTAACTGGGTGTCAAACACAGTTGAAGCAACTGTCCTTTCACTTTCTAATTTTTGGCCTCTTACTACCCTTTATTGATCCTAGGGAGGTTTTCTCTATGGTGGGTTATTATGTCTGTTGATACTCCATTAAGAATTCAAATGATGCAGGCAATGTGTCCAATGATTTTAATCCCATCTCCTAGGAGGTCGGAGCAGGGAGATCAGGAGTTAGAAGTCAAACAGGTTTACCTGAGACCCTGTCTCAAAACAAGTAACCACGGCTATCCTCTGAGTAGTCACAGAAAATGAAGCAGTTTCCCTGTGTTGCCTTAAGCAATGGTATACAGCAGTTTCTCCGGTGTCTGCTGTCTGTCTGAGAACTATTTCTAAGCCAATATACTTAATTGGATTCAAGAGTTTCCGGCTAACTGTTACTTCGTTACATTTTTATGTAAAATAATTACTGAAAAAAAAAATTCAACTCATTCAGAAATAACCAAAGGAAACGCATTTTGTGCCCTTGTATACTTTCTGAAAAATAACTCTTTTCAAAACCGAAAGGTTTTTTTTTGCGCAGAATAGCATCGCTTCACATTTACAAACTCCTCTTCGTCCAGCATGAGAGGAGACAGCTGGACGTAGTACTGATGTTTATGCTGCGGCCCTGGGGTTTTGGCTGAAGCGTGGGGAAGCCATTACAGGGCCCACAGAGCTCTAGGGGCCCTGTATTTGGGACCACACATGGGTCCAGCACACAGTGGGAGGCGAGTCTGAAGAAGTCAGCCGTGAAGGATGTAAACACGGTCAGAGACTTGATGGGTTCAAGTTCAACAGTATTTTTTATTTTATCTTTTCAAGGCAGGGTTCCTCTGTGTAGCTTTGGCTGTCCTGGACTCCCTTTGTAGACCAGGCTGGCCTCAAACTCAGAGATCCACCTGCCTCTGCCTCTGCCTCTCTGCGTGCTGTACCACCGCTCCTGGCTTCAACAGTGTCTTCTTTACATTGCTGTTTTATCATCTGGGAGGAGCAGGGGGCCTCTGTGCTTTCTGGGCAAAGAGCGTGGTTTCCTGAGCGGGCGAAGATGCCTGGGAGCACCCAGCATCAAATGAGGTGGAGAGCAGTGTGCTTCGGAGGCAGGTTTCAGGCAGGCACCGGCTGCCTGCCCTCCAGGTGTCAGGTGTTAGTTGTTCCGTTGGGGTAGGAGATCAAGAAGGCCAGGCCTTTCCAGCGTCACAGAAACCACACTTTGCATTTCTCTTGATGCATTCATTGGCCTGCTTTTAGTCCACTATGGGTTAAAGGCTGGGTCAGGATAGTTCTTTGAATACGCTTCTTACTGCAGGGCCTACAGAGAGTTCATTAAGCCAGAATCGCTTTGAAAAACCTGTCCTTCTTCCTAGGCCAGGCATGTCATTGAGAAGTCTGTGCACAAGATCGTCACCTTGCTGGCGGGATTTGGGGATGCTGCCGAGAGACTCCTGTCGGAAAGGGCCGTGCTCACAGCACATGACTGCTACCGGGAGGCTGTCACCCACTTCCGCACACACTGCTTTAACTGGCACTCCGCCACGGTGAGCCCAGCCGGGGTCCTCAGGCCTCCCTGCTTTTGAGATCCGAATGATAGACTCAGGTGCCTTGGCTTGTAGAAGGTTCTGGGCCTCGGGAAGCTGGATGCCCGAGTTCAAGTTCTGTGTGTTGTCTACCAGACCTCAGCGACAACTCCCATTACTGTTGTCTGTGAAGGGTGCTTGCTTCTCTTGATGATGTGTCTCCACCCCTCACATGACCTCACATGACACCCCAACCCCACCTGACCCTCACATCTGCCAGACATTGGTTTCTTTCTCCTGATGTCTTGTGACCATTCCCCAAGAGTTATTGTTGGTCCTTGGGGAGAAGGAAGACTGATGTTTCAGCTAACTGTAGAGTGTGGGTCAGCTAGGTCCTGTGATTACAATGGGGTGCTTGGATCCTGCTGGGGAAAGGTAGGCAAACTGTGGCCTGTGGACTTAGCCCTGGCAGAGCCCGCCTTGGCATCTTTGCCATCCATTTTGGCATTTGTAGGCCATTCTCTCCTCTGCTGGGTTCCCAGAATCAGCGGAAGCTACACAGCATTTCAGCAGCCCCAGCAGCCCCTGGGGTTGTGTGCAGCCCTTACGTATGGTATGGGCGTCTCCCCTGGGAGAGTATATAAATACCTGCTGACTGCCAGAAGATGGAAGATCCTCAACATGGCCTACCCAGACCTAGAAGCCCTGGCTGAAATGGCTCTGTCTCTGTGAATGCAGTAGTGAGGGGGGCTGACTGCACCGTGTGGTGCTCACGTGTGGCTCTTTGTTCTCTTGCAGTATGAGTATGCCTTGAGGCATTTGTATGTGCTGGCAAACCTCTGTGAGAAGCCATATCCGATTGACAGGTAAAGCAGCACTTGGCCCGGGGGAGGTGGGCATCGTTCTGAAAGCAGCCCTGCGCATACCACTGGGAGACGCAGCTCCATGGCCCAGTTTTGTTTTTGGGGCCACTCACCTGTCAGTGGAATCGGAGGGGCTGGTTTCCCAGTGGTGAAGGTTGGGGACATTGTCCTGTGTGAGTCCTGCCCAGGATTGGATTGTGTCTTGCTTTCTTCAGGGTTGACCTGACTCATGAGTTTCATTCTCCTGTCTGTCCCTTGCAGGATAACGATGGCCATGGACAAGGTGTGCCTTAGTCACTACTGAACAGCTGCCTTCCCAATGCTTCTTGAAGAGTGAACACAGTTCATTGGAATGTGTACCAGCCTGGGACTGAAAGGGTGGAGCCACAGGCAGGACCAAGGTCCAGCCACCAAGGGAAGGCTGCCAGCCCAGCCCTGGGCTTTCTTTCTGAAGATACTTGTCTACTAAGAAGCGGGTTTGGGTGGTCAGCGCTCTCTGGAGAAAGGACTTTTGCTTCTTAGGAGTTTCTTGTGTTGTGGTTTTTTTTTTTTTTTGTCCATTAGCTTTCAAGAGCAAATTCACTGGGCCGTCTGTTGCCAGTGAAGGAATCTTCTGAGATTTGAAGCTGAAACCTCTTTCCGACTTCACGGTGATTTTACTGAAGGGGGGCTGAAAGCCCTTAAAGGAGAATTATTTTTAGAAAATATAATTTTTGATTGCTTTTGTATTTTATTCTGTGATAATGGATGTCTTAAAAAAAAATAAGTGAAGCGAGACATTTGTTTCTGGCCTCTGGCTTGAGGGTTTGCGTTCCACCCTCGTGGTAGCCCCGTACCCCTCCCACCTCTCTGTTCTCCACTGCTCCGGACTCTGTGATGCAGCCCCCACCCCCTTGCTGTTTCTCTTGCCCTGGATTGCCTCACGGTTCTGTCTTTCCTCCCCTTCAGTCTCAGGAGCCTTTTCTTCCTGACGTTTGCTTCCGCCTCTCCATCCTCTTACCTGCTGTGGTCTGAGTGTGAAATGTCGCCTGTAGGCTTGGGTGCTGAGTGTTTGGTCCCTAGCTGGCAGCACTGTTCTGGGAAGTTCTGGAAACTCCAGGATGTGGGGCCTAGAGGAAGAAGCCCCCTGGAGACGTACTTGGGAGGTTATGCTCCATCCCTGGGTTCACCCTTTTGCTTGGCTTCTTGCCCACTGTGAGGTACAGAACCTCCTCCGTCATATATTGCTCTCCTGCCACCACGATATTCTGCCCAAGCAGCTGTGCACAGAGCCCTCAGATTGGGAAGTGAAACAGCCTGACTAACCCAGAAACACTGTGAAAAGCAGCTGTTCCCCCTATCCTCTGTGGGCCGGGCATCACATGGTCAGGGGCAAGGCAGGAAGGGGAACCCAGCCCTGGAAAAGTGAACTGAGGCCACCCCTACTGTTTCTCTGGCACAGTACACTCAAGATCTAGGCGTGGGTTTGTGAGACGTGAAATCAATGCTGCTCTATCCACGCAGGGCAACCCTGAATGGCAGGGTTGGAATGAAAAGGAATGAAGTCTCTGGATAGGGTACAGCATCATTAGGCCAGTTGAAGCCAGCTGCTAAAACCACGTATTATATAGCATTGTGTGAAATGTACAGAATAGGCAAATCCACACAGAGAGACACATCGATGCTAGGGACTAAGGAGGAAATACATGCGGGGGACCGAGGAGGCTGGGTTTAAGTCTGCCTCCTCAGCCCCCTCCTTTACAGGATCTAACATGTTGCAAAGCAGGCCTGGACTTCAGGAATCATGCCTCATCAGCCCTTCAAATAGCCAGGACGGGTGTGCTCCTTCATGCCTGGTTCAGTTTCCGTCCAGGGATGATGAAGAGTTTGGAAAATGACTGCTGTGACGGGTCAGCAGTGCAGGCACGGGGAAGCCCCAGACGGTGTGCATTTCAGTTGTGTGGGTCTAGTGAGGAGCAGGGTGGCTTCTGGAGATTGGTTCGAGAAACACAGATGGCCCATACAACTTAGAAATACCAAAAAAAAAAAAAAAAAAAAAAAATTAAAATATGCCACAATGTATAAAATACGCAATAAGTCTATTTTATCACTACCATAAGTTATATACAGACCTATAGTGAAGAGGTAAAATTTACACAGACACAGATGGACCACATCTGGCGCCATCAACAATAAAGAGACATGTAAACAAAGTCAGATAGTGTTGCATCCTGTATCCTGCCTGCAAAACATGTCTTGCTTCCAGCTCAAATGCAGGAGTAACACTCTGGGACTCAGGACAAGGACCTTGGGTCAAGGACGTGGAGCTTATGTGTCTCTTCAGTCAATTTCATGTCCTAGTGAAGAGTGATTTCTTGCACATTTCACCCCTTTGGCCAAACAACACACAAAACATGAAAACCTAGGCTGTGGGTCTGGAGAGGTGGCTCAGTGGTTAAGAGCTCTGGCTGTTCTAGGGGACCCAGGTTCAATTTCCCAGCACCCCCATGGGTGTTTGTAACTCACAACTGTTTGTAACTCTAGTTCCAGGGCAACCAATGCTCTTGTCTGGTCTCCATAGGCACACGTGTAAAATAAACCCCTAAACCTGTGCTATAGACTATTATGTCGGTGGTAAGGCCAACAGTGGGCTGTTACTAGTTACAGTTCGAGGGTGTCAAATGTTAGGTACAGTGGAGCGAGGGCTCGGTGGTTGAGAGCTCCAACTGCCCTTGGCTGAGTACCTGAGTGGTTTCTAACAGCTATGCTAGCCCACAAGCACCCGTAGCTCTGGCTCCAGAGGCCTCTGATGCCCTCTTCTGGCCTGCAGAGGCACTTGCACACGCCCGTACATACCCAGAGGTACACACGCGCATAAGTAAAAGTGAGATGCGATATGAAAGTCTATTATTTGCTTTAACCAGGAGAATCAAGTTGCGTGTGAGTTAAGTCTCAAGTTGTAAAAGCCAGGCATGGGTATTCTGTATCCTGGCCACTGAGGAAGCTGAGACAGGAGGATTGCTGAGTCTAGGAGCTCAAGGCCATGTCTCAAAGCTGTGAAAAAACAAAACAGACCCAGAAAGTCAGAGCTAGGCGGGCCGGAAGAAAGCGAAAGTGAAAAGCATCATCAGGGCTGAGGGTGTAGCTCACGCTGTCGTGCAGCCAGCTCTGGGCTCCCTGACCATATAAACTAGCATGGCGGTGCACACCTCTAAATCTTGAGGCCCCTTTCACAGGGATAGCCTAAGACCATTGGGAAACATGCATATTTACATTATGATTCATAGCAGCAGCAAAACTGCAGTTGCAAAGTAGCAATGGAAATAATTTTGTGGTTGGGGATCACCATAAAACTGTTTTCAGTGGTCGCAGCATTAGGGAGGTTGAGAACCCTCAAGGGTTTCTTTGTCTACATAGTGACCTTGAGGACTTACTCATGGGACCCTGTCTCAAAAAAATAAAAATAAAAATAAAAAGGGCAATAATTAAACCTGATGGTTCTGACTCACTGTCTATCGGTGCTTGACGAACACTGGGAGTCAAGAAAGGCTTCCTGGAGGTGGGCTTTGAAGGATGCGTGTAAGCGCTGACCAGGCGAAGGCCAAAAGAACTGGAATTCCCAGGAGGGTAGAAGGGATGGTTCTAGAGATAATCTAGAGCCTGGGGTGACGGGGACCAAGGATGTTGGAGATGCAACAGGGCCCTGGACTTCAGCCCCTTCAGAGGACTTAGCTTTAAAGGGCTTTTATTAACCACCCCCCCCCACACACAAACACACACACAGTGCATCTTGTTGTGTTTCTATCACAGAACAGGCTCCTCAGTGATCCCCACACCCACGCCCCACTCTCAGGACATCGGTTGAACTTGTCCATGTTTCCCTGGAGCTGGCTCGGCTTCCTCCAGGGGTGCCCTGGCTGACTGGGCACTCTGGTAGCTGAAGGCAAGCTCTGAGGCAGGAGGGGTTTGGGCTGTCTCTTCAACACAGTACTCCTGAGGTCTTGGGCTGGTGAGGAACATCTCAGCTCCACCCTGAGGTTCAGGGAGCAGCTGGGGCCAGGAACCCCTTCCTTAGCCAGTCTTGGGGAAAGTGAGCTCTTCTCAGGAAGGACTAAAGATGAGGGTTGGTGGGGGACACGACCAACGGAAGGTGGAGAGGATAGCCTGAGGAGCTGCGTGTGAGCGGGGTTGGGCTTGTTGGCTACAGCTGGCCAGAGAGCCTTCTCCTCCCGAGCCTCAGTTTCCCTTAATGTCCAGTGAAGAACACGGTGCCTCATGCGATGAGTCTGCCTGATTGGCTTAGGCATGCTCAGTGGGTGTTACAGCTGCGTGACCGACACAGGCACTTATGTGCGCTTAGGAGGAGTGGCCAACGAGAGCTCAGGGCCCGGGCCACTGTCCTCCTAGTCTCCGGAGATCCCAGTCAGCGGTGGGTCCTCTCATAGGAAGTTGGGCTCCCGCACCACTAGAAAGGGCTGGCACGAGCCTTCTCCGCCACTCTCCAGGGGCCGGTACACGAAGTGGAAGTCTCGCTTGGGCTCGATCCGGAGCAGATAGCCCTTGATTCGGTGTGGCAGGGCCTCATCGGCCAGCTGGAAGCAGCGTCCGTCCACCAGCACAAAGAGCCGGTAGTCTTCGGGCTGAGCCACCTCAAACTTTTCGGCACACTGTGCGCACAGCGCCTGGGCTGCCGTGTCTGCCCGTGAGGCCAGCGTCCGAGATTGCTGCTCGGGCTCCAGGTACGACACACAGATGAAGTCCTGCAGGCAAGAGGGAGGGGGTCTCTAGGTCAATGGCATCCTGGGTCAGGTCACCCTCATCCTGACATCGGGAGCAAGGGCCAGCAGAAAAAGAGCATGGTGATGCTGGACCTCTCTTTGCCTTCCCTGACAGAGGGGGTCTCAAGCAGTTGTGAAGCTGAGAGTTGGGGTACCCGTGCCTCCTTCTTACTCTGTCACTGAGGCTGGTGGGCAACCCTTCCTTCTCTGGATCTCACCTACCCCCGACCCCAGGCTTATTCTAGGTGACTCAGTCATGTTTCAAAAATGGATTCAATTTGTGTATGTGCGCATGATGTATGTGTGTGCCCCAAATGCCCATGTGGAGGTCTCAGGGCAACTCTGTGGAGTTGGTTTCGAATCCCAGGTAGCAAGAGCCCCAGGCTACAGCCCAGCCAGTGTGAAAAAGTGTGTGTGTATGGGGGGGCGGGCAGGGCTGCCCTACTATGGAGTGACAACATCAGTGGATGGCTACAACCATAAGACGCTAATGACCACGTCACATGGCGGGGGGGGGGGTGTACACGCACAAGGCGCCAGCTTCGAGGCCTCGCCATGGTCTTCTGCTTCTCTCAGAAGGGGAAGGTGAGACAGAGGTGCTGTTTGGGAGGGGGGTGTGGTGGGTTGGCACCAGCTCATGCCACTGCATACCAACTTGGGACAGTCTACGGCATACATCTCCTTCTAACTCCCAGTTTGGCATTCCAGTGGAAATTGACCTCACTGGGAAATTGACCTACACCATGGCAAGAGGTGGAAGCTGGGGCCAGAGCCTTCTTTTCCTTCCTCGTTGTTTCTAAGATGCTGTTGATTCGAGAAGTGGGTGGAGATGCCGCTTTGGCAGCTTGGAACAAGGATGGGGAGGCAGCACTCATTCTGTTCGGTTGGCGGATGTGAACGGGAAATGGCCTTTCCGAGGGAGCTTGAGACCACACAGCAATTACTTCCAAGCGCTTTTTAGGATTTATGTACCATTTTGCTAAAGTAAGGAGGATGGATAGAATCAACTCTTAGTTCAAAGCTGGGTCCAAAATTTAGGCCTCCTGCCTCCAAGAGGTCTGGGCTCCCTTTTCTACATTTAGTCTACACAACTGTGAATGGCTCTGGAGGGCTATCTGGCCTTCTGGTCTAATTCGCCCTATTTTCTACACATCGCCATCCTGTTCTGTTCGAGGCCCTGGTTTTGAGCCTCTGAGACATGTGAACCATGGGCGTTGTCCTCCCCAACACGAGAGCTTCATATATAGAGGATTTACAACAAGACACAATAGATGCTCTAATGGGAAAGCCATGGCTGGCAGCACAGAGGAGAGGAATGGGGGGTGGGTGTTTATTGGGGGCGGGGTCATGGAATGTCTCAGAGGAGGGCTGATGGAGACACTGGGTTGTTCTGTAGAAGCCAGTAACAACAGAAAAGGAGATACACCAGCCCGGGAGGAGGCTGGGCAGCAGGGAGCTGATCTGGGATGTTCGGGGACACGTGCGTGACTCAATTTGACACAGCCTGGGGTGTGTGGAATGTCTTGTTTCTCCCATACCACTCTGTCCACTGGGTCACACCATCTACCTGGTGACCTGCAGAGCTGGGCAGACTGGCAGGCAGGGTCTGCAGGAGCCCCACTGCTCACCCCGAGGGTAGGGTTGGCAGGCTAACGCAGCCAAGCCTAGGACCCCGGTGGTATCTGTGCAGTCCACAGCCCCAGTCGCTACAGTCCCCAGCATCACCTGTACAGAGGAGCGAGAGGCCCGGGCCTTGTTGAGCGTGCGCCTGCGTTCCCAGCGATGGATGGAGTCCTGCACCTCCATGCTCAGCTGCCTGGTCACTGTTATCTTGTCATAGTTCTTGATGTGCTCCAGGGCCCCATAGGTGGTGGTCAAATAGTAGGAACCTGTAGGGTTAAGGACACAGGCTGAGCTAGGAAGGTCTGGATCCACCCACACCGGGAAGGAGCTGGTCCCAAAGTGTGTGGACCCTCCCACTGTTTCCAATATGCTCCTCCCTCCAGGGCCACCAGGGGGCGTCCAAGCTCTACAACCTGTTTCAAAGGCTTCAACTGCAGTGCCCTGAGCTTCAGCAGTTGGTGCTTTATTTATAAACAGTCTAGTTCACATCTTTCCTCGGCCCCCTTCAAGAAGGAATCATTTGGCATATATAATATCTATTTATATATAATACATATAGCTACTATATATTATATTATAATTATAAATATTTATCATTACACGAATATATAATTATCCAGGCTACCCTTGAACTCATAGAGATCCATCAACCTCTGCCTTCTGAGTGCTGGAATTAAAGGTATGATTCACCACACCTGGTTAAGGATATGTATTCAATGTGGCTGCACTGGGGAGGGGACAAAGGGACCCAGCAATTCCTCCAAGTCTGTCGTCCAAGTTCAGTTTTTGTTGTTTTGTTTTTTTGAGACAGGGTTTCTCTGTGTAGCCTTGGCTGGCCTGGACTCACTTTGTAGACCAGGCTGGCCTTGACTCACAGAGATCCTCCTGCCTCTTACTCCCCAAGTGCTGGGATTACAGGCATATACCACTGTGCCTGGCTTAAAAGCACTTTTTTTTTTTTTTCCTGTGAGACAAGATTTTGTTGTGTAACAGTTCTGTCTGTCATGAAACTCACTTTGTAGACCAGGCTGGCCTTGAACTCACAGAGCTCCACCTGCCCCTGCCTCCTTAGTGAATTTAGTATTTTTAAAAATAATGGTTTAAAATAAGTTTTGAAATTTAAAATGATATATGAGAATATATGAGAAACTGAGAGACATGGATGCCTTGGGGGGTGGGGCAGGAGAAGGCTCCGGAAGCAAACCCTCTCACTGTATCATATATGTGCTTAACCTGTGGAACACCATGAACGCATTCTCTATTGTAAACATAATTTCCAAAGATGTACAGGGAAGTCTAGTATTGCATGAAGTTTTTAAGGATTTAAAATAGTAAAAAAAAAATAAAAAAAAAAATAAAAAAAAAAATTGGATGCTGGTCATCCGTAACCCCAGCACTCGGGAGACAGAGGAGGTGGATCTCCATGAGTTCAAGGCCAGCCAGAGCTACAAAGTCAGATCCCGTCCATTAAAAATGTTATTTTCTGTGCACATGTACGCATATTTGTGGGCACACTCCTGTGGAGGTCAGAGGTCAAACTGCAGAAGTAGTTCTCTCTACCACGTGAGCCTCAGGAATTGATCTGAGGTTTCCAGGCTTTGGCAGCAACTGCCTTTACCACTGAGCTGCCCACCAAAATACTGGCCCACTTAAAAATTTACTGTAAACGTAACTTTAATCTCTAGTGCATCTTCAAGTAATGGAGGCCTTAAGGTACTTGAAGCTGCACAAGCCACAGGGAGTTTTAAGTTCAAAGACCACACTTTGCTGGCATGTTCGTCTGGCTGTTAGGAATTTAGAAGCTGGTTGAGATCCTTCACTTTCAGGTAGTGGTTTTCAGTCTTCCTGATGCTGGGACCTGTTAATACAGTTCCTCATGTTGTGGTGACTCCCAGGCATACAATTATTTTTGTTTCTACTTCATACTACAGTTTTGCTACTGTTTTGAGCAATAATGTAAATATCTATATGCAGGACATCTGATATATGAGAATAGATGAGAAACTGAGAGACATGGACTCCCAAAGGGTTGGGAACTGTTTTACAGGAAGAAATTGAATCCCACAAGGAGAAGGTGACATGGTCAAATCTTGCACTGTCCCCCCACCCCCACCTCCCAGCCTCCTGCTCTCTTCTGATCCTTAGCTTTCCTGACACGCCTTTTTGTTTGTTTGTTGTTTTTGGCTATTAAGGTCAGGGCAAAGATTTTAGACGTGAGGCTGATTCTGCCAGCGACCCACCCCAACTAGCTGAACTGGGAAGTCTATGAAGAAGTGGCCCTGCCCTGAAAATGCTCACTTCCCAGACTCCTTGAGCTCAGCTGAGCAGGCGCAGCCTTGAGTCCTGTCCTTGTGGACCAAGAGCAGGGCAAGGTGAGGATGCTCTGATCCTGAGTCATGAAAGGTGTGTTGGTACCCTGGAGCAGCCGCTTGCTTCTCTATGTCGTGAGAAGTGAGTTAAATGAACGTGTGTAAGTGCTCGGGTGATGCAGTTAGATGAGCTCAGACAATAGTTCTGGGAGCTTCCGGTCCTCTCAGAGGCAGGAGGAAGGAACTCCAAGCCCAGGTGTGTCTCTTTAACCTACACATATGATAGGACCCTTTTGCAATCTTTGATGGAGACCATGTAGTACCTGTTAAGAGCACTAGGTGGCAGTCAACACTACTGTGTGTTTTGCAGACACTTTTCCAGCCAGGATTTGGTGGATTGATGGGGGGGGGGGGGGGGCGGCAGGGAAACCAAAAACAATTACTGGTGAGATTAGCCTAGGGAGGACGCATGGGCAAAACCGTCTGTGAGGACACTTGTGTGAGATGTTTGGATTCTTGGTTGGCTCCAGCCAGGCGATTTCCCTGAGATGAGATGGAGGCAAGGGCTGGGTAGAAGAAGGGAGTTCCACAGCCCTCTCAGCAGCTCACAGGAAACCCTGTCTCAGACCCTGATCTCTCCTGCCACAAATGCCTGCCGCAAAGACCTTGGGAACCGGCTCTCAGAGCTGGGCTAAATCACACCACACTGCTGCAGGCTGGAGGATTCAGGAGAACATGCAGGAGACAGTGATTCCCCAGGGGGAGGGTGAGCAGTGTAGACGCTGCACTGTGCCCCTTTCTGTAACCCTTCCTGGGCATTGTGTCAGGGTGTGTGTCACTCTTTCTGCAGGGTTGGTGCTGGCTAGAGATCCTTGCCAACTTCTTCAGTCTTTGGGTGCTGCCATGTGCATGGCAAGACCCAAGAGAAGCCTTGAGGAGATGGAGGTCCTAAGTGAGAGAGTGAGGTGTCTGTTCGTTCTCATGAGGCCCCTGGCCTTTCTGTCTTGCTCTGCCCTGCGGGCATGGATGGTTCAGTGAGTGCACGGGCTGGTGGACGGATATGTCGAGGACGGGTAGATAGATGGCAGAAGTAGGCATGGATGAGTTGATGAGTGGGTAGGTGAGTTGACGGATGGATGGTGAGTAGATGAATGGGTGGATGGGTGGATGCATGGATGGGTTGGTGGATGAATGGAGAGATGAATTGGTAGGTAGCTAGGTATGTAGGTAGAAGGACTGGGGAAGGTATGGATTGGTAGACAAATGGATGATGGATGGGGGGTAGGTAGGTGAGTATGTGGGTGGATGAATGAGTAGGTAGATGATGGGTAGATGGACAGATAGATGGATGGGTAGACGTGGATGGATAGATAGATGTGCAAATAGATAGATGGATGGCGGATGGGTGGGTGGAAGGGTACATGGATGCATTGATGGCCTGAAGAAAGTTTGCTTTTTCTGAATTCCTGGACTTCCTAGGAAAACAAACTGCTCCAATTGCAGGTGACATTTAACTAAAGAGGAAAAAAGAGAGCCAGGTGAGGTGGCACACACCTGTAATCCCAGCACTCAGAGAGGCAGAGGCAGGCAGATCTCTGTGAGTTCAAAGCCAGCCCGGTCTACAAAGTGAGTCCAGGACAGCCAAGGCTACACAGAGGAACCTTGTCTCAAAAACCAAAGCAAAGCAAAAACAAACAAAAAGAAAAAGAAAAAAGAAAGAAAGAAAAGAGGAAAAAGAGGTAGTTCCAGCTAGGTGCCATAGCAACAGCCCAAAGCTACATACGACAGCAAAGTTCTCAGCTTTCCCTGTTCCCTGAGCTGTGAAGGCAAAATCAAAGCACTTGCGTCAGGCTTTCCACCTCCAGAGATGGGCAGATGCAAACGCATGCAAAGGGGGGCAGCCATTCTCAAGAACCACAAAGCCCAAAGGGGACATTTACGCCTGGGAGGCTAGATCCATTCTTCGAGGGTGGAAGCCCAGAGGACATGTCATGGCCTCTCAGAGCCCACATCAGGGCTGTTATGTCTCAAGGGATTCTGAGTGGAGAGGTGGCTGAGGTCCTAGCTGGAGGAAGTGGTGGGCAGAAGGGCAGGGGAAGGGAAACTGAGGTAGGGCGTAGCAAATCACACCCCTCCTTCTTCAGCTAGGGAGTACAGAGCCCGTGACACCTCAGTAACTTCCTCCCACAGACAGGGGTCCTGGCCAGGCCCGAGTCCCGGGGGGCCATCTCATCCAAGAACCGATTTCTATTTGTCACACTCCATGTAGACACCTTCTGCCACTTCAGTCTCACTACTTACACCACCAACTTCTGCCGTGCCTTCCAGGAAGGGTGACATTCCCCCTCTTTTTTAAATTTTTTTAAGTTTAATTAATTCATTCAGTTTTACTTATTTTTTTGAATCAGGGTTTCACTATGCAGCCCTGGCTGGCCTAGAACTCACAGGGATCCACCTGTGTCTGTCGCCTGAGTTAAATTAAAGCTGGAGCTAAAGGTGTGTGGTACTATGACCAGGTCCTTCCTCTTCTTTATCTGCTGGCTCGTGCTCACCCTTCGGTGCTCAGCCTAGGCAAAAACCTCCCCCAGAAGCCCTCCCTGACCACACTGTCTAGGAAGAGTGCTCCCAGTCTCTTTGAATTTCCTACCACCCCAGTTTTGTCAAGGTTTGGTGACACGTCTCTTTGCAGCCTGACTGTCTTCCTGGTGGCTGAATTATTTGGCCAGGGCCTGAGTGCAAGTCCCTAGGGCTTAACCTGTGTCTGCCACTTCCTAAGAAGTCCTTGTCAGGCCACCTGGCTTGGGAGCAGGTGATGGGGCTGGTTTGCCGGGAGATGGTGGTGGGCGTGGAGGTGGGCACTCACCCTCTCCCAGCTGCAGGGCAGGGTCCATGAGCTCCATCATGTACTCAACGTTGAGGAGCATCTCCGTGAGGTTGCTGTGGGCCAGTACGTACATGAGCACGGGCAGGAAGTCGTCGGCCCCGTAGGGCTTTCCTGCAAGGAGAAGAGGATGAAGGCTGTGAGTGCGGGGTGCCGGTGAGTCACTCAGGGGCCCGATGTTACCTTGGAAGAGTGGTTACCGGGGTTTCCAGTTCAACAGTGAACGCCCTTACCACCCCTCGGTGGCTCAGTACAGGCTGGCCAGAAGGAACTGAGAAAGAGCTCTGGGCCGGGGTGATAAAACTCTGGTTCCCTGCCCTTTTCTGGTTCCTCCCCTGTGGCTACCCCTGGCTGCCTGCTGGGCCATCAAGTTCTCGTCACACTTTAATTCACAGGCCCACATGCTCGGGCATCTTCAGGGAAAGCTGTGCTCTCTGCCCAAGCCTGAGATCCAGCCCTGTGCCCCGCCTCTGCCTGAGACCCACCCCTGCCCGTGGGGCCACTAACTGAGGTCCACCACTACCCGAGACCCACCTCTAACTAAAATCCACCAATGCGCCTGAGCTCTATTGCCCAGATCCACTCCTGTCTAGGATCGACCATTGTCCTCAGCTCTGCCACCGCCTCTAAGACCCACTACTGCGACTGAGACCCACCACTGCTTGAGAACATCACTCTAGAGATCCACTGCTCCCGAGGCCCACCTGTGCCTACCCCGAGCCTACATCAGGGGCAGAGAGAGGCATCTGGTCCAGCAGTGATCAGCACAGAGCTCTCAGCACAGGCCTCCCAGCCCCTGGTGAGTCTGGGCCTGCTGTGTGTACGGCTGTCGGTGTGTTGGAGATAGCACGTAGCAACCAGCTCGGGAGAGCGAGTTAACGCGCCTCCCCCGAAGCCCACGTTCAGGGCTGCAGTTTGAACTTGGTCCCCGTGGAAGTGGCCACATCATGGAGAAAGACCAGCACTGCAGGCACAATGACGTTGGCTTAAAGACCAGCGCCAGCTTTGGCACATGTCAGCTCCTAGCTGAACCGACTCGTACACAACGATTCGCCTGTGATCTGAACACCTGGCTTGCACAGGGCAGAGCTCAAGCCCTGCCAGGGTTAGCCTGTGCTTCCTGGTTTTAGCTTCTGTCTCCCCCAGTTCCATCTGTTCACCGTCTGTGGGCACATAATACCAAGAGCTGGCCGAGACCTTCTGTCCATTTTATAGGTTGGGGGACTTTGAAAAGCATATATATATATATATATATTTTTTTTTTTTTTTTTTTTTTTGAGACAGGGTTTCTCTGTGTTGCCCTGGCTGTCCTGGAACTCATTATGTAGACCAGGCCGGCCTCCAACTTAGGAAGATCTGTCTGCCTCTGCCTCCCGAGATCCGGGATTAAAGATACGCGCCACCACGGCCTGGCTGAGGGAATGTGTTCTTCCGAGAGCCCTGCAGCCTGGGATAGGTTACCAGGAAGACCCTTGCTCGGCCACTCTAGCTCTGCATGACCAAGTCTCTCCCGAGGCCATGACAAGCCTCGGCTTCCCCATTTGAACACTGGGGGGTCATAATCACCTCAGTCTGTTCTCAGGCCTGCTGTGTGTCAAATGAGTGGGTGACATGAAGTCTAGTCATTTGGGAGGCATTGTCTCAAAGAAAGGCTAGCAGGAAGAACCAGGTAGGAGGCATTGCTTTTCCAGACCGCCCAGTCTCACGCCCAGCTACCCGACCAAGCCTCTGTCACCAAAAGTGGCTGCGGACACCGTGCAGCCGCACTGAAACAGTTCAAACAGAAACACACATGTCAAACCAGGGGACAAGCCAGGTGAGGGTAGACTGTGGCTTCTGGAGAGGTGAGCTAGAGGGAAGGATTCAGCAGTCTGCCCCCCTCGCCCTGGTTTTGGTCAGTAGGATTTTCCTGAAAGTATGTAGCTGATGCAACAGTCCTGGGGCAGCTCGAGGCTCATGACTAAACTGTTTTAACCTCTGCCCTCCAACGTCGCTGTGGCTTAAAGTCCCTTCCTCCTGGAAGCCTTCCTTGCTGAGCCCCACCACTAGGTCTGATGCCCTTAAAATGGATTTCTGGGTCCTGCCATTGAAGAGTGGAAAAATCAGCACCATGAGTGAACAAACAGCAGCTTTCCCAGAGCAGCTGGTCCAGATCAGCAATCACCCGGACAGCCCAGAGCCCCACCCCCTTCATCTGTCCTTGTAGCCCAGGCTGGTATTAGCTGGTGGGGTTTGTGTTTCTATGCACTGTTCAAAGCTGGGGTCAGAGACATACAGCAGGGCAGGGCATTCCTTGAGTCACCTGCCTGCCCAGCTCCTTGGCCTCAATGTCAGTTCTGTTCAAGCCGGGGTTGAGGACTGTACTGGTTAGTTTTAAATGTCAATTTGCCACCACCCAGAATCCCCTGGGAAGAGAGTGTCACTGAAGAATAATCTAGACCTGGTTGGCCCCTGGGTAGGTCTATGGGGAGTTGTATTAATTGTTAGCTGACGCAGGAAGACTCACCATTTCATGGGTTGGGCCCTGAGATGTCTGTGGCACAGGAAGCTAGCTGAGCATAGGATCCATGTGCTCATTCCCTCTCTGCCCTTGACTCTGGGTGTGAGGCTTCAGGTTGCTGTCTGCCCTGGCGTCATTGCTCTGCCACGACAGACGGTGACCTGGAGTTTGTTAAGCTAAAGTTAACGCTTCCCCTCCTGGTCCAGAGAAGCAAACACCTAGACATGTAGGGTCCCATCTCACTTTATATGCCTCACTAGCCCGTGGTGACATCAGATGGTGGAGTTCCTGCTTGCGCTCTAGACAGCAGAGCCCAGGACGTTGGAGAGCAGTGTCAGCATGAAAATCCTCAGCAATAAGCGAGGGGGACTTTCGGCATCAGAATTCAGTTTGGCATAGATCTTAAAAACCCTGACCTTTCCCTCTGTCTCCTCCACACGCAGGCAATGTCATGGACTCCTGGGTCACCATCAAGAGGCCCCTCCCATCCATTTCTCCAGCCACTGTCCCTGCTCGACTCGTCAGTGGATTCTTGGGTCATAGGGCCTCGTTCAGGAGGTAGATGATGAAGCTGGTCTTCACTAGCAAGCTGTTGGCTTTGCAGCCAACCTTCTGGGTCCATGAACACAGCTCTTAGTGAAAGCCAGCTGCAACTTCAGGCACAACTAGAGGCATGGAGGGCGGCTCTTCAGCCTTCCGAGCCCCTTCTGTATCTTCCGCATTTATATTGGCGTATTATATTATAATATAATATTATATTGGCCTTCTTGAAGGTTTCCTCTCACCTCTCCATCCTCCCTGAGGGGGCTTTGATCTATTCGTCTCGGTACAGGAATGGATTGTTCCAGAGGTGGGGAATGACTTCTCTGTCAGACATACAGAATGTGAAAAGAAAAGCCTGACTGTGCTTGCCAAGCTCTGTAGAGCCTGAAAGAACCCCATAGCTCCCAGGTACAATGGCTGCTGTTTATCTAAAGCCATTTGTCTTCTAAATTCCCCAACCTACCTGACCCAGGACCCTCAAACTTAGGCTCCATTGCTCTCCCCAAACCTGGGGGTTGCTCAGGAAGGCTGGTTAGTTCAGTGAGCGCAGTGCAGCAAAATGTGACTTTAGCACAATGTTTGCATTCTGTCTGGGTCCAGACAGGTGTGACAGCAGTTACCTCTCAGGAGAGGATGGCATGACCAGTGATGTTTGGCTCCTGTGTCTCTAAGCATAGCCGCCTTCTTACTGTCTCAACTGGCCCCACCCACAGCCAGGCTGTTTGTTTTTTTCTCTGTGCATGAACTTTTCTCTCCCGTGTGGGAGAGGCAGGTGGTGGGCTTCTTGATCAGAAGGGAGGGTGGGAGGCTAGGGTTCTTGACGCTCAGGGTGGAGGTGGGCTCAACACCGGCTGCAGCTGTGCCTCCCCAAAGGGCTCCCCAGGGCTCCCAGGCCTTCAGTGCAAGGATGTTGCTATGTGGGTAACACTTCAGTCACAAGGCCACAGCTGGACAGCATGAGCTTCCAGGAACATGGAAGGGAGTTGGGCGGGGTAGGGAATGGTGGAGCCTAGTCTCAGAATCACTAGTGTCAAGTCTGAAGAGAATTTGAGTCAACTGAGATGCAGCTGAGAATGTATCACCTGGGCTGGAGAGATGGCTCAGAGGTTAAGAGCACTGGCTGCTCTTCCAGAGGACCCAGGTTCAATTCCCAGCACCCACATAGTGGCTCACAACTGTCTGTTACTCCAGCAGACCCAGCACCCTCACATAGACATATGTGCAGACAAAGCACCAACACACATCAAATACAAGTAAATAAGAGAAAAGAATGTATCACCCTCATGTTAGCTGTCAACTCCTAGAACCTGCAATCACCTGGGGAAATGGACCTCTGGGCATGCCAGTCACAGGAACTGACTGCATTAAACGAGGAGACTCGTCTTGGTTTGAGTGAGATCTGGGCTGCATAAACTGCAGAAGTGAGCTGAGCACTAGCTAGCATTTGTTGCTGGTTATTGACTGTGGGATGCAATGTGACCAGTGTCTTCAAACTCCTGCTGCCTTGACTTCCCAGCCAAGATGCTAGGAACCCTGAACTTGAGGTCTAAGAGACCCCATTATGTTGCTTCGGTCAGAGTATTTGATCGAAGCAATGAGAAAGTAACTAAGTCAGCAACTATGAGGAAAGGGTGACAAACACAAAATGAGAAACCATTGCCTAAATGAAAAAGTGGGGGCAGGAAGGAAACTTGCATTCTGACATCTCCTCAAAGCTGGCCAGTCTCCCATAGCCCTTGCTCTCAGGGCAAGATTTCAGTAGTGGGATTCATGGTTAAGCAATGCTCACAGTGTCTGAATGTCCCTCCCTGTGTCTGGCTTTGTTAAAGAATTTCAGGAAGCCACAGTCTTCAGGAAACTGGGAACTGGGGAATGAAATAGCCCTGTTTCTGCATCAGTCAGCAGAGTCCTTGGCCTGACTTTGCCCTGAGTCCTTCGAGGCCTGTGGGAATTGATCCTGCAGTTAGAAATAACTGCACGAGTCAGACATGCAGTTAGCAAGTGTGAGCATTGGTGATGCACAGTCCACCTGGGCCCCAGAGAGTACACCTGCTTACACAGGAGGAAACTGAGGCTGGTGCCTCTATTACATGGACAGTCATGCAACCTTGAATCTGGGTTCATTTTGTGACTAGACAGGCCAGTGCCCTGGGTATCAGACTGTCATGATGCCAGGTCCCAACCTGCTCTGCTCATTACCCTGGACTCTAGCTGGTCACAGGCATAAGCTGGGGTCAACATACTGGAGGATGAGGATGGTAGGGCCCCGAGGCCCACCCAGATAGCCTACATCCAGGTAACCCCCAACAGATGGATGGGCCTGGTCATCTTCCATCAGCCACTCCCACTGACTTTGGTGAGTCCAGACCATCTCTGTGGTCCAGTGAGCTACTACCACCAACACTGTCACAGCTGAACCTGTTCCTTCCAAGTTCACACAGGCTAAAGAGCCAACGTTATTTTCCAGGAGGGTGACCTTTTTGGAAGTGGGGTCATTGCAGATGTGGTTGGCTGAGATGGGATCACACTGGAGTAGGGCAACCCTGATCTACTGTGGCCTGTGTCCTCATAAGAGAGACATGTGGACCCAGAGAGCACACAGGAGATTGCCGAGCGGAGACTGCTGGGATTTCAGACTTAGGAGTGAGGCTGTTTCAGATCCCAGCCAGTGCCTGGGGGGAGCACAGCCCTGTGCCACTTCGATCTTGAACTTCTACCCTCCATCATCGAGGCGCCGTGGTTCTGTGTTTGAGTCACAGAACCATGGTTCTGGCTTACAGAACCATGTTTCAGCACTCTCTGCAGACTCACAGGGTGCCTTTTCCTGGTGCACATGGGCACAGGCATGGCTTGCCTATTGCCTATCTTGAGGGCAGCAGGAGGCACTGCTTCCTTCCTTGCCCAGGTCACCCTGTGGTGTGCCCAGGGAAATGCCTCCAACTCTTTCTCTGCCCTAGTTCTGTGGGAAAGTCCCCCGCCTGCCTACCTGGGTTGCCGAGGGCCATAGAGTCATAGATGAGCTTGCAGGTCTTCAGCAAGATGGAGATCTTCTTCCCGGGCGAGTAGGCCTTGTGCATGCTGGTCAGCTTCTGCAGGATCTTCTTCATGACGGCCCCCTCAGGCACGCTGGTGGTCACGCCCAGGTCGGTGGTGGTGGTGGCCAGGATCACCAGCTGGTTCTCCTTGAGCTGCTGCAGCGAGCCATCTCTGCTATGGATCTCCAACAGGCTGGAGTTGATGACCTCCTTCAGGGGCTTCAGGACACACTTGTACAAGGCTGACTCCACAATGGCCTCTGTGGGGGTGGGGAACACAAAATGGTGAGAGAGCAGCTGCAGGGGCCCTCCCATGGCTCTGCTGTCTGGCACCACAGCCCTTCCATCCCTGGTTGGTACTTAGCCCTGGCACGCAAGATAGAGAGCCACTCTGCAGAACCGCTGGCGCCACAGCCTCTGATACCTGACAACCTGGCCTCTTCAAGTGTTTTTCCTGGGGTTGAGGACAGAGCATGCCTATAAGCACACACTTCAGAAGGCATCAGGTATACTGTGGTTATGTAGGCTACAATCTGGGCAGCTGTGTACCAAGGGTTTGGGTGCCCAGTAAATGCTCAGTAGAATTACTCTAATGCCCCCTGCATGTCTCAAATCTAGGTGACTTGGGTCGTCACTCATACGTGCTTTCCTAGCCCGCATTTCTCCCCCAGCCTGCCAGGCCTGCTTATGCCCCTGGGGTTTTCTATCTCATGCCCCCCTTGCTACACAGCTATTTACACAGATTGCCCTTTGCCATCCAGCTATCACTGGAGTCAAGCTGCGGTCTCAATCAACCTGTGGGGCGGGAGTTAAAGAGCTTGGCTATCATGGTAACTCCACAACATGTACACAACGAAGAACCTCTAAACAATAGACAAGTTAGGATCTGACTGGGCAGGTGGAGGCTAAGCAAGGCTTCGGCTTGTCTCTGCTTAGTACCACCATGATGGCTGCTGCTCTGGGCGAGAGGAGGGACCTTTCCCTGGGATGGCTCCATCCCTTGACTATTGACACAACAGGTCCTGTCTCTGTGAGGGGTTAGGGGGAGGCTGGGAAGCTCTTCCCCGTTGCAGAGGTCTGGCTGGAAGCCTGCCTTGTGCCTCCTTCTGCCCCTTCACCAAGAGAACAGAAATTGCCTGTTTCTCTCATTGGCACCCCTGGGACAGCCGTCATCCCACTGTTTCTGACAAGGTCCACAGATTTCCTTTGCTTTGTCCTGGGTCACCTATACTGGTGTGGTGGTTTATATGCACTGTCAACCTCATAGGGTCGAGAACCACTTCAGAGACAACCTCTGGGCATGTCTGAAAGGGGATTTCAGATTAAGTTAATCGAATTGGAAGACCTGCTCTATACGTGGGCAGCACCATTCCATTCTGGGCGTGGGTCCTAGAATGAAGAAGAAGGAGGAAAAGAGCTGAACACCAGCCTTCACCTCTGCTTCCTGACTGTGAATGCAGCGTCACCAGCTGCCTCAACCTCCTGCAGCCATGACCCCCCATGACAGTGGACCGTATTCACAAGCCTGAAGCAAAATGAATCCTTCTTTCCTCCAGTTGCTTTTTCAGGTATTTTTGTTATAGCAACAGCTGGGTAACTGATATAACTAACTGTCCCTGCCATGATCCATTACTGGGGTGGCTCCGGATTACCATTCCCTCTTTATAACTCTCCTCGTGCCCTCTGGGATACATGTTCACCAGGCCAAATCCCCGGTGTGACTTTCACAGCCTGGCATACTACTCTCCTGCCTTGTCTCCTACCTCTCTGCCTGCCTCTATAGCATCTCCTCTGCCTGGAAGTGGGCCTCCTCCCTCCCACTTCTGCTTGGGCCATGAGTCTTACCCTCCTCTGTTCAGCCATGTGTAAGGCTGGCCACAGCTTCCTTTAGGCTGCTTTGAGATGTCCGTGTGCTTCCATGTTTTTCTACGCCCTTTCACAGCCTCCGGTTCTGCACACTGCCTGAGATCTTCCCTGGGCAAGATCTAATTTAGTCCTGTGGCTGTTTGTGTGTTGCTGTGTTCCAGACATCTGTCTTCAGCCCACAGTCTCCCCAGGCTGTAGAGTCAGTCTCAGCAGCCTCCACCCGCCCCCTCCTGGATATCCAGTGAGGTGGGAGGCCATTTCTCTGACACTGAGCCGCTGGGCTTCTCCTGGTTTGGGCCTTAGGACTCGTAGCTACAGCCTCCCAGGAATGCTCACACTGGCCCTCAGCTAGTCAGAGTCCATATGAGGCAAGCCAGGTCTTTGCCTACTTCCATGGACTAGATCTGTGCCCAGTGTTTCATTGTGCTGCGTCCTGCCCAACCCACCTGTCTCCAGTGCCTCTTGTTGTGACAGCAGCACTGTCTCTCTGCTCTGACTCAGCTCAAGGACCAGAGCCACGCTAGGCACACGTGAGGCCCTGGCACTCCTGCCTTGAACCTGCCACAGCCTGGTCCCTTGCAGAAAGGCTAAACCTTGAAGGTCATGACGCTGTGACCTACCTCTCCCCAGGCCTCCAAACCTCACTTCCTGCCTTCTTTACACTTATGTCACTTTGCTTTATGGCTTCCTGGCTTTCTTGCAGATTACCCGCCATTTGTCAGAACGAGAGCTCCCCGAAGGAAGGAGGGACTCGTGATTAGCTTGCTGCCATTTTTCTTTTGCCCCAATAGAGCAGCAGGTGAGAAGCTGGAGGCATCGTGCTCTGACAAACTACTTATATAACTCACTTCCTCCCCAGCCCAGCTCGGTAGGGCAATGGCTGGGTCTCTGGGACACAGTAACGGTTAGTGGAAAAAAGTCAGAGGTTTGTGTGGGTGGCCTTCTCAGACACCACCCTTGAGCATCCTGCCCAGGCGAGCCCTCCATCACCGGTGAGACGCGCACAGAGCGACCGTCTCCTGAAGGGGCAAAGGCCAGCCTTGGACACTCCCACACACTGCCTTACTACAGGGCCCTAATACTGTGGCCTGCTAACTGTATTGCTCTTCAGGAGCCAGCCACCCAAACCCAGTCTCCCCCAGGAAAGACGATGCTTGACATCCTTTTTTTCTTTTCTCTAAGCGATGGCTCTCACTATGAACCATCATCCTGTAGTGTCTCATAGCATCCTTCTTATGGCCAGAACTGATGCTCTTAATCACTGGGAGGAAGAGGAGGAGGAAAGGCTCAGGACCACAAGGAGGAGGTAGCCGGAGGGGCAGTAACGTTTATCAGGTAATTCCAAAAATCTCTCCATATGTTTCTTTTTCTTTTGTTTTGCTTCTCGAGACAAGGTAGCCCAGACTGACCCCCAACTCACTATGTAGCTGAGAAGGGCCTTGGTCCTCCTGCCTTCGCTTTTCAAGTGTTGGGACCATGGGTAGGTGCTATGATGCCAAGCTATAGCCCTGTGGTCTGCCTGAGTCCTTTCATTATTTATACAGATGTGTAGGTGGCTGCAGGGAAAAATAACACCTGTCACCATGAGTCCCAATCACGGAGAGGTTTGTTTGCTAGTTACTGGGTTCGAGGCTGGTGGGGGAGGGGAGGGCTGGTGGGCTGTTTGACAGGAGTGGTCAGGAAAGTGGGCTGCCTTGAGTTGGCCCCCTAGAAGTGGAGCCTGAGAGAGGGATTTGGGCCCCGGAGATTCGTGGGGCAGTGGGGGAGGAAGAAGAATGAGGACCTAAGGCAAGAGACTCCAGGGGCTGTTCTGTGTCCACAGGGGCCCTGAGTGCATGCGTGCACCCATGCTCCCTCCCACCCTCCCAAGCTGGCACTGACCGAGTTCCTCCTCTGAGTGCAGGGCCGGCTCCACCATAGCTTTGAGTTCAGTGCTCTGCAGCAGGTAGCTCTTGAGCTGGGTCATCATGGTGCGGATCTCCTGCAGCATCTCGGTGCTGGAAGTCTGGCGGGCCATCATCTCCAGGCTGTACACCCGGTAGTCCTGCACCAGGCTGCCGAAGTAGGAGCCCTTGTCCTGCGCCAGCTCCACCACCTTCTTATACAGCTTGCAGTCCCTGGAGAGGAAGGCGTGGAAGACGTTGGCGAAGCTGACCAAGCTGAGGCGGTGGCGGGCCTTGTCCAGGATCATCGAGGACTTCTTCTTCACATTGGGGCTGCTGAACTCCAGCTCCTCCTCCGCACTGCTGGTTGAGTAGGAGTCCTGGTCAGCGGCTGAGGCAGTCACCCCCAGGCTGTCTGAGAGTGAGGCCAGGGAACCCTTGAATTCTGGAGAGTTACGGGGACAGGTTCTGGTCTGGGCATGGAGGTGAGGCATCCCTGTTTGCGGGGCAGGACTCAAGCCTTCCCAAGGTGCACCAGGCTCCAGTTTCTCGGAGGATGCCTCCTGTGTGGGGTGCTTGGGGCTTTCCAAGGGACTGAGAACGGTGGGGGCCAGCTGCTGGGAGACCCGCTTCTTCCTAGGGGGCGGGACTGGAGGTTGTTTGGCCTTCCCAGGAGGAACCGGCGTGATGTCTACATGGCTGGCTTTGGCTTCTATGTCCTGGCCTTGCTCTGTGGTCCTTGGAGGCCTGTCCCCAAGGCTACTACTCACGGTGCCCTGGGGAGGAAGGTTGAGTGAGGCTGTCCTGGAAATGCCTGGGTGGTCTCTGTCTATTGTGGTCCCCACAGTCTGGCTTTCCAGAGACACCCTCTCAGAGATGCGCCGCCTGGGAGGGGCTGCTGGAAGAGTCTTCTTCAAGGGCAGCGGAGGAGGAGGGGCTGGCTGCAAGGGGCTGGGAGTTGTCCCGGGCTTCATCTCTTCCTCCCCAAAGGGGCCCAGGCCTACCGCTGGACGCGGGAGATTCTCGCAGGCTGTCATGGGTGGTCGGTTTGAGTGGCCTGGGGGACCTGGGGCATGCGGTGCAAGGTGAGAGGTGGGTGTTAGTGGGGAGGTGGGCAAAGGACCAGCAGGAGGAAGGGCAGGTACCGGGGGTGGGGGTGGGGGGCGACGTGGGGACCCCTTGGAGGTGGGTGAGGCAGCATCCGAGGTGGCAGGCACGAAGCGTGGAGGGCAGCTGCCAGAAGGTGGGTCAGCCGGTAGGATGCAGTCCTCGATGAAAATAGGATTCACAAACCACAGGCGGTCATTTCCCACAGACAGCTCAATTTCACAGGAACAGTTTGCGTAATGGGTTGCGGGCCTGAGGCTGGAGGGTGCAGGGGCCCCAGACGATGGGCCTCTGAGGGGCTCTACAGGGCCTCTTGCAGGGTTCAGTGAGGAGTCCCAGAAGCCTGAGAAAAGCAAAGCAGAGGGAGGCAGTCAGTCCTCCACCTCCTAGCCGTTGGGGGGAAGGGCCCTCGCTTTTGTGTAGGGTTGTTTTCCCTTCTTGGACTCTTAAACTTCTCCCACCACTTCCTGCCTAGAGGGGAAGTCCCCTGTGCACCTCCCCCACCCCCAGCAAGGGTAGAGTAGGGCAGGGAAGGGACAGAAGAGGCCCGGCTTCAATTCTGTGCCCATGTGATTCAGGTGGCAGTGACTACGGCATTGGGCATGGTGGGAGGACAGGGGGCTTGGTGTGGATAGAGGGAACAAAGTTGGGGTTTCTGCAGCTCTCCAGCTGGGGTGCCATGGGATGACTGGGTCTTAGGTCTTAGGTCTTGGTTTAGCTGTCTCTCCAATAGGTGTATGGTCAGTAACGTCACAGGGTGCTGGGAGGGATCCCTATGGTAGAGGGGACAGGGCCAGAGCCTACTATGGCTACTGCAGTTGGGCACACACAGGAAAAGGGAACCAGAGAACTGCGGCTGGCAGACTTGGACTTGTAGCTGTCCACTGCGGGCTGCTGTGACTTGGGAGGGTCTTCACACTATCTGAGGAGCTAGGCTAGCGCACAGGTGAGGACGCAGCTCCTATCTTTGAGCAAGCCCTGCCCTGCTGGCGATCCAACCAGTCCCCATAGCCTCATCTATGACCAAAACCATCAAGGCAAGGTGTGACTTGAGAGATCTTGACAATGGGGTACCATATCCCAGCACAAACTCAGGGGTGCTCAGGGCTTCCCAAAAGATACAGGGGTGTGACTTCTGGAGAAAAGGGTACTCTGAGCTCATGAGAGTGGCTCATGTGGAGAGAAACATGGAACCCGGGTCCTGCTCAGTGTGTAGGAAGGGTATGAGCCAGGTTGGGGCAGGATTCTCTGGAGAATGGTGGGCACAGCCTTTATCCCATGGTTCCTCAGTAAGACACACATGCAAAGGCGCACCTAGGTGGACCAGCCGTGGCTGCAGTTGTACTGGGACTGTCTTGATGACCTCTGGCCTTGTCCCCCACTTTACAGAAGAAAGCAAGTGACTCAGGGAAAAATGTATTCATCCGAGGTCACGGGGTACTGGAGGTTGAACAGGTCAGACTAGCCTGTTGCTGTGTTACAGGCTCCTTCAGAGGAAATTGCACCACTTCCCACTTTGGATGCCCTGCCTGCCAGTTTGGCTGGAAGCTCTTACCCCAGCTATGGATGTGGTAAGAATACAGCAAGCACCTTTGTTTTTTTTTTTTTTTTTTTCTCTGTGGTACTGGGCATTGACACCAGGGCTTCCCATGCTTGCTAGGCAAGTGCTCTACCATGGAAGTATATCCCCAGCCCTTTGAAAAATCATTTTCAAAACTCTAGACAGGATCTCACCAAGTTGCCCAGCTGTCCTTGAACGTTTAATCTTACTGCTGCAGCTTTCAGAGCAGCCGGGATCACAGGCCTGCACCATCAGGCATGGCCACAACAGGCTCTTGAGGGTGATGTGAAAGATGTCTCGGGATGGCAAGGGCATGCAGAGCCAAGTGTGAGCCAGTCCTAATGATGGCATGCTCAGCGACATATGCCTTGGCCACCTTGGTGGCCTGAGATTGTATGCCCACAAATGTAAGCAGGGCACAACCCCAGGCTAGGAAGCAAGCCGTGGCTTCCCCAACCGTGAGCACTTCTTACAGGAAGGAGCCTGGTACCCACCACAGAGCCCCGTCCTGGATAGGCTCTGCTGCACTTGGCAGCCAGCTCAGAAGACCTAGCTGTCACCACAATAACAAGATAATGACCTTTCATGTGTCTTTCTACAATATGCAAAGCTCCCCGCAACATCACAGCCACGGGGTAGGAAGTGATCAGCTTAGGTTTTCCCACAAGCCAAAGGCCACTCTTCATGATGGCCAGGCTGTGGCTTTGTCTTCCAGGATGGCACCTGACCCCTGAGTGACCAGCTCTCTGTGCCCAGAACACACAGATGCTTTCACTGTGTGGACTCAGCATTGGAAACACTGTGCCCATGTCTATACAAGCCCTATTAAACAGTCCAGTCCCTTGAGGTCTTCCTAGTGAGGACCATCTTGTAGCCAGGATTATAGTACAGATGGTGAACTATTCAGTAGTCCCAGGAAGCTGAGCTCAGATTTTTTCAGTTCATGTCATGGTCCCTTAAGACATAACTGTCATCTAACCCATAAGAGGCTTCACCCAGCCACTGAAGAAAACAGATGCAGAGACCCACAGCCAAACATTAGGCAGAGCTCCGGGAAACTTGTGGAAGAGGGGGAGGATGGATTGAAAGAGCCAGAGGAGTCAAAGACACCACAAAAAACCCCCTACAGAATCAACTAACCTGGGCCCACAGGGACTCACAGAGACTGACCAAAGAGCATGCATGGGACAGACCTAGGCCCTATACACATGTGCAGCTTGGTCTTCATGTGGGACCCCTAACAGCAGGAGCAGGGATGTCTTTAACGATGTTGCCTGCCTTTAGATCCCTCTCCCCAAACTGGACAGCCTTGTCTAGCCTCAACAGAAGAGGTGCCCAGTCCTACTAGAAATTGATATGCCAAGGGGAGCTGATATCCATGGGAGGTCTCCCCTTCTTTGAAGAGAATGGGAGGGGGCCATTGGGGAAGGGAGACAAGAGGGAGGGGCTGGGAGGGGAGGAGAGAGGGGAAACTCCAGTTGGGATGTAAAATAAATAAATAAATTAATGATGAAAAATAAAAAGACACGTGGAAGAATCACAAAGCCACGGGGGCAGCTGATGTCCAGAACTGCCCGTGAATGCCTGAGCGCACTGTCCCATCATGGCTTGCCTAGATTACTCGAAGCCTGTGAGATCTGTCCCCATATATCTTTTCTAGAATTATCTACTGAATCTTGACTCCATTTATCATTCGCTGTGCTGCCCTACCCCTGGGTCATGGCTGATGCTGTTCCCTCTGTCTAGAGTTATTTTCCTCCCCACCCGCCAGGTTCTTATTAATCTTCGAAGACTGGAAGGTCATGGAGTAAAACACACACCCTGATGTGTGCAGGGTGGCTGTGCCCCTTAGTGCTACTGTGTACCCTGACTGCAGGAACTGCCATCAGAGCTGCCATTCTGTGCTTCTGTTTGAGTGCTCCCCACACTGTGGGCTTCCAGCAGGGAGGGAGCCTCTCTCGTGTGTGCATCTCTAACCTTTGGGATGATGCTCCGATGACCAGAGAGGCCACTCATCAGCATCCAAATCAGTGAGTGAACCAGCTAGTCAGAGCGTAGGCAGCACTCTAGGAGATGGGACACACTGGCAAGGCTGGCAGGCTAGGTGGGAACAAGTGGAGGGATGGGAGGATGAGACATTCAGAGGGAGGAAAAGAGGAGGGTGGAAGAGGTCCAGATGGAGAAAGACTGACAGCCAGCTCATCACAGGTCTAGACCTGGTCCCTAGCAGGCACAAAATAGGAAACATCTCTACATTTTGATAGCATCTCACAAGTGTAGAGCAGGCACTGGGCTCCAGGAACAGGTCCAGAGATCAGGATATTGCTTTCGGGCCCCCAGGACAGGAATGATGGTTTCACAGGGCACAGGCTTCCAAGGCAAAGCTACCTCCAGGGGAGGATGGTGATGGGCACTGAGAGGATACATCTCAGTGTCTGGGGATGTGTAAGGGAAGCAGTGAGGGAAGTTCAGGGCTTTACACTAAAACCAAACCAAACCAAACCAAACCAAACCAAAAAACAGTTTCTCCACAGCTTGTAGAGCGCCAAGGACAGACAAGCAGAACCTTGTGTCATGCAGTCCCAGCAGTTGGCAGAGCTGTGGGCACCATGGCCTGGTGGCACTGTGCCAAGCCTTGGCTCAGTCACCCAAGTTCTAATAAAAAAGGGCCTGTCCTTTTGACTGGGGGAGCCATTTTGCTGGCACCAAGGCTTTCTGAAACCGGGCAGTGGGTGCCTTTTTCCAGTTTCAGTCCCTGCAATCCTTGGAGGACATGGCATGGGCCAGGTGCTGAACGGTGGTGACTGAGGGCAAAGCAAAGATTCATGAACCATGGAACTGGTTGGAGAGCCCAGGGAACTCAGGGAATACATACATACATACATACATACATACATACATATATATATATGTATATATATATATATATATTTTTGTAGCATTCAAAGATGGTTTATTGTACTTTCATTCAAAGTCAAGGGTTTTGTTCGGTGTATATTGATCATGTGTGTGTGCATGTATATGTGGACAGGTACACGTGTGAGCATGGAAGCTGGAAGACAGCCTTGAATATTGTTTCCTGGGCACCACTGGCCTTGCTTTTTTGAGACCGCATTTCTCATTGGTCTGGAATTCACAAATTAGCTAGTCTGGCTGGCCAGAAAGCTACCTGTTTTCATCTCCTCAGTGCTGGGATTACAAGTGCAGCCCACCATGCCAGGCCTTTTAAATGTGGGTTTTAGGGCTCAAATTTTAGTATTCATGCTTGCACAGCAAGCACGCTATCAATCTCAAGTTTTAACAAATCTTCACTAAGAAATATTCCCATTGTATGCTATAAAGAAAAAAAAAAACACAAAAACTTGGGGAGAGCGACACAGTGCATGGCTTCCCTGCCTTTAAGACACCAAGCATCTATGTCTAAGGCATGCTTGTGAGCCACTGTGCCTTTAGAATCAGTTGCAAACAGCCCAGTGCTTGATTTAACCCTGTGTTAGTTATGTGGTCCCTGCTAGGCTAAGACTCTTGCATTCAGGAGGACATCCTTTATAGCTTGCACTGTTGAATGGTGACGTCTTCAAGTCTAAGCTTGGCTATTCTTGTTTCGGCTCATGAACAAACCCTCCAGAGCCATCCCATGGTGCTGAGCCTGCAAGAGAATAGCTCTGCTTTCGTGACATCATCCCTGTCCAAACAGCAGGGCTTGGTCTACTCATTAAAACCAAACCAAGCCAAAAACCAAGTGCAATAAAATGCAGCCACTGACACAGAAGAAGGAAACATGGCTCAAAAACTAAGAAGAATAATTGCAAGGCCATAGGGAGCACTGAAAACACAGCAAATGGACTGTTGGCTAGATACTTCTTGACCCCGGGTATGAGAAAAACAATCGAAAGTCGCACATATGTTCACACAAAAGAACAGCAAAAGGTAAGATGCAGAGCTGTATTTTTGCAGCAGTACAGGGATTATGCACGATTTTTTAGCTTCGTCTTTTTATGGTCTTGTCAGTTAACAAAGAAACCCACAACACACTGGGATTTCACAATAAGGAAAATATATCATAAAAAGAAGTGCTCAGAGGGTACAATGCAGAGGGCTGGCTGCTCTCCATATCTCACAAACCCAGCCCTGCTCCCTGGGCAACAGGGCATCATGATATTTTCCACAGGGAGAAGGGAGCTGAAGAACAGGAAGCAGTGAACAAGGCTGAAAGGATCAGCCTGCAGAGTGTGCAGGCAAAGGGCACAGAGGTCCCACTTAGGCAAATGCAAGTGTGAATCCAGCTTCTATCACACCCTCTTATGGAACGCCTTCTGGTCTACCTCCCTCTACCACCTCAACGGGAACATCATTCACATAATTCTTCTACTTAAGAGTCCGTGGAGGCTTTAATATAGTCATAGTTGTACAACTGCCATTGTGATAAGTTTTAGAACATTTTTTTTATAGTCACCACCCCCGCCAAGAAACTCCATGTCTGTTATCAGTCACTCCCCACCCAGAGTCAATGGTTTGAATGTGAAATATCCCCTATAGCCTCATGTGTTTGAACACTGAATCCCAGCTGGTGATCCTGGTCTGGCTGGTGTGGTGCTTTTAGGAGACAGAGCCTTGGTGGGAAGTGGGTCTTAGCAGGTGGGCCTGGAGTTTTGTAGCTTGGTCCCATCTCTGCCCTCTCTTGCTTTCTGGTGGAGATGTGAGGTGTCCCAGACACTCATTCCCATTGCCATAAACTCTTGCCATGATGGATTATATCCCCTCAAACCATAAGGCCAAACAGGCTTCTCCTCCTTTAAAGTTGCTTCAGGCATTTTATCACAGGGAAAAGAGAAGTAATTCATACAACCTGGCAACCTCTACCATGTTTCCCGTGTCTATAGATTTGCCTCCTTTGAGCACATCTACAATGGAGTCTCATATGTGCTTCGGAGTCTGGTCTGGCCTTTTTTTTTTTTTTTTTTAACTAAACCTGTCTCTATACATGTGGTACCATGAGCCAGTGCTTCAATTCTGTTTATAGTTGAGAAAGCTCTTTAGATTCCTCAAGGTCTACAGCTTTATCCATCAAATGTGTATGTTTGTTTGTGTATAAAATAAAATACTGAATGCATGCATCTATGTCAGTGAATTTGCCTCCCATCATGCTTTTGGGTCTCCTGGAAACATAGACTGGACTAAGGATACAATTGGCCTCAAAGCCTACCCCCACCCATAGCTGGCTAGTGATTACCCCCACTTCTCCTTGGAGGTCTTTTTGAGTAACAAAAGGTAGGGATGGGGCTAGAAGCAGAGCCTGATAGGCTGGAGGACTCAGGAGCAGTGCTCTGAGTAGGCTGAAGAGCACAAGGGGCTGTGGTACAGAGCAGAGGCTGCAGTTCACAAATCCCCAATGGCCATTGACTCCATTTCTCAGGAATTCTCCATGCAACTTTGACTAGGTTTCAGCTCTCTGCTGTAACAGATGTGTCCAATCCTTGAAACAACAGGCTGCATGGGTCCCAGGATAACTGTGAATGCAGCCCAACACAACATCAAAAAGTTACTAAAAACAAAACAAAAACCCTTCATATATACACTGTGCTGAGACTCAGGCAGGAGTCTCTGGGCTGATGTCCAAGCCTCTTTGTAGGTTCCTCCTGCTGGGACAGCCTGGGAGTACATGCTGAATGGAAACAAAAATGAGATTTTTTTTTTTTTTTTTGTAATTTGATTTGCACGACTCTTGCATGTGAACTTCGTAGGTGACAGCCTCTTGTTGCAATGTCAGAAGGTTGGACGTGCCTGGAGAGGAGAGCTGCAATGTGCTCAACACAGAGCCGTAGGCGTCTGGGCTCTTGGCAGATGCTCTTTGCAATTATCATCAGCACACACAGGCTGGCAAGGCTGCGGCCTGCGCGTGCCAGGGGCAGGCGTCTGACAGTTTCAGGTCTCCATCTATTCGGGAGATGGACTGGAAAGTCCACCTTTCCTTGGCTCTGCTGCACCGGCTTTGTGTCTTCAGCCCCGGGGCTACGTCATCAGAACCTTCTAGGTGGTTCCTCAGGTGTAGCATCCTTGGTTTCTAATGTCCCATTCTCAAAGGAGTCATTGTTGGCAGTCTGCACCACCCCTGGCTTCCTGTGTGGTGACTTCTAATCTCTCAGCTCATTCCATGCCTGAAGTCACACTCTCTTGAGAGCGGGACCACTCTGTTCCAGACAGGAATTCAGTTCTACTAAGCAGAGTGGCTTGTTTCCATTCAGCATGGACTCCAGGCTGTCCCAGCAGGAGGAACCTACAAAGAGGCTTGAACATCCACCCAGGGACTCCTGCCTGCTTCTCAGAACAGGGTATATGTGAGGTTTGATGCTTACTCCCAGTTTCTTGGTGGACCAGTGTAGCAGAGTCTATTAAATTAACGCACAGTGTGGAGTGGGTATGAGTTTTTTTCTCACATTTCCATTCTCAGACATCTCTGGGAGGACAGCAGCCTGGCCTTGGAGCTGTGTGTGTGTGTGTGTGTGTGTGTGTGTGTGTGTGTGTGTGTTCTCTGGCCTGAGGTCTGCCCCTGACTTTCTCTGGGCTAATTTTCTTCTGTTCAAGCCATGCTGGTATCTGTTATGCCCAGGTGCCATGATCAGTGCCGTGACAGTTGCAGACTGTCCTGTGAGCAGCGGGTCCCTAATAAAGATGTTTTGTCTAAAGACATGTCTTGGCTCTCGGCACTGAAGTCCTGGGCCTCTGCTCCACCACTGGCTATATAGGCTGTTGAAGCATCTGCCTTAAATATGCTACCCTGTATAGCATGCAGAAGTAGGAAAATTCCTGTCCCCAACACATGCTGGCTTAGCAGCTACCAGCCTCAAGATCTTGGCTTCCTCGGAGCCAGCATTGATGAGGCCCAGGCCTAGGTCAGCATTGGCCAAGTCTATGCTTACTGAGACTTTAGTGTGGCTAGACACCCAGGAAAAGCCCAAGAAGTCTGGGTTGCTAATACAGTTATGTAAAAGAATGGAAGTCTGGTATGCTCCCAACCCATCCTTAGGGTTGGTGGTTGGGCAAGGAGAAAGCCAAGGGCATGAGCGGCACACCCCAGTTTTCCATCCTATCTGTCCTGGATAGTTTTGTGTTAGTTTGGCACAAGCTAGAGGTATCAGAGAGGAGGAAGCCTCAGTTGAGAAAATGCCTCCATAAGATCAGGCTGTAGGCAAACATGCAGGGCATTTTCTTAACTAGTGATTGATGTGTAAGAGCCCAGGCCAATGTGGGTGGAGTCCACCTTTTGGCTGGTGGTTCTGGTATCTATAAGAAAGCAGGGTGAAGAAGCTGGAGAAATGGTTCAGAGGTTAAGAGCACTGGTTGCTCTTCCAGAGGGCCTGAGTTCAATTCCCAGCAACCACATGGTGGCTCATAATCATCTATCATGAGATCTGGTGCCCTCTTCTGGCGCACATGCAGACAGAGCTTTGTATGCATAATAAAGAAATAAATCTTAAAAAAAAAAAAAAGAAAGAAAAAGAAAGCAGGTTGAGCAAACCATGTGAAGCATGCTAGTAAGCAGCACCCCTCCGTGGCCTCTGCTTCAGCTCCAGGTTAACGCAGTTCTTGCCCTGAGTAAGTTCCTGTCCTGATGTTGATGAGGAAGTATTAAGCCAAATGAACCCTCTCCCCCCAAGTTGCTTTTGGTCATGGTGTTTCATCACAGCAATAGTAACCCTAATCGAGACAGCATCCATGATGCTTTTCCTTTTGATGAGGGCTGGGACAGGGCCAGGGCTGGGACAGAAGAAGCAGGGATGACATTGGCCAGCCCTCAGAACTGCCTTGGTGTTGGCCTTGCTTTCCTCAGGGCTACCCCTCATGTGATCACCCTGGTTACGGTCCCTGGCTATACATGGACCCCTCTGTCTAGAACCCCAAGGATCTTCCTACTCAATGGCTCAGCATGTCTGGCCAGCGGTGGTGGAACCCCAAAGTTAGGTTCAGGATCCATTGGTGTCACCCAAGGGCATCTCTGTAAAAACTATTGGGTGTGATGGTTGGTTTAAATGTCAGTTTGCCACAATAATAATCACCTGAGTAGGGAGCTCACAGAGGAATGTTCTGATTGCCTTAACTGGTATGGGAAGATCCTTCTGGTAGCAGCCCAGACAAAACAAGACATGGCAGAAGGAAGATTACTCATCTTTTGCTTGCCCGCCCTTCCCTTGGGCTGCCGAGTTGATTTATCCTTTTGTGGTTGCTGGTTCCTGTGCAGCTATGATAACCTGGGTTTCCGGGATTTCAATGCTGACAGGATCAAGGACTCTCTCCAGGAACCCTTGAGGTCTTTGGTGCCAGACTGAGACTGCTAAAGCACCCAGCCTTGGGTTGTTGGCCTTGTCAATGTGAGACCACAGTCTGCCAAGGCACTGGGCCTCCAAAACCAAGCAACTCCCGGGTTCTCAGCTTCTCATGTGTGAGACCGTTACTATTTCAATGTGAGCTATGGACTTTTCATTCTCTTGGTTGCTGTGGTAGTTTGAACAGGAGTGTCCCCCCCCCCAATATGCTCATCTATTTGAATGCTTGGTCATTAGGGTATGGAACTACTTGACAGGGATTAGGAGGTGTGGCCTTGCTGGAGTAGGTGTGACCTTGTTAGAGTGAAAGTGCATCACTGGGGATGGGCTTGGAGGTTTCAGAAGCTCAAGCCAGGCCCAGTGTCTCTCTCTGCCTGCTGCCTGTGGATCTGGATATAGGGCTCTCAGCTCCTCTCCAGCACCATGGCAGCCTGCATGCCACCATGCTTCCCTCCATGATGATAATGGACTAAACCTCTGAAACTCTAAGCCAGCCCCAATTAAATGTTAGGTGTTTTCCTTTATCAGAATTGCCATTGTCATGATGTCTCTTTACAGCAATAGGACACTGACCAAGATGGCTCTGCTCTTCTAGAGAACCCTGATTAATACAATGGGGAGAAATCTTAGAACTCCTTTGCCACAGTACCCATCTACTCTCTAGTTCTGCCAGGAGGACTTACCAAGGCCCAGGTTGGAGATGGTTTCAAGGTCCTGGAAGCTGCTAGCTTCAAGGATGGCCTGTGGCAGCCTCAGCGTGAAGGGCAATAAGTCTCTGTGAAGACAGGAAGACCACAGGTCAGGTACTAGAGGGGCCAGGGTTCCCCTTCTCCAGCATCCGCATAGCCAGACCCACGTCTCACATCCTGTGAGTTCTAGGGTTGCCATGTAACCTGGACATTTCCCTGGGGCCAAGGGATAGGGCTGCAGCTGAGGGGGTTGCCAGCCAGATGCAGGTCTTGTGCCAGCTTCAGGTACCTGGAAAGAGCTCCAGGTGCATGGAGAATCCCCTTGCTTCTCCCTCATCACCAGGCCCACATTTCCTTTAAGCATATTTGGTGACCTCTGACCCTGCCCTCCACATAGAGCATGGAGGGGTGCCCTGATGAGCATTTAGTGGGCTAACGCTGACTGCCGGGAAATTGTTGAGGGTTCCTTCCAGAGCTCTCTAGCAGCCATTCAGACAGAGGGAAACTGAGGCCAACAGGGAGAAAGGCTTTCTTCCCAGGCACGGCGGTGGGTTGTGGGTAGACAGGGGTGTGTCCTGGCCCTCTAGACCCCAGCCTACAGGCTGTCTCTCCAGCCAGGAGAGCTGGTCCTGATTTTATGTCTCATCCTGGCATCCAGGGCCTACCTACCACCTTCCATCCATCTCTCCCTCTCCTCTTTCCTCTTTCTCTGTTCTGTTGGCCCATCTCCTCTCCGTGAAGGCAGAAACTGACCAGAAGACCAAAAGGAAATAGAATGGCAGAGCTTAAAAATGGGTGCTTATCAATGTTAACAACCTGTTCCCCCACTATCCCCCCCAAGGCCCAGGCCACTTCCTTCCCACTTGTCGTCCGTTAAGAGCCACCCCTGTTGGCCTGGAGAGATATCTCCCTCTACCTAGGGCATCTACCTCTCCTTTCCTGTAACCCTTGCTTGGAGGTTTCCAGATCCTGGCAGGGCAACGCCTCAGGTCTTGGAAACCCTGTAATGTGCAGTAAACACCGTGGTGACCAACAGGCCTGTTCACAATGGACACTGAGCTGAAGAAAGAACAGTATCGATGGCTGCAATGGGGCTGACAGACTGTCCTCACAGCAGGAGTTCCCCAGACAACCCCACACCTGCCTGAGGCCTCTGTGGTAGCTGGGTGACTCTGCCTGTGGCTTCCGTCAGTGCCACCCCCTGTGGGAAGAGCTTTCATAGGGAGAAGAAAGCACTAGTGAGGTGCGGCTGTGGCACATTTGGGGGTGGCCTTTGGCTTCTTCACTGTTAGACAGGATGGCACTGCATTGTCTTCAGTCATTATCATGTGACTCTCCTGTGACCCTGAGACCTTCTAATGTCATCTGCCCATCCCTCTACACAAGTCTGGCTGGGCCCCATTCTGGATAGGTCCTGAGGGTCCTTCTCCTCTCTTAGGACCTTTACCCAAATCTCCAGTTTTAAAGGTTGGCCTAATTCATCTCCCATTACCTCAGTTTGCCTGGAAGACTCTAGTTTGCTGGTGTTTTGAATGGTTCCTGTTTCCAGAAAAAAAATGCCAGTGGCCAGCAGAGGTCGCTCAGTTCTCACCCTGCCAGTAATCTAACACTTCTGATGCTGAGGCAGACCTCTGGTCAAATCTCAACACACAGGAGACAGCCTGGGCCCTTGCTCCACCTCTCTAGGAAGCTCTTCAAACGCCTCCACCCTGCCCCCGCCTCAATACACCCACCGACCTGTAGCAAGCGCTCTTGCTCCTAGACACCTGTCCCCTCTTCTTGTACCGGCTGAGCTTACACATACCCGTCAAAGCCACATCATGGGCCTCCTCGCCCATTGGTTTCATCACCCAGTTCTGCCCTCCCCCCTTCCAGGACAGTCTTTCCATTCAGGATAGCGCACAGGATGAGGGAGCTGACCAAGAAATATCATATAACATCACTATTAGGGCACTGCAGCCACATAGGTAGGCAATCATTCCCGCTTAACAGCATAACAGGGGCTTTCAGAGAGGTGGAGATAATTGCCCGAGACCACCTTTTCAGCTAAGGAAAAAAAAAATCACCTTTATCCAGGACCACACATCAATTGTTATATAATTTCTCTCTGGTTTCCTATCTCGTCCTCATAACTCGCCTGAGATACTGACGATGCCACTGTCTTCCCTTTTTCAAATGCTAGGCTTTGGATGGCTGGTGAGGCAAAGCCGCTTTTGGCCAAGGAGGATGAATTAGATCCCTGGGACTCACACGGTGGAAGGAGAGAGTTGAACCCCTAAACTATCCTCTGCCCTCCATACTTGCACCATGGCATGTGTTCCCAGAGAAGTAAGTAAGTGAGCAAATAAATACATGTAAGGAAGATGTCAGACTTTGAGGTAGGAGTGGGAATGGAACATAGGGCCTTCCATGTAGTGGTCACTTGATCTAACGCTGAGCTACACTCCAGCCCTAGAGGCTGCGTTTGCTTGTTCTTCATGCAAGAGATTCATTGGGAAGGGAGGGAAAGGCTGCCCCGGAGGGGGGGGTGAGAGAGAGAAAGGGTAAGAGAGGGAGCAAGAGAGAGAGGTGGGGAATGTAATGGCGGGGACCTTTTCGAGGGTACATGGGTTGCATTTGGCGGTCGGTGATGACGTGGCTACTGGTCATCTGAGCCACTGAAGGTGGGCTGGTGGCAGTGGGGGTGGGCAGGTAGGGGAATCTGGTTCCTAACATTCCTTCCTTTGCTTTTTCATAGGAAACAAAAACACATTTGCTGCAACAGAGTTAAGCGTTACCTAAGTGCTTAAAATAAAATGTGCCAGTAGGCTCAGGGGCACAGGACCGTAATCCCAGCACTCAGGGAGGCAGAGGCAGAGGGATCTCTGTGAGTTTGAGGCCAGCCTGGCCTGCAAAGCAACTCCAGGACAGCCAAGGCGCACAGAGAAACCCTATCTCAAAAAACAAAAACAAAACAAACAGGCAAAAAAAAAAAAAAAAAAGCCTGTCCTTCCTCTTTAGGGTTCCACCATCAAGATAGTAGCATACACACATACAATTATTTTCAGAAATAAATGACACCCTGTTTTTTTCTTCTTCAGCTTACTTTCTTCATACAATAATAATAATAGCTACCATTGAAGAACATTCTAGCCCACGCAGGAACAGACTTCTTCCCTTCTCTGTGCCTCCAAGTATGCTAAGAAGTGTTTTCTTCTTTGGACGGGCATCTAACCTTGTTTCTTCTTTCTGTCATTCTAGCACATAGTTTATGCTTCACTGGATTCTGGTTTAGCGCTTTGTACGGGTTCTCTCTCAAATGCTCTCAAGGAAGTAGGTGCTTTTCCTAGACCCATTTCATAACTAAGAAACCTGTGCCCAACTCATAAATGCTAGTGTAAGAAACAAGAATACAGATTGGGGCTAAGATCAGACTCTTAATAACAAACACAAAAACAATGCATACTGCCATTGGCTCAAACAACACTGCAAAGAAGAATGCTCGTTCCTGCTGATTCTGCCCTTGGCTGGTTTTTCTTTTCAGTAGATTCCTAGTGAGCATGCCAGGCCACAGGATATAACACTTTAAAATAGGACAGAGTTCGCCACACCGACCGCTTGCCCCAAGCTTATACCCACTTGCACTCCAACAGAAACCATCCCCAGTTTATGGCACTTTCTGTCCTCCCAGTCCTAAGTACAACAACTGAACAGCCCACTCCAGTGGACTTTGTGGTGGCCTCTGTCAGTGACAATGACACACAAATTGTCCAGTTTGTGGTTTGGCAACTAAAGAAGATTTAGCACAGTGTGAAGGCATCCAAAAACAGGCTTAGTCACACCCAAGCATGAAGATCCTGGGCCTTGGGATAACACTAGGAAAGCTCTCAGATCGGGTGCTAGGGCAGTGGGCACCTGCCTTTGCACCCACCAATGACTAAAACCCAAAGGGGCGCTGGACACTTTTGAGGGTCTCTACCAGGTTTTCAGTGTCTGTACTCTGAAGACTTCCTTGATCAAAACTTCTGGGAAAAGGCTGCATGGCAGGCTCCTCTGTCCTCAAGCCCAAGGGTTAACAGCATTGGGTCTAGGAGAACCCACAATAACGATCATGCATGTGTGTGAGCGTGTGCTGTGTCGGGAATTGGCCCAAGGCCTTAAGATATTACGCAATTGCCCTACTAATGAATAGCACCCTCAGCTACAGAATCTGGGTTTTTAAACTGCTCTCAAGGAGATCTTAGTGAACACAGGCTTGGGTGGGGATCATGCAGGTAGGATTCACAGCTCCCCCTCCCCCCCAGCAAAGGCTGGCAAACAGCGAATTAATCAAACTTACAGACCTTCTGTAAGTACTCGTGCGTATCTATTTCCTTATGAACTATAAAGCCTTGTAAAAGGCGCCACAGAAACAGAGATTTTCAAAGTGAGATCTTCAGAGTGGATGTTTTTAGCAACTATCCCTCACTTTGGAGGGCCAGCTTACACATCTCTGGGTACCTATAAACCTCTCTGGAGGTCCCTGTTCTAGCTAAAGCTTTTTACTTTTGGCCAGCGTTATGTAAGAAACACAAAGCATCTCTCTCTCTCTCCCCCCCTCTCCACACACACACACACACACACACACACCCATGCACACAAGCTCAGCAACACAAGACTTAGTCCACCTGCAAGGGACACGTTCTGGAAGGATATGTCCCAGCTTGCTTTCTTACACACAAAGTCACTAAATTGATTTCCTACTCCCCTACGAGGGGTTTTCTAATGCCACCATCTGGTTTTCTAATTCTCTGGGCACTGAGCATCTAATCATTCAGTTTTGTCCCCATGTTAGTTACCTGGAACTGAAGTCAGACTCAGGAGACTTCGGGGCTCAGTGACTCCCGTGGGAGCCCCTATTTCCAATGCCAGTCCTAAGACCTGGGCCAACAGTGCTTCTGAGCCACTGAGCTTTGCGTGCACAGAGCTTTGCATGCACTGTGATGAGAACTATCTTCAAAGGCGGGAGTGACCAGTGAGCCACTCCCCGAGGGGGATGGTTGCTTAGCCACTGCTGTGTGGGGGCAAATCTGAGGGAGGAAGGCCGTCCCACAGAGCTCCTTCCTTCCTCATCTTGGGTAACGGCATTCACAGGGCTGTGCTGAGGTTCAGGCCGCACGATCCTGGTAAGGGTCTTAGCTGAGCCTGGTGTCATGGATATGTTCAAGAAGCAATGGGACTAAGTACCTGTCCCTCAGGAAGGAAGCCCCAGTGTCTGCCATTTCTGCAGCCATACCTTCTTTCTTCAGTGGCTGCCCCCTCCCTTTTGGGTGACGTCTCTTCATGACTCTGAATGACTTCAGCAGCCCTTGGCTATTTGTTCTTCTCTTCCTTCAGCCTCACTTCCTGCTGCAGCCATATTGCTGCTGTGTGGGGCTAACTATTGGTAACAGCATGGTTCATAGCAGCTGTGAAAGGAGGTCCCTGCAACTCCAGGTATAGCTTTGCCCTGGAGCTATTCCTGAGGCTGCCCGTGTCTGTTGTCTGTTTCTCATGGCTGGACCTTTGCCTGTCCTGCTTCCTGATCCTAGAACTTTCTCCCTGCCCTCCTTGGTAGGGCTCCCACATCTTCTTCATAAAGATGAAGCTCCACATACAGAGGGAATAGACTGAAGGGAAGCAACAGATGAGGCCTTTCCAGTACAGGGCTGATAAGATGCCAGGGCTCAAATCTGGCTTCAGAACTTGGTATGTTCCTTGGGGTCAGTTACATTCCAGCCTCAGTTTCTTCATCCCTAACACCACTAAGAACACATATAATGGTTTTGCATGTAGTGCTCTATACAGTCTACCCTGCTGAGGCCCAATCAGAAATGTTCAGCACAGCCCTGGGGACGGACGCTACCAGCCTTGTGATGAGTGACCACGGCGGGGGTTAGAAAGAAGCAGGTAGGCAGCACTGAGCGTAGAGACGCCCAGGTAAGCAGTCATCCTCCCAGCTCTGCAGAGTCATTACTGGGATGCTGGACATTGTCAAAACTGAAAAGCTTTTACAAGAACTGGGGCCTCCAAGAGAAAGGGTTGTCTCTGAGGGCTGGCACCTGTGATCTCAGCACACTGGGCCCTCACAAATGTCTGAGAGGGACCTCCTAACCCAGCATTAGGGATGAGAAGGTGGAGATCCTGTTCTGGTAAAATCTTTATTGTGTGAGTTATCCCAGGAATGCCCATGAGCAGCCACCAGCCAAAAGGTCCTCAGGTGCCCAATGGGAAGCCCTCTTTGTGGCGGAAGAGACTCATGGGCTTGTGCTGGGCTGGGCTTGGGTTTAGTGTGGTGATGGACACACAGCTCTAACAAAAGTCTAGAATGGATGGGCATTCATGAGCACATACCCTGAGGCGGGAACAAGGCTCCTTACATCTTCAGGGGCCTCCAGTGGCTAGTTCTGAAGGAGCCTGCATGTAGGAGCTTAGAATTTCAAAATTGTAGACTCTCATACTTAGCTGTTCTTGGTTAATGTCCCTGACAGGGAGGCAAGGGTGCCAGGAGAGGTCAGGTGGTTGGAGTCACACAGCTGTAACAGCCCAGGCCTGGGGCTCTGGCTCCTGAGGTGCTCAGTGTCACAGACACAGCTCCCCTAGGACATGGTCAGGCCTGTCTCTGTCCCATGATCTCCTTCAGAGATCCCTGGAGTTGGAAGACAGAACAGAACTGCTTTACTGGGATGGGGAGAGAAAAACAGCCAGAGGAGGAAAGGCTGGGAAGTGACATGGGTAAGCTCGGTGACCGTGGCTCCTGATCTCCCTGGACACCAAGCTGATGCCAAGTGGCAGAGACGAAATGAGAGAGCTCATGGGGTCCCAGGCAGCATATTCTCTCTCTTTCATGGGCATTAACTTACCCTTCCTCTAGCATCAAAACAATTGATGTGAGAACTCCCTTTTATAAAAGAGGAGATTGAGGCTTTGGGGTGTTAAATATCCAGCTTAATATCTGGATTCTCCATCCATCCATCCATCCATCCATCCATCCATCCATCCATCCATCCATCCTTCTATCAATTCATTCATTGTAGTCAGCATGTGCCAAATACTGGAGAGACCTCCTTCAACTAAGGTAAACTCAAAAGGGTCCACCTTCCCACAGTCTGGTGTGTTGCAGAGGTCTGTGGCTTCTGAAATTTTTCCCTGAGTCTAGCGGGCCAAGCCAGTGCACCAAGCCAGGGCACACTGGTGGTGGAGCTCTTTTTAGTTTGGACTTGACTCTGCCATTTATTCCCATCTCCACACCTGTGCAGTGGGGATAACAGGAATAACCCTTGTAGAGTTGTTGGCAAGGTTTTAAAAGACAATGTGGAGGGAACAGGAGAGATGGCTCAGTGGTATATGTACTTGCTGCCTTTATAGGGGACTTGGGTTCAGTTCCCAGATCTTACATGGTACCTCACAATTGTCTATTTCTAGTCCTAGGGTATCTGATGCTGTCTTCTGGCCTTCTTGGGTACTGCATGTACACAGTACACATACATACATGAGTATACGTACATGAATGGCAAACATTATGACACATTAAAAAAATGTTTGAAAGGTCACAGTATATAGGGCCAGGCAGTGGTGGTGCACGCCTTTAATTTCAGGGCTCAGGAGGCAGAGGCAGTTGGATCTCTGCGAGTTTGAAGCCAGCCTGGTCTACAGAGCAAGTTCCAGGACAGCCAGGGCTACACAGAGAAACCCTGTCTTTTAAAAACAAACAGACAAATGTACTGGTATGAAAATCCCTTAGAGCCTCACTGAGTGCTAGAGGGAGCCTTCCCCAGGCAGCGGGAGACGTGAGCGTCAGTGTTGCTCTGCTGGCCTGGAGGATCTTTGGGAGCATGTGTTTCAGCAGAGGTAGCCTGGGGTCAGGGACCCCAACACATCTTAGCAGACATCTGAGCAGCCCTTGTTCAGGCCCTGCAGCTTCAGCTGTTGGTTTATAGCACCAAATGTATTTTTAAAATTTTGTTGATCGGAAACCAGTTCTGAGTGAATGGAGCGGAACCTACGGTGGTCTGCCCAGCTGAACAATCCCAGGCTCCCACCCACCGGGGCAAGGCATCGGCCCCTCTTGCTGTCCCTACAGGAAGCGCCTTCTGTAGTCCCTGGCACAAGTTGGTCTGTAGGGTCCCAAGCTGTCCCTGAAAGACTGGCAGGGAGCCAGAGGGGTAGGTGGCTGGCAGAGAAGTCCTTAGCAGAAGAGTCCGGGAAACATCAGAGCTGATTGCTCTTCTTGTGGTTACCAGCGCAGAGACAAGGGACTGTCCCCTCTCACTGCAACCTCCACCCACCCATACTCTGCCCTCTCCTATGCCACAAACACACCCAAGGTTGCAAAGATGTCTGTTGCAACCATGTGGGTGTACTGCAACAAATGGGCTCTGTTAAGCCAGGACGGGAACCCGCCCCCACAGCCTCTTCTAGGACCAGGCCACTCACCTACTGACACAGTAGAATGCAATCAGTCTGAAGATGTCTTCAAACACAAGAACGGAGCCTTCCAGGTACACTACTGGGGAGAGACAAGAGAGGCCCTTGTAAGTATCTTCTGATGACCCGGGAACTGATGACCTGGCTCTGCACTCATCCCTTTCCAGTTCAGTGCCTCAGTTTCCCTCACCTTCCAAGGCAACAGCCCTTCCAACCCTAAAGACGCAGTCATCTAGATATACCAGCCTGCCATCCAGTTTGCAAAGCCTAGGCCAGTTTCTCACAGGGATGAAGGCTGGGGAAGAAGGGTAGACAGCGACACAGATCAACACAGACACATATTAGCATACATACATTCCATAAATACGTATTCTAACTGCTTCCTCCTCATCCTGTAACCTAAGCACTATTCTCAACAGCTCATGTCATTTTTTTTTTTTTAATTCATGTTTTTCTATTCATGACAAACGGGTCATGGCTTCCTGTTTGGTTAGATATAAAAATTTATAAAGAGATTTTCAAAAACTCCTGCTCTTGGTACTTCTGAGCTCTGGGAATGTCCCCAGTGGCTCCATCTGGGAATCTTGGGGCTTTCTTGTCTATGGTCTTAGAATTTCCAACATATGTTCACGGTCCTCTGTAGAGACCAAAAGGGGTATCCTGAACCTGAGAGAGCCTGTCTGGGGTGCCCTGAACCTGAGGGAGCCTGTCTGGGGTATTCAAACTTGAGGGAGCCTGCCCTTGTCACAGTGATTTGACTTCCAAATGCACACAAAGCCCCCAGGCAGATGCAGTACCAGATACAGGCCCTAGCACAAAAGATGGCTTATCTCATACTAACTTCCATGTTCCACAACTCCAGCAGGTTCTGAGGTTCCTTGGGTTCAGGGTACCCCAGACAGGCTCCTTCAGGTTTGAGTGCCCCAGGAAAGCTCTCTTGGGTTCATGGTACCCAAGAAAGGTTCTCTTGGGTTTGGGGTACCCAAGACAGGCTCCCTTGGGTTCAGGGTAAGACAATCACAGGCTGTTGGCAGCGGAAGGATTCCATGGCCTCTCATGGCTGCGTGTGCTGCTTCTGCTGAGGGGGGACCCTTCTTCCTCAGGTCCATCATACACTCCTCATTCCTGCCTCTTACTGTTGCCCTTCAGGTCTCCAGAGCTTTCAGCCCTCAGTCTATGCTCTGCCCGTAGTCTTTGTTTCCTCATTCCCATTCCTCCCAGGGAAGGGCCACACTCAGGCACAGCTAATGAGAGGCTCAGCTGCTACCGTCGGCTGGAGACCAGCAGGGACCAGGAGGATCTTGCTTTCCTGCCTATGAGCCCAGCATACCACTGGGTCAGGAACACAGCCAGGACCCACAAAGAACAGGGTAGAATGGGCCTTCTGGTGTGGTAACTGGGAGGCTATCCTATCTAGAAAGAGGATGGGAGGGTGCTTAGGTTGGTGTGTGTGAGGCAGGGTGGGGGTGGAGTGGTGAGGTGGTAGGGAGTCGGGGAGGTTGGAATGAGGGGTTCTGTGCTAAACTACAGAGAGCCTGTTTAGCAGAGTTCAGCAGTACTGTGTGTCTTCACCCTGTTAGGCAACATGAGGGTTCTTTTAGAAGTGGTGAAACATTCTTAAATGATGGTGACGGTTTCCCAACTCTGAATACACTAACGCCGCTGAATTCCATACTTTAAATGGGTCAACCATACGAGAACAAACACAGTAAGCAAACGCATTTGAATAACATTTAAATAAAGCTCTTACTTTAAAAAGTATGAGGAAGGTTCACTGCAGAGCGGACTCAGCTTTTCCTACTGCATTGTTTTGCTGAAATTTTTATAATACACACATATGACTTTTATTTCAGACTTCTTTTTTTGAGTTATTATTTTTTTATTAATTAATTCAGTTTACATCTTGGTCATAGACATCTCCTCCCAGTCCCACCTTCCCTCTTGTATCCCCTCTCCTCTATTCCTCAGAATAGGGGAGCCCCCCTACTCAGACACCCCAGCTTATGTATTCACATGAGAATTGGTCTTCCTCCCCTGTGGCCTGATAGGGTAATCCCACCAGGGGGAAGTGATCAAAAAGCAGGCAACATAATTCATGTCAGAGATGTCCCTAATCCCTTCACTAGTGGGCCCACATGGAGCCCAAGACACCCATCATCTACTTATACATAGAAGACCTAGGTCTAGACCACGCATTGTCCTTGGTTGGTGCTTCAGACTCCATGGGCCCTTCTGGGTCCTGGTTGATTGGTTCAGATGGTCTTCTTGTGGAGCTTTGTCAGCTCTAGGTCCATTTATCCTCCCCTCCCCCCTTTCTAGTAGACTTCCCGTGCTTTGTCCAATGTTTGGCTGTGAGTCTCAGTATCTGTTTCAAACCGTTGATGGGTAGAGAGTCTAAGGGGACAACTCTGGTAGGCTCCTGTCTGCAAGCATATCACAGTATCATTAATAGTGATAGGGTTGGCTTTCTTCCACGGGGTGGGTCTTAGGACTGGGCCCAGCATTAGTTGGATATTCCCTCAATCTCTGCTCTATATGTTCTGTCTTTGTCCCTGCAGGTCTTGTAGGTAGAGTACATTTTGGATTGAGGTTTTTGTGGGTGGGTTGGTGATCTCCTCCATCGACTAGGAGTCTTCTCTAAATACAGGGCATTCTTTTCCATCTCCATGGCCCCTGCTACTAGGAGTTTTAGCTAGAGTCTCCATCATATCCTCCCAGAGTCCTATTCTGATTTAAGTCTATAGAACACCAACAGCTCAGGCTCTAAGATCTACAATTAATAAATGGGACCTCTTGAAACTGAAAAGCTTCTGTAAAGCAAAGGACACTGTCAGTAGAACAAAACAGCAGCCTACAGATTGAGAAAAGATCTTCACCAATTCTACATCTGACAAAGGACAAATAGCCAGAATATATAAAGAAATGAAGAAATTAAACAGCAACAAATCAAATAATCTAATTAAAAAAGGGGGTTACAGAGCTAAACAGAGAATTCTCAGTAGAGGAATCTCAAATGATGGAGAAGCACTTAAAGAAATGCTCAACATCCTTAGGCATCAGGAAAGTGCAAATCAAAACAACTCTGAGATTCCATCTTACACCAGTCAGAATGGCTAAGAACAAAAACTCAAGTGACAACACATGCTGGCGAGGATGTGGAGAAAGGGTAACTACTTTATTAAAAATATCTCATTTTATTTTATTTTTATGTGTGTGGGTGCTTTGCACGTGAGTATATCTGCGCACCATATGCATGTTTGGTATCTGTGGTGGCCAGAAGAGGGCACTAGATTTCTTGAAACTGGAATTATAGACAGTTGTGAACTGCCATGTGGGTACTGAGAGCTGAACCCAGGTCCTCTGGAAGGGCAGCCATTTTTCCAGCCCCATGTACGACTTCCACAGCAGGGTTTGGCAGAGATTTCCCCTAAAGATTAGTTTCTGGTATTTCCTCAGAAGCTTCCCAAAGCTGATGCGTGCCCAGACCCCAGCACTGCCAAGAGGCCATGTCACCTTGTCACTTCACATTGCCTTTACACAGTCTTGGAGACATCCAGCACTTCTGTATTTGGCAATATCCTGTGGCACAGAGCCTGTCAGCCTGTCCCTTCTGACCAAGACACCAGGCAAGCCAGTCATGGTGGACTGTCAAAGTGTTTATCCTTTCCAGGGCCCCTCAGTGAGAGCCTTTGTACAGAATGTTCCAGAGGTCTGACCTCACATGGTGAGCTCTAGGGTCAGCCAGTGGGAGCCACTGTTCTGCAGTGGCCACAGGTGACAGCAATGAGAATCTGCTTCTTAGAAGGAAGCCTTTCACCTTAGCACCCTCCATCAAGGTTGGACTGAGGTGCACCAGCCCGGCTCCTGGCTTTCACAGTATCAGTGTTAGGATGGAACAGTCATAAGAAACCTGAAAGCTAGCATAGTGCTTGGCATAGTATCCCAGCAGCTGGCATGAAGGGTGCTACTGTGAGCTTGCATGACTATGTCATGGGCTCTTGGTTGTATACAAGAAGCAGACTTCCTCAGTCAGATGGTAATTCTGTAGGTTTAAGAAACAACCAAACTATTTTCACCAGTGACATCACTTTTACATTCCCATAAGCCATGTGTGGCCGTTCCAATTTCTCCATATCCTTGTTAATACTTGTCCGACTTTTTGACTGTAGCCATTCCAGAGAGCATAAAGCGTATCCTGTAGTTTTTGATCTGCATTCCCCTAAAGACTAGTGAGGCTGAACATTTGCTACATGTTTATTGACTGTCTATGTCTGCATACTTCTTTTTGAAACAAAAATGTCTATTCAGATCTTTTGCTTATTTTTTAAATGGATTTTTTTTCGAGACAGGGTTTCTCTGCGTAGCCCTGACTGTCCTGGAACTCATTCTGCCACCACTGGCTCCTTTGCCTACTTTTAAATGGGTTAAAATATTTTCCTTTATGCCTTTTTCAGCACTCAGGAGGCACAGGCAGGTAGATCTCTGAACTGGGGTTAGCCTGGTCTACAGAGTGAGTTTCAGGGCAGTTGAAGCTACACAGCGAAATCCTCTATCTTAAATGGATATTTTGCCTCTGTGTGTGTGTGTGTGTGTGTGTGTGTGTGTGTGTGTGTGTGTGTTTATACCATGTGCATGTAGTACCTGTGGGGGATCACATGAGGGCATCAGATCTCCTGGGACTGTAGTTAACAGAGTTGTGAGACCATGAGGATGCTAGGATTTGAACTTGGCTCCTTTGGAAGAGCAGTCAGTACTGCTGAGCCGTCTCTCCAGCACAAATGGGTTATTCATTTTTGATGAGCAGGGGCATGGGTCTCTCACTGCTTTCCCAGTGCAGATGCAAAGGGACCAGCCACTTTCCATGAGGATATACCTTCCCAGTGTGGCTGACTGTACCCTTCTGCTTAAGCCGTGAGCCAAAATAAACCCTTCCTTCCTTGAGCTTCTTTTTGGTCAGCATTTTGTCACAGCAATGTAAAAAGTAACCAAGGCATTTAACACGCAGTGGGTCTTAACAGGATCACCATGCTCACTTAAGCCACAGTCTTCTCTGCTGTCTTATCCATGCTGTTCTCATCACAGATGCTTTTTCATAGATGGTGTGAAACTTAGCTGCAAACATGCCTGGTTTTAATTATTACAAATTCCCAGTGGTGGAGGCAAGTGTATCCAACAGATGAAAACGTGTCCTTTATGTTGTGTTCTTTAAGGTAGCATGGAACAGCTACTGACAAGGGTCACTATGAGTGGCTGGAACCTGACCCCAAGCTTTGGTGAGATTATACAAAAACATCAAGTGGGGATACGCCTTGCCAAAGATTACTGTGTGTGGTGTACACACTTACTTAGGAAACAGAAACTCAAACCTTCTGCATTTAGACAGCTCCGCTAACCCTAGAGATCTCACTTTTTTTTTTTTTTTTTTCGTTTTGGCTTTCAAGTCACGGTTTCTCTGTGCGGCCCTGGCTGGAGATCTCACTTCTGATATGCTGTCAACAGTAGTGCTTATTCAAACGTCTGGTTGTGACACCCACATGAAGGACCTGGGTCAGAGTCACTCCTCAGCCTGGCCCGTAGAAACGAAGGACAAATGGGTAAGGAAACAGACGTGAAACCTTAGAGAAGGGTCAAAGGGACTTTTCCTTTTCCAGGGAATCGATCTGGGACTTCTTCCCAGAGGTAGACACTGAGGTAGCCGTCTGCGTGTTCTCTTTGGATGATTGAAAACAGGGTTGGGGGGATGAGGCTGTGTGTGTGTGTGTGTGTGTGTGTGTGTAATGTTAATTTGCTTTATCCTGCATGCAGCTAGGACTCTCTGCACACAGTTAGGGTGTGAGCAGCTGATGGATCAGATCTGCCCCAGGAGGACACTTGAGGAAAGCTGGATGCCATTCTGCCAGGAGAGGCTGAGAGCCAACCCCTTAGAAGGCTCAGAGAAGAAAAAGACTTCACCATACTTGTCTGGGGAAAACTTTGAGTGAGCCCCAGGATGTCCTTACCAAGGTTCTTATGTGACCCATGGAGCTAATATCTGGATTCCCCTGTCACCCAGAAAGAGCTGGAACATCTAATCTTGGTAGATTTTGACACACCTACCCCAAAAGGGCACGGTGTCAATGTTCAGTCCTTGATAGGAAAAGTCAGACTCCAAGGACAAAAAGTGAGAATCTGGGAACTAGGAAGAGAGTAAAGTCTGCAGGGCTCCCCCAGTGAAGGGAGGCACCCCCTCTTCCAGGGACCACGCCAGCCACAGCGTGGCTGCAAGCAATGGGCCTCTTCCCTATTTTAAGGACCACAGTTGTTGGGTGTTGAGTGCGTGCCTGCCTGTGTGCGTACGTGCGTGCGTGTGTGTGTGTGTGTGTGTGTGTGTGTGTGTGTGTGTCACAGAGGAAGGGCTGCCTGTTTCTCTCAGCATATCTAACCAAAGGTTCAATTTTATAAAACCCATGAAAATTGCTTCCTCTATTCCCAGAGATGGCAGGAGTTTGTGGGGTGGGGAAGGGAAGGCAGGTGGAGGGAAGTAACAAGGACTCTGAGTCTGGGGACCCCTAGTCTGAGGTGGCTTGCTGCTGAGACTCGCTGGAGTGCAGGTAGCTCGCCAGGGAGCCTGGAGAAGAGCCTGCTGATGGGAATGCTTTGTGACCGGAGCTGCCAGCCTCACTGTTATCGAAGAGCAGAAGCAGCCAGGATAAGGGAAGGACTAACGGTCCCCTGCTCCTGCCCAGGGAAGCTCCTCTGGGGAAGGGTTGGACCGAGGCTGGGAAAGCTACTTCCCACTCCAGGTCAAGGTTGCACAGCCTTGACCCAGAGTCTCTTGCCACACTCTGAGGCAAAGCCTTTCTGAGACTCACTTTCTGAGTGTAGGTGGGGTCTTGGAGAGCCACAGTGGCTGACCTAGGCCCTGTGGGTCATTGTGCAAAGGCCAGAGCGGCAAGCTACAGAGGCTGAGGAAAGGAGAGCAGCCACTCCAGTCACACAGCCCCTCAAAGAAGTCCAGATAGCCTGGGTGTGGAGGGCGACACAGAGGATCCAGCAGCCGGGAGAGGGCACGGTTCAAATGTACCAGAGAGACTGCCCTTTTGGTCTGGCTTGTAGGGACAATTAGGGGCGCCGCTACCTCCGGAGTCCGATGATGCTGGAGCCCCCCTCACTCTGTTTCTGCCAGCCAGCCCAAACCTCATCTCACAACCCACCTCTGTGGGCCAAATTTTCCACCAACCAGTGGCCCAGAAGGATGCTGAGCATTGTGGGGACAGAATGAGCCTTGCCCGGTGGTGCTGCAGTTGGAAGCTAATGGGACAGGTACTAGGAGGCCCAGACAGAGGTTGAAACAGGGCCCCTTCCAAATGCCTCCTCAGTCATGGCTAAAGGCAGGAAACCAGAAAGGTTCAGTAGCTGGCCCAGAGGTATGGTCAGGTCATGGTGGTGTCCCTGGCAAGCTCACTAGGCACAGAACATAAGGGATAAGGAAGGTACACCAGGGTTCCCACTGGAAATCAGTCATGATCCTTGCCTGGTGTCAGCACAGAGCCTCTCTCCTGCAGGCCAGTCTCTGCCCTTGTTACTGGGAGGCACCTGAGGCGGGGTGGGGTGGGGTGGGCAGGACTTTCTGGGAAGAGCGTTATCCCTTCTTTCTGGCTTGGGCACAGCTCACATCTTGTTCTCAAAGGCCCAACTGGGGATTAGCATGAAGAACACTGGGCATGAGCCTAATTTCTTTTCATGATCTAGGGGTAGGATCTTTTGGGGGTTCTTATTGCATTCTCCTGCGTTTGCACTTGTGAAAGACCATCTCTGGACCCCACAGGGGCCATCACACTGATCTCAGTACACCATCCTTGTTTAAATAAAAGGCTCTTGGTTTTGGAGACTTTTTGTTCTTCCTTACTGAGTAAGTGCAAACAAGAGGCTTCAAGAGTCTGAAAAGGAACACAGGACAAACTGTCACGATGCAGACGGGACTACGTCTGGGGACTATTTATAGGTTCAGATGCCAAAACAGAAGGGAGTGCTGGACAGATTTGCGAATTGCCAAATATCAGGGAAGTCTAAATAAAGAGCAAGACATGGAAGGCCCTCTGGGAGAAGGCAGGTGGGGGTGTGGGGATGTGAGGGAGCTGCAGACCTGGGAAAACCACCCCCTTCACCCTGCCACACTGAACCTGCCAAGGAAGGCTTGTTCATGAAAAGAGAAGAGGGAAGTAGCCCAGGCACCACCCAGATAGAGCAGTCAGCTCCAAATGTTATGAAGGGCTCATCACAAATAGCCAGAATACCCCTTTGACCTTAGGATCTTACAAGTGTGTGCAAAAATAGCATCCTACCATACTAAGACATCACCAAGCAGGTATTTTCTTTTTCTTTCCCATACTAAGTGTGAAAGAGCTGCTGTGTGTTTTGCACTCACAATTCATCTCTGTGCACTCAGCCACATTTCAAAGGCTTAGGAGTCACCACACTGGATAAAGCCATGGTTCTTCCCTGGGAGCAAACTGGTCCAAACTCAGTGATGGCAATGTATGTAGATACTTTTGGTTGTGACACCTCAGGGTTGGCACTATTGGCACTTTAGTGGTCAGAGGTCAGGAATGCTGAGATCATGCCCTTCAGTTCCTCACAGCGAGGGAGGGCCTGCTAGGGACTGGTAGGGACTGGTATGTGCACCCTGAAGCACTTGGCAGGAGTCTAGGAGTGCTTTGAGTAGCCCTCCTAGCCCTCTGCTGGCACATAGTGGGTTCTTCACTGAGCTCAGTGGAGACCTGAGTCCCAGAGGGTCTGGATTCCCGTGTTCTAAACTAGAAACGCAGAAACAGTGAGCTTTGGCATGAATCATGAATCAGGAACAGTGGCCATTTGTGGGCAACTGATACTTCGCCTGCTGTGAGACTATGGAGCCTGGTTCATAAGCTTCAACTTCCTTTTTATTGGCCTTTAACCTCCCAGGCAGCCTGAGCCCTTGTTCAGTTAAGAGTCTACAGCCTGCAGCTCTGGGCAACAAGGCTGATGGCTGATGGGGGTATGCACTGGGTTTATCCCCTTGTCCAAATACAGGTCAGTTTACATGCATCTCTTTCACCATGTCTACTTGGGCACCGTTTTTTTTTTCTTTTTAATTAATCACTTTATTTATTATGTATAGTGTTCTGTCTGCACGTACACCTGCACTCCAGAAGAGGGCACCAGATCTCATTATAGATGGTTGCGAGCCAGCATGTGGTTGTTGGGAATTGAACTCAGGACCCTTGGAAGAGCAGCCAGCGTTCTTAACCTCTGAGCCATCTCTCCAGCCCCGGTCACAGGTTTTGAGTGTGGGATATCAGTGCTAGAGCAGAGCCCTGTCCTCCCCCATAACCCTGCAGGCATGGCATAGCTCCTAATTCACCTCTATTACTTGCTAAGCCTCTACTGCCTACCATGGCTAACCATGGTGCCATACCAGGTTGCATGGTTAGCCATGCCCCTTGCTGCTTTCCCTCCCACAGCTCCTTTTCCTTCTGCAGGCCATTTCTCTTAAATATCTCCCCAGATCCACTGTAACTCCCGGGTGGAGCCCCACCACGGTGTCCCTAACGGTTACTGTAGACAACCCTCTGGTCTTCAACCTTAGGGCCTCTCTTGCGTTCCAGCCTTTACCCTTCTACCCCCCCCCCCCCGACCCTTAAAGACATGCTACTTCTCTGTAGCGTGATGTCCCCACCCACACGACCTTCATTGGGTTCTGGATCCCTTTTGGACCAAGGCCGAGCCTCACTTGAGGCCTCACTTGAGCTCTGGGTTCTCGGCCAGTCCTCCCTTCCACACACTCACATTCTGCCCACACTGACTTCCCCTGGACACACCCAGCGCCCTGGCGCCCTGTATGAGCTGTCTTGCCACTTCATATGCACTTCCCCTCTTATTCAGAGAGGACATTTCTCTCTGTCCTTCATGTCCCAACATGTCCACACCCACCCGTCCTTCACCAGGATAGTCATCTATGCATGCCTTTCGCCTAGCATGCTTAAATTAAATAAACAAAGAAACTGAGTCATATACACCTCTAACTGTGGCAAGTGAGTGACTCTTCTCAAATAGGAACTTTTCTCAAGAGCAGAGAAGCACGTCTTCTTTTTCTCTTTCTACTCTTCCTTTTTCGTTTTCCCTCCTCTTTCTTCTTGTTCTTCATGACAGGGTCTTATTTTATAGCCCAGGCTGTCTCTAAGCTCATGATCTTCCTGTCTTTCCTCCCTCTCCTGGCCTCCCCAAATGCTGGGATTACAGGTGTGCGACATTATGTGGGGTTCAGAAGCATTTATTTTTGCTTTTATAAATTACATTTATTTATAGCCAGCGGGTGGTGGCGCATGCCCTTAGTCCCAGCATTTGCGAGGCTGAAGCGGGTGGATCTCTGTGAGTTCGAGGCCAGTCTGGTCTACAGAGCACATTCTAGGACAGCCAGGCAACCCTGTATTGAACCATCCCCCATTCCCCTCCCCCACCAATTACATTTATTTATATGCAGGGGAAGAGGCAAGCCACAGTGCATGTGCCAACAGCCACTGGGAGGCCAGACGACAACTTGTGGGAGTTGGTTTTCTCCTCTACCACGTGTGCCAGTGATGGAGCTTGGTTGTCAGATTTGGTAGTGGGCATCTTTTCCTGTTCAGTGTTTTCACTGGCCCAAGAACAGAGTCATGGAGTGCTAGGAGCGGGTGTTGAGAGCCGGGCCGCTGAGCTTTAACATCTTGGCTTTGGCGCTCACTAATGTGTGATTCTGACCAGCCTGGGTTTCTGAAAATATGGGAGTTATGATTCTCGGTATCTACTGCAAAACTGAATGGCATGAAAAATAACCGTAGCTTGTGATTTATGGGTCAAAACAAGCAGTGCTCAGCTGGGTGATACTTTTGCTACTAAGGGAACTGACTTTTTCACTGGCTGGTATGAGCTGGAGCCCGGTCTGGTCTGGAGGATCCAGGATGTTTTCCCTCAAATCTAGTTCTTTGGCAGGGAGAGGTAAAGGCTACATTTAGCCAGGTCTGTCTTCCTTCCTCCCAGGCCTCTCTCCTTTCCATCACCCCCAGGCCTTTCTTTCCAGAATGGAGGCAACTCAGCTCTTAGGCTTTAAGGAGAAGCTGCTAATTCTCTGAAAACCCATGAGGAACTGGCTAGAGTCATTTCTGCTTATTCTGTTGACCACAGAAGTCATAGGCCAAAGTAGATTCAAGGGGCAATAGACTCCGCCCCAGAAAGGAAGAAGTGTCAAAAAATATACTTTAATCGGCCACACTGTGGAGCTATATCCTAAAGCTGATATGCTGATTAAATTGGCAGAGCAATTGTAATCCTAGCACTCGGGAGGCTGAGGCAGGAGGATAGAGTGTTTGAAGTCTGTGTGAGCATGTAGAGATGCCCAGTTTTCTCAAAACTAGAAAATAAGTAATTCATACCAAATGCTTGATAAATGACTGCTATCATATGGTAATTCTTCTTCATATGGTAATTCTGTAGGTCTCCCATCGCACCTACCCAAGGCCCGGCACCCAGCCAGATCTCACTATTTTTCTTTTATTTGGGAGGGGGGGTCATAATTCAGTGGAGGAAGAGGCAGATGGACAATGTTTCAGGCTGGACTAGAAAGGGCAAGATTCTTGCAGCCGTCCGTGAGTCACATTCTGCAAACCTGGGATCCGGCTGGAGTCCCAAGTCTCTGGTGGGAAACTGAAGTCCTCAGAGGCCTAGAGGGTCCAACATGAAGCTAACACCCTTCTCTAAAGGTCTTCCCCAAAAGGTAGTATAGGGAGGTCCCATGGGCCACAGGCAATGAAATGAACTCCTGCTGCCTTTATCCACATAGTGTGTGGCCACTGGACTTCAAAGCTAAGTCTGTCTGTTGGCTTTGTTGGCTTTTTTTTTTTTTCATTGCTCCAGCCATTGATTTTTCTCAAAAAAAAAAAAAAAAATCTCCACAGCCATACTTCCTGAGGATGACAGGCTGTGTGCTCGGGGTGCTGAAGCCAAGGAGAAACACCTCAGATGTCCACATGGAAGTTCCTCAACACTGCAAATGCTAGCCATGGATAACAGAGTCACGTCATCTGTCTCATTGCTACAAAAATTTATGATCCTATCATAATGTATTCAGAGCCCAACTCAAACTCCACCGCACTTTCTTTTCTCTCTCTCTCACACATACATCATGCATTAGTTTGTAAAATGCTCACATACATGTCAAGGCCCAAGAGTTCTCTGGGGCAGCTATTTACATCCTGGTTTTCCAGTGGGAAACGGTAGCAGAAGGGGGATGGTCTCAATCAGCTCTCTAGGGAAAACAACCCTGGATAGAGCACCTGCTAGTTTCATGATCTACTTAATCCCTGGCTGTGAAGGGGCACAGCCAGCTCTCCCCAGTGGCTCTTCTGACTGGTTCTAGTACTGCCAGGGCCATAACCCAGAGACAAGACTGCCTATGCTCAACAATCAAAGGCAGGCTTAGGGCTGGAAATGCCATCTCTATGGCTCTCCTCCCTGAGGTCACAAACACCTGCCCTGTCTGCCTGGATCTGACTGTCAGGAACACAAAGAGGAACCAATGATCCAGTTGAGTGAGTATTAGTGACTGGACTATTGTCTGCTCTATTTCCCTCTCTGCCATTGTCCTCTGCCCCTTGGAGAGTCTATTGAACACAGAGATAAGAATGGAAAGAGCTATGTTCAGATCAAAAAGCCATACATTTCTGACTTGGCTGAATCCCAGTTAACGTCGTTGGGTGCCATTACTTCAGCTGCAAAGAGGAGATCCTATCTAACACTTGCTTCAGAAGTAGGAAAGACAGAAGATGGTGTGTGTGTGTGTGTGTGTGTTTGTATGTATGTGTGTGTATTCAAAAGCCATGTAGTAAGTCTCCAACAACTGAGGCCAAAGGCTTAAGATTTTAGGGCCCAGTGATGGGGACTTACTTTCATCTGGAAGCTTCTACTTCTGTAGGTACCAAGGGTAGTCTAGGATAGGGAACTACATAAAAGGAACATTCCAGAAGGGGAAATTCCTTTAGGGCAAATCCCCTAAATGTGAAAACCAAGACAGAAGAAATACATGTAACAAAGGTTGGGTCAGCTGTGTCCCAAAGAGCAAGACAAACCACTCATTGAGTCTGACAAATGAGGGGAGACAGGCACAAAGAGCCACAGAAGACGCTAGTCTATTTTTGGGACACTTCCTGGAAGTTCTTACTTCTGAAGGTGGTGAGGCAGGCATACTAACATGGCTTCCCTAAAGGCAGCCAGGCTGCCTGGACCCCGCAGCATATGTGTTTTAGGTTGTGGTGAGGCTTTCTGATGTAGGTGTGTAGGACGTGTTCAGTTGGGGAGAGGTGTGGGACCTCATTTTTCCAGGGCACTTTGAATCTGTCACTTGCTAGGGGAAGCCAGGAGACCCTCTGCCAGGAGGCACTGAGTACCTTACACTAGGACACATGGCAAGTTACTGGGAGGCATGGTGAGGACCCACTTCACTGATACCAGCTCAGAGCTTTGTCCAAGCTCACAGCGGCTGGATGGCTGCTCTTTTTTCTTAGGGTGGTGCTGCCTGGGAACTCCCAGAGTGAAAGCAAACCTAGGGAGTAAACTAGAGGTGTGCAGAGGTAGCAACCAAGTTCCGCAAACTTCCCCAGAGCTGCAGTTCCTAAGAATCTCTCCTTTCTATCAGGTGTTCTGCACAGCACGAGCTGAACCTCCACACAGAGATGCACTGAGAACTACAATCCAGAAGGCATTGTCTGGTTTTGTCTGTTCTTGCTTGCACCTGCTCGGGTACCCTAGTGACTCTTATGAGCAGACTCTGGTCCAGCTGCACATCTGTACCCTTTCCAGGACTTTTGTCTAGTCCGGTGGTTCTCAACCTTCCTAACGCTGTGACCCTTTAAGACAGTTCCTCATGTTGTGGTGACCCCCCCGACCATAAAATTATTTTCATTGCTGCTTCATAACTGTAATTTTGCTACGTTAGGAACTGTGATGTAAATTTCTGTGTTTTCCAGTAGTCTTAAGTGACCCCTGCGAAAGGGTCATTCAACCCCCAAAGGGGGTTGTGACCCACAGGTTGAGAACCACTGCTCTAGAGTATACTACCTTTCTGGCAAAGCCCCTCTCTTCCCCTTTCACTTGATCACAAGAGTCCCAGCGATACCACTCTGCAGTTGTCTGTTCTGTCTCCCTGGCCAGACTTGAAGGCAAGAAACCTATCTCATCATCTTCTAGGAACCGATAAATGCTAACAATAAATGCTAAGTACATATATTCTACAGGGACCCACATGACAGTGTCTAGACCACTGTTACACTTCTTCAGGTCTTAGACAGGTTCACACGTGTTTCTTGTCTGCTCTTCCTACAGCTTCCTTGGAGGTATAACAGGATCCTGGGTGACTGATGGGAACAAGGGTCACATGTCACATGATCTTTCTTAATTCCCAAAGCTAGTTAAGTGAGAGTACCGAATAGGAGATCTGATTTTATTCTCTTTTAATGTATGTGTCCAATGCTACATATATTTACCTAGGACTGCGTACTGTTGTCTGTAAATTTTGAGAAGTCTGGATTTCCATTTAAAGTATTTAATTTTCTTTCTGGGAGACTTTTTTCCCCTTTGACTTGGCGTTATGTGGAGGATGTGCGGTTTAATCTGGGAGGGATTCGACACTGTCCTTCTGTTCGTTGACTCTGACTTCTATCCTGTGTGGTCTGTTTTCTATTTTCTACAATCTTTTTAGGTACACTTCATGACGCTGAGCTGGGCCTGTTTGATGAATGCTTCCCATGGATGGGAGAGGAGTGTGCACAGCGCTTGTGCTGACGAAGGGGGCCCTGGGTCTGGTCCATCTGTTGCATCCAGTTGGTAGGCTCTGTTGAGCTATTTAACTGTGTCCTTGCTTACTCTTTGCCCTTACTCTCCATGTCTAATAAAGGGTGAAGGTTTAAACTCTGACTTCTCTTTTCCCTAAGTAGTGTGTGTGTGTGTGTGTGAGTGTGTGTGTGTGTGTGTGTGTGTGTATGTGTGGTGGGGAGTGAATACCTTGGGTGTTGCCCCTCAGGAGCCATTTACCTTGTTTTTTTGAGAGAGTCTCTCGCTGGCCTAAAGTTCACCAATTAGGCTAGCCTGTCTGGCTACTGAGTCCCAAGGACGGGCCTGTCTCTGCCTCCCCAGTGTGCAAGCGTACAGGCTACACATGGTTTTGTGTAGTGCCTGGAGATGGGACCCAAGGCTTCATGTATGTTAGGTAAGCACTCTGCGAAGGTAGCCACGGTCCCATCCCTTAACTTAATTATTTTATTTGATTTAATGTGTGATGGCAGGCCTCATGTGTGCTTGCAAGCGCTCTACCATTAAACTAAACAGTGTTAAGGGATCCTAGCCAACTAGAACATGTGGCCATGGCAGGCCTGGCCCTTCTCCCCCATTCCCTCTGCTTTGCTTAAAACAAACAAACAAACAAAGAAACAAACAAGCACCGAGGTCTATTTCCTTATTTGGCCACTTCCTCCTCCTGACAATGACTTCCAAGGTACAGCCATGGGAGTATTGAAGTCCAGCAATCAAAAACTCCCTTTGGCTCACTTAATTTACATGCTCCATTAAAATTAAGCACCTCATCCTACACATGGGTTTCCCCTTTTACCTTTTGTTTTTTGTTTTGCTTCATTTTGTTTTGAGACAGGGTTTCTCCGTGTATCCCTGGAGTTTTGCTCTGCAGATCAGGCTAGCCGTGAACTCAGATATCTACCTGACTTTGTTTTCAGAATGCTGGGGTCTAAAGGCATACGCCACCACAGCCCAGCTCCCTTTTACTTTTATAAACTGCCATTTGCCTATGGGCCACATCAGTCACCTCTCTATCCAGAGACAGTCCTTTGTCCCTCTGAGACAAACAGCCCTGCTCCTTCCCTCTTCTCCCTTGTCTTCTATCTCTCTCCTGTCTTTGTTCCTTATTCCCTGCCCTTTGACCCTCTGGGGCAAATAAATCTCCTTTGTGCCGAGAACTTGGTCTTGGGGTGTCCTGAGCCGATTCTGAGATTCCCTACAGTTACAAGGCTTCAGGCAGGGTTCAGCTCACTGGTTCTTCCACCTCCTGCCATGGAGAACACAGCTCTCTGTTCTTCCATAGGATGGAGCAGTAAGACACCATGCTGTAGCAGGGAACAGCCATCAGCAGACAAGGCAACCTGCCTGTGACTTAATATTGGCCTTCCTACCTCCCAAAATTGTGAGAAATGAATGTCTTTTTTTTTTTTTTTAAAGATCATATTCAGTCCCAGTCATTTGTTATATACAGCAGTACACATGGATTCAGACATGATTCATCCATGCCGGAGACAGAAAGCCAAGAGTCCCTAGGGCTAGGCTGTTGCAGGATATTTGATCCTATTGTGGACCCCAAAATCGTGAACTGCAAAACCCTGTTTCTTGTTTGTTGTGGTTGAGCTCTGTCACACACCTTTAATCTAAGAAGTTTTGTTTATTGTAAACAGGTGATTATGGCGTAGTTCAGCCAGCCCTAGTTCACACCTTTAATCCAAGAGCTTTCTTGTATACTAGATTTAATAAAGTTAACCTTAGAGGTGGAGCAAGAAATCAGGTGGCCGGGATTAAAGAGTAGGAGGGGTTTAGTTGAGGGGTATTGAAGATAGCATGGAGAAGTAGAAAAGGCTTTTAGCTCAAGCTCTGGCTTTAGCTTGGGCTTCAGCTCCTCAGCTTCCTGGCATTTTGGGCTTTGAACCAGAAAGTCTTTGGCCTTGGGTTTTTTGGCCTTTTTCTCCTGGGATGTCAGTAGAGCTAGTGAGTCTTTTGATCTTTTATTTATTTATTTATTTTCCATCTGGACCTGAGCTGAGAAGGAAGGTCAGCTGGGCGCTTTCGCTGCCTCTCTGAGCTAGCAGATTTTTACCCCAGCATCTGGCTCCTGAGTCTTTATTAGTAAAATGGAATGGTTGGGATTTCCATTTTTGTTTATAACAACACTTGCCCCTGACACCCCCTATAGCTGCCTTCAAAAGAAGGGTTGATGACTAGAGGCCTCTGACCCTGAAACCACTGAGTCGAGCTGCTGTCCTTAGATGGGTTTTCTGAAGCTGCAAAGTCCCTAAAGGTGAGCTGTCAGGTGTAGACACAGACCATGACCACCCAGTGTGACACAAACCCATTTTCACCATCCTTTTTCTCTCACCACCAAGACCCTGTGCTCTTGATTTTTCTGTCTCTGTCAAGATCTCCCAAGTCTAGTTCTTTCAGAACACACATTCTCCAGCTCCCATGTTCACCTTCACTGGAGAAGCATTGCTGCCCCAGACTTCTCATGAGGTGTGGACTCCTCTCAAGTGCTCCTCTTCTTACCTGTTGAACTCTCCTGCCTGTGTAGAGTGTTCCCATGACAACTCAGAGTGCTCTCCTCATGATTATGGTGCTCCAGGGTCCACCCCTAATCTTGTCTTCCATCTCTCCACCCCCAACTCCTAAGCAGTCATCAAGCTTTTGCTTTTGGCAGTTTTCTATAACTCCTCCTCTTCTCTCATGGCTGGTCACTGTCCCTGCAGGCCACCACACAGCCCAGAGGTCCTAAAACATTTGTCTTGTTGGGCTACTTCCTGCCCCAAACCTGACACTACAAACCAAATCCTTAACAGCATAGTGTGCTTGTCACAGCTGCTGGTGACCCAGTCAAGTTCCACCCTCTAAGCCTTGATTTTTCCTCCTCTTCAGTTACCTCCTGAAGACCGGACATTCCCTTCCTTGTTTCTGAGATTTGACATAGAAGGCTGTGGCTTCAGCTTCTCAGGCCTGTTCCTCAAATGTTCTTCCTCGTAATTGTTTCTCAACTTCCCAGGCTTATTATAGGACTTAGGACAGTGGCCTTGTTTGTGGTTGTGAGCACCTCTTTCCCTTGGTCAGAATTGGGGTCATGTCTTAGGCCCATTCAGCAGATACTTAATTGGGGATATATCCTGTGGCATGCTTAGCAGCACAGAGCTGAGAAAGCTCATAATAAAATAAGATGGCGAAAAAGGGAAGGGTAAACAGTGGCATGCATGACTTTGACTCAAAATCTATTGAAAGAATGAAAGAACAAAGAAAGAAAGAAAGAAAAGAAAAGAAAAGAAAAGAAAAGAAAAGAAAAGAAAAGCCTGGCATGTAATCATATTTGATTACATTCTGAACTCAGGAGGCAGAAGAACAAGAATCTGAGGCCAGCTGGGCCTGTTCATGAATGCCTTTAATTCCAGTGCTCAGGAGGAGAGGCAATTGGGTATCTGTGAGTTTGAGGTTAGCATGGTCTACACGTGAGTACAGGATTACAAAAATAAACCCGGTCTTGACCAAAAGAGAGGGAAAGGAAGAGTGAGAGAGGGAGGAAGGGAGGGAATGGGGGTGGGGGGAGAAAAATCTGAGGCCAGCCTGGTTTGCAAAGGAAAGACAGGAATATAGAAAGGTGGAAAGAGAGTAGGGGTTGATGGTAGTGCATGCCTGTAATCCCATCTCTCGGGAGGCTGAGTCAGGAGGAGATCAAATTTGATCCCAGTGAGATCTCAAAAATGAAGAAATAAAAAAGGAGGAGGAAGAGGAAGGGGGAGGAAGAGGAGGAGAAGGAGAAAAAAGAAGGAAGAGGAGGAGGAGGAGGAGAAAGAAGTTAGATTCCCAAGGTTTTAGTCTAGTTCTTAAAGCTAGATTGACCTTCCTGCCTCATCCTGACCCAACCCCAGGTCTGGAAGCTCAAAGCTAGAATGGTGAAAGCAGAAAGAAGAGAACCATGGCTACTTTAGCCCAAGCTCCTGTGGCCACCAGGTAGCCTGGGACACATCTGTCTGTCATTCAGAAACGTCCTGGGGACAGGCACCACAGGAAACGAGGCTGTGAGGCGTGAGCTACACGTTGCTAATTATAACTGCCGCTGTGCATAGAGCGCTTGCTGCTTGTGGGGCCTGGGGCTTCTTTCCAGACATATCTCCATTTAGATACAAAGACGCTGAGTGCTTCCCTGCTGAGAGCATCGGTCATGAATCTGCCCACAGCCAGATGAGACAGATGAGGAAACTGCAGTACAAGGACGACTGGCATCTTACCTGATCTCACAAGAATAAATATCTAGGACCAACAGTCATTCTTTTTAAAATTCATGCTAAAAAAAAAAAAAAGTGGGGATTTGCCTTGACAAGCCTGCAAGACCTCCCATAAGGCAATCAACCCTGCCTCACTTCCTGCTAAAATATGGAGTCTCTATACCAGTCCCTCCTTTATGAATAACACCCGTTCATGGACTTCATTTTAGGGTTTTGGTTGGGTGTCAATCACACCCAAGAGTAAGAAAAGCAGTCAAGGACATTCTGGCAATACCCTGCCAAGCTTGTATGGTTCTCTACTGCCCAGGAGGACTCACCTGAGACCTCTCCCTTGCATCTCGTGGTAATGATTGTCACACCAATCAGCATGAGAATTCACCACACTTGCTCAGGAGATGGGCTGTTCTCCAGCTGCTGGTATATTCCACTTGAGCTATACCCACATGCCTGAGAGTGAAGATTTACTCAGAGTTGGTGGACAGACCTTTCTAAAGCCGGGGCTCAGTGGGCGGGAGGCACTGGGTAGGAGTATGGGACTGGGGCTCAGTCCTTAATGCACTGCATGAACCACTTCCTGCAGGGCCTGGCCACACCACTACCACAGCCTCAGGGCTGCTCTGGTAGACACAGTCCCAAATGGGTTTTCTTCTTCCTTTATTCAGCAACCACCAGAAAAATGACATCCCATGAATATGTTTATCACTGTCACCACCTCTCTCAGATTAATGAACAACAACAACAGCAAATGGCTGAGCACTCTTTATCTGGAAACTTGAATTCTGAAATGCTCCAAACTCCAAAACTTTTTGCTCCACCAACATCACGCCACGAGTGAAAACTTCTTCTACACCTGCTGTCAATTGACAAGTTAGAGATAAAAGGTAGGTACCCTGAAGAGATTAGAAAATAAGATTGTTTTCAGGCTATGTGCATACAGTTTGTATGAAACGTGAGCAAGTCAGGCTTAGGCCTCAACCCCAAGGCAACTCACTACACAAGTGAAAATGTTTCAAAATCCAGGGAGAGGCTGCAGCACTCTGGTCTCCAGCGTTTAGGACAGAGTGTCCTCTGGGACAGGTGGTTCATATCAGTCGTCATCGGGCAGGCGGGGTTGTAGAGAGAATGTCTGTGTACTGTGTGGAAGCATCACCTGTCAATGAGAAGCTGATGGTCTATTAGCTGAGGCGGGAAATGGGAGGTGGGAGTTCCGGGAGAAAGAGATGAATTCTGGGATAGCATCAGAGGTGGGAGATTGGCCCCAGGCTCTGAGGAAGGTGGACGCATGAAACTGAACAGTGGTACCCAGCCATGTGGCCCACATAGAATAAATGGGCAAAATAAGTTATGAGCTGGTCAGGGATGGAGCCAAAGCTTATGGCCTAGGCACTTATTCATTGAATAATAAGTCTCAGAGTCATTATTTGGGGAGCTGGGGAGCAGGAGAAAAACCTGCAGTTATGAAGGTTACACAGGGGTTGCTCCCCAAAAGCTGGCATAGCCCCATTCACCCTTCATTTTGCTCCCTCAACAGGTATGTCTGTGCTCCAAGTCCTCTGTTGCTTAATCGATGGAGTCACTTCCCCTTCCTACCAGCCATGGCTCTGAGGGGAGATTATTCTTCCCATCCCGCTGGGCTTCAGCCTTGCCGTGTGGCCTGTGTTAGCCAATGAGTTGTAGGGGGAAGTGGAATTCTGCTTTCTCTCTCATGCCTCAGACGGGTATGACTCTTAAGCAGCACTGAAGAGAGTCAGTGGGGACACGCTCACAGTACTTTGAATACGAGTGTCATAGTCATCTGGGCACTACAGTACATCCATGTTACTTTGTGTGTAAGCAACTAGGCTTTAGGGCAGCCTGTTACCACTACAAGCTCAGCCCAGCTGACAGAATCAGGATTTTTCAAAGAAAATTCTTTGTAAGAAAACAGGGAGGGAAGCTGGGCATGCCACACACCTTTAACATCAGCACTCAGGAGGCAGAAGCAAGCGGAACTCCAGGTTCAAGGACAGCCTGGTCTACAGAGTGAGTTCCAGGACAGCCAGGCCTACACAGAGAGACCCTGTCCGGAAAAAAGCATAAACAAAACAAAGAAACCAGGGAGGGGATTCCAAGTGCCTCAGAGCACAGCTGTGGTGAAAGCAAGACTCACTTTTGGGACACCCCCTGGTCTTCTCCCTCCACTCCACGTGGGGAAACCCAGAGAGCTCCAATTCTAGGCCTGGGCCCTTCCGTTGCCCACTTCCTCTTCAGGCCACCCCATATTAGTCACCCTGGCCACAGAGTCTCACACCCTATGTGATCTGGACCGACTGATTCCTTCTAGGACTCTCTGAGAAAGGGACCGTCATTATCCCTATTTCACAGACAGGGGTGCCAGGGCCTGGAGAGGTGGAGTATCTTGCCCCACTCACACAAGTGACAAGAGGCAGAGGTGAGAGCCAACCAGGCTAGAGAGCTCCCACGATCTGTGCTGAGTCCTGATGACAACGGCGGCACAGAATGAAAAGAGAGGGCAGGGGTGAGGGTAGGACCTGGAACCACTGAGGCCCAGAAATAGCCCAGCCACTGGCCTTGCTCTGGCGGCAGGCCTCATGGGAAAGAGGTTTGGGAGCAGCAGAGTACTGTAAAGAGAGAACAAGATGACAGACACAAGCCATGGGCATCTCTGTGCTTGTGGTAAATGTGTAGGAATAAGAATTGAAGAACTAGATTACACAAATGACTTTGGTTTTCGGTTCGATTATCTCCGGGACAAAGCCGAACACTGAATTTGTTTAAAGCCTTACAATGCGGGGAATTCTACCATGTGGCCCTGGGAGAAAACCAGGAACCTGAGATGTCAGTGCTCCCATTTCTGAATAGTCTGATGCAACCATCTTGGCAGAAATGAAGATACGCTCAAGACACACCTGGGCCCCTTCTCTGGGCTATCATACTATCCAAACAATTGTCTCCAAGGAGTAAAGTTACGTGTCAGCTAGGAGAAGGGAAAAGGCTAGGGTCAGCTAGAGGAGGATTCACTTCCTGAAAAGACATTTCACAGATTTCCAATAACTTATCACACAACTGCGCAGGAAACACTGGCATCCAGACAAGGACAGGCCTGTGATGGGCGGGGCCGCGCCTGGCCAGGGCTGCTTAGTTATGCTGGCCTCCTACTCTCGCGTCGGTGTCCTGAAGATGTGCTTTGTGTGGGATGCTCACTTGATCTCTTGATTTGTTCTCTTCCAACACCAAGTAGCTCTCCTTCCTCATCTTTCCATGACTACTTACCTGTTTAATTTACCTATTGAGGGCAGAAGGCTTGAGCTTGCTGGGGCTGGCCCTCACAGCTCTGCGAACACAGTCCGTCTGCCTTAACAAAACGTCTCTCAGCTAAACTCTCGCAGGCTCCTGGACCTTCTCAGAAGCCCCTCCACGTACTTCCTTCCAGGAACCTTCACCTCCGCCTCTCTGATTGGCATCTATATACAACCAGGGTTTTCTTGTTCCCCATCCCGAGAAGCAGGACCAATCTGTCCACCTTTACCTAGCACCTATTAGATCACCCATCCACTGGCCCCCACCTTGCTATAAAGTCCCTCCTGTGCTAGGTGAGTTGGGATTGCCCGGCTCATCCCTGAGGGCCCTTTTCCATGGCTACAATGTTTCTGAACTAAGTGTGTTTTAACCCTAAACCACTGTCCGGCTCTTGTTTGCCTTCTGCAGGCTCTGAAGAGGAAATGGGACATAGAATCAAACTACCACCCTGATTTCCACGGGGTGTGTTGCATTTAAGGTACAGAGGCTTAGATGAGGTGCCCCAAAGGCAGCAGCAGCTGCATTGTACGACAGAGCAGAGCAGAGCTCCAGGCAGCTGCTGGGCCAGCCCCACTCTCCCCTATCACCTCCAGAAAAACCTCAGCCCCCTGCCGAAATCAGTACTCTCTCCACAGGGCTGTAGGCATGCCCCCACCTGAGCACTTTTCCTATGCTTGATTAAAAAAAAAAAAATCACTCGGGTCCCTAAAAGTACAGAGGAAACTAATGTGTGGCAGCCTAGTCCCGAAGTCACAACTATCAGTGAGAAGCAGGGCTATTCCAAAATCCCATCCCACAGCCCACAAGTCTGTGGCCTACTGGTCAACTTTCCCTTGGCGTCACAAACACACCCAGGATCCTATGTCTCCAGAGACACCGTGAAGGTCACCTTCCCATGGCTGTATGAAAAATGACCCACGTTCCTGGGGAACAGGAGACAACCCAAGCAACTCTACGCCTTCTGAGTCATCACAGGACACCATGTACCGCAGCGGTTTAGAAGAACCATGACACACCCCAACCTCTTTGGGAATTCCACCCTCACCCCCTGACTTCACAGCCTTTACCCTGACTTCACAGCCTTTACCAGCCTTTACCCCTCACGCTCAGGGAGGAACTCCCAGAATTCATTGCAAATCCAGCGGCTCGGGGCTGGAGAGATGGCTCAGCAGTTTGAGAGCACTGTCTGCTGCTCTTGCAGAGGACCTGGGTTCAATTCCCAGCACCCACATGGCAGCTCACACCTGTCTGTCACTGCCGTTCCAGGGCTTCTGACACCCTCACACCCTCCTGGTTTTAAACCGTGGACGGTTTGTGGCTGGGAGGTTCTGCTGCTGCGGCTTGAAGGGGGAGAGGCGAGGCGAGGACTTACTAGACTTTTCTTCTTTGACGGGGTACTCCAGCACCTCGGCTGAGCTGTCCTTCAAGGAAGGGAAGTGGACACACAGCACCAGGCGCTTCCGGCTGTTGTCCCTGTACACCAGGAACATCTGAAACGGCAGAAGCAGGGGCTCGGTGAATCAGAGGCTTTGGTGGAGGCCAGCGGGACAGCAGCAGGGTGGAGAAGTCATCCAGAGAGTATCTGAAACAAACATGAAGCGGAGGTGGCCACACATTCCTTGAGCAAAGTGAACCTGACCCATATCCGAATCGGAGATCCTTGAATCTGGGCTTCTCATTGGTGCTGAGGAGATGCACTGCGGAACCCTGAGGTCGGGATGGGATTGTGCGTGAGGGTGGTCCGGGATCGAGGGTCAGAAAAGCCCAGCTAGTTGGGAGTTGGTTGAACTTCAACCCAGCTATTTTTTTTTTTTTTTTGTGGTGGGGGTGGGGGTGGTGTCGTGACGGGGGAGAGGGAGTGGAGAGTGTTTGATAGAAACAATCATAGCTATCAGGAAATTTATGCTTTCTCCCCCTTTGCAAAAATTAACGCTGCTAATATTTTTGTCTGGACTTTGTGGAACTGGAGATTGAACACAGGACCTCATGCATGCTAAGCAAGGCACTTCCACGGTGCTCCGGCTGCAGCTCTCCTTTCATTTTTCTTGATTTGCCCCGGGTAGCCTTGAACACACTCTGTAGCCCATATGCACCAAGCTTGAACTTTCTTTCATTCTTTTTCTTTTTCTTTTATTTTTTGGTTTTTGAAGACAGGGTTTCTCTGTGCAGCCTTGGCTGTCCTGGAGTTGCTTTGTAGACCAGGCTGGCTTTGAACTCACAGAGATCCCTCTACCTCTGCCTCCCATGAGGCACTCCCATGATCACAAGTGGTACAGCCTAGGAGTCCATAAATGTAAACTGAGTCACAGCTTCCTGGCTGTGATGGGGAGAATGGGACCCAGCCTCAGGCAACTGGCATGGATACTTAGGACCTTCTGCTGTAGATTCCCTGTTTGCTGACAGAGCCAACAATAACATTCTGGGTCAGAGGACATGTGTGCCTGAGCTCTACTACACCAGCTCCGGCTGGCCACTGAATGAGCTCAGAACTGACACCATCTACTTTAGATACATTCCTAGGCTGTCCCATTTCTGATCACACAGTGGCCCCACTGCAAGCAATCCCCAGAGGCCGTGGTCTCCCAAGTGCAATTACAGTGAGAGGCTTCTCCTTTGTTACAAACTGTTGTTTTATGATGTTCTTTTCAGGCTCACTCTTCCTTCCCACGTATGCTTTCTGGAATATTCCCGGCTTCGTCGAACACACTGCTGAGGGAAGGGAAGCACTTGGTCAGTGTCCCCATGCCCTCCATTCTCACTCTGCCCCTAGACTCTGTCTCCTGGGCTCAGGTCCCAAACAGCTCAGCTGGGATTCCCAAGACTAGGAGTGTGGCCAAGCTGCTGAGGGCTGGATAGGGAGCAGGGATACCAGGACATCCCCAACTCTGAGGACACGACCCTAAGTGTAGGAGGCTCTGGGAAAGACCTCTTCTTAGGCTCTAAAATCTGCTGCCATTAATCCCACCGGGACACTGCCAGATCATCTAAGGCATGACCACACAGTGACCTCACTGCCCCTGGTCTGCAGCAGCTGCAAACGCAGTGTTGCATAAAACCTGCAGCGACCTCACCGCTCCTGGTCCGAGGCAGCGGGCAAGTACTGTCTCCCCAGGTGTCCCCAAGCCTGAACCTGCAACTTCTTCTACTAAATCAACAGGGGGTGCGGTAACAAGGAAACCCCGAGGTAAGGAGAGCCAGGTAATGCTTAAGACGGATCAGGAGATGCCAGAAATAGGTTTGATCTCAGGCCTTTGGGCTCTCGATCCCAGGCATGACCTTCCCCTGCCTCACAAGGCTCTTGAAGGTTGCTTCGCCATGAGCAATGCATGGCCCATCTGAAAGTTAGCTGAGGCGGGAAAAGGAAGATCAGTCTCTCTCTTCCCCTGGGCAGAGTGGACAGAACACGAGGACCAGAAGCAGAAGTGGGGAGAAGGAAGGGGGAATGGCTGGCCAGTCCATTTCCTTCAAGATGCTTCCCTAAGGCCTTACTCCCTGCCCAGAGATGATGGTCAAGACACTGAACTTGAACTGTCCCAGGAATGTCTCTCAAATATGAAGCCATCTGATTTCTTCGACAGAGGTCCAAGGTCAGTTTGCCTCCTTGCCTACAGATCCATGGGAACCAGGGGGGCTGAAGGAAACACATGTGAATGAGTGTAAGAGTCGATGTGAACCAGCAGGGCTGGAGGAAATGCGTGTGAATGAGTGTGTGAGTGGGTGTGGCATAATATGAAATACAGCTGCTCTTTGTTTCCAGCTCTTGGTATAGAGCTTCAAAACCCTGGGAACTTCCTGAAGCAGGGGCATCTGTCATTTGTAAGGATCTTTCTTCCCAGGCATGGGGTTATGCTAACAGGAGGCTGTTAGGCCCTTGGTTTCAGAGAAGGGCTGAAAAGGGATTCCAGCCTCACCCTGACCTGGGGAGGCAAGCAGGGTTGGGATGGGTATCACCTTTACACAGCCTGTGATTTTATTCCTGCCTAGGCAATGAGACCTCAGTAAAGTGCTGCTGGCTAAATCCGGCAGCACATGCCTGGAATTCTAGCCTATCTGTCCACCAGCGTGTCTCTGTAAACTAGAAAAGTGGCAGGATGGGCAGGAGGCTCCTGGGGCAAGAAAACCAGACAGCCTTAATTCCAAGCTGCAGACCTCAGGCCTCGGCTCTGAGTGGAGAGAGACCAGGGTAAGCGATGTGGGAATGCAGGTGACAGAAGCAGGCACTGGGGCCTTCTGTTTACTCCTGGATGCTCACCAGGGTGACTAGCCACCTAGCTGTTCACCCTCTTGCCCACACTGCCAAGACACCTGCTTCTGACAGACTTCCATGATTAACCGGGCCACTAGCAGACCTTGCTGGTCCCAGTCCTCACCTACCTGGCCTCCTTACATTTGGGTCAGCAGTCTGGTTCTCCCCTGTCCCCTTTCTCCTTTCATCAGCTACCCACAATCCACTAGGAAGCCCCAGAGAGCAGAATGGCCTTCTCCCAACAGTGTAAGCCACTGAGCCACATGCTACCCTGGGGTCTAATTTCTGTGAACAGCTAGGATCCTTCCAGCTGAACTCTGAACTAGACAGTGATGAGAGCCTTGGGTTGACTCAGGGTAGCTGTAGCCTTTAAAATTCTAATGCAGAATGAGTTTGGGTTGTCAGGGAGGTCACTTGCCCTTAGAGACAGGATGAAGGATTCCCAAGAATTTTTTGTAGAAAATGCTCTTCTAGTTCTAATAGCATCATGGGGTGCGTTCATGGCATACCCCTAGAAGGTTGCAAGAGAGTTCATTTTGTGATGAGGCAATCACTGAGGCTAGTGTGGATGACTCAGGGTTCTTCCTTGTCTGTCTTGGCCAGTATGGGGTATTTTTGTTGTTTTCTGACACAGTTCCTTGCTAGGTAGTCCAGGCTAGACTGAACTACAGTGTAACAGAGCCCAGCATAACACCGAACTTGGAGTGATTCTCCTGTTTCTGCTTCTAGAGTACTGTGATTATAGGCATGTACAACCATAGATCACAGCCTTGAGACAGGATATCACTGTGTAGTCCTGGTGGCCTTGAACTCTCAGAGATTCACCCACATTGCCTCTGCCTTCCAAGTGCTGGGATAGGATAAGATGGGTTTTAAACAAGCCAGTGTTTTTAGCAATAGCTGGGATGGAAAAAGACTCAGACAAAGAATTATACAGCCACAGAAATCCCTTCAAACAGATACATGAAAAAACCAAGTCTAGACACTAAATGGCTATTTTCACCTTTCATTTTGGATATATATATATATATATATATATATATATATATATATATATTAGAGCTGTTTGCAGTTGGAGAAATTTCCCATTATCCTAGTTTTACCAATGCCAAACAACAGGGCTTGGTGGACAGTCCAGTGGCCATCTTGGGCCCATGTAGCTGTGGTAGTTCTCCTGCAGCCAAGGTCCTCTCACCTAGGGCTCCCACCCCAACAGAGCTCTAGGGAGTGTGCGCAGAAGATCAGAGACCTAGAAATGGACTGAAGGAGACATTGCCCAAGATTCTTTTATGAGACAGGGGGAAAAGTACAGCTCTGACTGACAACACGGCCATGGCAAGGCCCAGGCAGCATTTCTCGAGGCAGGCCACTGCTCAGCGTCACCTGGGGAGCTTTTTAAAGCATACCAATGGCTCCCCTTTCAGAGAGGAGAGACACACCTTGGTGTCAATGGAGGGATTAGCTTCTCAATAACTGAAGAGAGAGATTCTGATGTTCCAGTCCCACACGGAGTATCCTCACGCATGGCAGGTCTGGGGATGTGATTAGATGGAAGAATCCTAGCTGCTTAAGCCAGGCCAAAGGAACATTTGGACTGGGGGAATATTTGAGATGCTGTAATTTCTTTAGGCCTCTGAAGGCAGCCAGTAGTGGAATCGAGTGAGGTACCAAAATTGGAGGCCAAACTCAGGCCAAGTGTTCCCCTTGCAGGGCTGTTTCCTAAGTGTAGATGAGGAGTGTGTCCCTGTTCCACAGGTCTGCCGCAAGGAAGAGAGAGGGGAAACAGGGCTTCCACGTATTACCAAAGAAACTTGCCTGAATGGAATTAGCACTCTCGTCATCTACCAAATCATCATTTGCCCGTCCATCTGACAGCATGTGTTCCCAGAGCTCTTAAGCTAAGCCCTCACTACCAAAGACCAGGGCTTCTCTCATTGATTATCTTTAAGGGCGCCGGCGAGATAGGAAAAACGGACGCCACCAAACCTGGTGACCCGAGTTCCACATCCTACAAGCTGTCCTCTGACCGCCATACTCCCACTTTGGCATGTGCGCCCCTCCCCCCCAAACAACCCTGTCTTTCAAGCTGGAAGGGATGACAACTCAAGAGCAACAGGTCCAGGCCACACACAGACCTTGGCTTCTAGGAGAGTCCCTTAATCAAAGGAAGCAGAAGTCTGAGGAGACACAGGATGTGGCTGGTCCTGGGGCTGAGGCAGAGAATATACAAGCTAAGGTGTCTTGTATGGCCAGAAAAATAAGAAGGTAATCCAAACAGACAATAGGTAAGACACCTATACCCACAGCGGTGGGTACTGGGACTATTGCTGGGACAAATGCCATGACCAAAAGTAACTTGGAGAGGAGTTCATTTCATCAGCTTACTCTTTTATACAACCTGGGACTACCTACCTGCCTAGAGGTGGCATCGCCCACAGTGACCCGGGACATCCCATAATAATCATTAATCAAGAAAACGCACCATTGACTTGCCTGCAGGCCAACCTGATGGAGGCATTTCTCAACTGAGGTTCCTTCTTCCCAGATGACCCTAGATTGTATCAAGCTGATGAAACCCAACCATGACAAGCCGCTTGAGGGACTTCTGTGGACAGCTTTCCACGAAAGTTATAAATTAGGGGCCCAGGAGATAGCTTAGTGGACCAAGTGCTTGCAGATGTCAGGACCCGAGTTTGATCCCCAGAACCCATGCAAAGGGCTCAGTATGGTGGCACAGACTTGTAATCCTAGAGGTGAAGAGGCAGAGACAGGTGGAGGGTCCCTGGGGGCTTACTGGCCAGATAGCTTAGCCTTTTATTGAGCTCCAGGACCTATGAGACCTTGTCACAATCCATCGATCAATCAACCGATCCACCATCAATCAATCAATCAATAAAACAAACAAACAAACAAAAACAACCTGAAAACAACACCTGAGGTTGACCTTTGGCTTCCATAGCAGGGGCACACACACAAGATTGCAAATTAGTCTGCACCCGAGGAATGAAACTGGCCTCATGATTTTCATATTGATGTATGTGATTAAGTAAACAGACAAGGGGAATGAGGGAGAGGAATCTTAGGCAGAATTCCAGTGCCACCTGGAGCCCTGTCAGCCAGGAGGCAGGGTATAATGTCCCTGCTTACAGCAGAGTGGCTTTCCTTCCAGAGAGTCACAGGGAAAGGCGAGGGCATGAGTGGGGTTGAGGGAGAGATGTCACAAACCGGCAATTGGGCAAGTGAAGTCAAGCAGGACAAGTGGCACTGCTGTTTGGTACCTGTTGTGGTTCGGATAGGAAATGTCCCCTACAGATGCATGTGTTGAAGACCTGAAGCCGAGATCCCTGACAGGGTGCTAATTCAGAGGCTCTGGAACACTTAAAAGGTATGGCTTGGCTAAAGATCAGTTGGGGGCGGGTCCTTGCCCCTCTCTTGCCCCTCCCTGTCTGGCTTTGTCCCTCACTTTCTGTCCACCATGAGGTGATGGACTTTGCTTGTCACTGGCTCTCTGCCATAGTTCGGCCTTACGTCAGGTCCACAGCAATGTTGTCAACCAAATATGAACTGAGACCTCTCAGACCACGAGCCTGCGTAAATCCTTCATCTTTTGAACTGTTTCTCTCAGGAATCTGTCTCACAGCAGCAAAAACCATGGCTAACACAGAACCTTTGAATGATAGGCTGTCACTGGCTGTGCTTCTGCTACTCCCGGAAACTCTTTAACCCATGTCATGCCACAGACAAACTCTAATGGAGGACATCTTGCCAAATGCCAGATCTGTCCTCCTCAGATCTCTCTGAAGAGGGTCCAGGGATAGAGAACCTCAGGTAAAATCAAGCCCAGGCTATAGTTGCCACTAATGTACCAGGACTGGTACAGGAACTGTTGGTTAGCTGCTGTCCAAGGTGGGGACCCACATGCAGGTGGTCATAGGGCACGATCTGTTCTCAGGGCACCGGGCACACTCTGTTCTATGCTTGCAACTTTTCCATAGTTCTGAAACCATTCTAACTAAAATAACAAACCAGCCTGAGTACAGAATAAATAAAGGCAACTTTCTGATTGCCCAGTTGCTAGATACATACGATTTTTTTTCTTCTTCTTTTAAAAAGGGCCACCGTGTTCCCAACTCCTTATCAGAGAAGAGGGTGCTGGGAGTGGAGGCATATCCTGGGGAAGGAAGCGAAGCAGAAGTGGCCAAGGTCACACAGACACTGGGGACCAGAGAGCTGGCTCCAGGCAAGAACAAAGGCTGCCTCTCACGATGCTGCAGGAGGTGGGCCCAGGAGATCTCTGGGCTGTCTTACAGCACCGGGACCACCCACGGCATCTGTGTCTGTCATCATAATGACATCATTGCACTGGTTCACTGGGAACCATCACTGTGTAGTAAAGGGCTTTCCCAGCATCACTGAAGATCACCCCATGGGCATCCTTTTTGTATGGAATAGAGTCTCACGCTATGGTTCAGGCTGGCCCGGAACTCATTCACTGAGCTCTATCCCCAGCCCCACTCTTCCTAGCTGTGCGACTTTAGGCAAATGAGCCAGCGTCTCTGTACCTCAACTTCCTCATCTGGAAGGGGGGATGTTGATGATGCTTAGCTGACAGAACCGGCTACGTGGATCAAATAATATCAGCGAGTAGCCATCTCAGCTTTCGTAAGGATGTTACGGGATATTGTGATCAGAGCATACTCCCATCCTCTGCTAAGACACCTGAATCTCTACACAACTTGCTCACAGCCTCCTCTGCTCCCTAAGCCATCCCAGGATCCTTTGTCTTCTCTAAGCCAGTGCAGATGCAGCTGTATCCCCCAAATATTTTCCATCAATGGCTAACGAGCAGGTGCACTGTGGTGACATGAAGGTGACTATTGTTTCCTTCTTGTTCCTCTTCCTTTGCTGATGTCCCCACTCTGCACCGGGTGGGCATGGACTTGGGTCTGTCACCCACTGGCCTCAACCTGAGGCAGTTGACCTCACTCCCCACTCACTCACTGCTCAGCACCTGCCCTTCCCTAGACCCCTAGACTCTAGTCTGGCCTCCTCTCCATCTCTTTACCCCAGCGTTGTTCCTGGCAGAGTGATTATTCTCACAGAACAGGCAGAGAGAAAAGGCCAGAAAACGAACTTCAGACCCCATAACCGTAACTGACGGGTGAACAGCATGAAGCTCCCAGACCCTTGGAGCATGCCACAATTGCCTTCCAGGGGATTTGGTGAGCATGCATCACCGCTGCCTATTCTTTCTCTTTCTGCTCTTCTGGACACCAGTGTCTCTAAAAGGCAGGCGCCATGGAAATCTAAACTCAGGCCTCCTCATGGCTTGTGAAATGGGACAAAGGAAGAGCCTGCTCAGTGACATCTGGACAGCACAGGGGCGGTGCTCACAAACAACAAACAAGACCATCTCTGCCCTTGCGGCCTGGAAGATGTCAGGTTTTTGTGCTTTTTGAAGAAAGGATGGTACAGGGATTGGGGTGCTTGCTAAACACGGTGATGGATCTGTTTCTCACTACTCAGCCTAACACTCACCTTCACTTACAAGGCACTGAGGACACCCACTTCTTGATGGCCAGCTGTGGTGGTCTGAATGATACATGCCCCTCCCTCCGCCTCTCAGTGTCAGGTATGTGAATTCTTGGTCCCCAGTTGGTGGCCTTGTTTGGGTAGGTTTAGGAGGTGTGGCCTTGCTGGAGGAACTGTGTCGTTGAGGTGCACTGAGAGCAAAAAGTCTTAGCTACTTCTAGGTTGCTCTTTCTGCTTCTGTGGCCAGGAGGCTAATTTTCTCCTCGGGAATCGTAAACTCAAATAAACTCTTTCTTTTGTAAGTCGCTTTGCTCAAAGTGTTTGTTACAGCAACAGAAAAGCAACTAATACACTAGCCAGCAAGGCCGTGGTGGTGTACTCCTTTAATGCCAGCACTCAGGAGGCAGAGGTAGACGGATCACTGTGAGTTCGAAGCCAGCCTGGTCTCCAGAGCGAGTTCCAGTACAGCCATGGCTACACAGAGAAACCCTGTCTCAAAAGCAAAGCAAAGCAAAACAAAACAGAAAAACAGAACAACACCAGCCACCAGCTTGCTCCTTGACCTGCTTTGAGCTGCCCGCTCCTAGAATGGAGGCATGGGTCCTGTCATAGTCTTACAGGGGAAGGTAAAAGTTGTAGGGGGGTCCCTGCTGTGTAGGCCCCAGTCACTAAAGGACTAGAAGCCTTTCGTGAGGTTGAAATAGCAATCTCCCTGCCTCCCTGCTTCCTGCTGTCCACTCCTGGGAAAGAAGAGGCATCCATGGATACCAGGCTGGGGTGGCCTGAGTGGGCTCAGGGATGTTAGCACCTTCCCAGCCCTACACACTCTGCGGCAGGGTGGCTGGGACTTTGGTCCCCTGGTTTCCAGTCACCCCAGTTTTCAGGCACAAATGACAGCTCTGCAGATCTTATTTATTTTGTGATAAGAGGGTCTGAGCCTCAAGTCCTACACTGAGGATGATTTCTAGGAGACAGAGACGTGCCACAAGTATCACCCAGAGGAGAACAGCTAGGAAGCAAGAGTGCCCAGTATCAGGCAGACGCTGTAAGATAGGAGTCTAGGAGCATTTATTCTGCCCAGGTTCAAATCCCAGCTCTGCCACTTCCTCCCTGTGGCCCCTGGGAAGTAGGAAGAGCTGCCATAGGTAGGTGGGGGGTTGTGGCTCACTCCTGAGCAGACAGTGGGAGAGAGCCTCAGACAGTGAATCCTTGGGGAACATGGCTGCTAGGGTGTGGAGCGCTGTGTGAACACTAGAAGGATACAATACTGGCCTCTGTCAAAATGACTGTGGAAGCCCAGTGGGTCCTGTGCTGAAGAGCAGCAGTGGATAGAAGCTGCTGGTGGGGACAGAGCTGTCTTTTGGGATGAAGAGAATGCCTTAGAACCAGATGGAGGCGGTAGTGGCATAGCACCCAGAGCATAATAAATGCCTGTGGTACACTTTAAATGTATCTTCTTACAGGATGTATATTTTGCTTTTACTTAAAAAAAAAAAAAAAAAAAAAAAAAGCCTTCTGGGGAGTGAGTTGGCCTAGAGTAGGTGGAAAAGCCTTTACGAGACATTTTTCCTCTGACAGTTTTGTTCATTTCTGTCCAGCTTGTTTTTAAAAAATAATGAATGCATGTATGGATCACTTTTATAATTAAAACAAATTGCATGCTGTTTTTGAAAGGGAGTAGCATTTGAGAAAGTATGTGTGGGGGTGACAGGAGCCTGGGATATGCTCTGACTCATTCTATCAACTGTCATCTGGTCACCTTTATCTGTGCAGCCATCATCTTATCTATTCATACTCAATCACCCATCTTCTATCTACCCATCCTCTAGCCATTATCCATCCATCCATCCACCATCCATCATCCATCCATCCATCCATCCATCCATCCATCCATCCACCATCCATCTATCCATCATCTATCCACCCATCCATCTATCCATCCATCACCTACTGCTAACTCTCTCTTCCCATATACTAGGAATAACACTTGGAGAGGAGATCTTTAAAACTCCTATCTCAAAGAGATGAAAGAGGCCCAGAAACTTAGCATCATTTAGCCTACCTCAAAGCCTGACCGCAGAACATGTGCTGATGGGCCACATGGCCTCTTAACTTTGTCTATCAATAAGAGGCATCTAAATCATGTTTCCTCTGACACCCTTGACCCTGGTCACTGACCCAGCTCTCAAAGTCAGAGAAAGCCAGCGCGTGCCTGGATGCCCCGTAAGCCTCTGCCACCACACACCTCACCTCTCCGCTGCTGGTTAAGGACAAACGCTGTGACAGAGAAAACGATGGAGGCAAAAAGAAGAGCGGAAAGCGGCTGTTTGCATGAAGCCACCTCCGTGGGGAGCATCCTGAACCCCCACAGCTCTACCCACCTCGCGGGGGTGAACAGAGCTGACTTACCCCAGCCACCTCCTGCTGCAGGATCCTGGCAGCCTCTGCCTGGCCCAGCCCTAGCTGCAGCCACACAGGGTAGGTCTTCACCAGCTTCTCCAGGACACTGATGCTCCGGCGTGGCATGCAGTTCCTTGGGGTGGTCGGCAGACTAACCCTCATGCCTTCTTTCTCTTCGTCTTCGTCTCCCTCTCCTTTGCCAGCATCTGGAATAGGACTGAGAACAGGACACAGAATCATACGGTTGGCCTGCAGTGAGACTCGGGAGGAAGGCTGGGCAAGTGGGGATTGAAGCAGCGCTGTTTGCTTATTTAACATCTATGTGGCCAGAGGAGATGATAGCAACAGATACGAGTCTTCATCTAAGACACATGATAGCATCTGAGACGATCCCTGAAGAAGGGTTTTGAAACCTTTTAACTGAAGAACACCTGGCAGGCTATGAGATGTACATGTGGCTTGCACACAGCTAGCTCCATTTTCACCTGTCCCCACCCATGTAATTACCACCATGAATGAGAGAGATCCTCACCACCCAATGTGACTTACCACATGTTGGTCATTGGGTTCTGTGACTGGTCCATACAGAAAATAAATATAGGCTGTGAGCACTGTAGGCCCAGGTGGCAGCAGAGCACAAAATGATAAAAGGAAAAAAAAAAGAGAGAGAAGGGAACCCCATAAACTGTCCAGGCATTTACATTTCAGAGAGAGAGAGAGAGAGAGAGAGAGAGAGAGAGAGAGAGAGAGAGCAGGGGAAGGTCCAGGGGGCCTGGAAGGCCAAGGAGGACCCCAATATACATACAGTGGCTTTGGACTAGAAGCTTCAGGTAAGTATCTGGGAGAGATGTGTGTCCAGGCAGAAGGAGCCTGGGCTTAAGCCTTAGGGACTCCTGTTCCAGAAGGGACTTTAGGGTGGGGGCAGGTGACAGGGCTGAGAGTGTGGAACGAGGTGAAGTTAGGGGACGGCAGGGGACCCCAGGGGTTCAGAAGCATTGGCTCTAAGTATTCAAGCAGCGTGCTTAGGGCCCCAGCACTGAGGGAAGGAGCCTCTGACATCCTGCTCCCTGGACTAAACCTTGGGCTTCCTGTGGGATCTTTGCAAACCTGCAGAGGCTAGGCCACTCCCTATCCCCATGGTCCTCCCTGCTTTATGAGTCGCAGGATGCTGCTCTTTCGTGACCAAGTGGAAACTGTTCCAGACTCTAGCTTGAGTCATGGGACCTAACATTGTACTTCCCTGCTCTAAAAATTCTGTGGCTCTCACTTCCTAGAGAATTCAGGCCAGTGACTTAACATACAAGGCATTCTCATCCTGAAAACCCCTGCCCCAAGGCTGCTGTCCATCACCTCCTTCTCGAGTCTCATGCTTGAGCTGCCTGTCTGCCTGTAGTTCCCACGGGGCTCTTGTCTTTTTCCCCCAAAATTCACTCCAGCTGGATGGCAAAGACGTAAGACAAGATGTCGGAAGCAGAAAAATAGTTGAGTTATAGATGAAAACTTCTGCCCAGGTCTGGGGTGACAGCTCAGTAAGTAAAGTATTTGCCCTGCAAGCATGAGGATCTGAGATTGGTACCCAGAATCCTCATAAAAAGCTGGGCATGGTGGCTCATGCTTGCAGTCCCAGCACTGAGGAGGTAGAGACAGATGGATTCCTGAAGCTTGCTGGCCAGGCAGCCCCGCCTCTTTGGTGAGTACTAGGCCAGTGGGAGGTCCTGTATCCTTAGTTACGGTTACTATTGCTGTGAAGAAACACCATGACCATTGCAACTCTTACAAAGGAAAGCATTTAACCGGGGCTGGCTTACAGTTTCAGAGGTTTGGTCTGCTGTCATTATGGCAGGGAGCATGGTGACATTTGCAGGCAGACATGGTGCTTGCTGGAGAAGTTCTACATTCTGGCAGCAGGCAGAGAGAGCTACTGGGCCCAGCCTGGGCTTTTGAAACCCCAAAGTGACACACTTCCTTCAACAAGGCCACACCTCCTAACTCTTCTTAAGTAGTGCCACTCCCTGGTAACTAAGCATTCAAATATCTGAGCCAAAGGAGACATTCCCATTCATACCACCACACCCTGTCTCAAAAAACAAGGTAAAAGGTACCTGAAGAACAACAAAGGAACTTATCCTCTGTGTTTCACACACACACACACACACACACACACACACACACACCTATGTATGTGCACACAGACACACACCTCTGCCCTTCAATCTGGGAGTGGGGAGCAGAATATTTGCAAAACACAAACTTCATGAGTGACAGGCAAGTCAATAAAAAAAAAGGAAGTCAAAAGACCTGAACAGATTCTTCAAAGACATCACGCATGGGCCAATAAGCAGGTGAAGAGGTTCTAAAACCCCTAGTTCATTAGGGACATGCAAATTAAAACCACAAGGTGACACCATGGTGCAAACACAAGATTGTCTGAAAGAAGGACCACTGTACCACCTTTGCTGAGGATGGCTCAGGTGTCAGAGGCTCTCAGATTTGCTAGTATAAAAGTAAATTGGTACAACCACTTTGGAAAATGTTGTTGTCATAACATTTTTTGGAAAAAGGTTGTCATGACCTGAACACACAAGCTCCATGGCAGGTCCCACTCCTTGGTATGTTCCCAAAAGGAACGAGAGTCCACCTATGCAAAGATGGGTGAGAAGATGGCCACAGCAGCTTAACTTGCAATAACTCAAAACTGGCCCAGGTACCCGTTCATGGAGGAGAATGAAGAGGCTGGGCTCCCCACACAAGGGAACAGCTGGCAATAAAGAGAAGCCGCTGATGAATAACCACATGGATAAGTCACAAAAGCCCAAGCTGAATCACAGCCGGGGGCAAAGGAAACAGATCCCGCGAGTCAATGCGAAGTTCAAATGGTGTCTGTTTACATATGCATGTTTGTTTACTTGGCTCGTATATCCATTTTATACTAAAGCAGCAATGAACAGTAATCCAATACTGAACTCTGTCGTTAACAACCCACATGCTAACATATTCAGGGAGGTCTAGAACCTTCTCTGGAATGCACAACAATAAAGGGAACTAACTAGAGACTGAAGGCATGTACTAAAGCAAACGGGAAAACATTAAGGGTAAGTGGTGGCTATGAGTGCTCACTGCGAAATCCTCTCTGCTTTGCTTAACACTGAATTTCATTTCTCAGGAAACCACCTAAGATAATATTCTTCGCATCCTGGGAGGCCTGGTCAGATGAAGCTTCCTTGCTGTACCAGAAGCCTGGCTGTGAGTTCAGGCTGTGTGATTTCAGGCTCATTATTTTGCCTCTGGGCTTCGGTTCAATTATCTTCAAAAAAAGTCTTCGCCTCACAGAATTACTGTGCCAATCTCACGCTGCGGCTGTTGAAGGTTGGTAGCACCGTCTCTACCTGTAGTTCAGCAGAGGTAGCTATTGTGTTCCTATCCCTTAGTTCTCTTCCTGCTCCAATCCCCTGCTGTGCAGACTCAACGCAAGGGCTCATCGCATTTGACTGGAGTGAATGGTGCACACATTTGTGATGCTGTCTTCTGTCTGATGGTCCCGGTGGCAACCCATGAGTTCAAGTGCAGCCTTGATGTGAACACAGTTGCCAAGAGAATCTAATTTTCTTGACCATGTAACAAGCCACAGGGAGCATGCTTTTCATGGCCTAGGCCACAGCTGGTGGATGGAGAGGCAAGGCCAGCATGGCCCACACACCTGTCAGTGACAAGCACCATGGAGCAACTCAACACAGGCTCCGAAGATGCTTTCCAGGAAAGCCAGCTCCTTGAAGGCCCTCAAGGTCTACATCAAGAGTAAACATGACAGAAGCTGGCCCTTAGGATGGTGGGGTTTTTTTGGTCCAGGCAAGATATAGAAGTTGGAGAAGCCCTTGGGGAGATGTGGGTTCCATACTTCGTTAGAAGAGTGACAGAACAAGAAGAGCAACAGAACCAAAAAATCTGGGCACAGGGTTATTTTCTGAGACTCATACTCCAAACAAGGACCATGCATGGAGGTAACTTAGAACTCCTGCACAGAAGCAGCCCATGGCAGCTCAGTGTCCAAGAGGCTTCCCCAATAATAGGAACAGGGACTGTCTCTGACATGAACTCATGAGCTAGCTCTTTGATCACCTCCATCTGAGGGGGAAAGCAGTCTTGCCAGGCCACAGAGGAAGACAGTGAAGCCAGTCCTGATGAGACCTGATAGGCTAGGGTCAGCTGGAAGGGGAAGAGGACCTCCCTATCAATGGACTGGGGGAAGAGCATAGGAGAAGAAGAGGGAGGGAGGGCGGGATTGGGAGGGGATGGAGGAGGGGGCCACAGCTGGGATACAAAGTGAATAAACTGTAATTAATAAAAATAAAAAATTATAAAAAAAGAAGAGTGACGGAGGAGACAAAGCCACCTGGTATCCGTCGTGACTAAGCTAAAGAAAGACAGATAATGCAGGGAAACTTTAGCCCTCAGGTGTCCACAGGAAACAGGCAGGAGGTGTGATCTCTGAGCTCCACATGTGGAGCTGGCCCACTCTGAGCCTTGCCTGTGGCTGTGACTCCTGCTGTCAGTGATGGTCTTGGCACCGCGCCTGTCATCTATTGGCAGAGCAGAGACGCTGACACCCTCGCCCTCCCTCCTGACAGCAGACGCTGAGGCCATTGTACCCTGAAGTCTTTGATTGTAGATAAAGAAGCAAGCAGGCATGACATGTGGCAGTGACAGGGCCATCATGAATGAAGCTGACAGCAAAAGAGAGCTGGGCCAGGGTTACGGAGGAGCTCTGCCGCAGACAGAAGCCCTCCAAGACAGACATCCTTCCCTGCATGGCTGGAGCAATGGCTTGAGCGGTCCCCCAGCCATCCCCTCTCCAGCTGTGCAGGGACCCTCTGTTGCCTCCAGCTGTGGTCAAGAAGTCCACAGTGGCCCCCTCAACACCCAGCTTCCCTGGGATGTTCTGAGCAGCTCTGCAAGGGAGGAGGGGGCTGACTCCGGGGACACTGAGGAAGGTCTGGGCTCCGTCAGAGGCCTGATGCACCTTGGTGGGAAGAAGACAGAAACCCTGTTGGGGGTCAGAGCAGTGGGGTGGCAGCCTGGAGCTCTGGCTGCCTGCCAGCCACCTGGAGGAGAGTGCATGAGTTTCCTGGCCAAGGGCCAGGGGCTTGGCTACATGGTGAGCTCCTGGAAGCTTTACTGGGAGAACTGAGACCTCTTGTGTAGACTTGGACAGAAACGGGAGGGTTTGAGTGATGGGAGCACTGGGAAAAAGTCATGGTGCCCCACCCATCATCATCATCATGCCCAGACACTGCCCAAGGCTCCAAGGGAGCAGAGAAGGAAGGAAGAGCTTCAGGTGATGTGAGCTCCGTCACCCTCCCACCTGCTGCACCAGGCTCAACTGTGTCCCCCGAAGAGTCTATATCTCAACCCCAGTATCCATGATGAGACTTGGAGAAAGGGCCTTTGCAGGCAGGATCAAATTGAAGGTCCCAGGTCAGGCTCTGGAATCTGCACTTTTAACCACTGCGCTAAAATGTTTCCAAAAATTGGGTCAATGAGATGGCCGAGTGAGTGAAAGGTCTTGCTGCCAGGACCCACATGGTGGAAGTAAAGAGCTGACTCTTCCAACTTGTCCTCTGACCTCCACACATAGCCACTGGTACACATACCCCCACATACAATAAGTAATTAAGCGATTAATGCAATAAAAAGTTGTTTGTTTGTTTTTGAGATAGGGTTTTTCTGTGTAGCCTTGTCCATCCTGAACTCACTTTGTAGACCAGGCTGGCCTCCAGTTCACACAGATCCGCCTGACTCTGCCTCCCAGAGTGCTAGGATTTCAGGTGTGCGTCACACAGTGTGTGTCCAGCTAATGAAAGTTTTTTTTTTAAACAAGTTAAAACCTTTAACTTCAGAAAAAGGTGATTTTTAAATAAAAGTTCCATATTTGCATATCCTTGTAGTAGCTAACAAAGAAAATTCAATAATTTTTTAAAAATCTTAGTTGGGAACAGATACAGAGACATATGATATGCGCAAGGAACAAATTCCTCAGCTACCATGCGGGGCATCATTCCAGACAGTTCTGAGACATGCAGGGGGTGGCTCAAATCATTATAGTGATTACGCATTGCTTCTATGATGAAAATCATCTTAAACCAACAGTGTTCTCATCTGCTCCATGGGGCTGGTGAAACCTGGACCGGGAAAAGTTCAGCCAGGACTCACTAGGCAACAACATTGGTGATCACGCGTGTTCCTCCCAGATATCTAGATTTTTCGGTCACTTGCCAGCTCATCCCACCAGACCCATGGCATTCCTTAGGCTCACAGTGTCGTCAAACTCACTGTGAAGCAAAACGGCCAACAGGCAGAGGCTAAGAACCATTTCTCAGGCCCTAAAAGCGAGGCAAGCACAGGGAGGGTGGGTGGACGCACCCTAAGAATGGAAGGCCGTGCTCACTCGCATGGCAGTCTGTCAGATCTGAGAGGTGAGTTGCTGTCATTCACACTTGCCAGCGTCTCCTCTGCTGCACGTGGTGACAAAGGCTGCAGCTGCCGCAGCACGTACCAGAAAAGAAAGGGGAGGAAGCAGCTTCCGGGGCAGAACGCTGGCTGTAGGTAAGGCGCAGGGGGACCTGAGTGCAGACACCCGGCATACGTGTAACAGAGAGCACATGCCTGTTACCCAGTGTTGGAGGAGACTACATCGGAGGATCCTTGGAGCTTCCCAGACACCCCTTCTAGCCCAAACGGCAAACTCCAGCTTCAATGAGAGCTCTGGTCCCCAAAAAAATAAGGTACGGAATAATGGAGGAAGGCCTCCAACTGTGGCCTCCATATTGGCATGCATGAATGCATACATGACTACACACACATCACCGACACACATGTACCACATACCAAGTGCACACACCGCCCCCGCCCTGCCAAGTACCATCTATAAGAAATGGACAGATAAGCTTTTGGGCAGACAGCCCTCGGCTGTCACAGCTGTCACATGCAACCGATGCCACCCAAGACACAAAACCCCGAAATCCTAAAGACTGCATTGGTGCTCACTTCCCATTTCATCCCAGGGCACAGGTGAAAGGGATGTAAGTCCTCAGCTCCGAGAATAAGCCACTGAGGTCCATAAGGCAAAAACAGAAAACCAATCAACAACAACCAAAAAAAAACCAAAAAAAAAAAACCAAAAACAAAAACAAAAAAAAACCAAAAACAAAAAAACAAAAAACAAAACAAAACAAAACAAAACACGAGGCCTGGAACTTAGTGTTCTATAGAATCAGAGAGAAAGGAGGGGGGAGGAGGGAGACACAGTGTTCACGTTGATGAGAGAGGAGCTGCCATAAGAATTCTTTGCTCTGTTCCCGCAGGCAGCTACCCTAGGAGTCTGGAGTGACGCCCAAAGAGAAAGTCCTAAAACCAACCAACCAAAACCACTAGACTATGGAGGGCAGTAAGCAAATACGTCTGTGCTGAGTCCAAAAGCATTCAGGAGAGCTGTGTGTCTCCTCTGTGGACACAGCTTACCAATGTGGGTGATGGTGCTCCCTGGCCGGGGTGTGGGGGGTGCTCCCTGGCGGGGGTGAGGGAGCCTCTGGCCAGAGTTCCAAGACTTACTGAGAAAGAAAGACCCGAGGCAAATGTGCAACACAGTGGGGTGTCAGAAGCTGGACTGCAGCTACACAAGGCATCGCTGAGTTTCCTGTAGGTCTCTCTGGGGTTGGAATATTTTTAATTTTTCAGTGACATTTATTTATTTATTGTATGCGGATGTGTGGGGGGGACCCATGTGCCCCAGCAGTGTGGAGATCAGAGGACAGCCTGTGGTTCTCTCCTTTCACCACGCGGGTCCTGGGGATCAAAGTCCGGCTGTGGGGCTTGGCAGTAAGCGCTTTTTCCCTGCTGAGCCATCTCACCAGCGGTACTCTCTGAACATTTGTGAAAACAGAGAGCCCGTGTGTTTCCAGCCCTTCCAGGTACTGGGGAAGGCAGCCTGAAGAATCCAAGCTGTTCTGCCAGTACGACCCCTTTATCAGATCTGATGGAAGACCTCCGGGGATAGGAGCCCACTCCTCTCCTGGGAAGCCCTATCTCAGCAGTGATTCTCAGTTTCTGGGTGGATCATGTCTGTGCTTTGCCTTCTCGGAGGTTTAAGGCAGAACCACCATGTTAGCCTGCACATCCAGGTTAGGAAGTAGTCAAAGGGTCCAGCCTTCGGGCAGTCCAAGGTCATCCAGAGACTCGGAGTCCAGGGTACTTTTCAGGGAGCAGCTTGGACAGCCATCTCAAGGACATCTTAGCAGAGGCCCCAAGAAGACCATGGGGAACTGTTCCTCTCTCCAGGGGCAGCTACAGGACCTGGGGCAAAGGGCAGCAGCTGATACCAAAGGCCATCAGACCTGATCGCCTGGACGTAGGATGTTCAAAAGGCAGCAAAAGGCAGGCTGCTGTCCCAGGAAGGGGGATAGAGTCTTATTCCGGGGGCCACCCCACCCTGTGAGCCTCATGTCTTTGGTGAAACATGGAGACCTGTCTTAGTGGTGAGGTAAGCAAGAGCTAAAGGAGACGGCACAATTGAGAGCTCAGTCCATTGCTGACACAGCAAACAGCAACCGTTAAATGAGAAGGAGGCCTCAGACCAGTCTCAGGAGGGAGGCAAAGCTGAAGTGACAACAGGCAAGGCTGGGAAGTGAGTCCTCTAGGACAGATAGAGTGTCTGCTGTGCAAGTGTGAGGGTCTAGATTCATCAACAGATTCTTGTTTTCTCTGCACTCTGCGGGGCTGTGGTTGACAATGCCCCGACCCCACTTAGCCCCTCAGCTTTGTGATGACAGAAAGATGACCTCCCTCCCCAGGGTCCTGTGCCATCCAGTCTTGTGCCAGGGACTTGTGAACAGTCCCTTCCTTCGCCTTGCAGCACTCAGTGGTAAGGCCGACAGCTGTTTCTTCCAGACACACAGTGAACCGCATGCTGGCACACACCACCTCCAGAAACGTGCTGACCAAGCAGCCGCTTTTAAGTGTCTCACACAATGGTTTCTAATGTTGTCACAGCTGTACAGCCATCGCCACTAGGCTCAGAACATTCTGGCTACCAGTCAGCTCCCCATCTCCCCCAGCCCCCAACTGTCACTCATCCGCTCTCTCTCTTCACGAACTCGCCCATTCTAGGTATTTCCTGTAAGTGGACCTGGGCACTGTTTAGTTTCTTCCACTTTGCATAACATTCTTGAGGTCCACCCTTATTATTGTGGTGACTAGCGCCGTCTATCAGGGCTTCTGTAGCAACCTTTTGTTTCTTATTGACAGATCATCGCTTTATATGGACAGACAGAATTCTATCTATCAGGTCAACTCCTGCTACCAAGACCTAAGGTAGCTGGGTGGTGGTGGCACACGCCTTTAATCCCAGCACTTGGGAGGCAGAGCAGGCAGATCTCTGTGAGTTTGAGGCCAGCCTCCTCGACAGACAGAAAACAAAACAAAACAAAACCAAACAAAACCAAATCCTGTCCCCCAAAACCAAACCAAACAAAAACAATAAAAGTAAGATCTAAGGTAGCAAGCATCAGTATTCTATAGGTCAACAATTACTGGAGAAACTGTAGCAAATTAACTTGTCTGAGGGTAGAGCTGCATTGTAGAAAAAAGGGAGGCAAGGACTCATGAGTGGAGTGATTCATAAAAAATGCTGTTGTTGGCACAAAAGGTGAGGCACTGGGCATGGAGTCTGATTGTGGGCCAGGCACCTCAAAGGAGAATGTTGGGCTCAGCCTCAGATGGCTGGTAGGCTGAATTTCCCCACGTGAACCCCAGCTGCTGGGCAGTACTCGGACATTATGCTGAGGGTAAGAACACAGAGAAAGAACATGGGGATCAACTAGTGATGTCTGTGGGCTGCTCCATACAGGAGAACAGCTGTGCCTGCTGCTCTACATATTGACTGGGCCCCTCTCAGGCCAAGGACTAAGGGTCCTTGCAGCCCTGTGAATTCCATGTCTCTGTGACTTGGCTGTGGGCCTCTGAAGGCTTCTCTTTCTAGCTGGGCTGGCCCTGCCCCAGAAGACAGCCCAGAAAAGGTAGGAGGCCAGGCCCGCTTCATCTCTTCTGCCAGATCCTTTCCCCTGACTGTGTACAGCTCAGCCCCAGCTGCTGCCTCTTTTCTGGTCTGGCCCAGGCTGCAGAGCAGCAGCAGGACTCAAATCAGAGCTCCAGGGCCTGTGGGGTAGAAGAGAAGTGGCTGGATTTAGACCTCCTTCATCAATGTTCCACAGATACCTGCAGCCCATTTCCAGGGTGGAATGACTGTTTGGGGTCCAGGCTAGTACCCATAGGTACTTGGGGCTTCGAGGACAGTGATCAGAGCCCTTGTCTTGTTTCATGGATCTCTTCTTCCCCCAGACACTAAAAGCCTTGCGTGGTAAGGTAGGCCCTCCACAGTTTTGCCCAGCACTGGCCAGTTCTGCAGGCTGGCCACAGCCTCTGAGAGAGGAAGTCAGCTCAAGCAGGTCTTCCGGTCCCCGGAAAGAATGAGAGCAGACCAGGCCACCTCAGGTCATACGTCACAGCCCACATCAAGGGGTCTGGCAAGTCAGAAGCCCTTCCACTTTCTGTGTCTGTCTGCAGAGGCCTTTGTCTCTCCTGAGTGAGCCACAGCCCAGTTCCCAGCCCTGCCTTGCTGAATCCACCGTGGGTTCCAGGGTTCCCTCTGGACTCATACTCACCCCCACATGGCCCCCAAGGAAGCTGTAGAGTACTGGCTTCAGTGTTAAGGTTCTTCTGATGTCACCCCCAGCACAATAGGACATCCCTGAGCCTAGTTTCTCAGGTGCTCTGGCCTGCTCACAGTGCTCTCTCTGCCTCCATCCCTGGCTGCTTTCTCTTCACCTTGGGCCCTAGACACCCACTCACCCCATTTGAGTCCTTTCATCTTTCTTTAGCGCTTCTTCTGGATCACAGGTTCTAGCCCCTGCTTGCTCATGTTTGTCCTGGTGAGGCCCATCCTCCTGTCCTGCCCCTACTTCCTGAGTCTTGGATGGGACTGTCTACTATCATGGGTTCTCAGTTTGCAGGCGATTGTACCAATTTTTGGCCATCAGTATGAAGAAGGGCTGTGTTGCTTTGGTGTTTAGGGTGTGCTCTTGTTTGCTTTCTATTGCTGTGAGGAAACACTGACAGCTTGAGGGAGGAAACAGTTTATCTAATTTACAGCCCATCACTGAGAGAAGTCAGGGCAGGAACTGAACAAGAACAGATGCAGGAACCATGGAGGAAAGCAGCTTACTGCTTTCCTACTCTCCCTGGCTTGCTCAGCCTGCTTTCTTGTATACCGTAGAACCGCCTGCCTATGGATGGAACCACCCATAGTATGCTGGGAACTTCCACATCAATCACTGATCAACAAACTGCCACAAAGACTTGTGTACAGGCCAGTCTGATGGAGGCTGTGGTGGTTTGAATGAGAATGTCCTCTGCAGGCTCATATATTTGAATGCCTAGTATTCAGCTGGTGGAACTGTTTGGGAAGGATTAGGAGGTATGGCTTTGTGGGAGGAGGTACATCACTGGCAAGCTTTAAGGTTTCGAAAATCATGCTATTCCCAGTTAGCTCTCTTTCTCTGCCTCTAACTTGGAAAAAGGCATATACTATCAGCTGCTGCTCCAGCATCATGCCTGCTTGTCTGTTGCCAGGCTTCCTGCCATAATGGTCACAGACTCACCCCCTGGAAATGTAAGCCCCAATAAACCCTTTCTTCTATAAGTTGCCTTGGTTATGGAGTTTTGTCATGGCAACATAAAAGTAACTAAGACAGAAGTAATATCTCAATGAGGTTCCCTCTTCCTAGATGATTGTAGCTTGCATCAAATTGACAAACAAGCAAACAAGCAAACCTAACTAGCACAGGGTATGAGTTTGAGAACCATGCGGCCTGCAGAAAGAATCCCAGTTGGGTGGTCTTTGCAAGTGACTGCTCCTGTCTTTGGCTCTCTTTCTGTGTATTTATGTGGGAACAGGAGCCTGAGGACTTTCTATACTGGTTGTAAGGGCCTGAGACAGTGCTTCAGTGAAAGCAGTGCTCAGCAATATTGGTTCCATCCACACACTCATCCATCCATCCACCCATCCTTCCATCCACCCACCCACCCTTCCATCCATTATATTGTCTCAGCTCTGCCAAGGACCTGCCTATTATAGGCAAGAGAGGAGAGTGAGAGACAGACAAACTGGCAGGTGGGTCCTTTTATAGCCTGTGGTGGGTGACACATGATGACATCATAGGTTACTAGGCAACCCAGAAGCAGGCTGCCTATATGCTAACACTTAACACAAACACTGAGGTAATATACCACCATTAAAAAGTTCCTAAAGTTCTCTACATTTAGCGGGCAGGGACACTGGGTAGTACGGTTTCCACGGAGGGTAACTTTCTAACTTACGGCACAGTTGAAGATGCACATCCCCTTTGACCTAGCAGCTGTGGAGAGTTATCAGTACAGATGAAGTTGCCAAGTTCAAAGTGACCCATGGAACAACCAACCCTCCTCGGAGTCACTGAAGCATTGTCTGTACAGGAGAAACGACTGGAAACAACCTACATGCCCACTGATAAGGCATCAGAAAAACGAAGGGCAAACTATGCAACTGAAAAAAAAGAGAGAGAGAGAGAGAGAGAGAAGGCTGTGTACCGATACGGCAGGAATGACTGGACGTGGCTTCTGACAAACGTGCAGGCTGGTTTATGTCCTGAGTTCCTCTGCTGATGGTGTTGAAAATGAAGGAAGAAAGAGGGGGGAAGGAGAAGAGGGAGGGTTGGAGGTTGGGGAATCTAAGTCTGAAAATCTGACTAGTGCTTCTAAGAAATAACAGTGAAGACAGGACTACTCCTCCAAGGATGGGAGAGGGGAACCCAGCCCTGGCTCTGCTTTGGGAGGGCACCAGGCACCATCTTCACATCAGGATCCAGAGACTGCTATCTCCTTTAGACCTTTTTTTTTTTTTTCCAAGACAGAGTCCCTCTGTGTAGCTGTCCTGGAACTCACTCTGTAGTCCAGACTGGCTTTAAACTCAGGAGTGCTGGGATTAAAAAGGTGCATCGCCACTGCTCAGCCCCAGACAGTACTTTTATAAGTTTGTATTAACACTATCTTTTGTTATTAGAAAATAGCAGGGGAAACTATGGAGGTAGAAAAATAGGGCTGAGGAGGCTCAGTTAGCGAAGTGCTTGCCTCACAAGTGGGAGCCCCTAAACTCCAACCCACAGAAGGAGCTGGGCACAGTGATGCATGCTTGCAATTCCAGAGATGGAAAGCTCCTGAGCCCAAGGCTATCCTCGGACCTCCACCTACAGAACACACACACACACACAAACACACACACACACACACACAAAGGAACATGCCTTTGAGATTTATTAGTTGACTGTCTGGACTTGTGTAAAATAGAGCAAAATTGGGGGGTGCGGCATTCAAAACCCCAGCTTATTGTCTAGGAACACCTTGGACACCCTGACAGAACCAGGGGCCCGACTGGGCCAGACCTCCCCATACTTGAGGCCCTTTGCCTTCCCTGTGCTTCAGATCAAAGAGTGGATCTGAAGTGTTTTCCCAAAACCTATGAGGGAAGGGCCTAATGTAGTAGAGTTCAGAAGTGATGCCTGTGAGAGGTCGTGAGGACTCCAACCTCATCAGTGCAGCCTTTCACTGATGGATCATGGTTCCATGAGCTTGGGGTGGGGATGGGGGCAGGTGGGAGTGAAAACAGCTTTACTTCACAAGTGAGTTTTCTCACTGTTCCCCAACCATGGTGAGGCACACAACTCTATTCCCTGTCACGATGCTCTGCCTTGACACTCAGGACCCCAAAGCAACAGAGCCAGGTGACGGGGATGAAACCTGAAACCATGAGTCAAAAGCATCGGAAACTGAAACCGTGAGCCAAAACAAATCCTTCCTCCTTGGAGTAGATTCTCTTTAGGTATTTTACCTGAGCAACAGAAAGCCTCAGATAAAATAACCCATTCAGATCCCTCCTCTGGAGGAAAAAAGAAGCAGAGAAAATGTTCTCATATGTCCATATGTCCAGAAGCCAGGCAGATCAGACCGAATTGTGTATGTATAGTTGTATAAACACACGAACGCTGTCTCCTGAATACTGCAAAGGTGCTAATACACGGGATGGTCCAGAGGAGTCCAGCTCATTCCAAGCTTCGGTTAGGGGCGGCTGGTAGGTTTCCCTGGATTGTTAGCTTAGTCGGTGCCATCTCCTGAAATCCGGTGTGATGATGGCGACCTGGTGGACCTACAGCACCCAGTGCAGTTCCGTGACCTGTGGCCGCTGCAAGCCACAGGGTCACCTTCATGAATTGCATTGAATGTGTAGCCAGTGGCTACACTCGGGTGGAAGGCAGAGCTAGACTTTTCTCTCCTTTGCCTTTTCAGAGTTCATGAACTTGTGTTACTTGCGATTTCTTTTCAGTTGGAAAGAAAAGGGGACTGGCAGGGAGAATCGCACATCCTTGCTACACGTCACTTCCCTGAGCACAGCTCTGCTGGGAAAGCCCACAAGGAAAGAAATGCCACCCTGCAACCAGTGGCTTTTCTCCCAGGAGCTGCTGCACCCGGCAGGCTGGATGCCAGGCCTCAGCCTTTAGCAGGCTGCCCACAGATGCCCCAGGGTTCCTGGGCTTCTGTTGACCGTCCCCTCCCCCAGCTTGGCACCCTCGTTGTTTCTGCTTCTTTCTTTTCCCAGGGATGGAGCTCTTGAGAAAACAGGAACAAGGAGGCTTGTGGTACAGACAGCCAGGGGTGGGGTCCCTACCCACGCAGGCCATTCTAGCGTTGAGCACTAGAGTCCCCCACATCCCGCTGTCACTCTGCCTCTCTGGCACCGTAAGATGCTTCCTCAGGGTTTTCACCATCTGGAACTGAGGTGGAAAGTAGGAAGGGTCAGCATACAACCCCTCAGTAAATGTCCAGCTATGGATGGCCAGTGTTCACCCTGCATGGCTCCAACCAGGGTAGAAAGAGCCCTATGCCAGAGAAAGAGCAACTTTCTAGTCGAGCCTCTGCTACTGACGTGCTGTATGAGCTTTGGCTGTGTGAGCTTTTGCTGCTCCCCCTCCCTCTCTGAATCTGAGTTTCCACAGCAGTAAAACAAGAAAAAGGCAACATGCCCCCACCGACTTCACAGGGCTACTGGAGGGCATGGGTGTCTATGGCGGGGAAGGAAGTGAGCTTCGACAAAGGAGCCCCCGTCTCTGAACGAAAAGGCGACTCAGAACGCAAGGCTGGCTTCCAGCAGCTGCCCTTCCTTAGGTCACTGCTAAGATTGACAGGGTGCAGATGGGACGCACGGGCCTGACCTCCCCTCCCCCATCTTGCACAAACCACCAAAGCATCACACCTCCCAGCAGCTGTGACACAGAGTCACCTGGTAACTCTCCCAAACAGCGGCTGTGTCATTTCCTCTGCTGGGTGTCAGGTATGCCATGTATGTGCCCCAGGCTGACTACTCTCCTGCCGGTTCTAAGGGAGCCACCTCCTAGCTACCTACAGAATCCAAGCAGTGTTGCCTGCTCTGGCTGGAAACCGCTCAGTTACTCCCTGTCAGTATATGCTCAGCTGCCCCATCGGAGGCGACAAGTGCGCAGAGGTGACTGTTCAGGCGGGAACTTAGAGGAAACTGAGGACACTGGCTGTCATAGATCCACATCTATGAGCTCCCAAATGCCCATGACAAAACCTTAGAAGATGGCACCTTCAGGAAGGGCCATCATGAGGGAGGGTGAAGCCTTATGGGTGGATTTTTTTTTTTCCTCCTAAGAGAGGTCCAGAACACGGTTTGGTCCTCTTCCATGTGAGGACAGAGCCCGGAGCCTTGTGAGAAACAGAAGCTGGCCCCACTGACACTGAATCTCTTGCCACGTTGATGATTTGGGGTTTCAGAGCCTCCAAAACTGTGATGGGGAAACCTGGTACTCTTGTAAACCTGTTTATAAGCTGCTGTCTCTGTCTCTTTGTCATGGCAGCAGGAGCTGGCAAGAGATCAAGCAGTGAACTTGAGGCTGGGCGAAGTTCTGAGGTGGGGGAGTGTGGGAGCCATAGGACGAGAGTGAGGGCCTGTGCTCCACACACCATTTCCAGTGTCTGGAATTCTATGGACAGGGCCTTGAGCATGCTAAGCAAGGTTTTTGGGGGTTTTGTTTTGTTTTTGTTATTGTGGTGGGTGGAGTTTTTTTGTTTTTGTTTTTCTAGACAGTGTTTCTTTATGTAACTCTGGCCATCCTGGAACTCACTCTAGACCAGGCTGGCATTGAACTCAGAGATCCAAGGGCCTCTGCCTCCAGAGTCCTGGGGTTAAAGGTGTGTGCCACCACGCCTGGAGTCTGATAGGTAGGGGCCTGGCATCTTTCTGTGCCTTCCAGATGCGGTGTCACCCTGCAGTGGGGCTGAGATGATGGGACGTTCCGAATGGTTGCGCAGTTAGGACCCAAAGCATCCCTAGATCTAGGAGGGCATCGGGTGTGGGCCTCGGGGACGGCACAAAGAAGCAGAACTCAGGAGATTCATGGCTAAGCAGAGGCTCTAGCTGCAAGAACTCCAGCGTTGGAGGGCGGTGACAGTAGGGATGACTCTTGATAGAGTGGCCAGAAGTGGATCCTCAGGATGCAAGCTGGGCTTATCAGAGAACAGCGATGAGTGCCAAGAGAGTTCTATCAGAGTCAGAGTGACCTGCATAGGCTACCGACCTCCTCAGAAACTGCCTTCCAAAGCCACAGACTTTACTAGGGATAAGGGAAGCCCCAGGCCCCAGGCTGGGCCCAAGGGACAGTGTGTGCTTTTCCAGGCAGAAGACAGATAAAGCAGACACTCCTCAGCCTGGAGGCCTAGGAGGCAGGGAACAGGTGGGCTTATCTTCAGAGGCTGGATTCTCCTTGCTCTCTGTGAATACTGAGAGCCAATACTGAACCCTGTTCTCAGGGCCTCTGGCCAGCCTAAGCTTCAGTTATGTGCTTCTGAGTGAATACACCTCCTCCATTCATCGCTACCAAATACCCCATGCCGCTGCATCGAAGTTCGTGCCTAAAGGAAGCTTGTAGCACCTGCAGACCTTTTCCCAGACACACTGCATGCTCAGAAACATGACATTTCAGTGTTATTGGGGCCATTCGGAACAATAAAATGACCTCTTGTGCCTCTTGGCAGTTGCAGAAAGTGACACAGTAGAGCTGGGGACCAGATTTGCACTCAGTCCCGGCTAGAGCCTCTGCTTAGCCATGAATCTCCTGAGTTCTGCTTCTTTGTGCCGTCCCCGAGGCCCACACCCGATGCCCTCCTAGATCTAGGGATGCTTTGGGTCCTAACCGTACCACCACCGCCACCACCAGCAACAACAAAGCACAGAGATTCAGAACACATCTGATGTGAAGGGTACTGTAACGAGGACCTCTGTCTGCCGTGGGAGGTGGAGAGGCCCTGGAAGGACGTGCGTCTGCCTTGCCACCTGCCCTCCTGTCAGAGGACTCGCAGTTCTCAGCAGACACTCTGAGAAGATTTAGGGAGCCACAAGCATGGGTTGGGGGTTGCACATGAATTTTAGCCAGCGGGCAGATTTTCAAACAGAAGCCATGAAGAAGTGTGAGGATCCATTGGGAATGTCCCAGTGGCACGATACCAGTGGTGGCCATTGTGAGCCTGCACAGGACTTCGGGGAAACCAAGACCTGCGGGTCTGTCCACACAGAGCCTGGCCTCGCTCCCTGTGGAGGCAGAGGATACTTGGGAGGAAAGGGCAGTCAGCGGCACCTGTAGGAACCTCGCCCAGCCTCCAAACTTGGGGGTTTCCCCGAGAAGCCCATTCCTGGGCCTCCTCCCCATCCCATCATGGAGATCATGAGGCTTGTGAAGTGCCACTGTGTGAGGGCTGTGGAGTCACCCACTATTTGCTCCACTCAGGGCTTAGGACATGAGGGCTCTGCATCTCCACACCACATCACAGAGGAGGCAGGGACCAGGGAGGGAAAGCATCCATCCCAAGGAGTCAAAGCAAATCAAAGTGGACTGTGGACAGGAACTAGGCACCAGTTTGTACAAGGCACAGAAACTCTATATACTGCGTTACTGCCAGAAGGCTGGGTGACAGGGACATGAGAGCAAGGAGCAGGGACCTTCAGGAAAAATGTCATGGAATACCTACTGTTCAAACACACATTAGCTCACAAAATCCAACAACTCCATGGGTTAGGAGCAGTTATGACTTTGCTTGTACAAAGAGGAAACTGAGGCAGAGATGGGAGAGTGAGTCCTGCCAGTTTGCTCTAGGCCCTGCTTCTCTGGCCACAGTGTGCAGGCCTCACTGAGAATACGCTGAGCCATGGCTGCCCTTGCTCCTGGGGAGGAGGCAGAAGGAACCAGCACCCTGCCCGCCTGAACGTGTACACACATGGCTCCTGTCAGATGCATGCACTTGCCCTCCTAGAGATACTTGCAACAACCCTCCTCTACCACGTCCTCTGCCTAGATCTGGTCCAGATCCTGAGCCTTATTCGGCCCAGACTCCTGTAGTAGCTTCCGTAGCCAGGCCCACTCATCCTCTTTACCTAGCAGCCCGGATGCAGCCATGTGGCTTCCACTGTGGAAATCTGGGCACAGATGTTGGTGGTACCCGCACTGTCACCCAAACTGGAAGCAAAGACTGTGAGGGCCTGGGTACACAAGCCAGCATAACCAACACAGTGAGGTCCCAAGCGAAAACAGGAAATGCCTACTGAGCCCCACAGCAGTTCGGAGGGCCTCAATGCCATCAAAGCTGCAGCCTGGCTTACACTGGGTCCATTCATAGGACCCTACAATCCAAGGAAAACTGAAGGGCACAGAAGTGAGCGATTACATGGGTGGGGCCATGGGAGCTGGCATCCCTCACTCACAGGATCTCCAAGCCCTGGGATGCAAGTACCTCCCCCGCCCTGGCTGCTGTCCCTCAGCACAAGTTTCCTCTGGGCTGGGCATTCTGTGCCCCACATATGCTGATTAGTGTTTTCTTTGGTTGGGGTACCCAACGGCAGACAGAGTACCTGTGTGAAAAATAAAGGGTGGTGCTCTTTGCCTCTCCCCAGAAGCAGGCCAAGCCCACCCCACCTCCCACACAGCTGTCATGATACTCAGCTCTGAGCAAAATGCAATTTCCTCCTCCCCTCCCCCAGCGCCGCTCCTTCAGCCTGCTGAGGAGCAACGGTATGCAACAGTCTTGAGGAGGCATGACACTTCCCAGAGCACAAGGTTCGCTGTCAGACGCAAACCAGAATAAATAGCCACAGGATCCAGAGAAATCTAACACTCACAGTCCTGCAATCTAGTCCCGGAGGGAGCGGTCTCTCCTCTCCTCTCTCTTCTTTCTGCCTCCTCTGAGAACAAGGACTTGTACATAGCCCTAAAATTCAGTTTAGCATTATTTCTGGATATGGACAAGAGATGTGAAACTGTTACTTGGGATAGAATTTGTGATAGAAAAAGCAGAATGGCAGTAACCCTCTTTGCAAAAAGAGGAACACAACTCACTACATACTACATACATACAGATTAAAATTATATAAACACACATTTGGTCTGGGTACAGACTCAGAGAGAAAGATATTTGAGGCTTTCAATTGCACTATTCTTGTTTATATTTGAATTTTTTAAGGTATATAATAAAAGTTGTTTTTGGAAATCAATAGTACGTATGCGTGTGCACAAGCATACACATATGCGCACAAGCACACAAGGTTCCCAATGGTCTCCAGCCCAAAGGGCTGAGAACACTGTCTCTGGTCTCATGACAACACTGTGAAAGCTGGGCTTGCCACCCTATGAGCAGTGTGGGAGGTGGAAGGTGCTAGGCAGGTTGGGCTGCAGCATCTTACCCCCTACTGCTGAGCCCCTACATGGACCTTCATCACCATGAGAAACAAAAGCCAAACTCTTCTACAGAGAGCCAAGCAGAACCCCCTCATGCCTTCACACACACAACCTCTTCCTGCCCCCACACCAGACTCTTCAGGTTCCACACATGACCTATTTGTATCAACTTTTCAACTTCCCACTCAAGCCAACTCCTGATTAAACCCCTTTTTCTATATTCCTGATCTCAGCAGTTAGAATATACTCAACCTTCAGGACTCAACCACCCGAGTGCTATCACTGCCAGGCCCTCCCTGCTCACCACAGCCAATGGTAGTGCCGGCTCAGCACCTTTGTCTACAGTACTTTGTACTTGAGCTGTGCATATGCCTCTCTTACGCTCCTTAGATAAATTGGAAATGTCTAGATGTCCAACCGTTCAGTGAATGGCTAGATAAGCAGAGATGAATTGATGAATGAATGGATAGAAGAATGAATGGATGGGCAGAAAGACAGAGGGATGGATGGATGAATGGATGAATAGCTCGATGGACGAACAGATGACTAAGTGGATGGGCAGATCGATGGAGAGATAAGTGGATGACTAGGTGGATGGGTGGACGATGGAATGGACACATGGATAAATGCAGATGGCATGTAGATGGACTGGACTTCTGGCTAGATGGCTGTGTGAAGGGGTAAGTGGGTGGCAGGTAGCTGCCTGGTGGTAGCAGCGCGATGGTGGATGATGGCTGGATGGACAGATGGTAGATAGGGGGACAGCTGGCTGCATGGCTGCATGGGTTAGCAGATGGACCAGTGAACAAGTAGCTGGCTGCAGGAGAGTGTGCTGTTGAGCAGACAGGATGATATTTACTGACTGAAGAATGCCAGAACGTGCTTTAGCAGGAGGCTGTATCCAACATGCCGAGCAGGACGATGATGTATGACTGATAGAGTCATCAGATGCCATCCTCAGCCGCCCTTCTTTAAACTTAACGTCCTAGACACAGCCACGTGGCAAGTCTCTGACACAGGCTGAGAGGGAGAAAACCAGATGTCAATCTGGGAAAAGAGATGGGTGAATCCTGGCTTGACAGCTGACCCATTAGCCAGAGACCACCAGACTGAACATGGCCAAGCTTACTTTTTCAAGCTTACTCCCTGAGCCCCAGGAAGTTGGAAGAGGGCTTCCCAATGTCTGTGGTCCCTCCCCTTTGGGGCCAGCCCACTGTACCTCCCCAGCTGGCCTTTCAAAAAAACAGGTTCCTCCTGTAGGTTCCAGCACCTTCACTGGGCCCCAATCACTAGTGGTATACGCATCTGAAGTCTCATCTCTTAATAGGGAATAATAAGGTCTGGGCTTGTTTGAAGATTCCAGAGTCAACAATGACAAGAGGCCAGCTTCTGGGGGCGGGGGGAGGATGACAGTGTCCAATAGAACAGCCCCTCTAAGGCCCCAAAAGTCCCTACCCTTCCCTCTCATGGATTCTTTTCTTCCCAGACCAAAACTAGAGGCCTCTCAGTCCACCTGGCCCTGAATAGGAAGATGCAGCCTTGCCTCAGAGCCTGGGGCCAACGCTTTATAGGATGTGGCCTGAGCTCACTGTAGCCACCTCAGACACAGACAAGCCCTGACCACAACCACTCCAGAGACCAGCTACTTTGTCTGAAAGGAACTAAGATTCTGTCTCAGGCTAGCACAATCTTTTAAATCTACTGATAGAGTGGTGACGACCCAGGACTTGGAGAGACAGCATGGAGGGTTCCGCGACCCCTTTCAAAGCTCGTGACCATAGGCATTTTGCCCACTTTGGTGCAGCCCCCCACAGCCTTGACGCAGGGGAGAGGAGGAACTGCACCTGAAGTGGAAGCCAGGTTCTCCCGTGAAAAGCCGAGGCTGACAGCCTGACAGACGCAGAGCCGAGAAAGCCTTCCCTTTTGCCTTGTTGATATCTGAAGAAGGATTCTTCCGGCCTGTCTGCCTCTCTCTCCTTCAAGGGCACTCTCACACACTGAATGAAGATAGGGGACAGAGGGTCACCTCCTGGCCCCCTACACAGGGACTGGCTGACTGACATAATGAAGGCCTGGCCTGTCGTCAAGAGGCTTCACCCGGGCAGGGAGCCAGACACTCCTTCCCAGGCAGGGTCTTCTCAGACCTCCATCTTTCCACCCTGGCAGAGGCTGATGTCACAGGCAACCTACACACAGCACAGATAACTGAAGGTTGCTGCAACATCGCTGCCGTCCTTACGCTACCCACTTGGCAGAAATTCAAACCTTCTTGATGCTTTCCCTCCTCCAGAGATGCCCTCCCACCCACCATCAGTCACCAAGTCCCACTAAGAAACTATTGGGCTTATCCACGGGAGCTCTCAAACTCAGCTCTTTCACAAGACCAGTTTTGTCAGATAAACCCACAGTGTGAGAAAGCATTTCCTCCCAGCTGCTTGGACAGAGGTGACCCAGAAGCCTCCTTTCTGTGTCTGTCTTTGTTGCTTAGGGAGGCGAAGAACGTGTTCTAGACTATTCTGTGTATCTTCCTAGCCCCAGGCAGGATGAAGCATTCATTGCCTGCTTCGTGGCTGCACCCTGGTTAAGGGTCTCATTCCCACTGCCAACAAGCCAGCACTGGTTGCCCTTGGAGCAGCAGCTCAGAGGTAAGAGTCTTTATATTTGGGGACCAGACCTGCAGAGCATTGCTTCCTTAGGAAACCAGTCCCCAAACCTGAGAGAGGACAGGACCCCGAGGTGCCCATTCGCTCTCAGGTGGTCTACTTCCTGTAAGTTCCTACACAGCCTCCAGATCTAAGAAAAACAGCTCTCCCCAACCCCGCAACTGCCCCCGCCCCCTGACCAATAGCACCTTTAAATTCTGAGTTTCTGAGTTCAGAGATTTGAACTTGGAACTTTGTGAGGCAGCCAGGGACCCCAGAACTTACACCCCCAAGCCCACTCTATTCTCCAGGCTCAGGAGATGTTCCTCTCTGCCCCATCACTGAGAAGGTCCCATATATCCTGGTAGTTAAGGACCATGGAGGAGAGAGACTCAGCTGGGTCCCCATTGGATGTCCTGGATATCTAGCTGCCTCTGCCTTCCATACTAGGAAAGATACAGAAGCCTGGGGGGGTGGTGTCACCATCTGCTGCAGAGGGAAGTCAAGGTGTTCTGAACCCCTTGAGGGGCCTTTGACACAGGTGAGCGTGCACCTGAGGGTGACAAGGGGCTGGAAGGACATGCTGGTCTCCCTTCCTAGCCCGGGAGTCCTCCTAGTAACTGAAACAGCTAGTTTCTTTTTAGCAACACTCTACCAAAAGAGCCGCTGAAAATTGTGGTTTTGATCTTTAGGTCCATCTGTAGGGAAGACTTCCATGGTCCAGACTTCCCTCCCTCCCCTCAGGGACAAGGCAGTGCAACTTCTTGATTCTAAGTATAAAAAGCAGGTTCTGGGCAGCAGGGGCCTTAAACAGAAAGGTCTAGAATTGGTTGACAGATCAGTACTAGCCCACTGTGCTGGCTAATTTTAGGCCAGCTTGACACATAGGGTCATTTTCAAAGAGGGACCCTTGTTTGGGAAAAATGCCCCCACCAGATTGGCCTGTGCTGCATTTTCTTAATTGATGATTGATGTGTGAGGGCCCAGCTCCCTGTGGGCGGTGCCGCTGTTGGGCTGATGGTCGTGGGTACTATGAAAAGGCAAAGTGAGCAAGCCATCAGAAGCAAGCCAGTAAGAGCACTCCTCCGTGGCTTCCAGTTCCCGACCTGACTCTGATGCAGAAGCGTAAGATAGAATAAACCTTTCCCTCCCCCAGTTGCTTTTGGTCACGATGTTTTATCACGGCAATAGGAACTCTAACTAAAACACCCACTAACCAACAAGATGACGCATAGTCACCTCTTTCTCCCCTGGCTGAACTGGTAGAGGGGCACACAAGAATTGCAGGGGTTCTTCTAGATCCCCTTCCCTATGCTTGGGTTCTTCCTAGGCACATGATTCTCCCAAACCCCCACAGTGGCCAGGCAGCCACCTCCATACACTTGTACCCTTTCCGCCAAGCTCCGCTAGGCCAACGTCTACCTTCTTTTTTCCAAGTCAGTGGAGAAGCTACCGGGTCCTGGGAATTGCAGGGCCACGCCCTCCCTTCCAGGCCTGCTCAGGATCCCAAATCCAAACCTTTCCAGGCCCCTCTCTTCTCCAAACCTGCCCTCTCTCCCTTCTTCGTGGCTGCCTGCCAGCTCAGCTCATTTGTCACCCGTCTAGTGACACGAACCAAGGGATGATTCACTGGCCATGACAGGTGGGACCTGGGGGAGGGCCTGAGGGAAGAAGCTGTCATCACCCTGGGACCCTGAAAGCCAGCGCCCACTCCCTCTGTGTTGTGGGAGGTGGAGAAGGTGGAGAGGGATCTGTCTCTCATGGCACGTCCCCCTTTCTGTGGAGAAGCCATATAGGATTTGTGATTTCTGGACCCCATCTATTTTAGAATGCGGGTGCCTGGAAACATCTTAAGTTTTTCTACACAGAGTCGGGGACCCAGGAGAGGCAGGCATCCATCAAGAGAGGAGTCCAGTAGGGCTACAGGGATGGGCGTGCCTGGACTCCTCCATGCCATGCCTTCCCTATATCCCTGCTTAAAAAGCAAAACAATAACAACAACAAAAAAACAACCCTTCACTGCCCCGAACCAGGGTCTCTGTCAGTCAAGGCTACTTGAGAATATCAGATTCTGAAAGCCAAGCGGCCAGAGATGGCAGCCTAGAGAGGCTAAGAACCTCCCTGCAGGGCCTGTATCGCATCAGACCAGACTCAGGAGACCCAGGTCCACCTTCCTCTTTCAGGGTCTGTTTCCTCACTGTTGCATCGAGCACAGATTGGGTCAGGCACATTTGTTCCGAGAGTGGAATTCTTTTACAAATACAGTCCTAAGTAAACCTTCCATGTAGCAAACCTAGGAAAATGCTGGGTGCTTGCCACAGTAGGGTGGTATTGGGTGCCAGCCAGATCTCCCCTGAGCCTTGGAGACTTCCAGCCCGCGCAGGCTCTGAGGGACACCTTCATCCCTTCTCCCAGGGCTCCACACAGTTGGGTGTCTGAACCCAAGCAGCAGCTTTCCACCAACTCAGCCTCTCGAATTGCCCCCTTTCTACTATTCCATACATCAACCCATCAACAAAATCTGCCAGTCTAACTTCTGTTGCCTCAACTGTCCATCATGGCTACGCCTGGCTACCAGGCTACCATAGGGCTCCCCCCACCCACCCCCTGGCCACTCTGCCTGTTCACCTACAGCCTGTTCACCTCGGCTGGGCCCTCCGGCCCCTGCAAGCCCCAATTTCTGCAGCCCTGGCTCCTGCTAACCACATGGCCCCACCCCTTAGAATGTTCTAGATTTTCTTACCTCTGCTGAAAGTCCTCTCTTTCCAGTGACCTCCCTCTGACCACATACCTAGAATGCTCTGAGGGTTCCTCATGCCTCCTGCCCAATTTATGTTCTCTGAGGACACCAGCCAGCGGGTCGAGAATGGTTTAGGAGTTGTTAACAGTCTTGAGTGAAGGGCAGAGTCTAGCACAGCGGGTGGAAAAATAAAATGGCTGCACCCAGCGTAACCAGCATCCCATCTGCACTTTCCTTTTCCCCAGGCAACTGTTTCAACAAGAAGTAGAGTTTGCTTGCAAAACCCTCACTCCAGGAGTGGGGACTCAAGTGACCTTATCCTGGCTGCTTGGAGGTACCATCTGAACGTCTTCCACCCCCAAAAGGAGAGGGTTCTAGGCCACTGGGGAACAAGGACAGATTCAAAAGCCTTCAGGACCAGTCCTGGTGGCAACCAGGCTTAAGGGTGAGTTGGGGTAAAAGGCACCTGAGTCTTTAGGTGTGCAGTTTAGGTGCAGGAAGCACTTGAAATGGACCGACCCCTGAGCGGGGACCAGGGTCATTAGATGCCTGCCCATCAGTTAGAGGCTCCCTTCAGTTTCTATATCCAGAGGATGGCTACCTCTAGCAGCGAGCTTCCTGCCAGTGTGGGTATGAAAGGTCACGTTGAAAATGTTGCTCTGTGGTCCCTGTCCCGAGTGTGAGGTCTGACACATGTCACCTAGGAATCGTTCCCGCCTAAAAGGGCTTCTAAAGGATCAAGCACTTTCAGCAGCAAATTTCTGCTCACAGAGTACTTAGCATGTGCCAGGCACTGTCCAAGGCAGGTCAGAGTAGTGGCCTAACCCCTATACCGCCTATAGACAGATGCTTAACTACAGCTCGCCTGGTGTTTAGGGTGGCTCAGTCAGTAAACTGCTTACTCTGCTTACTTAGTCTGAACTCACATAAAATCCAGGCATTGGGGTAGGCAGGGCAAAGACAGGTAGACCCTGTAGCTCGCTGGCCACACAGTCCAGCTGAATCATCGAAAACCACGTTCAGCGAAAGACTGTCTCAAAACCAAAACCCGGAAACAAACAAACAAACAAACAACCCGAGAGTGACTGAAAAAGACACATGACATCAGTGTCTGGCCTCTACACACATGAGCACACAGGTTCACATGTACCGACACTCCCCACCTCCACACCCCACAGTTCATCCCATCCAATCCCAGCGAAGGAGGGCTGATAGGACTGGATTTTCAGATGAAGCTGAGGTCACGTCACCTACTTGGCAAAAGGAAGGGTCCCACCCAGCAGAGGACAATGATAACGACCATAATAACTATTGAGGACGTCGCCTCCCGGAAAAATCTGCAAAACCGCCTCAAAAGCAACCTGTTGATTATCCTTGTAAGTAAACCGAGGCAGAGATTAAATCACTGGTACAGGTATGAACAAAGAAAGGCAGGCAGGAATGGGTCAGGCCGGGGCATCCTTGGGGAAAATGGGGAAGTAGAGTAGATGAGGTCAGAGCCTGGCTCCTCACGCTCTTTTTTTTTTTCTAGCCAGCTTTACTATCCAGGGTAGAGCAAATACTTGCTCCCAGGAGCCCCCCTTCCCCATCGGAATTCCCGGTTCCCTGTCAGATGACATTTGTCTCTGCAGAGATCACTTCCAAGGGAAGCATCAACACAGAATTTCCTGACTGTGGCTGTAGCTGGTGGGGGTGGTAGGAGGAAGGAAGGAAGCGACAAAATCTATAGGACTTAAGTGCTCTCCCCCCCCGCCCCCGTCCCCCGGCAGGCCACTCCCAGTCCCTCTTATCCGAGTGGGGGCCAGTTATATCCTACTGTCCCCCAAACCCAAAGAGCTCAAGATGTGTACGGTATTTCTGTCCTACAGAGGGGAGACGCAAGGAAATGAGGCCACAGAATTAAAACAGGCAGCCGCGGGAATCGTCAGGGACCAGGCCCGGGACTTTTAAACGGAAATACGAAGTCTGGTACTGCAGATTCGCCCATCATCCACAGCACCTCAGAAAGTCCTGGAAGGACTTTGACAGGAATCCCTTCCTAACTCGGTGCCGCTTCAAACCTGACCCTTCCCGAGCTACTCTCAGGACTGGGCGGCGGTGACAGGGCATTCCCAGCGCAGCGCAGCTCTGGGCAGTGTCCTAGGTCTCGCGGTGGGGGGGTGGGATGGGGGGTGGGGTAGGGAAAAGCACAAAAGTTGGAATCCCGTCCGAATGGCAGTTCCCAAGCCATTTAGGCTCACCCACTTCATTCTGCATCTGCTCCTGGGATCCCGCCAACCAAATGCACCGGGACGCCCTAGACCCTCCTCACACAGCAGGCTCTGCAAAGGCCAGTCCAAAGGTCCTTGTCCCTAGCTGATCCGGCGGGATAGCAGAGGGGATCTGGTGGCGCCTCCTGATTCTCCAGGCAGAGAATCAGCTGCCGGATGCGGCTGCCTGAAGTCGTAGGTGCTTTTGACCTACCACCCTACTCCCTGCGCCCGGCCCCAGGACCTGAGGGTGCAAGCGGGGACGCACGCAGAGCAGCGTAGTAGTTCGTGGGGCTGGCTGGGCCAGGGCAGCGAACGCTAGTATCCAAAGTTCAGCCCAGGCAGGAGCCATGTCTACACAGACATCCCCCCTGCTCGAACACACTCCAACCAAACCCGCCCAGCCGCTCAGCGTGCGCCGCTCTTCCAGTTAACAAAGTCCGGGTTTGAAAAGTTTGCTCAAGGGCTGAAGTCACCAGGGCCGCCCCCTTTCCCTGCAGAAGGCAGGTCCGGCCTCGGTCCCCGCTTGGTGGTGGGGGGTGGAGGCAGTCCATCTCGGCAGGACACCCACGATGACCCGCAGCCCAGGGTCCACCCCGAGCACCCAGGACTCCTGGGGACCACAGCTGAGCAGAGGGGCACGGACGCCTGGAGAGTGGCGGGCTCGGGCTGCCACTTACCCGGCGGGGTGGGAGCTCGCGGGCGCCGCGGCGCGCCGCATCGTGGGGCGGGCGGTGGAGGACGCGGCTCGGCGGGGCTCCGGGACGGCGGCGACCTCCGCGTGGCGCTGGTGCCGTCCCTCTCCGAGGGCCGGGCCGGGCGCCGACGCCAGCCGCGCGCCTGGTGGGGAAGCGCGGGGCCGCTGGCTTCCACTTCCTGGATCGCAGCGCGCGGGGCTCGCAGGAAGAGGCCGGCCCTGGTGGTCAAGAGGCTTTTTTTTTCTTTTTTCTTTTTTTTTTTTTTTTTTTTTTTTTTTTGTTAGAAGCCGTTCGGCGGCCGCTGCAGGCAGCCGGGAGCACCCCCCTCCCCCTGGGGCGCGCGGAAGCCGGGGCGCGCCTCTCTGGCTGGGCCTGGCGGTGGGTGGTGCCGGGGTCGAGGACCGTGGCCACCGCCCGCCGGGAGTTCTACGAGGGAAACTTGCGGGAAATTCTCCAAGTAGGCACCGGGCAACGAGGCGCTCAGGGCTGGCAGAGCCGGACTGGGACCTCAGCTCCCAAGGCGGGGCACCTCCTTCACATCCCTGACAGGTGGCCCCCCGAGGCCTCCTCTGTTGATAAGCTGCCGCCGTTTGACAGAGGACAGAAAAGTGCCCAGCAAGCCTGACGTCTAAGGCACCTGTGCTGGGTGCCGCACCCAGACGGAGGAGGCAGAAAACCCGCTACCTTCCACAACCATCGCGAGGCGTCAGGCCCGCGAGACCCGGGTAACGGCAGGGTTCGCCTTGTCTGATTCATTCTCGGCCTGGTCATCATTTAGAAAACTGGGGGCGGAGGGGGGGGCGCAGGTGAAATGTTTTTGTGCTCAGGACGGTCTTGTGCATTACAGGAGTAACCCAACTTCCATCCACGGCCTTGGCCTCTGTCCTCAGGTTTACCAGGGGCATCACCTAGCCTGTTGGACATTTCTGCCAAAGTGTCCACACCCCTCACCACCACGTCTCTTCTTGGCGTTTTCTCCAAATCAGCTTGTGGAAGTGAGAAATGAAGCATAGCTAACAGTCTCCTGCTGGGAACAGTAAATGGGGTAACTGCTTTGGGAAGCAGCCTTGGCAGTTCCTCAAAAGGCGGAATTACACACCCGAAGAGGGTTATTTCAGCTTTCAATTCCAGGTCGCAGTTCATTGTGGGGAAGTCAAGGCAGGGATGGCAAACAGCTGGTCACGTGACATCCAGTCAAGAGCAAAGAGAAATGAATGCAATCCTGCTTGCCAGCTTGTGTTTGGCTCAGTTTCTCTGCTCTTATATAGTTCAGGATACCCTGTCCAGGGAACGGCGCTGTCCACAATGGGCTAAGTCTTCCCACATCAATAACTTAAGACAATCCCTCGCCAGCATGCCCACAGGCCAGACTAATGTAATCTTTTTAAAAAAGATTTATTTATTATGTATACAATGTTCTGCCTGCATATACACCTGCACATCAGAAGAGGGCACCAGAACTCACTATAGATGGTCATGAGCCACCATGTGGGTGCTGGGAACTGGACTCAGGACCTCTGGAAGAGCAGCCAGTGCTCTTAAGGGCTGAGCCACCTTTCCAGCCCCACAGACAATCCCTTATTGACAGTCTCTTCTCAGTGATTCTAGGTTGCGTCAAGTTGATAAATTATGTGTCTATGCAAAACCTTGTATATGACTGTTCATATCGACCATATTTATGTCATACAGGGCTGGGGTTGGAGCTCGGAGGTAGAATGCTTGCCTGGCTTGTATACGTGAGGCTCTACATTCAATTCCCAGCACAGAAAACAAAACAAAAAAAGGAAAGGAAAGGAAAGGAAAGGAAAAAGGAAAGGAAAGGAAAGGAAAGGAAAGGAAAGGAAAGGAAAGGAAAGGAAGAAAAACAAACTATTCATAGTAGACAGTATGTGGAAGCAATCAAGCATTTATCAATTGATGAATGCACAAATATGATAAATGATAGTCAAGCAGGGGATATTGTCCAGCCACAAAAGTGAATGGGGCCCCACCAACATGGTTCTTCCACACAGACGGATCTTGAGAACATGCTAAGTGACAGAAGCCAGTCACCAAGCGCGCATTCCATTTGTATGAAGTGTTCAGAACAGGCAATTTCACAGACACAGAAAATAAACTGGTGGTTGCTAGGGGGGGGGTGGAGAGTGGCAAGCAGCTGGCAAGGGCTACGGGTTTCTTTGGGGGCGATGAAAATGTTTTTAAATTGACTGTGGTGCTGGTTACACAACTTTGTGGCTCTACTGAAAACCATCAAATTACACACTTTAGGTTGGTGGACGTCCCAATCAAGCTAGTATTTCTATTGGGAAGGCACAAAAAGTGTGGTCTTCAGGAAGCAACCCTAGCCACCCCAGTCTACACTACCCCTTCCCCTGCCCCTTTGTACTGGGATTGCTGCTTTGAGCCACCCTCTCAGGTCACCACCAGGCCCTAAAGGCATTTCTCCTCCGAAGCTAACTCCTCCCTGAGCCAAGGTTATCCTTTCTACCATCTCCCTCAACAGCCCTGTAGTTTCCTATTTGAAAGCTGGGCACAGAAGGAAGCCACAGGTTCAAATCCAACCCAGGACTCTTTGGGCAGCAGCAGACACAGCTTTCTCGAGGCTCTGTTGCTCATCTGGAGTAGAGTGAACGCATAGCACCTGAGGAAGGCAGCAGCCCCTTTCAGGGAGGCATCTCTGGTTGCCGTTCTGCCAATAAGCCTGCAGGCATCTTACTGCATCTGGCCAGGCTCTTTAGGCTGATACAGTAACCTTATACTCTCAGACCCCATAGGTTCCCTTTTGTGGCACTGTCCATACACTGAAGAAACCCCTAATAGCGTGAGTTCTACAGAACAGTCTCAGGCCTCCCTCCTGTCGCAACAGAGGCCCCCTCAAGGCTGGTCACTCACCTGCTCAGAAAAGCCACAGTTCCTCAGGTATGCACTGTGGAGATACTCTTGCTGATAACTGACTAGGGGCGGTGCTGTGTCGGGGGGAGGGAGGGCTGGCAAGATTCCAGAAGGCTGAGTGGACACTGTTAGTGATAATGTGCAGTCAGCTTGTCTTGACCCTCTTCCGTTCCTTAGCCTCCCCCTCCCCTCACTCCCTCTCTAGTCTTGCATATCAGCACCCTGGAGGGCAGTGTGAGGACCATGCTTCTAGTCATCCCTTTGGCAACAGAACCTAGGTTTCCTTTAAAGAGTCACCCTCCTCTCCCCTCACCCTTCATTTTACAGGAAACATATGATACACATTTGGCCAATCAGAGAACTCCAAATACCTGTCACTGTGATTTGGATCACAGATAACTCAGCTGGGCCAGTAAGATTCCTCCCTGGGACTTTGGCTGGCAGGACCAGAAATGCCCAATCTGCCCTCATGCCAAACTCCTGTAACCAGGACAAGTACAAACGCAGAATAGCCAAAGCCAACCTGTGCCACCATGTTCTAAAAGTCTAGTAGTGAGGAAAGCCAAGACAGAGGAAAGCCACATACATGCTCTCCTTGTGATATCGCGATAGAGGCCCTGAGTCTCACGTGCGTCAAGCCAGAGGCTCAGTTAGAAGAAACAATGCGGACCTCTATATTCTTTTTGTTTCTGAAAACCGATCCCACGTAGACAGGCTTCTGGGGTGTCCACCGAAACTCCAGGTTCTGCATGATGGCAGCCCCACCTGGTACCTTCCATTCTTCCCTCGATGGGGGAGGAACCCAGAGGTTATCTGGAGATGAGACCATCACTCTCCATCTGAGAACTTGATCTGCATCTCAGGGTCGTCCTAGAGTAGTGCTCACCTCCACAAGAAGAGCAGGGGCTTTTCAGGCTCTGCCGCTTAGTGGCTGTGTAATCTCCTCTGTGCCTCACTCTCCTCACCTGTAAACTGTGCTAACAATACCGCCCACCTCATAGGATGTCGTGAGTACCACAGCAGAACAAATGGAAGAAGAGTGCTTTGGAAAGAGCTGGCTGTGGCGGCACACACTTGTGAACCCAGCACTCTAGAGGCTGAAGCAGGAAGAAAGCAAGTTCCCAGAAACAGTTACGCCCTGCCGAGACCACCAGCACAGGCTTCCTTCTCGACCTGTTGTGATTGTAGTGGCTGGACTGCCAACCTGGCTGGGCAGCCCATTGGTCAGGTCCTTTCGTGTGTATCCGGGGAGGAGACTGAACCCGGGGCTTCAGGCTGTGATGTCACTAACTGCCACTCAGGCCCTTCTGCTGATGCTGTACGGAATAGGATTGTCACCAGATGAGCCCTGCCCAAGCACCTGACTGGAGAAACCGTGACACAATGGCTCTTCAGGGTGTTTCACTTGGCAGCAGGAAACAGCTTTGGTTTCCATCTTCTTCCCATACCTCCAGTCCTGAGGCTTTGGAGTATAGACATAGTGTTATTGCAAGATCAGTCACCCTGTGCCATGTCCATAAGAAGCACAAACATCTGCCCTGGCTGAGCAGGGTTTGAGGTGACGAGCCACCATTTCTGCAGGGAGAAGGAGCAGCTGTTAGTAAGCACCAGGGGCTGACACACATACCCTTATCTCTGAGGTGGAGTCTGGGCACACGCTGAGGGCTGCCTTTGTAGCTGCCTTCTTGTTGCCCAGGCAGGAGTTGAATGCTGCCAGGCTGAGGTCTCACCTGGATGCTCAGACAGAGAGGAATCTGCTCCCAGGCAGGCATATTGGCAGGACCGAGTTCCTTAAGGGCTTTGATCTGTCTGTCCTGAAGGAAAGGGGAAAGCCTTCTTCCTCTCATGGGTTGAATTTTCATGTGTAATTAGACAGTAGTCACTTGCCTGCACTATGACTAGGAGAATGTCAGACCCCGATGGCTTCATAGTAACAAGAACCCACACTTGGCCCGGGAGCTGTGTGTGTGTGTGTGTGTGTGTGTGTGTGACTTTTTTTTTCTTCAATCACATTGGGAAGGAATGAAACCTAATCACAAAGACACTGACACTCGCCCAGAACTACACACACATCATTCCCTCCTTTATTTGTGTCACAGCTTGGGTTCACACATGAGGATCCTCTGACAAACACACCCGATCTCTTACTTAGGGTGCTGTTTAAAGTCACCTTAATTTTCATTTATTTATCTATTTAGTTACTTGCTGTGTGTGTTTGATATGTGGGTGTGAGTGTGGGCATGCTTGAGCCGCGGTGCGTGTGTGGAGGTCAGAGGACGAGTGGGAGTTGGTTCTCTCTTTCTCCCACATGGGCTATCAAACTCAGGCTGTCAAGCTGGGTGACAGGCACCTTCACACAGCGAGTCTCCTCCCAGCTCCATGGGGGTGGTTTTTGCAGGGCTAGTCATACAACTAGAGTCACCAAACTCTGCTTAAATTCAGGACTATCGTGGGCACATTAAATTTCAAAGAAGCTGATTTTTAAAAGTGTAATTTTTGGCTATTATGTTGTAAAAAAAACCAAAAAACAAAACAAAACAAACAACAACACAACAAAAAAAGAAAACCAAGAACCCCAGAACAAGTATTCTTTTATTTTTCAAAAACCATCATCTGATAACAGAGCAAAGACACTGACTTATGTCTTTACAATTTCCCTTTGGTAGTAAAATCAATTTCATCTGTGTCACTTATCAGTTATTTTCATCTGTAGCATTTGTGTCATTTATCAGTTGCAAAGAGGTTGTTACAGTAACAAGAAGCTGACAAAAAAAATCACCAAAAACAACTCGTGGATATGCTGTACATTGTTTATATGAAGGGCATTGTGTATTTTATTATCATTAAAAAGCAAAGCCATGAGTCACTGCTGTCATTCAAGTTGCTGACGATTTAGTTTAAAAACATTAAGCACAGAGAGCCATTTTTCTGGGAGATTATTTTCTTGCCCCTCCTGACAACGCAGGATTATCACAGAGAAGGAGAAGGAGCCGGGACAGACTCAGCCCTGAACACTAGCTGCTGGTTGCAGGCTCAGGCAGGCTCTCAGCTGGGCCAGCTGGGCCTTCCCCTTGGCAGCCCTGAGAATGAGGGGATGGAAAGAGACTTTGCAACAGTGACCTCTGGGAAGCAGAGCCACATTTTTGACAAGAGGCCAGTGGTTACACATGAAGACGCTCAGCATCTCCAGGCTGCCTCATCTGACAGAAGGCAAGCCAGGAGGTCATGCTCATCCCTGGAGAGCAGAGTTCCCACTGTGAGCCAGCCCTACTGTGTGCCCGAGTTGAGGGAAGGGAGGCAGGACAGAAAGATGGAAAATTATGACGACATGGGAAGGGAAGGGAGTCTGGCTGAAGTCTGACTGAAGCCTCTTGCCATCTGATACTCTGGGTGTATTTGTCAGAGCATCCAGAATTCCAACACGATTAATTTTCCTTAAGGCTATTCTCCCTTCCCATCTGTAAACCTGCAGTGTTTTAGGAATCTTTCCAGCTATCCAGTTTATATAAAAGATTGTTGTCTATGCTCTCTTCAACCCCAATGGCTCCTGGTTTTACCTTATCAGATTGTAGTCTGATCTATGGCACCTCAGGAGCTACCTTATAACGTTAACACCCCCACTCCCCAAAAAGAAGAAGAAATAGTGGAGGATCCCTTGTCCCTTAAAAACTGTTTAAGCATGAAATTCCAAGTCCCTAAAATCCTGTACACAGTCACCACTGAGTACAGTACTGAGACATCTAAAAGCCACTCTTATTTGAAAAACCACACCTATGTTCTTGAGTGAGCCCTGCTCTTTCTCTGGGTGTTTTTCTATTTTTAATAAACTTCAGCTACTTAACACTGGCTATTTTTAAAATTCTTTTCTGTGCCAAAGTCAAGGATCCCTCTTTGCCTGAGTGACAGTCCCTAAGGGATTCATGGAAGTCCGCAGGATGCTGGCCACAGCTGTGGACTGTGTCTACTGCTTCAATGCTGCTGACCCAAGGACAAGACACATGTGACAAGATTCGTTCTCCTCCTTCACAATTTGTGTAGGCAAGCTTTAGCTCTTTCTCTCAGGAATACATGGTGGAAACATTGTATACACGGCCTTAGTTACCACTAAGGGATAAAAAATTACCTCCAAACACAATAGCTTTAAATAACATCTCCTCTCCATTAAATATATTTCTTATGGGTCAGGATCAATCTATGTCTTTTTTGTTTGTTTGTTTGTTTGTTTTTGAGACAGGATGTTGTTAGGGAGCCCAATTGTTCCCCCAGCCATCCAAGTGCTAAGATATGAGGCAACAGCCACCAGATCCTTGTTGAGCTAAAAGATTGGGAACAGCTCAACTGGTTGGTTCTGACTCAAGGTTGCTTGCTCACGAAGACTGTGGCCAAGATGAAGTCAGGTAGCCATTTTGGACTGTGAAGGAGACGAAGCAGCCTAGAAGGGTGCTGGGCACTGGCATCATGAAGTGCAATGAACTTCCTTACCCACATGAACAAGAAGGACTCTCACCCTGCTCAGTCACCGTTGGGTGTTCCCTAGAGTAGGCTTTTTGTGTATTTTGTTCATTGAGGCAGGGTCTCCCTATTTTCCTCATGCTGACCTGGAGCTGATAATCCCACTGCCTCAGTTTGTCTATAATCCCTGAGATTATAGTTAGTGCCATCACATAAACCCTGGAGCAGGGTTTCAAACAGAGGATATAACAGAAGGGTTTCTTTGGAGATGAGCTAATTGTTTGGAAAGGCCTAAAAACAGGACGTTAGCTCCATCCTTAGCTAGTGACCAGGGAAAAGTGAGCTACAGCTTGCAATAGCTTTCAGTGTCCTTGGTGGAAACTGCTGGAATTGCTAACCTCTCCCCCAGGTCTCTTCCCCAGAGGCCAGCACAGGGAGCCTTGTGTCTCCTCAGAATTTGTTGCTAATTGTGTGGAGGAGGTAGTGATGGCTTCTTTTTCACTCTTTGGAATTGATTAGTGTCCATCTCACTTCTCCCTGAGGAGGACATCTACTTTCTCTATGAACCACTGTGGTGTCCTCAGGCCATCTTCCACGTGAACAAGGGACTCTTCTGTAAAATTGAGACTGACCACAGGCTACACAGGATGAAGGTACATCCGATCCCTCCTGGTGGTCATCTGGCCATGGTCCCAGCCAGGCTTCTGCTGTTATCTCAGTTGAGGACCCTGGGTCCTCAGGGAAAAGCATCCTCAAACGGAGACTTAGCTTCTTGTGGCGCTGCTAAGGGTGCCTACATGCTGGGGACAGCAACTCCTTCTGCTTCAGATGACCGGGTCCAGTCTCACCTCTATTCTTTTCTTCCCCAATTTAAGGAATTGGCCTTGGGCAAATTCCTTAAACTCCTTGGGCCTATCTCCTCTTCTGAAAGGTGGGTATCGCTGTGCCCACCCCGGCAGCTTGTAGGAATAACTACAGACTCCCAACTGCCTGCCTAGAAGCAGCATCATGAAAAATGCTGCTTTTTGTTCATTCACTTTCTTCTTTTTTGTTATTTTTTTTAGTTTATTTTTTTATTATGTGTATGAGTGTTTTTGCTTACATGCATGTCTGTGTACCATGCGCTTGCCTGGTGACTCCAGAGGTCAGACAGGGCCATCAGAGCCCATGAACTGGAGTTACAGATGGTTGTTGACATCCATGTGGATTCTGGGAACTGAAACCCTGATCGCCTACAGGAGCAGTAACTGCTGTCTCTTCAGCTCACACTTTTTCAGTTAGCATACAGAGTAACAGGTCTCATTGTGGTGTTTTCATATCCTTTGTTTCGGCTGATCCTTCCCAACTCCCACTCCTTTCCTCTCCCCCACTTTACACCTTTGCTCCCAGTATCCCCCTTTCTATAGGTGCTCTATTACCCTCCCCCTCCTCAGCTCCCTCTTTTCCTCTCAGTGACCCCTTTCTAACTTGCAGGACCCTACAAACAGTCATCCCACATAAATACATAAAATTTGAAGCTACGGTGGTCCGCTCCTTTAAGCCCAGTACTTGGGAAGAAGAGAGAGGATGTCTTTGAGTTCAAGGCCAGCCTGATCTACAAAGTGAGTCCAGGATGGCCAAGGCTACCCTGTCTCAAAAAGAATAAACCAAAAATAAATAAACAAAAATGAGAAGCTAAGACATATGAGAGAGAATACAGTGTTTGCCGCTTTGAATCTTAGTAATTTCACTTAATATTTGACAGCTCTATTTTCCTGCGAAATTTTACAATTTAATATTTTTGTGACTGAAACTCCATTCTCTATATGCTACATTTTCTTTATCCATTCATTCTTTGCTTATCATCTCAGCTGATTTCCAATTCCTCGCTATTGTGAAGAGTGCAACAATAAACACATATCTGTAAGTGCCTCCCTGGGGCCGGTGTGATGGTTCGGCGTGGTGAAGTATTTGCTGCCAAGCCTGGCAACTTGAGTTCAATCCTCGGGATCCAAGGGTGGAAGGAGAGGACCAACTCCCTCAAGCCATCTTCTCACCTCTCCCTGGGCATTGTGCTATGAAATGTGTTCCCTACCCAGTAAAAAAATCAATTAAAAAGTGTTTTAAAATGTATCTCTGTGGTATGATATGCAGCTAGTCATATAACAGTGCTGTTTTCAGTGAGATGTACGGCGCCTCAAAAAATAAGGTGGAGAGCAACAGAAGACAATTACTGATGTCAAGTTCAGGTCTCCAAATGCATCCATGCACAATTAAATGTGTACACACACACACACACACACACACACACACACACACACACTTTGAGACAGTAACAACTAAGCTGAAACCCTTTAAAGTGTGTGGTGGGACACGGTGAGGTGACAGTTCTCCCTAGGAGAGGGTGGGGCCATCTTTGTTTTATTCATTTCCAATCACTGCAATTAAAAGTTCCAACTTCTCATCCTTTTTTTAAAGTTTATTTTTTTTCTCAATATGCAAATAGAAATGGTTTCCAATGGCTGTTATTCCAGTGTAATTCTTTCAAAAAAAAATACACGTGTGTCTCTGAAAACATGGATGGACGATATATCGGGAAGGACCACTTGTGCTTGTTTATTGTACTGACGTGTATATAGTTTTGATCTATTGCATCACAATACTGACGGCTAGGTTTCTTATAAAGGTTTAGTTTCATATATTACTCTAGAGCGTTTTTCTCCACAATAAAAAGTTAACTCATGCCAGTGTTTAGGAACCAATAAGATCAATTCATTCAAATTTAATGACAGTTTTATTAAACTAAGAATCTCATATCACAGAGCATTCACAGTGCAGGAGGTCACAGTCTTTGAAAAAATAAATAGCGGCATAAATTATTTGTTATTTACAGCTTTCCAACCCCTGGCTCCTGCTCTGCCTGTTAAAGATCGAAGATGGCGGTGCTTCTTGTGGGCACTCGGTAGTGTAGGGATGGCCTCAGAAGTTCTGGGTTCCGAGTACTTTTAAGGAGGCTCTTTCAAAATTCAAGACTCCTCTGTCTCCATCTGCCTGCAACTTGATACATCAAGGCTGTGTTGAGAAAAGGTTCAACCCCCCCGAGGAAACTGTGCCCAGCCTGGCCCTTGGCATCTTGGATGTTCCTGCTCTCCTCACGCCCAGCTTTGCCTTGGCAGTCCTACCTTGCCCGAAGATCTGGCGCAGCTGGCTGGCAGCCTTCTGTGGCCTCCGTGTAATCAAAGCTGCCTTTGTGTCAGGCATCAGGAAGGACTTTGGAGACACGGCGGGGCGTGGGTGAGGTGAGGTGGGGGAGTGGGTGAATGCCCTGAATGGCACATCCATCCTCACAGACTAGCAGCCAACCCCTCACAGACTGGGGATCCCCAAGAGTCAGCCACAGTGGCTCAGTCTTTCGCTTTGTCCACCGGGTCCCCAAGTGAACCTGGTGCAGGTCAGATGGAAGATGCCAGAGCACACTCATGGGGTCCACAGTTTAGAGGGGTAGCGACTTAGGTCGAGGCAGGACACCCAGCAGCCGGAACCCACCCTCGGTGCACTCTACTTGAGGAACAGGGTGACCTTGTCTCATGTTCTTCTGTCATGTTCAGAAGGAGGAAAGGCCGCCTTTTGGAAGAGGATTGTGTTTCCTCTGGAATGGACACCCAAACTTCCCTATTGGGAATTCTAGAGTAATGAGGGGTGAGTGTCATCTTGGACCCTTCCTTAGTACACAGAAGCTGATCACACCAAACCAAAAGCCACATGGACAGTTCTATTAATAGCTAACAGCAGCAACAACAAACAGACTTGTTTTCTAAGGGTGGGGTAGGGAAAGCCCATATCCTCTCCAGGATTAAGGATTTTCTCGAACACATGCATAGAAAAGCCCCAACCAGCATGGTACCTAAGCAGCCACTGCTTGACTAACAGCAGTACTGTGGGAAGAGGTGTGGGTCACGCTGCCATCCATCCTGGGGCTTTTTAGCAAGGAGTAGCCAAGTCCCAGCTCTGTAAATGTAACGGGGAGAAAAGCCACAGAGCCACAGCCTTGACCGTCTCAGAAGCAGACTGTTTCCAGCTCCTAGATGCTTTCCTGAGCCGCCCCCTGGTCCACACCAGGACACAATAGAGGAGATTTGACCTCAGCCCCTGCTGAGGCAGTGGGAGGAAGTTATACAGCTTGGTCAACTGGACAGGGAGCCGTAGGGTAGATTAGAAACACAGGTGGAGAGGTACCCCCAGAGTGGAGCCCTGACTCCCTAGCAGGGCCTGTGTGGGTGTGGGGGGGTATTGGAGGACTCAGCAGAGGGGCACGGAAACTGGAAAGCTCGAATGTTTAACCCTTCCATAAGCTAACCAAAGCTCCTAGACCGCTAGGCTGGCTTCCCTAAAATGATAGTCCATCCTGGGTGGGAAAGGTGGGGAGAAGTGCCCTTCTCCCCAGCTGCATGAAGGCATGCGTTTGCGTTTATTGGGTGACATGGTGACGAAGGTACATTGTCCCAAGAAGCACCTACCAGGTTAGGCTGCTTTTTATCAGAAAGTAACCATCAGGAGTGTCCAACAGACCGCCCATGGGCCACATTAAATTGTAAACTTACTTAAAACATTATGAGTTTTTTTGGGGGGGAAAAATACATAATATATATACATACATATGTATATATATATTTGTGTAATATATATACAGACATTATATATATTTATATATATACACACACATATACATACACATTTGGTAAAGTGATTGCATGGTTCATGTATGTGAACTTTGTGGATGACGTGGCTCAGAGAATCCAAACATTGGACACCCCTGCTGGCTGTGCCCTGGGAACATGCCTTTGCTAGCAAGGTTGGAAGAGAGCTAGCTGTGTTTCACAGAGGCCCCTTTTCTCTGCTGTTTGGGTAGAGCCCATGAAAATCTCTCTCCTGTGCCCAGATAACTGACAATGGGAAGAGTTTCCCAGAAAAACAGGAAAAGCCCCGCCTCTAGACTTTGAGGAAGCCTCGTGGGGTATGACCCTTGATGGGATCATGGGACGTGACAAGCTGCAGAGACCAGAGGACCAAGGCCAAGCGTTCACACATGGAGAGAGCAGGTGTCCTTTGAGTGAGTCCACGCGGTGAAAAGAGGGAGCTGGGCTCAGGGGGCAGGGCTTTAGGTAGTCAGCTGGCAGGAATCAGGACTTACTGTCACTCAAGAGTTAGCCAGAGAGCATTTTCAAATTCTCCCAGTGGTTTCTGTGGACACAACATGGCATCCGAGCCATCCCCAGGTGTTCTGGGCACATCTGCTCCCTGCCCCCAGAGGAGGATGGAGATTGTGTTGGGAGACAGTCAGAGCACCTCTGGCAAGTATTTACAGCCTGGCTGCCGAATGCACTCTCCTAGCGATCTTAACTCTATCCAGCAAGTTCTTTGTCCCTTCATCATCTTACCAAGAGCACAGCCATCTTTTCCAGCCACTTAAAAAGGTAATTTACAGGGGAGGGAAAGGCAGGTGGAGAAGAGAAGACCAAGCCTTCCCTCCACCCCAGCGGCCCAGGCAGGGTTGAAATATGTGTCATCAGCAGCTTGGTGGGTAAAAGGTGTTTGCTATTCACTGCTGACCTCCAGGGGAAGCAAGCCAAGGTGGACTAGGAGGCTACTGAGCTGGTATGGGACAAGGGCAGCCCAATTTCACACCCAGGGGAGTGGAGATGCCACGGAGAGATGCCTCCTGTGCTATGATGGCCTTCTCTCACGCTCTTCCCCGGAGGAATGGTCCAAGCTCCTCTTAGTCCCCCTTGTCTCTGTCCACAGGCTGCCCTACCCCAGTCATATAAAGGATTCAGAGAGGAGACGGGCCAGGAAAGAGGCAGACATCTTCCATTAGAACACATCATTTGCTCTCATTTTTCTGCCTCTGCAGAGATAAGCTAAGCATAGATATACATACATATATATGTATATTTTTTAACTGTTGTTTTTTTTTTTTTTGTAACAGAAGTAATTACACCATGCTAATTTAGCTTTAGTGATAACACAGAGAAAGTAGTCCTGTATACTAATGGAAGCATATTTTAAAAAATGAAGGCCTATATTGTCAAACTAATCTTTAAACTCACGAGGAAAAAGATTTAGTTAAAAACAGAGAACTTTTCACTTTCAAGCTGTAGCTTCCTGGATATGAGAGATGCCCAAAGCCTTTGAGGATCATTGGCACATTATAGTCCAAAGAAAACTACCAAGAGGCATGCCCCACAACATACTGAAAGCACAATTTTCAGGTTCTAATGCAGTTATGAGACACTTTATAGCTTCCAGCAGATTCCGAGGGTGGGGGAAGGCAACGGGGATGTTTTCTGAAAGCTACGCAAGGACTCAGAGACTCAAACACAGTGTGGACCCTCAAAGGCTGTAGCTTGTGCCTTAATAACGTCTAAAAAAATAGGGTTTGGACTTTTTCAGGAAAACGACAGGGACATCCAACAAGGACAGGTATTAGAATGTGATTTGAAAAATGTCTGGGTAAATAAAATATTCCGAGGGTGTTTTGACCCAAGAAATTAAGATTCCCATCCCCAACTCAGGGCAAAGTCACATTCATGTCACTGTGCCAGGCTGGGCAATCTGTTGCATTAACCAAATCAGGACGGGTGGTGGGTACTTTGGGCCTTGGCTCTGCTACATTCTGAAGCTAACTGGGGCCACGTGATATCAATTGCTGATGACATGAGAATAATCCATGCTACAGAGAAGTTAGGAAGTTCAAAGGGTAGACAGGAGTACTCAGAGCTAGCATGCGCCTGTGAAAGAGGTGTGGGGGGGGGGCGGTGCATACGCGTGCTTCTGTTGTATGAGCTACTGGAGCATAGATCAATTCTGAAGCCTCTTGCAGCTGAGTTTATATTGAGGCACCTTCAGGCTCCTTCCCCCAGGCTTAGCTATTCTTTTTAAGGGAAATTACACTGCCTTACTCTGAAGACCACTGAGTTTATCCAGATAGACCAAAAGCAAAGTCTTGACTCAGTCAAGCTACTAATACTGATGTGAACCCCGAAGAGAAGGCTGGCAATGGGAGCGAGGTGTCATCATAGTTCTGCTTAAGGGAACTTAAGGAACAGAAGCTTGAACTCTTTGTCCCCTGAAATTCAGAGAGCCTTGCTATAGATTCCCCCGTGAGCCCAGAAGTCCTCAGCTGCTGGGTTTACAGTAGCCACCACGGTTAAAAATCACTAAAATCCCTTCTCTCATTACCCTGGGTCACCCCCACACCTTCCACTGTGCAAAATATCTCAGTATTCAAAGTGCATCAGATCTGATAGACTTTTGCAATAGAAACATTAAAAAAATAAAAACCTCACTATATAAAATTAATTTGTGCTTTCTCATTAGAACCCAGGAATGGTTTATAGTCAGGAATCTGTTACATGAAGATTTCAGAGCTATGAAGCAGTCAAACATTGCTTCATGCTTTCCTGTGTTTGGGTCCATCACCCATACCTGGCCTGGCTTGCTGTAGCAGACTCTAAAGTTGAATAAACTTAGCTCTACAAACCCTAAGATATGCTTTTCACACTTGGCTTCAGCTAACCAGAGAGAGCCATCTGCCGACACTTTCTTCCTGTCATTAACCATCACTTCTGCAACTGGTTGGGCATATAAACAATTGTGTCTTTCAATGGGGGTGGTTTTGAGAGCAGAGCATTAGCAGACAAGTTACAAACCTGACAGGACAGGGCATGGCCTCCTAAGGTCTGACATGTGTAGCTGTGACTACATTTCCCCCTGTGTCTCTTGAGTTAGCACCTGTTTCTGTGTAGTCTTCCACCTTTTTCTATATTCCAAACCAAATTGTCTTGGAGCCAGCACAGGATGACACACAGAGGATTCATTTTTCTCCAAGGGTAACCTTTTTGGCCCCTGTCAATGATCCTTTTGTGTGGAATGATATTCTTCAAGTATGATGATCTATATGTGATGTTTTATTTTTAATATTTCATTGCTCATTTGTTTTGAATGTGTCAATAAAAAAAAGGATAACAGTATTCGCTTGCTTTCTCTCTCTCCTACTGGGAAATCATGTTTCCACTCTTCCTATTTTTTCCTATAACTGCAGTGCTCTCAAGCTCCTGCAGGTTGACGCCTTGTCTCTCACGTTTCCAGTGTTTCCAGCAGAGTTGGATGCTCATGTTAACACAATCTGCCTTCTCCAGGCCCAGAGGTGACACTGGCCAACCACGTCCTACTTTGCACTCATCTAGGCTACCTCCTGTTCACTGACTGACTCACTTCGGAGGCTGCCCATGTAATAGAAATACAAACAGCACCCTGAAGTCCTTTTGCCTAAAGTGTGCAAGAGAGAAGAGACACGACGCATCTCTGCAGCTGGCAGCCAAGAGTCTGTGGAGCTGCTCAGACAATGGCTGGACCCTGCCATGCAGGGACGGATGCCTAGCAGCCTGGCCCATGGCCAGACAAAGCCCAGGGTGGCCCTTCCTTCCAGCTCATGAAAGAATTGACAGCTGCTGCCAAGGCGGGAGAGACCTGTGTGGAGGAGGAGAGAGAGAGGACGCCAGCGTCATGGTGGCCGCAGCAGTTTCCCGGGCAGCAGCTCAGCTTTAGTCGTCTTCTCTGCACATGGGCAAGTTGACGAAGGTGAAGACATTAAACTCTATCATTATGGAGAAGCACAAGAAGATGGCATAGAGGACCAACACGTAGATGCCCAGCTTCCGGTCCAGGCGCCATTTGTTGAGGTGGATGCCAAGGACCTGGGAGGAGATGGGGGGGATAGGGAGAGAGCTAGGCTTGGTGGGCTGAGGGACCCAAAGGCTTTTTTTTTCTTTACCAAGCAATAACACCTCAGAGTCCAGAACTTCCTATTAATTGTAGACAAGATTCTGGTCCAGTTGAGACCAGACTATGAGACTTGTCCCATGACACGGTCAGATGGCAGTAGCCACTCTCACGCACTGGCCCTCTCCTAGGAGATAGGCCACTTCCTCAGGGTGCAGCATGTTCCTTCTCTAAGGAAACCAGATCTTCCCCTTTGCCTTAGAACTTGGCTCCATAATCGTTTCTCTTCAGCAGATTTCCCAGGCTCATTTGAGCCATTCTGGGAAAACTTCTGCTTGGGCCTCCTTCTTTTTTGTGCATATTAGTTAGGGCAACAAGCTCCCCCAACCCCTGCCAACTGCCCTCACTCTCATCCCTGAATCAAAGCATCCCTGGGCTGGACCATAGCTATTTCCTTGAGCACAGAGCATTGTAAAGACAGAGCAACCTGGCTTCAAACCACAATTTTGCCTAACTCCCGAGCCATGATTTCTTCTGCAAAATGAGGATAATGGTGCCTTCCTCATCACGGGTGTCGAGGCTTGACTAAAATACCATAGGTATAAAATGCACAGCACAGGTCTATGCACAAGAGTGGGGAGGACCTCACTGTCATTTCATGTTGTCCCCAGGACTGCTGTTTCCCCATTTGTCAGCTCAGCAGGTGAGGAGAGTTTCTCTCTCACTGGTCTAGTCAGAGAGAGATGAAATGTAACCATCTAACATGACAACCCTAGTGATATCTTCGTTTGTGTGTGCACATGTGTGGGTGCACAGACGCATGTATGTGTGTATATGTAGAGGCCAGAGTACACTCATGGCGGCCACTCCTCAAATATTATTTACCTTCTTTGGGAGGTAGAGTCTCTCACTGAACCTGGAACATTCTAATCTGGCTTGCTTGGGTGGCCAGCCCCTGAGGACCTGCCTGTCCCTGCTTTCCCTGCACTGGAATTACAAGTGTGCCTCCTTATGACCCCTTCTTTTAACTACGCGGGTTCTGGGACTCAAACTCAGGCCCTTGGTCTGGCCTTAACCAACCAAGCTCATCTCCCAGGTCCCTGGGTCACATCTCATTTGCTTAGGATGACATACGACGGTGGCTGAAGTTGATCTTGGCAAAAAGCAATAGATTTGGGGTATCTCTGAATAGATAAATGTCCTCGGCTGTGCCCTCGCCATAGTGCGCAAGCGTTCACAGCCAGGCTGAACTGAATGAAAGTGTGCAGTTAAAAACTCACAGTGAGAGCGACGGAGCCCAGCAGCAGCACCACGGAATAGACCAGACCCCGGCTGTTGATCTTAACCTGGAAAGTGAAATACACAGGCCACAAATCTCTGAGTTGCTCTGCCAGTCTATTCCAGAAGCCCCGCCTTCTCCCCTCTGGGGAACACAGGGATCCTGCTGATGAGCGTGCAGGAATGGCCAGGACCTCATAACAAAGAGGAAGGCACCGATGCAAGCCTGCACTTGGTTCATCAGGAAGTGGCCCAGGAAGGGGACAGGTGCTAGTGGGTTTGGGCAAGAGGAAGAGATGCCGAGGAGCATGTAGCAACCATGGGCTGCCTCCTGCAGACGTGATGAGGCTGTTCTGGAAGCCATCAAAGAAAGTGGGTGCTAAGGATAAAAGGGGAGCTCATGTCCCCGGACTCCAAGCTGGCACTGGGTGGGTATCATCCCTCCCTCTGAAATATACCTATGTCCTTCTTTAGGAAGTTGCAGGACTTACTGTGGATCCATAATTAATGACCATGGTCTGCAGGCCCCACGGGATGCCAAGTCCCACGAGGATGTCAAACACATTGCTGCCGATGGTGTTAGAGACTGCCATGTCTCCAAGTCCTAGGGGATAAGCAACACATGCCTTCCATCAGGAGATGGCCTCAGGGAGCCCTCATCCCTCTCCAAACTCCTCTATCAGAGCCATTAGAGGGATGGGGAGTTCTTCATGGACCCTGAATTTTCTGTTAGGTCTAAGATCCCCTCTTTTCATGAGACCTAAAGGGCCCTTCTGTAGGTTGAAGCCGTATTTGGAAGTCCTAACCCCACACCAGTGCTTCAGATGTGGCCTTATTTGGAGGCAATGGGTTATGATGAAGGCTTTAGGCAGAGCTTTGGTCCAGGCAGCCTGACTGATGTCCTAGAAAAAAAGGAAAATCCTGACATCAACAGCACACAGGAGAAAAAACATGGAAGGACAAAGGCGGCCAAATAGAGCTGGGAGAGGAAAAGGATTCTCCCTTACAGCTACAAAGGCCACAGCCCTACCCACACCTGGGCCTTCACTTTCCAGGCTTTAGAAATCTGAGAAGTAAATACCCACCCAGTCTAGCAAAGGAACACAGGCTCCTTCCTATCAGGCTTGTTAGCTGCCATTCTCAAGGGCCTTCCCTCAGCTCTGCCTCATTTAGTTCTCCCAGCTCTGCTGGGTTTGGGTGGGACCACCACTCTCACGTGGCAGGTCTGCAAGGGCTAACCCTTTGCTAGAGGCTCAGTCTCAGGAAGCTGGTCCAGCACCCTTTCCACCAGGTCATGATGCATATTTGTGCCTAGACAGTGGCATCCGGGACCTTATCTGGGACCACAGGGCCTAAGATCATACATTCTGGAGGTTTCCACAGGGTGGGCTCTCTCTTTCCAATCAGAGGCCATTGCTCCCCTTCCTGCCCCACTGTCCCAAGATCCTGTTGGTCATACAGCCGAGGCACTTCCTCTCTTGAGGAATTAGAACAACTTTTAAGAGAAGACTCGTGTTGGCTGAATGCTGACGTTGTGTCCTGGCACCCACAAACGTGGGCAGAAGGAACAAGCCTGCGACACGAATGTCTAAAAACATAACATCACTTTGGCAGCCGTGACATTCATCAGCAAGTCCATCCAGCATCCAGGGAGTCTCCTCACCACCCTGGGTGTGCCAGGCCACTCCTTCATTCTCCCTGCTAGCCTCTCCCTCCCCAGCGTGAAAGACTGTCAGGATCTTGGCAGCTTAGGGTCCTGAGGATCTGGATCTACTGTGAGTGCCCCCGTCAATGCTGGCCAGGCTACTCGTCAGTCTGTAGGGAGTCTGTAGGGAAGCCTGGTGCAGAAGCCCCTGTCAGAACACCTCTGTGATCTCCCGCTTCATGCGGCTGACTCTGAACGGGTCTCCGAACCCCCAGCCATGTCGACTGGGTTCTGTCGATCACGTCACTGTCACCTGACGACAGCTTTGCACCCCAAGCCTTGGCCACAATCACACTTCTTCCACTGTAGCTCCTGGGAGACGGCGTCCTACTATAGAACCCTTTGTCCCTCATTCCTAAATCCGACCCTTCACTGAACCGACTGGGACCACCCAAACTCCGAAGCATCTAGAACTGCAATACGTCCTGCCACCCAGTGTCTAACCCAAGCACCCTTTGGCCTTGTTGTCTTTCCCTGGTGCTTGCCTAGGGGTGACTTCGGCACCTGAGTGCTGTGGAGTACCGGAGACTGACTTTCCTCAGGCTCACATGACTGAATGTCCTCAAGTCCCCGCCCCCTCCTCCCCACTTTTAGCTTTCTTATCACTCACTGTAGTGTCTCCACCCTGCCTCCAACTCATGCCCACCCAGGGCCTCTGACTTCGACTGAATTTAGGATTTTTATATATGCCAGTAAATAAAGTTACACAGAAGTCAGTGGGCTCTAAGCCAGAGGCAGCTGTTCTGGTAAGGAGCGTGGCTGCAGAAACACAGAGCCTCTAACGCAGAAACAGAGCCTGCAGGGTTACACAGCTACTGAGTAAGCCTGAGAGCTGCAGTTCGCACGGGGAGTCAAGTGGGCCCTTCCCACAGCGTGAAAAGTGAGTAGATCCCACAGGCACAAAGGCTCCAGGTTTCAGGGAAGTTCAGTTGTGTTGAGCTGCCCTGGGAAGCAAACATACTAATGTCAAAGGTCACCCAATTAACTTCCCTTCCCCTCAGTTGCTGCTCCCGGCGGCCTCTACTGCTCTCTGCCAGGCACCTGGCTGACTGCCACCCAGGACGGTCTCATACTGCGGCTCTTCACGTTGTCTTCTTGGTTTTTGCATCTCTTGGAGAGACGTGCCTTTCCTTCCAGAGCCAACTTTTCTCCCTGGCTTGCCCTCTTCTCCAGTCTCCTGAGGTAATTCTTGCTCTTCTGCCTTCCCCTCCCATGGACTTTCAAACTCTTGCCTACCAAGAAGAGCAGCTCTAGCCCACTCGGGGATACTGTCTCCTTGGTAGTGAGGAGCAGAGAATGAAAGGCCAGACTTAGCAGCTCTTTGGTTTTGCCATCAAGGACTGACTGTGGAGTCTCTCTCCATCTTGTTCAACCTGGGTTGCCTCATAAACCCCAAAGAAAACCCGTATACAAAGTGAAACCCTTCACATCTAGAATTTGGAAGAACAGAAAGAGCCGGTGTCTAGGATTCCCATGACGCCTGCAAGAGAGACATGGCTCTCATTTGCTGAAACTTAAACCTGAGATGTTCCCAGCAGGCTCCTGTTCTGAAGACTTGTTCCTCAGATGGTGGCACTATCTAGGGGCACTGTGGAGCTGCCAGAAGTGGACTCTAACTTGTGGAAGTAGGTCACTGGTTCTGGCCCCTGGTTCCAGATCCACCACTGTGTGAATGCTCACTACCACCCATGCTTGGTGCCATGCTGAACCCTGCAGTCCCAGCTATGACAGGCTAAGCTCTCTGGAAACCACGAGCAAAGATAAAGCGTTCTTCCCTGAGATTATTTTTGTCGAGTAATTTGGCTGCAGCAGCACAAAAGAAACGGATGCATATAATCAGCCGTTGGCTGTATGACTTCTAGGCTGAGGCCCTTTCCCATCTCATATGGCAACCCGGGACATGTCCCCTTTAAGACAACCACATAGAAAAACACAGAAAGATCTAGGGAGGTCCATCTTAGTATTTATCGTAGTGTGGCTTTTTTTTCCTGGGCATCCCACAACCATCTCATCTCCATCCTGGAGCATAGATAACCCCGGCCCTGTAGTCATAACAATGAACCGAGGAGAACGAGACAGTGACAGTTGGGCCAACGGTGAACGCAATGGGGTTGACTTCCCAAGCAGGAGAGGGATGAGGATCATCAGACCTTCACCTGGTAATCTACCCACCGCTCCCTCCTGCCTCCTGGTTGCACAAGGCCTATTGGCTCCAGCATCCCCACCAGGGCAAGTGCAGCTGAGATGCAGGAGAGAGTGGTGGGTACATTCCATGGATGTCATCATCCATGGTGACGTGGGGCTTTACTGTATGCAGCTGTTTGGGGGTTACCCATGTTCCTGTAGGTCTCCCCTCCCTTACCCACACTCTGTAAACTCTCTGGCTCCCCAAGCTAGCCTTGGATGGAACCATTTCTTTCCTCTGTCATCAGTGCCCTGTATGGGGTGGATAGATACACCCACGGCTTTCCAGGAACAGTGACACAGCAAGAACAGTCTCTCTGCAAGGGAATCTAACAAAGGACAAATTCTGGATGCCACCGTCTCCTTCTGGGCAGGGCTTGACATCTGTCAGTCAGAAGGGCCATAACCTGGCCATAGGAGGCAGGGGAGTTTGCCGGGGGAGGGGGGCGTGGTTCAGGGATAAGGCTCAATCCGTACCTTGCCTTGCCACAATCAAGCTGGCCATGCAGTCTGGAACGCTTGTGCCTGCCGCCAGGAAGGTGATGCCCATGATGACATCAGGAATGCCCAGCGTGTATCCGATAATAGTCACCTGCAGAAGAGAGTCAGGGATTGGGGTGAACTCCAAGTGCAGCAGCCCTGGAGCCCTCCCTACCCTGCAAGCACCTAAATTCATGTGATGCTGTTGTAGTTAGGAGAAAAAACATCTGGAATATGGTTTATTTTTGGAGAATTTTTTTTTTTTTGAGGTGGGTTCTATGTGGCTCAGGCTGGCCTTGCACTTGCCGCGTAGCTAAGGGTGACCTTGAACTTTGAGTCTTCCCTGGCCTCCATCCACCTTCTCAATGCTGGGATTCTGTGTGGGCAGTGGTGCGCCTGGTTTATGTGGTGCTGGGATTGGAGCCAGGGCTTTATCCATGCCAGCTAAGCACTCTACCAGTGGAACCACAACCCCAGCCCCTTAAGGAAAATAAAACTTAAGATAGGGTCTGACTGTGTAGTCTTGGCTAGCCTGGAACTATGTAGACCAGGCTAGCCTCAAACATACAGATTCTCCTGTCTCTGCCTGCCCCTCTGCTGGAAGGAAATCTTTTGCATGCCCCCTCCCAAACCCCCATAATGCAGTATCTGCCCAAAACTTTTTTTTTTAAGATTTGTTTTTCATCTTATTTATTTTTTATGTGTATGAGAGTTTTGCGTGTCTGAATGCCTGTTCATCACACGCACAGGGTACCCAAGGAAGCCAGAAGCAGCATCGGATCCCCTGGAACTGGAACTACAGATGCCTGTGAGCTGCCACGGGGGTGATGGTAACCAAACCTGGGTCTTCTGGAAGAGCAGCCGTGCTCTTATCCACCGAGCTCACTCTCTAGCCCTGCATTACACTTTTTTTTTAAAAGATAAAATTAAATAAAAAGATGCATCAGGCAAGAGTAGAGGTCTGATCTCTGATATTAGAAATAAATTGGGACTTTGTACAGATGTTCATTTAGGTGTCATCCACCCAAAGAGCATCAGACCAGACCGATACCTTTTTCTCAGAGGCGGGACCTGGGGCATCAACCTGCATGCAATCAGACATGCTCTTCTCTGGGTCCAAAGCAGCTGACCCTGAGTGCAGTGCTTAGCCTCGCATCCTGAGCGTAACATTTTAGCTTTTTATGGTAGCCAACCGTGCTTGGGGAGACTGTCCTGCTTCAATGGCTGTAAAGGCCTGAATGGTCATGGCTGCATTACGCTGTTGTGAGACTCTAATCTTGCTTATATACCACAGGCAAACAAAAAGGGGGAACTGTAGAGAGCTGCGGAATGCTATGCCTTAAGGATTGACTGGTTTCCGCCTTCCACCTTCCCGATGGTGAGTGCTCTCTGTCACAAACAATTCCACATTTGGCTAAGGCTGAGGATCTGGCTTGCTTCCATGTATGTGGACCTATCTGCATTGCCCACGTGACATGCTGGGGTTGGCTACCCAGAGGCTATTTAAGCTGTGGGCTGGCTTTCCCCAGGGTCAGATGATTGTTCAAGGTTCCTGAATAAACTGCATTGAAAAAAAAAAATTAGAGCAATGCCACTAAGCAAGAGAAAAAAAAATTAAATAAAAAGAACGGTTAACCACCATTTTTAAAGAGCCATCGGCAACCACTATTAACACGTTATATCTGCCGGCGGGCCTCAAACTTGAGAATATGGAAAACACCTTGGAGGGCTTATTAGAACCAGACCACCAAGTCTCATCCGGAGTCCCAGCACGAGGCCTGGCAACGTACATTCCCAGGTGGTTAGTACCCTGAAGCTGCTGCTCTGGAAACCACCTTTGAAAACGTCTGTGCAGCCTTGATCTTGTTTCGTGTGTGTGTGTGTGTGTGTGTGTGTGTGTGTGTGTGTGTGTAAGGGGGGGCTCGGATTACATTACCACTATGTGTTTTGTAACTGTTTGTTTCATGTATACCTCTCCACTCACAACTCTCACCCAAATGTATTTTAATCTGGCCCCCGACTTCACTGAATAGCCTGTGCGTTCTAATGAATCTCCCCGCTAACGAATATTCCAATGACTTCTTGCTGGACCTCTACCGAGGACTTAGTGTTACCAGGCGCTCTACAAAGGTACCTTACCTTCATACGCTTACCTGCTCTCTTATTTACTGCCCATTGGTGAGGCAGGCACTATTATTATTCCAAATGACAGTCAGAAACACCTGCTGCTCAGCATTGGCGCCTGGACTCCCAGCCAAATGCTTCAGTTCTCCTCTCCTCTGTGTCTGCATGCCAGTCTCTGAATTGTCATCTCTTTACTTGTTTAGCAGAAACTCCAAGATCCAGACCTGATGGATCTAGGGCTTCTCAAGGAGATCCTGAAGGCTGCTATACAGGCTGCCAGTGATTGCCATTGGAGATAATGACACTTGAGAGCTGGCTAGAGACGCTGGCTAGAGACATTAGCTGCACAGTTGGGGCGGCCACAGAGAAAGCCCTAGAGGCATTCGGACCACCATGGTTTACTCCTTAGCTGCAACGTGTCAATTTTTAGAGGCCATCTACAGCGGTGTCCCTCAGAACCTCATATCCTAGTTGTGATGGTTAGTTTTAATTCTCAACTTGGCCCAGGCTGGAGTCATCAGAAAGGAGGAAAACTCAACGGAGAAAATGTCCTCATAAGATCCAGCTGTGGGGTATTTTCTTAATTAGCGATTGATAGGGGAAGGCCCCAGCCCATTGTGGGTGGTGCCATCCCTGGGCTAGTGGTCCTGTTTCTATAAGAAAGCAGGTGTGCAAGCCATAAGGAACAAGCCATAAGTAGCACCCCACCATGGCCTCTGCATCAGCTCCTGCCTCCAGGTTTCTGCCCTGTGTGAGTTCCCCCCCTGACTTCCTTCAATGATGAATAGTGACGTAGAAGGATAAGACAAATAAGCCCTTTCCTCCCCAAGCTCCCCTGGTCATGGTTTTTCACTGTAGCTACAGAAACCCTGAGACAGCCTTAGAGTCACCTGGGAGGCTAGGATCATTGAGGGACTGTCTAGATGAGGTTGTCTTGTGGGCATGTCAGTGGGGGAGCATTTAATAGTGTTAATGGATATGGGAAAACCCAGCCCTCTATGGGCAGCATCATTCCCTGGGTTTGGGTCCTGAACCGTAGAAGAGTGAGGAGAGAGAGCCAACCACTGAGCATTTGTGCGTTTGCTTTGATCTCTGTTCTTGAGTGTGGATGTGATGTGACCAGTGCTCTTAGATTTATTTTTTTTTAAGGTTGTTTTCTGTTCAGGTATTTTCTTTTTTTTTTTTTCACAGCCACAGAAATGAAACTTGGATACCAGTTAATGGTTCTAGTCTGAGCAAATGCTACATGACTTTGGACAATCAGGCTTGCTCCTCTATGCCTCAGCTCTCTCATGGGCTCAGTGGCAGGGATGAAATACGGAAGTGTAACATGAGTACCTGGCCGGGGCCACATGGACATGGTGTAAAGTTTCCTTCTATTTCAGTCATTTGTTTGCATTCTATGGGGACAAGAAAATGAGAGCACTCAGACCTCAGGGTGCTGAGAGCCCCAGACTGAAGGTGATTGCTTCAGCTAGTATGTGTGTTACAGGAACAGCTCTGAGGGAAGGACTGCAGATGAGTTTGAACACTGCCCACACTGCCCATACTGGGAGAGGGTCCAACACACTGCCAGGTACTCCCGCTCCTGAGTGGAGACGGACACACCTCATTTTCTCAGACAATACACACTGCTAACACGCTCTGGCCCTGGGAGGAAGGACACAGGGTAGGGATAAAAGAACAACTGTGCCAGCACTGTTGACCAAAGATGTCCCCACAAGCCACTAGCTGTGACAGGCAGGTTTTGAATAGGTGATGCTGGACATCTTAAGGGCGGTAACTGAGCTACTGTGGAGTTGCTAGAACTGTCTCTCCTTTTTAAACTACTGAACCAAATGGCTAAGAAGTGGCAGGGTGTGGGAACAGAAGATGGGCACAGTTTGTGGGTGTGCCCACACATTCCAGAGTCAGGGGTCAGGGATGTCAGATGGGCGTGGCTCTCCCCTGCACTCAAACCCGGGTGCTCCAAGCCTCCAGGTGCACAGGCTTTGAAAGGGAAGTGGAAGCAGAGCCATGTTCTGAGCCTCTCTTTGTTCTTAAGTATTCCCAACTGTGCCGGAGAAAGTCCGACTGAAGGTCCCTCTACTTGACACTGTCATTTGTAAGCGATTCTTCCTAACACTTTGGAGGTGACAGCCTTAAAGGTGACGGGCTTTGGATGGGCTGGCGCTCATCCCTGGGGCTCCATTAGGACATAAGGGAGGCAAGCATGGGCCACCAGAGCAGGCATATCTTAGAGATCAAGGTGAGCTCAGAGACACTTCTTCTTTGGCCCCTCTTATCCTCAAGATGCCTTGGTTTCCCCCAAACCAAGGCCATTGACAGTGAAAGCCATGCCACAGGTCAGACTGGCCCCGCAGGGCAGCTCCCACGACCCCAGGCCAACCTGGGCTAGGACTCCGGTCTTTCAAACAATAGCGGGATTTGTAAATAAGGTACTGAAGGTGGGAGTGTCCGCCGGAGCTCACTGAACAGTACCGGTATTTTCCATAAGGAGAGAAAAAGTTTCACAGATTCTTTAATTTGACTATCCTAATTCCCATGCCTACTCAAAATACTCTTTTTTTTTTTTTTTTTAACTCATCATGTTTTGGGAATATGATTTAGCAAGAAACATCATCATTCCCTTTAAAACATAAAGATTTTCATTCTACTCGGGGAAATGTGAGCTTCAGTCCTTTTAAGGCGCAGCTGTTACCATCTTTGAGAGGCGTCTTTTTCTAGGGGTGTGTGTAGAAACTCTTTCAAGCTCTTTCCTCATACCAACCCAGGAAAACAAGCCCCCCTCCATGTTCCATGTGCTATTCAGATGCTAACAGCTGGGCTCTCCCAGCACCGGCTGGGGAGAGGGAAATGAGATGGTGGCTGGCTGGGGAGCAGGGTGTCATAGCGGGCTTGAGAGATGGTGGTGGTCACCCCAGCTTCACAGAAGGGCTCGCTTTGGTTCCAGGAGTTGGGCCAGTGATTCACTTGCTCAGTTTTAATGATCTTAAGAGGTGGGTCTAGACTTCAACTCTGTTCTCTTGGGCAGGTATGCAGCTCAGTGATGGAGCACTTGCCTAGCATATGCCAGGCCCTGCGTGACTCCCCACAGCCCATCCTTCCTGCTAACCCGCATCCTTCCTCTGGGACAGTGGTTCTTAACCTGCGGGTCATGACCCTTTGGGGGGGGGGTCAAATGATCCTTCCAAAGGGGTCCCATATCAGATATCCTACATATAAGATATTTGCAATACGATTCTTAACAGTAAGCAAAATTATAGTTATGAAGTAGCAACAAAATAATTTTATGGTTCGGGAGGTGTCACCACAACATGAGGAACTGTATTAAAGGTCACAGCATTACGAACGTTGAGAACCACTGCTCTAGGACAAAGGGTAAGGGGCCTTGAACCCACAGAGAATTTCTCCTGGCCCCACTGGCTATCCAGTAAAGCCCTGTTCGCCTTCCCCGCTGCTGGCCTCCTTATAAGGGGGGAAAGGAAATGACTTAATGAGGTGCATGCACCTGACAGATGAGCTTCACAGTTAACGGAAATCCAGCCATGTTGTAGCCAGGTCTCCTCTTGTTGCTCCTAGGCCCACGGCTGGAAACCTGCACTGGATTCCAACTCTGTCATTAGCCCCAGCTATTCACACAATCATGGGTTCCCATGTCTTAGTTTCTCTATCAGAAAAATGGGGGTGTAAAAATATTTATCCCATGGGGCTGTTATAAGGCCCAAAGGGGGCTTCTATAAAATTGTCCCTGTCTGCCTGGCACACAGAAAGGGGCAGCTTTTTGACAGAGGGTCCTTGCTACCTCTCACTAATACTATTTCCTTCCTTTACCTTCTTCTGGGGACCCTAGAAATGAGGGGCCCAGCACTGGTGTTCCATTACTCTGTCCATGCTCCTAGAGCAGCCTCTTGCATTTCTCCCCTCCCAATGCCTGCTCCCGCATCAGAGGAAACAAAACATGGCCTCCACTCTTGGACACACAGTGGAGCACTTTGGCACTCTTTATACCACTGTCCGATGAGAACGAAGCTAAGGTCAGCAAGGCCAGTGACCTGCCCATAGGTGCAACAGCAGCTTGAAGGACTGTGCTGGGCAGGGGCTCCTGTCACTCACCAGCCACACCATGAGGTAGGAGAACACGGCGATCCATAGCGTGGCCGTGATGAAGGTGACCATGAAGAACTTCTCCCAGCGGGGCTTGCTGCAGTTGGGGATGGTGATACACAGGAGGAAGATGAGGGGCCAGGTGAACACCCACTTAGCCTTGTCGCCTTTTGTCTCTGCAAGGGGGTGTGGGGTAGAGCAAGGGACAGGAAAGAAAGACACCGGGTTACATGGCTGCCACTCCACTCCTGGTTTATTGTTTTCAGGTTAAACTTGGTGCGACTCCAAGCAACTGAGACCACAGAATTGTCCTCCATCATGTCACGTGGAAGTAGCAGGAGGATTCGATACTTGTTGGCTGACTAACCTGAGTCCATTGTAACCTGCAATTGACAAGGTAAGGCAAGAGCAGGGATGATACTGGTCCAGGGGAACTGGGCAGGGAGGGAGGGGGGAGGAGGAAGAGGGGCAGGGGACAGCCCTCTTGAATCAGACAGCCTGGAACAATCCCATCAATTCTGCTTGTCCCTCTGAGAAGAAGGGTCAAACTACAACAATGACAGTATAAAAATGGCCCGGGAGTGTGGCCAGCATGGTGCTGAGTGCTTTGCGTCTTCATCTGTTCATGAGAACATTCTCTTTGTCTTGGTTGTTGCTGGAATGGTGTGATGCTGAGTGTGGCAAGCACCAGGCGTGCAGCTCAGCACATAGGAGGAGGGAGCAGAAGCTGGAAGGCACATTGAGAACTCACCTCCGAGACCCCAAAGCTGATGGGAAGCATCAGTATGTGCCTACAAAAAGGGCATGTGTTGGGGTCGACAAGATGGCCCTGTGGTCAAAGCCCTAATTTACCATACAACTGACTCCTAAAGATTGTCCTCTAGGGGCTGGAGACATAGCTCAACGGTTAAGAGCACTGGCTGTTCTTCCAGAGGACCCGGGTTCAATTCCCAGCACCCACATGGCAGCTCATGAATGTCTATAACTCAAGTTCCAGGGCCTCTGACACTCTTATATGGATGTTCATGCAGGAAAAGAACTAATGTGCATAAAATAAAAATAAATAAGTTATAAGAAATTGTTCTCTCACCTCCATAAACCCACGCACATCTACAATCACATATACACGCACATACAACAGAAATAAAATACTTTCTTATACTTACATATGTATTTCTGTATGTATTTTGTGTGGGTGAATGGGAGTTTACGTCACAGTGCTGGTGTGTGCAGGTCAGGGGACAACTTGTGGGAGGTGGTTCTTTCCTTCTACCTTGTGGGTCTGGGTGACTGAACTCAGGTCCTCAGGCTTGACAGCAAGAGCCATTGTCTTCTGAGCCATCCCACTGGCCCTCAAATATTTTAAAAATGAGGTACACACATTCTTCTAAAGAACACACAGACAGTTTCCTAGAGCAGACTGAGTGTGAGGCTATAAAATAAGACCCAGTGGGTTTAGAAGGACTGACATCAGGCAGGGTGTGCTTGCCAACCTCAGAGGGAATGGAATTAGAACTCAATATTGGGAGGAAGGCTGGAAGATGTGCAAATATGTGGAAGTCACATAGCATAGTCCTAAGTAACTGACAGGTCAGAGAAGAAATCAAAAGGGAAATTGGGAAATACTGGAGGAAACAGAAAACAAAATATAAAATGTCAAAACTCACAGGATGCGGTAGAGACAGGCTCAGAAGGAAACGTCTGACTGTAAATGCCTGTGCTGAAGTGGGAACCATTTAAAACCTAGGACCTCATACTCCTCCCAAGCTCCCCCGCACCCCCAAAAAAGGTGAGGATTATGTTCTAAGAATGCAGAAGAAAGAGTGACCTGTGGGAATCCCTGGGGCAGGGAACTAGACAGACTAGCAGAACCTGTCTCAGAAACAAGGCAGATGGCTCCTGAAAAATGATGCCTGAATCTGACCTCTGGCCTTTACACACACAAATGGTCATTAAGTCTATTTTAAGATGCCCAACATACAAAATAAAAAATACATACATAATATTCTTTAGTCATTAAGAAAATAAATTAAAAATGATTCCACACCTGTATATATACTATAGCAAAAGAAAAAAAGTCCAAAGATGTGGAAAAGTACAAACCCTCACATACAAGTGGCGAGAATACAAAATGTAGTCTTCTTAGAAAGCAGTCTGACATTTCTCCCGAGGAATTCAACAGAACTGCCTCGTGACTCAGGATTTTAATCCTTTGTATACACCCAAGAGAGATAAAGAAAAATGTTGTCATGAAGACTCAAATGCTCACACGGTTGCCCCAAATGGAAACAGCTCAACTAAAGTCCAGGGAGGAAAGCATAAGCCAGATGTGATCTATGAGTCCAGAAGGACTGAAACACTGAGGCATGCCTCAGCAGGGAGGGGCGTGGAAATGGCTACGGCACAGAGCGAAGCCAGACACAAAAGCCACATAGTGGTAGGCTCCATCCAGACGCAATGTCTGGGAGAGGACAATCCAGATACAGAAGGAGAGCTGGATGGGAGGAGACAGGACCAGACAGAGTCTTTACTTACGGGTATTTTGGGTGATTTATTTTTTTTTTATAAAAAAATAAACCTTTTTTTGGAATTATATAGTGATGATGGTCACACTGTTCTGGGAACTACATAAGGAAAAAATGTGTCATTTTGTAGCATATGAATTATATCTCAATATTTTATAATTGCAGAGCAGGTTGGAGTTCATCAGTTTCAGAGCTGTGTATGTGCACTTTTTTGCATGTGCTCTTTTTTAAAATTTTATTTTATGTGTGTTAGTGTGAAGGTGTCAGATCTCTTCGAATTGGGGTCACAGACAGTTGTGAGCTGCCATGTGGGCACTGGGAGTTGAACCCTGGTCCTTTGGAAGAACAGACAGTGCTCTTAACCATTGAGCCATCTCTCCAGCCCTTGTATGTGCTCTTTTTTATTTCCTAAATAATTATAACTGAAGTGTGTTTACTTACGAAAACAAGATAACAACAAGCCAACCCAAATTCCTTACGAGGGGCATAGAGAATGTTAGCTTGAGCTAAATGCTGCAGTTGGAAAAACATCAGTCTGCTAGCTCTTCCTAAGGCACCTCTGTGTACTGTGTATGCTCAGCATAGAATGGTTTCTGTCCCATGGTTTGTCCCAAATTCCAGGATCCCCTCTTGCCAACTACATTACAACCCATCCAGGCTGCCAAGGAAGGCTGAGGTATTCTAAGAGTCCGTGCACAGGAGAAGAATTCACTTTGGGGGAATGGGGACCCTGGCCACCTAAACACCCAGGCACATCTCTGTAGACAGACATAAACCGTGGAAGGATTCATTTCTGTGTCACGGACACAAAATTGCACCAGGTGTTTGTCCTTTTGCTGATACAGGCTTTGCATATTGTTTTGACATCTGTCATCATTGTGGCCCCACCCAGGCAGTTAGCATCACCACCCACCACTCGTTTCCAAGGAAACAATCCTCTAGTGGACCATGTCTTGACTGCTGTGGTTTTTAACAGTTGGGCATCATATACTGGTAGATTACAAAATCGCTTTAGTGCGTGGAAACCAGTATTTCCTTAAAAAGAAACAGAAAATAATGTGGTTACACATTGTTTGTTGGTTTGTGTGTGTGTGTGTGTGTGTGTGTGTGTGTGTGTGTATGCATGCACATGATGTGGAGGCCAGGAGTTAACCTTGAGTATCACTCCTCAGGAATCCCCACCTTGCTTTTTTCTGTCAGGGTTTCTCACTGGAAACTGGGTGCCATTTTCTCTAGGCTCATTGGCCTTCGGGCCTGTCTCCACCTTCCCAGCAAGAGGGAAGTCATCTTAAACCACCAAGAAATCATCTTCAAAGGCTGTGAGGCCACAGGGTGATAAGAAAAATACCCATCCCAAGGAACATCTCACACTGATGGTTCAGTGACAGAGTTCTTGCCTCCCAAGGGACAGCCACCTCAATGGCCCTGAGAGCCCCTCCTGGTGCCCAGCCCTCCCCTTCCCATGCACCATCAGGACAAAACACCGTCACAGACTGATGGATATGTCAACACCACAGAGAAGATGGGGGCTGATGTTATTTCTTTCCCTAAGTCTCTGATTTCTCTCTTAAAGTAGAACATTACAATTTAATTATGTGACAAAAAGTATTTAAAATGAACTGTAACCAAACAGATGGCCCATCGTGCCGGAGGGAGAAGAACAGATGTAGTAGTTGAAAACCTCACACTAATCTGGATGGTTAACTAATTAGACACTTCAATTAAGGGAGTGGTTAACTGGTGGTCCTGGGGGTGGACTGTAGCCCTGGCCAGCAGAGAGATTTTCCTGGGCTCTGGGGCTAAGTGTCCCCATAGCTGAGACAGTGCTACTGTTTCTCAAACTCAGAACTCCTCAGAAGGATCTGAACATCCTAGAACATCCTAGATGTTTTGGAGGGTCTGGATGAAGGGTCTGAGAATTTGCATTAAAGAAAAAAAAAAAGATTGGGTCTCCACTATGTTGTCTGGGTTGGCCTTCGACTCCTGGCTCCTCCCACCTCAGCCTGCAGTAGCTAGAGCCACAGGCAGTTACTTTGGAGAGACGGCCCAGTGATTAAGAACACTGGCTGCTCTTGCAGGAGACTCCGGTTTGTTTCTCAGCATCTTCATGGTGGCTCACAACTGCCTGTAACTCCAGTTCCAGAGGATCTGACACCCTCTTCTGTCGTCTTCTGGCATGCAAGTGGTAAAGACATACATGTAGGCAAAATATCCATAATCATTACAAGAGGAGGAGGAGGAGGAGGAGGAGGAGGAGGAGGAGGAAGAAGGAGAAGCAGAAGGAGAAGAAGGTTGTTCTAACTAGTTCCTAGTGGTTGCTTAGGCTAGACCATAGTTTGAGAGCCTTACTGTAGTTAACTCCTTTTGAAAATGCTTGTTACCCATTTAAAGTGTTTGGTTAGGTGGGTTTTAGTACTTATATAGCCTTATCTCTAGAATGATAACATTCTAGATGATCTTCATCATTTCTATAAGAGTGTTCTCTACCTCCTCTAAAATCTGGGAACCATGGACTTGTTTTCAACCTCCAGATTTAATTGTTCTGTACATCTCAGCTAAGGGAAATAGAAATGTGTTCTTTTGTGCCTGGCTTCTTTCACTTAGCCCAATGTTCATGTGGCATATGCTAATACTTTATTCAGAGATACGATCGTGTCATTTTCAGGGCTGGGGATTAAACCCAATGCCTGACATCTGCGAGGCAAGTGCAGGCAAGTGCTCAACTACTGAGCTGCAACCCCTTGTCCTGTACAGATCATATTGTGCTTATCCATCCTTCACCTAATGGATGCTCAGGTTATTTCTACTTCAGGGCTACTATGAATAGTGTGGTTTGAATACTGTTTTAACAGTGTGTGTGTGTGTGTGTGTGTGTGTGTGTGTGTGTATCCAGTATAAATGATATATATTTCCAGTATATATACCCAGTATATATCATTTCCACTAGAAATTATATATGTATGGGGGTAGGGTGTATGTCTCTAACAGAGTAGAATTGCAAGGTCCATAGTAACCTTATTTAACTTTTTCAGAAACTGCTGGTGTGCTGTTTAAAACAGCGGTAACATTTTACTTCCCTTCCAGCAATACGCAAAGACCTTTTTTCCCATCGTCCTACCTCAGTTTTCTAGGTGCTAGGATTGCAGGCATGAGCCACCACATCTGCCCTCACTTCATTTTTAATTAGAACTTTCCTGATGACTAAGATGCTGAGCATCTTTTAAGGCTGATTGGCCATCTGCACATCTTAGGAGAAATGTCTATCCATACTCTTTGTCCATTTTCTGATTTGGGGCAGAAGTTCTGTCTTCCCTTCAAACCCAGTGGCAGGTTTTCATTGTTGCTTATTATCAGGTGGAAAAAGTTTTACTAGAAAAAATTCTAATCAAGAAAGGGTATTGATCTTTGGTTATATTACACTGTCTAATATTGCCCTGCCCGTGTGTGTGTGTGTGTGTGTGTGTGTGTGTGCTGGGCTTCATGCACACCAGGTAAGCATTCTAACACTGTATTATATCATATTCCTTTTCACTCTTTATTTTTAGACAGGGTTTCCTGAGTTGCCCAGGCTTGCTTGAACTTGCTCTGTAGCCCAGCAGGTACTGAGTTTGAGATCATCCTGCCTTAGCCTTTCCAGCTAGCTGGGGTGATAGACCTGCGCCATCAGGTGATGACACTGGCTGATCTTTTGTGTTGATCTGAACTGGAATTCCTGGGATAAATCCCACCCACCTGGTAAATCCATTTTATAAAATTAAACCGTACCTCACAGAGGCTAATGAATCGCTAATGAAACAGTGAAGCCACAAACAGAGACTTCTCCTTTGTCTGGTGGCCTCAGCTGTGGGAAGGGAAGGCGATGCAGGGGGAGGAGGCAGAGCTGTCAAGGAGAGAGTAATGAATGCTGTCCTGTCACCGTCCGACACTTACACTGTGTCCTACATTTTATAGGCAGTGTTTGCAAATAATCTGCTTTCCACAACAGTTATTGGAGATGGCTTATCCTCCCTATTTTACAGGTCAGTAAACTGAGGTTTGGTGAAATTCGGTGGCTTACTTAGGCATCGTAGAAAGCAGGAGATTGTAACAGCTCTTCACATATCCGCCTTGCTATCCCATGCTATTTGCTTGCTTATTCCTGAGTCTCACGATTCTGGAGCCCGTGGGAGTCCCTTTGCTACCCACTGGCTGGCAGGTGCTAACAGTCACGCTCAGCACATCATCAGTTTATTTCATAGTTTTGGACACAACAGAAAAATCTCCTTTGGAGGGGGTTAAGGTTCTTGAGTCTTTGGGCTGGAGAGATGGCTCAGTGGCTAAGAGAGTGTACTGTTCTTCCAGAGGACCCAAATTCAAGTTTTCAGCACCAACATCAGGTGGCTCACAACGTACCTCCAGCTCCCGGGGATCTAATCTGTGCTTTTATGCATAACACACATATACACAGTTAAGAATAACAGATAAGCTTTTAATTGGATTGCTCTCCTAATCCTAGGGATAAACTTTACAGCCAATCATTTTTTTTTGTTATTTTTATGACATTGATGAATTCAGACTTCTCAACAAATTGGCTATTTTTCTGACAGCACTGTCGTTTGTCATCAGCTGTAGTGCTAGGTGTGCATTGTAGCTCTGATGTGCACACAGCTATGTGACCTTGGGACAATAGCTTCATCTTGGTTTGTGTTTAGGCTTGAAAACTGGGAGGGCAAGAAGACTTTCTCAGGGGGCACACGCATCTACCAAACAGGGCCTGTCACAGGGCAAGCACTAGAGTAACTGCTGTCACTTATCCTGTAATCTTCCACCCACCTGCATGCCTCCTTTCCAAGCCCCGCTTGGGGGTATGAACACTTGGGTTTTGATCCCAAGGGATCTAGAGTGTCAAGGAGGAGGCAGTAGGTAGAGATCTATGGTCGAGGTTGTCAGGAGAAGGGGAAGCTTAGGAGAGATGGTGTGTGTGGGAAACATTAAGAATAGGTAAGGTCAGGGGCGGGGTTGGTGCACAGGTAGGCTGGCAGGGTCGTGGACAGGGACACCAAGGGCCTGGGAAGAGCTGCTCCCTGGCAGCAGACCCTGAAGAGCTTCCTGAGGGCCCGGTCTTCCTCTCATGCTGAGGAGCAATTTAGGGGGGATCCGATTAGGCTTCTTGAGGGCCTACCTGTGCTGCCTCCCAGAAACCACTGTCCTCATGTGGATGGACAGCTCTGACCTGCACCTCTCTGTCAATGGAGAGGCCAGAGTCTGCCTATTTGGGGTTGGTCTCAGAGATCCTTAGGCTAGACTCACTGAATCTCCTCATCCTCATCTGTGGGACAGTCCTGTTCCTGCCCCGCCCGCCCCCTCAAGGATACCCAGACTGACTAAGGAAAGCTGAACATTCAGATGCACGTCCTGCCCCTGAGGGCCTTGCCTTGAGTTCAGAGGCCCAAGAATGAGTTAAGCGGTGCAAGAGTGCGAGGAACTCTGAGGGACTGCAAGTACTTGCTGGCCCGATCCTGCCCTTTCAGCAGAGGACTGGATCTGACCAGCCACAGACCTAGCCGTAGGTCCTCCCTTCCCATTGCCTCTACCATTTTTGATGAAGACAACAGAGGAGAACAGACAGAAGCAACCGTTTACGATCAGGCAGACCTGGGTGCCAGTCCCAACTGCGGCTCTCAACCACCTATGTGGGGCTTCCCTAGTTCCAGTCTCCTCATTAGGGAAATAGGAATTCACCAGCCCTCACAGCAGGACTGCCACAGAGTCCAAGAACAAACAGGAGATGCTTAGTGGACACTAGGGACCACTGGGGGTGACAAAGGCCCCTGCTGTGCAGCCAGAGCCCACCCCTCCCCCAGCCTCACTGGACTCTGTGGATTACCCAAGCTCCTCCTGCCTCAGGTCTAGGTTAAGAGTGAAGGTGTTTGTCTTATTGCTTCTCTAACTTCACCATGACCGAACCCACAGACACCGGGGTACAGAAGTGGCCCTTAGCATCTCCTATGGCATTCCCCTCCTGCATGCCATGTCTGCAGAGGCTGCAAAGAAAGCAAAAGGCAGCGGCAACAGTAGCAGCACCCCTGGCCTGGCTTCCCAGCAGGTTCCTCAATCTGAAAAGCAGAAGCGAGGCAAGGTGGGTGTTAGTATTGAACGGGGGGGGGGGGAGCCCTCCCTTTCTGTGGCTTTGGGTTTGTGAGCAAGAAGTAGGCTGCAGGGGTGTTGCACTTGCCACAGCACTGGGCACAGCCTGTTCAAAAGCTCCTTTTTAACACCCTTCTTTTGGGCAACAGGAATTGTGTGGCTTTTGTTGCCAGCTTCAGGTGTCACAGAAAAAGGCCAGGGCTCTGGGGATACAGAGTCCTGGGTGTCCCAGCCAGGATCTGGCAGTTGGGATGGGTCTTGAGATTTCTTAGAAAGCAGATATGATGTCTGAGTGGGCCTGGTGGAGATATGCCCCTGACTAAGCCCCTGACTCAGTTTCCCATTTGGAATATAAGAGATCTAGTCTAAAAATTCCCAGTAATGCTTACTATCCAGAGACTATTTATAGCTAATTACAGAGAAACAGAGAACTACTGCTTTCAATGAGTAAAAACTACTAAGCCTCCTTTAAGAAAAAACTACCAAGCCTGGAACAAGAGGCTGACCACGACATAATTTTGTATGCATGAAACATGGAGGTTAGAGCTCTCTAAAGACACAGGCACTGATTAGCTGTTGCTAGTGTTTGGGGCGGGGAGAGGGAGAAACTGCCAAGGTTATACAGTTTCTTTGGAGGAATGATGACAACCCCTTAATAATGACCGTGGGCCTAGCTGCACCACCTGGTGACTCCATGAAAAGGTGTGAATTATCTCCCAATAAAGCTGCTGTGTTCAAGAATAAAAGTTCTCAGCCAGGGTTTGTTCTTATTTCTCTGTGAACAAATGCCTCAGGAGGGTACAGAGTGATTGACAGACGATTGACTGACAAGGAGAGTGACTGGCAGGGACCAGCCTTTGAAATCATGACCCTTAGAGGCTGCACACAGAGTGTGAGGCGTCTCCGGCAGCTATATCATCAAGGCAAGAGCAAGGTCATTTCCAACAGGAAGCTCCATGAGTCTCTGAGGCCCTGGCAGAGGGAACAGTGCATTGAACATCATCCCAGGAGCTGCAGGTAAGTTGTCCCAGCCAAGAGGAGGCAGAGTCCCAGGACTGCTGCAGAGATGATTTCGTGAGTATGAGACTGCTGGGGATAGAAGGACCCAAAGGCCCCTCTCTTTCCAAGCAGCACACTATCAGAATTGAGGAAGATGACCTGTAAGTGTAGAAGCCCTAAGAGATCCTGTCATCTTCTGAACCGTGTCTTTCGCTGAAGCCCTAACCCCAAAGTGGCCTGCATTTGGAGACAGGGCATTCAGGAGGCCATTCCGGTTCAACAAGCTCGTAAGAGCACAGGGAGAAGGAGGCGCCTGATTTAGTTCATAGAGTACTTGCCACATAAGTATGAGGGCTTGCGTTCAATCCCCGATAGACAGACAGATAGATAGATAGATAGATAGATAGATAGATAGATAGATAGATACAGAGCCAGGTGTGAGGCTGCTTTCACTCTTAGCACTAATAAGGTAGACTCCTGGGGCTCATTGACAAGCCAGCCCCCAGATCAGTGAGAGACCTCATCTCAAGAAACAAGGTGGGGAGTGACTGAAGAAGACACTCGAGGTTGGCCTTTGGCCTTCACATGTACACTCATAAACCCTTTACACGTGCAAACACACACACACACACACACACACACACACACACACACACAGGAGATTCTGAATGTTCCCTTTGCAGGTACACACCCCAGTCAGGCAGCCAAGCATGTGGTGAGCAACCAGGAGGACATCCCACAGCAGAGCCTAGCCATGCTGCCACCCTGATGAGGCCTGAGGGGCCTCCAGAACTGTTGGGGAGGAGAGGTTCCTGTTGCTAACAGGACCCGGACTTACGGCATCTGGTTACGGCTGCTGACTAATACAGAGAGCCAGAGGAATTCTGTTTAGTGTGCCCGCTGGCATGTCCCAGCAGATGCTGGCTGGCCTGGTGGTGGGACAGGAAGGTGTCATCCTGGTAGGTACAATATGGAGAGGGAGAGAAGGGTTCTATTGTGGGGTCACGGAGGCTCCTGTGGACACGCAGGGCATCCCAGGTACAAGCAGCTCGTGTCTGGGGTCTTCCCCAGGCTAGGGCTCAGGGTCACTGGCCCACTGTTTAGGATAGAGCCAGGACTACAGACTCTGGTTTCCACAAGAGGCAATAATTCTCCTCCACCCTGAGAGGGCACACCCTAGCCTCTGGGGGCCAGGGTAGTAAGAGAAAACCAGCAGCAGGCAAGGTGAGCCCAAGCTGTGGGGAGACTTGGGAGGTACAGCCCTAGCTTTTGCATGGTCAAGGTAGGGCCTTTGCTTCCTGTTCTGGACAGCTACAGTAAAGGAAGGAGGGCAGGTATAATAGGGGTGGCCAGCTCTTTGGCTCACTTAAGCCATAATGGACAAAGTAGAATTTTATTGGACCATACATTAAGTTTCAGGACTGCCCAACCCCTAGAGACTATGCTTTATGAGAACACACAACTATTGTGTGTGTGTGTGTGTGTGTGTGTGTGTGAAAGAGAGAGAGAGAGAGAGAGAGAGAGAGAGAGAGATACACCATGACACAACATTGTTATCTCTGAAGTTCACAACTGAGAACAGCCCAGTTTAAAAAAAAAAAAGTCTCAGTGTTTTAGGTAGGTAGATTTTGTGATGGCTGCATTCATAGCTAGCCTGGGCTACATATAGGTTGAACACACATAACAGAAAATATGGGTGGTTACCTACCCCTATTTGCCCGGCAGGCCTGGAAGCTCCTAGGGAACAGCCATCATGGCCTGCACTGTCCCAACTGACTCCCTAAGGCCAGGAAAGAGCCTAGTGCCCCGATGTTGACTGACTAGAACACAACTCTTTGCTGCCTGCCTGCAGCCCAGTGTCTGGCACAAAACGGGCATACAGCAGGGGCTAGTTCCTTCCTTTGGCCTTCAAAACAGCGGCAGGCTCAGGCCCACAGGAATTCTGGAGCCTGTGACCTTTCTAGAATACTTCATGTGGTCCAGTCAGAGTGGATGGAAGGTGGGCACAGCACACGCTATGTGGATGAAGCCTGTTACGGTCCGCACGAATTCTTCTTGTGTGTGCCTGCTGTGCGTCAGACAGTACAAGCACTCATACAGTATGGGTGAAAAATACAGCATCAGGGAAGTGAGTAGCTGACTCAGGGTCACAGTGGTGGAGTGAGGCAGGGCTGAAATTAAAATCTAGGACCCTGGATTTCAGAGCTCACCCCCCGCCTGCCTGAAACCACCCAGAAGCATTGAACGTGTGTGGCTGACACTGACCTCTGGAGTCCTTGATATGGCCACATTACAGCTGGCCCCAGGGACAGCATTTTCCCTTTCCAAAGGTCCCTGTCCCTGGTATTCCTGGGGCCCTGGTGGGGACAGCAGCAGTCTTATGTACTCCCCAGGGGCAGCTCAGAGCTACCACAGGCCCTAGACCTTGTGAAACCAGCAGAGCTGAAATGAAGCCAAGAAGGTCCAGAACTGCAGTCAATGGTGTGAGATTGACTCACTGGCTTCCTCTAACTTCCTGTGAACCTCCACCTCCTCTGACCCGGGTCACTGTCCACCTGGAGGAACAGCCACCACTCTGCACTGTTTCCATGGCTACTCTGCTCCCAGGGAGGAGGAAGAGGGACTACGGTTTCCCTGGGCAACTCTACAAACACCTCTGCTACACAAAGAGAGCTTTCCCTGGATGTGGGAAGCAGGCTGGTTCCTGAGCATGAAGCCAGCACTGAGGGGAAGCTTGGCTAGGTCAAGGCCACACCCAAGGACATCCTGGAGGGAAGAAAGAAGTTGGGCCAAATACAGAGGAAGGTCAGAGCTTAGGGAAAGTTCAGGAGGAAGCAGCCCCTCTTCCCTCCTGCACTAGGTCTATCCCACGAAGCGACAGGCCCAGAGACCCCACAGCTACATTCCTGAGGTGCTTCCCCTCTGTAAGGGAAGAGGAGCAGGTCCTAGGGGCTGCTCCATTTACTCCTGCCACCTTCGAGGCTTGGAGGAAATGGAAATGAGTCATCCTTCCAAGGGGACTGCCTCACTTCACAGAGCAAGAGCTGGCCCTCATGTGCCTTTTCAGTGGGCTCCTGGGTGTCTCAGGACCAGGATGCCAATGAAGTGGCCAGTGGGGGAATGGAAGATGGATGCACAGAGCTGCCCACACCTACTTCTCAGAGCCGGAGGCCATGACATAGATCGCCAGGGGACAGTCATCACATCCAGGCTGTGCCTTTCTTCCTGTGGCCCAGCTCCAATCCCTCCCCACCCCTGGCACTGGTCCTTAGATTATCCTAGCCCTGTGCTCTCTGATTTAACCCCATAGACGCTGGAGAGGAGTGGGGCTGCTGGTGGGATGACACAGGGCTGTCAAGGAACACTCAGGAGGGAACTCAAGGCTCATGTCCCCATCTCTTATAAACCCAGGGCCCATCCTGGTCTACTGAAGCTGGCTTTGCTGCTGCTCTCCTTGGATCCTACTCTATGGAAATCCTCTTCATCAGTGTGTCCGAACAGGAACCTCAGTATGGGGACCGTGGATCTGGAGAAGACCACTCCTTTTACCTTTCAGGGTCCAATATAACTCAGGGGCAACTCCTACTGAATTAGTGTGGCTTTCTCCCTGGCCAGGCAACGGGGCTGAGCATACACAGTGTGTGGTCCTACTGAGATGCACGTAAGCATCACTGGTGGTCCAGACACCAGTTCCTTGGGGCCATCTAGATGGCAGAGGTGGCCTGGAAAGGCTGAATCCCACGCTAACCTCCCCAGAGACCCCAGTAAGGAGGCAGATGTGATTTTTTTGGGTCTATATTTGGTGTAGAATAAAAAAGGTACTTGATCAGAGATAGTAATTCTTAACCTAGTCAAATATCTGGGCTGTTTGTACCGTGGATATTTTCAGCTGCTGGAGCTGACCTGTTCTGTACAGCATCCTGGGTGGCACAAAGGCTGGACTCTGGAGAAGCATGAACACATATGCCCTCCATGCCCCGCTCCAAGCTTGCAGCTAGGCCCTGAGTCTGAGGACAAGCCCTGAGGCTGCAGTATCTCCCAACACAGCTGCCCAGGGTCCCACACTGGCAGGCCCAGGCCAGCTACACAGATGGGGACAAAGCAGGGCAGGTGCTGAGTGCGTGAGAGGTTAAGCACAGAGTTTCTATTAGAAAAAATAGGAAAAAAAAATGGAAAAGTTCTAGAACTCTGCCACCTGTTAGCATGGTGGGCAGCGGGAAAGAATGCCCAGAAAAGGAGCCCACTGCTTAAGACTCAGTCACACAGAGGACAGCAGGGTTCAACGAAGGCAGAGCACAGTGAATGCCCATGGGGTGAGTTCCGGATCCTCTCACAGGCAAACCTGTAGAGATTACTCACTCTACAGGTTGCCAAGTGTGCAGATACAGTGCTGGGATCCAGGAGCAGGTCAACAGACAAAGACACCGCCCCCAGCGAACTGAAAGTTTAGTGGATGGAGACACTCAAGATGAAAGATTATACATATATATGTATATGTGTATATATGGCATTTATAATAAGGTGACCGGGGAAGACCCACACTGACACGGTCACACTGGAACAGAGGTGAGGGGGCGAGCCATGTGGATAACTGAGGCAAGTACGTTCCAGCAAAGGCCAGCACGAAGGTCCCGAGGCAGGAGCGCACGTGCATCGCGTGTTTGAGGGCTGGCGGTGAGGCAGCCAGCGTGGCTGGAGCAGAGGGTGTGGGAGAGAGAAAGAAGAGCAGGTAAGTCCAGCAAGGACCCAGCAGATAGGTGACCTTAGGCCTGCAGGGCAGACTCCTCGTGAGAGAGGAGGATGTCTAAGAACTTCTGGCGGCAGCAGCCTGCAGTCTGATCTGCTTATTTACAGAAGGGTATGTCAGGTGGAACCGCCTGAGGAGCTGCGTAGGGGATCACCACCTTAGAATATCTTATCTGGAAGTGAGGTCACCTGTGCGCAAAAGCATCCTGCTCATGAAACTGAAGGGTGAGCGTGTCGGAGTGCCCATAGAGAGCTGCAGAAATGGCTCAGCAGGTAAACATGCTTGCCATGCAAGCAGAAGACCTGAGTTCGAACCCCTGGTACCCACATAGAAAGCCGGGTGCAGTTGTGTAAACTTGTAACCCCAGGGATGTTGGAGGCAGAGACAGGAAGGTCTCTCTGGGGTTTGCTGACTGATGGCCAGCTTAACTCTAGGTTCAGTGTCTCAAAGGAATAAGATGGACAGTGATAAAGCAGGACACCAGATGCCATTGACCTTCCGTTGACCTCTACATCAATTCGTGGGTGCACACAGCACCCCCCTCCCATTCATGGGTTTATGTCTCCCATCCCTGCACCACCAGTGTCCATAGAAACAGTATTGCTGGTTGCCGTTTTTTTTGTTGTTGTTGGGTTTTTTTGTTTTGTTTTGTTTTGTTTTGTTTTACTGTAAGACAAACCAGCTGCCCATAGCATTCAAGTATGGCCAATTGGAGTTACTGGTGTTTCCTGGGGGCCAGATGGCTTCTCTCTGGTCTTTAAGATGCAACCACATTCAGTGCTGGTTGCACCAAGCCAACTCTTACCTGTCATACTGACAGTATGCTTATCCAGTACCCTACCGTGCCCTGGTGATCTAATGTTGGCCCTCTGTACCAGTCTACCCCCACTCCAGGGTCAGGTCCTCCATCTTGAAGACCTGGCACGATCCCAACGGCACCCACAGAAATCTGGCCAGAAGGCCAGCATTCTCAGACTCACCAGGCATTGAGAAGGGCGACAGGAAGACTGTCTCTACTGACTCTGGCTCTGGGGGTGGCGGTGGCTGTGGTGGCGGCTGCTGCTCCTGGCCCTGCTGCGGGTCTTCAGGGTTCTCCGCAGGAATATTTCCGTTCTCCATGTTCTCGTGTCTCCCGTTTTGCAGGGGCTTGCTATTTACACCATTGGCTGAGTTGATCAACCTCTGTCGCTGCGGGAGACAGGAGGTAAGACAGAATGCAAGCTGAGTGACAGAGCCACGCAATGCCTTCTTTCTTACCGTCTCCCAAGTCTTAATAACTTCATCAGCCCATCAGTTGGGATTGTGAAGAATTTAATAACTTAATAATCCCATCAGTTGCTGCACATCCTTGCCAACACCTGCTGTATCAGTCCTTTCCACTTTGACTACTCTGGGCATAGGCTAGCATGGAATCTAGTTTCATTCAGCCTTTCTCCAACAACTCATGCTTCCAAACATCTTACAAGGTTGTTGGTCAATGGACTGTCCCTCCGAGTCTCATTCCACATCTGATGAGTGTGCTCTCCAAAGCCAGCATCTTCCATCAAAGCCAACCCCTTTCCCTCCCACCTCTGTGCCATGGCTAATGACAAAAGCAGCTTTGGTGCCACCCTCGCCTGGCTGGTCTCACTTGCTTGGTCTGCGGGCTTCTTTGAACACAGGCGTGAAGAGGAGACACACTGGTGACATCAGTAAGGCCAAGCACGGAGCTCAGATGGTAGAGCACCTGCTTAGCCTGCATGAAGTCCTGGGTTTGATCTCCACACTGAATAAACCGGGCTGGGAAGCAAATGCCTATAGCCCCAGCACTTGGAGGTCGAACAGGAGGGCAGAAGGATTATAAGTTCAAGGAGGAATATGCCTAGCTGCCTAGTAACGTTGAGGCAAGTCTGGGCTATAAGAAACCCCATGTCAAAGGAAAAGAAACAGACAAAAGATAAGAAATGAACAACTAAACAGGCTTCTCTACAATCTATCTCCAATCAGCTCTCTTCACCTCGCTCCGGTCATGGTTTACGGACCAGGCCTGTGTAACATAGTAACATTCCACAGTAACATTCAAATCTTTCCCTATCACTTCAACAAGAGACCTGGGAAAGGAGCTGTGGCCTTCAGCAAACTTTAGTAATGGGGTGCCCGGCACCTATCCTGGTGGTCTCATAGGGGAGCCATTTACCACTCACAATGGAAGCCTAGCCTTGCTCTGAAGACTGCTGAACTGTCTTCATGTAGGTTTGAGACAAAGACTCTTAAACCAGAAAAAGCATGGTGCATGTATGTGGGTAGGTGTGTGTACATACGTGTGTGTGTGTGTTTGTTGGAGTGAGGGGTGCTTCTCAACTTTCCCTCACAATCAGTCCATAACGCTCAGTCCACCAAAAAGAGCAAAGGGGGCTTTGTTTGATATTCAGGCCCAGACATGCAGTTTGTGGTTAGTTAGCTGGGATTAAATAAAAAGCCATTCATGAAGTCCCAAACAAACCTAAACAAACACAGAAAGTCCTACTCTGCAGGCAAGGCCACCACTCCGCAGAGACATGAGGGCAGTGATCCGGGAGGGTTGCAGCTCTGGCTTCACAGAACCAATAGAGGATGACGCCCTATCCCACACACGTGTAAATCATTAAAAATAAGAACAGCTCTTTAAAATGACTAAAGAAATGAGACTACAGTATCACATAGGTGCATGTGTGAAAGAGTGTGTGTGTGTGTGTTTACACGTGCACAGTCGTGAGCACATGCGGACGCAGGTGCGTGCAGGCAAGCACAGATGTGTAGGCGTGCACGCAACGGGTGACCACTGGAGGACAGTGGGTTAACCTCAGGAGCTGCCTGCCCTTTCCGTTTGAAATGGAACCTCAGTGCTGGGATTGTAAGTACATGCCAACAGGCCTGGAGGGTTTTTTGTTTTGATTTTTGAGACAGGGTTTCTCTGTTTAACAGCCTTGGCTGTCCTGGAACCCGATTTGTAGACCAGGCTGGCCTCCAATTCACAGAGATGCGCCTGCCTCTGCCTCCCTGAGTGCTGGGATTACAGGCGTGGCCACTTTACCCAGCTAGGCCTGGCTTTTAAAATGTGGTTTCTGAGGCTTAAACTTGTAAGTCAAGCACCTTACCAACAAGTTATTTCCTCAGAGTGTCTCAGTAAACAAGCCTGAAACTGGATGATTTTTGGCTTCTGTTCTCCACTGTTCCCACCCTATGCTGACTGTCCTTAAAGCTCGCTTAGGCCCCAGGCACAATCCTCTGATGTATGTAGATAAAGCATCCTGTCCAGGAACCTCAGACAGTGGAAATGAGGCCAAAGAGATCAAGAGATTTAGTGGCGGGTTTGAGACTTGAACTCAGTCCCTTTGTCCTGAGCTCAGTCTCTGTGGTTCCCAAGCTGCCGTATAGAGCAGGGTAGCCATAACAGCTGAAAACATTTGTGAGCCAGAAGCCGTGTTCAAAATCTGCTACTCCAGCCTGGTGTGGGGTAAGCTCAGCCCCTGGCAAGTGGAGGCTGGATGATCTTGAGTTCCAGGCCAGCCTGGACTACACTGTGAAGCCAAGACCAGACTAAATTTCTCTAACAAAAATAACCTCAAATCCTCGTGTGATAAAATACACTGTAGAGCCATTGCTCCCAATCTTTCAGAGTTATTTACCACACACAGCACTCCGTGAGTATTATCCTCACGCTTACAAAAAAATGGGCAGGATTCCGTAAAATTTCCCTGAGATAAATTTCACTAACACGGACCAGGACGATTTAAAACTTAGAAAGGCATTTTCTCTGCTTAATGTGTATTCCACACAGATGACACATTGAACAGTAAATCAAAGTGAAAGTATTTCAAAGAGACAACCTTTAATCACTGGGGAATAATGCTTTTGCAGGCATCCACGCGCTGACTACTAATTTCTACTGTCTCAGTCCTCTGGCCGCTGCGTGCTTCTGAGAACGAGGCCAGCAAGTCCTAGAATGCACTTGGAAAGCAAGGCCCAGAAATAGGCTAAGCAGCTGAGCAACACAACACAGTATCTTTGCAGTTTGGCTGAGTGATATCCAAGTTATGACTACTTTTCCAAAGGAGGAGACGCTCAGAGCAGCAACTGTGATGGGGAAATCCTCAGAGGCCATCTCTCACCAGCATGGTGGTTGGAAGGCGAGCGGCTCCGTAGGCTCAAGTCTTTGAATGCTTAGTCCCCAGTTAGCAGAACTGTTTGGGAAGGATTAGAAGGTGCGGGTTTGTCCCAGGAGATTATGCCACTGGGGGTGGGCTTTGACTCCAAGAAAGTAGAAGTCTTAAAGGAAAGTGCTGGGTACGGGGATCCGGGGCTAGGTCTCTCCTAAGCTATTTATTTTTTCTGGTGTTTTAGGAGGGACTCTGCCTCCAGAAGCTTCTGCAGTCCAGTTTTTGTGTCCAATAGCAAAAAAGAGAAAATTAGCTGTTTTAAAAGCCCCCACCAGGCCCAGGCTCTGTGTCTGTTTCTCTGTCTCTGTCTGTCTGTCTCTCTCTCCCTGCAACTTGTGTATCAGATATAAGCTCTCTGCTTCTCCAGCACCGTGCCTGCTCGCCTGCTGCCCGCTTCCCACCAGGATGATGGACTGAGTCTCTGAAACCATAGGCAAGCCCCCAAGTAAATGCTCTCCTTTATAAATTGCCTTGGTCATGGTGAACATGGATAGAACACCAAGACAACTGGTGAATCTTCAAGGGTCGCAGTCCACAGAGGAGAGGAGCGTGCTCGCTCTCGGGTCTCTCTCTAATTAACACTGTGAAGAAAACACCCAGACTGCATGTTCCTCTTTCCCTAATTAGCTCAGCTCTAGGGACTCAGGCGTGGGGTTCCTCCACTTTCTGCTTAACCGTCCATGACAGGCTCCTGCAGGCCCCGGCCTTTCTTTCCTCCTGTGAAAGAGCCGGACACACCCCAACCTTTGACACTGCAACATGGTGGTGTCATCCATAAAGGTTCATGCCTGAGAGCCGTGCAATTGAGTTATAAAAAAACAAAACAAAACAAAAAAACAATGTTTTAAGCAAGGTTAAAATTTTGTGTTGGGTTGCATTCATAGCTCTACCAAACATGGTCTGTGGGTTACAGGTTGTACCATGTGCTTACTTGGTTAACTTACTTCATTAATTATGATCCTGCTGGCCATCCGTAGTCGGGTCCTGGGCCCGAACTTGTTGGTGATCATGATTCGCAGGCCAGCCTCTGGGAACGTGAACTTGGGAGGGCTGGAGCTCAGAATCTCATCCACCATCACCACGGGGGTCTTGCTGTAGGTAGGCTTCTCCTTCACTGTAGAGCACACCCCATCAGTGTTGGCCCCTTGCAGGACACTGCGCTAGTGACAGGAACTACTTTCTATGTGCCTGGCGGCTGGCAGCTTCCCCGAGGTCAGGGGCCTGGCTTCAGCTTCTCCCTCGAAAAGTGTGGCTTACTTCTGAAATCCCCATGACTCAGCAAGTCAGGCAGATCCAGCGTGTGCTGATATGCCACTCCAGGCCTCTCCCTGGTTGGTGCCTGGCTCTCTCAGGGACCCCTCTGCTGGGGTTCAGCCTTGTCTGGCTTCAAGGGTCGTTCAGGGCCTTGCCCAGGACTCACTGGGACAGCCTACCTATGCCACCGACGGGTCCCCCTGCACCTTTCATGACTGAGACAAGATAAAGTTCTCAGAAACTTGGATGAAGCCTTTCAAGTCAATAAGGGTCTTTAGGATTGGAAAATGCCGGGAAACAGAGGGCACTATCATTGTAACCTTCCTGGGGCCCTTTTCTCTGCCTTGAAGGGAGCCATCTTCACTGCTGTGAAGGCGGCTGCTTCCCATTTTGTTTCCCAGAAGGCAAGCGTGGTGGTCAAGGATTTGGCCTCAGGCCCTAGACTAGACATCAGGGATCCAGCTTGTTTGTCTGAGGACATGCTCCTGTCTGGGCTTGGCATCTTTGACGGACCCTGACACCCTTCAGGGTGCTTGGCTGCCCCCTCCAACTCTTTTCCCTTGGGAGATAGAATATAAGGCCCGGTCTGGTACTAGTGTCCACTGAAGTGTGGCATGGCACTCCAGGTACTAGGGGAAATCTAATAACCAAAGCATTTATGAACACAGCACCCCAAAGCAGGCGGCATGACCCCATGAAGGGGCTAAGAAAAACAGATACTGCGGTTACTGGGCACTTGCTATCAGATCCTATGGCATCCTGAGTGATGAGCTGAGTGACCAAGGAGCAGGTCCAGAGGGCAAACTCATGCAAAGTTAATGGTACAAAAACACATAAAGCACACAGCAAACAGCCCCTCCCCACCCCTGCAAACACACTCACATACGCTCCACCCCACACATGTAGCAAGGCTCAGCAGACAGGAGGCAAGTGGTTAGAAACAGCCCGAGGCCCATGCACCTGCCCAAGATGGACACTAACCTCCACAGAGGTGGACAGTGTGGGCTTGGCTCATGGATTGTGTTTATTGCTTAAAAGCATGTGTTATGGCCGGGATGAGAGCAGATTACTTACAATTTAGAAGAAGAGTTAAGGACACAGAGGCCGGCACAGATGGCCACAGGTGGGTTAGCGTGCGGTGGCGGCAGAGTCTGGGGGCAGAGCTCTTGCTGGTGGCAGGGATGCCCGGGGGGTGGGGTTACATGAAGGAGGGTGTTAGTAGCAGGCTGTTTCCACAGGGAGCCTGGATGCTAGGGGCTGCCAGAGAGAGGGTCACCGGCAAACCCCTGCAGCAGGTTCCACACTCCATTCTGTAGAACCAGCCTCATTACAGGTACCCCATGAAGAATGCTTGGGCTCAAAAGGCCATGGAAACTTCGAGGCAGGAGCCATGACACCTGGCTCCCTTGCCCTGTCATGCCCAAGCTAGGAGTGGTAGGCCAGCGGGTACTCAACTGCAAGATGTTTTCCTGGCAAGTCCATCTAAGGCCCAGTATTACCCCTCCCTTCTCTTTCCAAACTTAGGTTGAATCCAATACTGGGGCAGCTTGGAAGGGCCCCTTGGGACCTGCAATGGTACCCCAGAATCCCTGTGCCTATGGGGGTTGGAACCCAAACCATGGCCAAGGTTGCATCCTCCCCCTCAGTGAAGGGTGTTCTACAACCTGCCCCCTGTGACACCATGTGTAACACCTTGGTCTCCACAATCTGGGCTTCACTGGCTCCGTCCCTCATGGGTGTGCCTCCTGTGGCTAGAGTGGGTTCCACTGAATTGGGACCTATGTCAGTGCGTTTCCTCCTTTCTTGTAAAAGATGCATTAATCAGGAGAGCATCTGTGGCCAATGCCTTCCTCTTGGAAATACCCAAGACGGGACGCCCAGAGCCGAGCAAGGATGCCACGTAGCCCTGGATTTCCTTCCCCTAACACAAGTACCCTGAGGCTTTAATGCTGGTCTGGAGGGGGCGGCTGTTCCATGGCCGGGGTGTTACCTGACAAAGCTGGGTTATTAATAACTGAGGATATTTCCAAGGAATCAGCTCCCAGATCAAGACAATTCAAAGACAGTGACCAAAGAGACAAGACCTGGCTCCAGAACCTCCCTCCCCCACCCCCAAGTTCCCAGAGGAGCTTGGATGATGAAGCTGCTTTTAGGAGTAGGCCTCCAAGCAGGCCTCTGGGGTGGGCCGGGCTGCCTGTGACACTCCGAGGCTGGGTTTTTTCAGGCCTTGCTGTCTCTTTAGGCAAATGACACTTTGCAACACAGATTTCTCAAGGACAGGGCCTCACTGGAAATGCACAGGGAGGCCCAGGCTCTGTCACTCACTTCCTGGGATCTTCTCTTGGGCAAAGACAAGCCTGAATCTCTAAATCATCAGGTTCCCCACCTGCCTCTGGAAGCACGGGAAAATGTCTATGATGTAATTCGCGTTTTGTTTGTTTGTTTGTTTTCCTTTTCTTTTCTGGGGTTTTCTCTCTTCTATCCTTTCCCATGGAAGTGAATGTGAATTTGATCAACATCTCAAAATGTGGGTCTTCTCATCTGGGGTCTGTACGACTGAAGGTTGATGGCAACAGTGCAGTGTGTGTGTGTGTGTGTGTGTGTGTGTGTGTGTGTGTGTGTGAGATGAGTGGCTTCCACAAGTGTCCACAGCTCCTGTCTGCTCAGCCTTACCTTGCCCCAGCAATGGCACAGAAGGGTCGTCATAGCTACCATCATAGAGGTCATTACCATCTTCCAGCTCGCTGCTGACCGGGTTACCATTTGCAATGCTCTTTTGTTTGGTTGTGAAAAACGCCTGCATCTTCATATTGTACCTGTGAGTCAGGTAAGGTAAGCATGAGGTCAGAGCAGTGGCGCGGGGGGGGGGGGGGGGGAAGTCCCAGACTACCAGGTGGGTGGGGCATCAGGCATACAGTCCACATGACGCTGGGCATGGAGGGGAACCAGGGAGGCTTGAGGGGTTTCTTGGCAGGAACATTGGGGATTGTGTGCAGTTGGAGGCACCTGCTTCTACTGGGCTCGAGTGCCCTTCTGGGGTCGTTGGAGGCTTTACAGCTGGATTTAATGATTATCCTAACAAAAGCGTTTCAGCCCACCCTGTAGGGTGGACTCAAAGGAGGCATTGCCACCATGTCTTTTTTCCTCTACAGGAAGCAACTGTCATCCAAGGGGGCTGCTTGGCAGGCGACCATCTGCCTCTTGTATTGTTCACAGCCAGCACAGCCATCCCCTGGGAGAAGAGAGGTGCTCTCTCTCTCTCTAAGTCTCTCTAGTGGCTGATCACTAAGAAGCTGTCCAAGGGCAGTCACTGAAGAATTCTCCTGCTGCACATTTTAGCCTTCCACTCTAGAAAAATATGTTTTGTGAAATATTTATACAATATTATGTTTCATATGAAGGCAAGGACCCTCATAAAATCCATGGTATTGTCATTCTTTTTAACTACATGAACGAAGAGGAACTTGCATGTAGCTGGGCTGACGAACACTCACAGATAGTGGTTCACTTTTTTGGTAGAATTACACACATACATAAATATGTACGTATATGTCACACATTTATCATATATGTATATATATATATATCATATATATCAAAACTTGTCACTATAGTTATTTCCCATGCTCTAAGAGCACACTTTGGCGATATTAATTATGCTTATTATTACACAACTATTACTAATATTTCCCTAGGTTTTTCGTCATCCCGACAGCAAGCCTACGCCCACTAACAGTCCTCGCCACTTCAGCCTCTCACTGACCTCTCATCTGTATGTCTTCATGAACCTGACTCCTCCAGATACTGTGAGAACATTGAATTCTGTGTTATTTGGCCTTCTGGGAATGGCTGCTTTTATGTGGTGAGCATTTTAAGATTCATCCATATCGAAACACGTGTCAGAACTTCATCTTTGCAGCCATCTAGTCTTCCTCGTGGGTAGTTTTAAGGTGGTTTAGACCTAGGCAGCTTCCCAAGTGGCTCAAGGTTCCCCACCCCAGAGTACAGTGCTAGAGTTACGAGTCGGGCCCTGTTGCTGGGAAGCAGTGGCCCTGACAGTGGCATGTAATAAAGCCTGGGGCAGAGGTTAAGCTGATGAGCCCTTTGAGAATGCTATTGAGTTACTAGACTTGTTGAAGCAGCAAAAAATTGGTTGCCCTGGGGCAGGGGAGTTTCCCAGAGCAAGGAGGGATATAGGTCCTGTCTGGGGACTCTTTTCATGAGAGCATTATCTAACTGTACCACATTAGGGGACTCAGCATTGTTCCCTAACCTAAGGATGGACTACAGCAGTGCCCGAGCTGGTTCCCCACTCTGGATGCACCTAACTGGTATTCACTAGAGAATGAAGGCTCCCCCAAAGGAACTGGATGATGAGATGGAGGATATTCCCTGTTCTGGCCAGAGACAGAAGCAGGGTGTGGAGGGAAGGGGAGGCCACTTACTTCATGATGAGAATATAAAACACGTACAAGATGATGAGCACCAGGCCTTCCCACCTTGGAGAGATGACGGAGAGTGTGGTTAGAGTGCAGGAGGACATGGCGCCCACAGGCTGAGGCTGCCTGGTCAAGGTTATCAGCAAGGTTGGACATCCTCGCTTTCCCGCCCCTGGGATTCAGGTGGGACACCCCAGCATACAGCTGTTTGATCACTGAGAGTCTTCTGGGTAACCGAGAGAAGGCTGGGTCTGGGTCGTCTCAATTACAGGGCTCTACAGAAATAAGGAGAGCCCCACCCCCAGCTATCACCCCAGATGCTAAGTCTGAGGTTAGAGCCAAGAGAATCTAGGCCCACTCAAGAGTCTGGACAGGGCCTAGAGAGGCCATGGGAATAGGCAGGAAGAACCCCAATCCCTGGGCAAGGGGCAGGGTGGAGCACAGAAGCCTCTGGGGTCATCCACTAAGGCACAGTGTGGTACTTTCTTTCTGGAACATTCTACTGCTGCCGTCTTATGGATGTAGCCCAAGCCCACAAGCTATGTGCGTGCAGAGCGGGGTTGTATGGTTGGCCGAAAATTGGAGAAGCCACATAAGTTTTTGTTCGCTTCTCTTGCAATGTGCTAACGCCTCTACATGTTGGGCCCGGCCAGTCATTTTGGGAGCCCGTGTTTTGCTAACACGGAGCTCACAGACCAGACATGAACCTACAGAACATCTCAGGAGCACCATCCCAACCTATCCGCGGCTGAAGAAAATGAGGCTAGAGGTGGACTTGAACCAGGGTACCAAGCATGAAGTTACTCTTGTCAAGCAATTGCTGTTCTCAGCGGTCATCTGAGTGTGTTCGGGATGCAGGACTCCAGGCCACGCCAATCACCGGGCAGTTAGCTGTACAGCTCGTGAACTGAGATGCCAACACACCCCACCCATGGAGCAGGGTGGAAGAACCAACGTGTTCCCCAGGAGTTCCTACTTTATGGCTCTCAATTACGTAAGTCAATTCCTTTTCAGAGTCACAAAGACGATTGTGTCCTTGCGTTTTCTTATAAAAACCATACTTTTAAAAGTGCTCTGGCTTTGATATGTATGCATGTGGTATACGCGTACGTACTCACAAATGCATGCCTACATGCATGTGAAATGAGGCCAGAGGTCAACACAGGCTCTCTCAATCATTCACCACCTTCTTGTTTATTTATTTATTGAGATAGGATCTCTCACTGAAACCGGAGCTAACTGATTTGGCCAGAGCGGATGGCAGAGAGCTCTTAGGGATGGACCCCTCGGTATCTGCCTCCCCAGTGCTGGGATTAAGATGTGTGCCACCAAACCTGGATTTTTATGTGGGTGTTGGGAATCTGAACTCATGTCCTCGCTGCTGGCGAGGCAGGTATTTACTGGTTCCTTGATTTTTATAGTAAGATCTTTTAAGTCCCCCCAGGCCTGAATCCTCTGCCAGGCATGAGGAAGAGCTCTGGTGTTTTTTGCATGGCGTGCCTTTTTTTTCTCAGTGGCAGTAGCAGCTGAGACTCCATTCCTCCCTCACTGCCTTGCCGGGACACCTCTCTCACGTCTCCCTCCCAGACACACACCCACGGCCAGACCAGTTCTCACTCTTGCTTACTTTTGTGTAAAGTGTGATTGCCCGAATCACTTAGTTTTATGTGTATCTTGCTAGCAGGCTGGCCAGGAACCCTGGGGGAAACAATTCTTATCTAATAGGACAAAGCAAGGCTGCTTAGGACAATAGCCCCGCCATTTCCACAAGCTAGGGAATCTATGTTTGAAAAAATAAAACGGAAAATGATTCGGCAACCCAACATATACAGATACTGGCAATTAACAACAACAACAACAAAAAGGTTAAAAACTCACCACACAATTTCCTCATCGTATATAAACTGGAAAGCAAAGGAAACAAAGGGTTACACTTATTACAGAGGAAGAAAAGACTCCAGGGTGCCCGGGTCTAATGCGCAGGCTTTGTGAAAGGCTTCGGACTCTGCATTTCCCAGTTTCTCCACCATGGAAGCTGACCTCTCCTTAGTGGGGACCTAGAGCAGCTGGCTCAACGCGGTCATCCCAAGAGAGGGGGCCTGTGCTGTATTACAGCTCAGGTAGTTGCTGGGCAAACTTGGCAGGGCTTCCCCTGCTACTAGAACTGATTTGCTAAAACTCAAGAAAAGGCAGACAGCAAAGTCAGCCACACACGTGTGCCTATATGTATATCGCGTACACACGTGTGTGTATGTGTTAGGGGCTAGTTCCCTTAAAGACAAAAAGCAATCCATTTCAGGATTCCAAGGTAGAGGGTCCAGCTGTATAAACGAAGGCAGGGTGTTTGTGTGTGTGTGGAGGGGTAAGTGGTTGAGGGACAATGACACCATTTAACACATAGGTTGATCTTAAGTATCAGCCTGCCTGGATTACTGGGCACCCAGACAGTTTGTAGAATGTTATTTCCGGTGTTCATGGAAGGGACTGGCATCAGAATCAGGAGACTGAGAAAGGAAGATGGACCCTTACTCACAGTGGCGATGCTGAGCGCCACTGAATTAGCAGAAGACTCAGAACAAAAGGCCACTGCATGATAAATATGACCCCATTCTTTCTCCTTCCAGGTTGTCCAGCCTTTTAGCTCTACAACTTATGCCAGTGGTGCCATGGTTTTTCATGCCTTTGGCCTGACACTGGGCTGTGTATGTCACTGAGTTCCCTGGGTGTCCAGCTTGCAGGTGAAATGATCTAAGATCACTGGAGCCTATTGTCCAGTAGATCTCCATCCATCCATCTATCTGTCCTTCTGTCCATCCATCCATCCATCCATCCATCCATCCGTGTTTCCATCTACCTATCACTTCTTTGTTTTTTGTTTTTTGTTTTTTCTCCTGCACAACCCTAATTAACATGCTTCCATCTAGCATCTCTGGGACAGGATACAGTGATGCTCTGTGGCCAAGGGAAGGGGTAGACTCCGCAGCCCAGTGTGAGAGGAGGTGGCAGTGCTGCTCCCGACAACCTGACCATGGGAATAAAAGGCCCCCTTCGTATGGACTAGAAGAGGCCGGGCTATTGTCTAGATTTGGGTCTACTGTCTGTCCCAGTGGGCTGCACACAGACTCTGTTTTAGGAAGCCACTTCAAGCTCCCGAGCCAGGCATCACTGGGAACCTCTGGACCCAAGGCCCTCAGGAAGGCTGCTCGACAAAGGGACAGTGAGAACTTTAGAGGCTTTTACAGGGACATGTTTAGCTTATACAGCCCAAAGGAAGGTGGCTGGCATTTACAGATGAGGACAGTAGGAATGTGAGGAGAATAAGACACACAGAGATAGATCTACACTGTGAAGGGTTTTTTTTTTTTGTTGTTGTTGTTGTTTGTTTGTTTTAATTTTGAATGAAAAAAATATACTATATAATAAGCATGTTATGACAAATATTTAGGCAACAGAAAAACAAGGACCTTGGCCTAACTCTACTGTACAAACCCAAGTGTTTAAAGTGAATACTTGATTCACAACCAGGGAAGTTTACTCTTATGAAAATTGAGAACGCGCCTTGGTCACTTAGAGTTTTATGAGGAATCAAGCACTCACTGAGCAATCACATGGCAGCGGGAGGAGGGGCTCCACCCCTATGGTGAAGCCCCAAACATTGTCACCAGTCTGCATTTGCAGTGGAGGGCTGCGAGAGTTTCTGTGCAGGCAGCAGATGACATCATTAGTGACTTTATGCCAAAATGATTACCAAAAAAACCCACAAAACTTCAGTCTTTTACGAGTTATTTTTATTGCCCATTTATGGGTATGTTTAGGGTAGTGCAGATTTATGTTTTTGAAATTTCACATAGGTGTCTTGTTTCATGTAGGCATCGAAGGCACTTTCTGAGAGTGGTGGGCAGTTCCTGAGCTGGCCTCAGTAATCCCATTGGTATCTCAGCTTCCTCTGAACATGGGGAGACCTGTGGACTTGCCTCTGGCCATTTACAGGGTAGAAGCCACAGCCTACTTTTTAACCTGACCTCCTCACATTCTCACCTTTGTTTTGAGGGCAGGCACCTTGCAGGCTGCACAGTGGGGTGGCCTGCTGGGCCTGGAGGCCAGCTGATGGCCATATGTTCCTGAAGAGGGTGCTCACCTGACTGTGTGTCCGGAGACCTTTCTCTTCCTAGCTCAGCCTCCCCCAAATTTCCCCGCTCACAGGTAAGTGCTTGCTGCCTCACACTGTCAGGTCTGGCCTGGCACTCACACTCCTCTTGCTATACCCCTGGCCCTTGACTGCGGGTGTGCCTCACCATGCCCAGCTTTGGAGAAACTTTCTTACAAAGCAGTAGATAGCTAATCTAAGGGTAGTCATACCTGAAAATTAGGAAACTGTCACAAATTTCCTTGAAATTCAGCATGCCGCAGGCACCTGCCCCTATGCACCACTGGAAAGGTAAAAACTGCCCCACTGTGGATGGCACATGTTTGACAGTGGTGCTTCACTGTGCGGGCCATGATGCCACACCAGCCCTTGGGGCCTGAGGTGGCACATTCCATAATAACAGACCCCAGGGGTCCTCTTTTGGCTCCTTCTGCCTTTTCGTCCTTACCCTTGTCCCTGGCTCCCAGCTGCCCCCTGTGATGCTTTGAGCTGGCCCTCTCCTGCTCTGCAGTGACAGAGAACCCAGAAACTTTCCGCTTATTACTTTCTTCCTGCTACTGAATACAGGCCCTTTCTTGCACGTGCTAGGCTGGCCACTGAGCTGCATCTATACACTTCTATAGTTTTCGTCTTGAGATACGGTCTCCCCAGGCTGCCCAGGCTGGTCTTGATCATGACAGCCAGGGTCTCCTGAACTTCTAGGTTTATTGCTCAGCTTGAAACTTGCTCACCAGAAGTAGGCTCTGAAGGGTGGATGGGTCTCCATGTGGGCTAGGAAGGACCTCATGTCAGTACATGCTTGAACATCTCCCATAGATTTTGTTTTGTCCAAAGCTTTTAGTCATTAAAATGGTCCTGGATTTTAGTCCTATTGTGCAGGGACCAAGGATGAGGTCTTTAAAAAGGGAGGTGCATTGTGGGTAGAGGTGTGAGGGGCCAGTGTGAACACCGAGAGAGGGACCAACACAGTCCACTGGCACTGCCGCGACCTCTCTTGTCACGGGGCCAAGGACAGAGAGGCAGGCACCTGTGCCCTCACGGGGTCCTGACCACCCGACACATGAGGCGTGAGGGGATGACTCACCGCAATGAGCACAACGACAGAGAGTGTGTAGTACACGGAGTCACGGCACACAGCCCACCATGTCAACCGCACCACCTGCCGTGACAGAGAGAGGGCATCAGCTGCAATCGCCTGGAGGCTGGGAATGAGGCCAGCTGCCCAGAGATCCGGAGGATGGGCCTCGGGGTACCTCCCCAGCCAGCTCTAGCTCGTGGGTCCAGTGGAGAACGGAGATATTCTCAAGGCCACAGAGAATGGCATGACCAGCCTCTTCAGGGTGTTCCCATGGCCACTCCAACCATCTCTGGAGATGCTCACCCCATCCTATAGGACACTGCTCAGGCAGGCAGAGAAAAAAATCATCCACTGACCTGCCCAGCAAAGAGTCCACACACTCCGATGATGCACAGGATGTTGAACACGGCAGAGCCCACGATCGTGCCTACACCAACATCTCCGTGGGTGATGAACACACCTGGAATGAAAAAGAGATGGACGGTGGGACCCTGGGAACCAGTTGCTCCTGTGCGCTTATGGTTCGCCTTTAAGTCAAATTAAACATATCATTGTCATTGTCATCGTCATTATCATCATCAGTAGAGAGAGAGAGAGAGAGAGTTGTTCAGTGGACAACTTTCAGCAGGGGGTTCGTGGGATTGAACTCAGGTCTTTGGGCTTGCACGGCAAGCACTTTTACCGGCTGTGCCATCTCACCGGCCAGACCCCACATCTTTGAACGACTTTATCGTTCATAACCCGCACATCTAACGACTACAGTGCGGCAGTCTGGCAGAGGCACGGAACTGCACAGCCCCAGACACACTCCAGTTCTGAACATTGCCTCTCAAGAAGCCTGGCACCCGTTAGCACCCCAATTAGAAACCACCCATCTACGTACTGCCCCTCTGGCTCCTTGAGTCTACAGATGGGGAAACGGAGGCTCGGAGCTGGGAAGTGCCCCCACCGCAGTGGGCAGCAAGCCCCGGAGCTCTCTGAATGGTCTCCTAGCTGCCGGTGTCCTTACCAATCACAGAAGCAAACAGCTCCGGCGTCGAGCTTCCTGCTGCCATGAAGGTGGCGCCGGCTACGTCTTCACTCAGATGAAGTTTCTGAAACAGAAAGAGCACAGGCAACTGGGGTGCGACAAGCGGTGAGGGTGGGGGACACAGTCACTGGCCAGGTGGGAGGGAGAAAGCTCTCGGTGGCTCAGTGCTGCTCCGAGCCCAGCTTGGAGCCACAGTCTCTCCCCCAAAGCACACGCCCCATGCTCTCTGCCAGGCTTTGACTGGCCCCCCTTTCCCTCCTGACATCTGATTTCTCTTCGTGTGTCACCTCTGGGTCCCAGGGCCTGGAACGGGTTGGCATAGGCAGTGGTAATAACAAGGGTCTAGAAGCTGTCCTGAGGCTGTGGGATCCAGGCTCCATCGCATGCCTGGATGTTTCTCCATGTTAAGCCCAGAGCCTCAGGCACCCAGAGGGCCTGTCCCCAGGATTGAGCTGACATGGGACAAGGCTGGGAAGGTTTTTTAAGAGCTGCTCAGCAAGTCCATGGTTTGGTCACGGAAGCCCCTCATCTGATCCAAAATGAAAGACGGTGGACTTAGGTAGCACTCTGGCAGAGAAGACCATCACATAGCCACCTGGAGTCTGCTACGTAGCCGGACCTCGCCTGGAAAACACCAACTCAGTGTCAATGAGGTCCCCCTGTCCCCACACAGCCCAGGGGGCCTGGGCTCTGGGCCCTGTAGGAAGTTTGGTTCCGAATCTTCTCCCCACTTCTCAGCTAGTTACAGCAGGGTCAGAGCTCTGGGATCCATCCAGGCTACAGACACAGCACTCCTCCCGAAGGGGTCTACCCAATGCTGCCAACCAGAAGACTGCGGAGGAGGCAGACGTCCGCCTCGCAATTGCAACCACCTTCGGCAGGATCGAGGCCATGCTGTCAGCTGTTCTGTCACCTGCTGCCCTTGGCTTGTACCATCCTTCTTCCCAGTCCTTTCTCCCCTACTTGCCGAAAATACTTCCTACTTCCCCAGCCTGGGCAAACATCATCTCCTCTAGGAAGCCTTCCTAGGCCTCTCCCCCAAAGTAATATTCCCTCCCTCTCGCCTCGTCATCCAAGGCCCTTAAAGGAAGACTAAGACAAGGGCCCTTACTCACCACTCTGTCCTTTTGGCCACAGGCAACCCTGACAGTGCCTGGCGCCCTCAATGCTTAAAGCCCTAGCCCTCTTTCCATGGGTTTCTCTCAAACCGAGAGGGCAAAGAAGGCCCAACCCTATTTCTGTGGTTCTCCCAAGCTATCAGCCTAGGAGGGGCCTGGATGTGTGCTCAGTCCACATGAGTCTGATACAAGGTATCTTCTAAAAGGCCCCTGGGCTAAAGGCCTGGTTCCCAGGGTAGCAGTGTTCAGAGCTGAGTTTGGGGAAGTGACTGGATCACGTGGGTCCTGACCTCATCAATGGATTAGGTCACTGATGTTTTGATGCCATTATCTGAAAGCATTGGAAACGTTTCGAGGTGGGACCCAGATTAAAAAGTGGGTCACTGGGTGTGTGTTCTTGGGGTTGTGATTTGTCTTCAACACCTGTCTCTCTCTGTGTCTCTACTTCTGGCTACCATGAGCGGGTAGCTTTGTTCCACCACACATCCAAACCATGGTATGTGACCCAATACAACCGAGAAACAAGGTAGCTAGCTGACCTTGGATTTAAATCCCTGAAATCATGACCCTAAATAAATATCTTGTTACTTAAATTATCATGTCAGGTACCTTGTCAGAGAGATATAGGCGTAATTCGAAAAAGTCAGGGCCCGTGGCTGTGTTTTTCCTAGGTAGGGGCGGCTCCCAGAAAGCAGAGGCAGCCACGGCACCTTTGTAGGAACCACTGCCTTCCGGCCTCCACCCTAGGGATCCTGAGACAGAACTGTTTGTACTAACCTCCCATGCTCCATCTGAGAGGATGCAAGGGTAAACAGAGGGGGGAGGGGGGGACAGGAAGGCTCGGATGCTTCTGCCAGCTCACAGTCTGGGGACCCAGGTTCTAAAACAGCCACTCCCTGCTGTGCAGTGATACAAGGCTTCCCCGGCTGTGCCCAGAAGCAAGCCGAACTGAAGGCAGGCACTCGTCCCTAAGAGCCACTTGTCCTCAACATGACAATATGGCCCCAAAGAGCTGGGTGACTTCACAGGACAGACGGGCTGCACAGGGTAAGTGCTGCAAACAAAAGTTGTTTTTCTCCCCTACTTAATTAGAAGCTATGAGAAAGGCAGAGCACAGAGGGAGCCCAAGCTCTTGCATATGGAAAAGGAAAAATGAATTAACCAAATAGCTAAAGGGGGAACACAATGCCAAGGTGGGACAGAGAGGACTCCTGTCACCACAGCTTAGTGTCCAGTCAGGGGAGCACTTAGGGAACACAGATCTCCCCTGTGACTGTCACCTATGGGTTGTGGGAAATGTGCCAGTACAGTCATGGGCTTTCCTGCTCCCTTGCTGGCCAGATTTGGCTCTACAGTATGATGGCCTGGAGGGTGTTGTCACATGGCCATGGCTTCTGCTGAGTGTGGGGACAGGGGGACCTCATTGACACTGAGTTGGTGTTTTCCAGGCAAGGTCTGGCTACGTAGCAGACTCCAGGTGGCTATGTGATGGTCTTCTCTGCCAGAGTGCTTTTTGTCCCAGCTCAGTCTTCTTGTCCTTGTCATTTACACGACTCATTCCCTAGTCACCCTGGGCTTTGGGGAGGGTTCCAGGTCCTTGCCACGTACCTCACAGATCTTCTCTAGGGACGGGACAAAGAAGTCATCACACACGATGGCCAGGGCATAGAACATATAGAGAGCCTGTAAAGAGAAAGCTGGTTTCCGTGAGGGTCCTTCATACCCGCGCCAGGCTTCAGGCAGAAGCACAAGTGGATGAAGCACATGGGAAAGCCCCAGCAACAGAGAACTATTCTCCCAATATCCTCCCTGACAGAAAAGGAAACTGAGGCCTGGAGAGGGGAAACAGAATGCTGAGCTGTCTCTGTGCTCTCTCTCAGCAGTGTCACAGGGTAAGAAACACAGATTTGCTGCTGGGCAGGGTGGCACATGCTCATAATCTCAGCCCTCGGGGAGCCTAAGGTAGGAAGATCGCAAGTTCCAGGCCAGCCTGGGCTACATGGGAAGATCGTATTTCAGAAAATAGATAGGAGAGAGGAGCTGGGAAGATGGTTCAGTTGGCAAAGTGCTTGCTGTATAAACATGAGGGCCTGGGTTCAGATCCAGGCACCTATGTAAAAAGTGGGTGCAGCGGCACATGCCTGTAAGCCCGGCTCTGAGAAGGTGGAGACGGGAGAACCCTGAGAGCTGGCTGAACAGCAAGCCTAACTGAATTGGTAAGCCCAGGTTCAGTGAGAGATGCTATCTTAAAAAATAAGGTGAAACACAATCGAGGGAAACACTGGATATAGAACTCTGGCCTCCAGTCTCCATAACCATGTGTGTGTACTTGTGCACACTCATAGACACGCACACACATACATATACATGTCAAGAGAAAGGGGGGTATCCACTAATACACATTGAGAGATCTGGTCTCAGTCCCTGGGACACCCATCTGAGAGCCATCAGGATCTCCACAAGGCTGTGGTGTCCCATGTATGCTAATGAGATGGCCAGGAGTTGGCAGCCCTAGAGAGGACGGCATTGGTCACTGGAAAGTCCCAGGCAGGATAAGAAGGGTGTGGCTAAACATCTGAAGAGTGAGAAGGCACTGAGGGCCGGTCAGCAATGCCGATGTGAGAACGCCTCCATGAGCCCAGAAAAACAGGCTCGGAAGAGCTGCGGTTGCCGGAACCTGGCCAGGTTTCTGGGGAATAGTGCCCAGGGAGGATGGGGAACCCCACTCCTTCCTGATACCTCGCTCTGGGCATCTCCTCCACCCGCTCAGCCACCTATGTCTGGACCACACTTTCTGTAACACACAGTATCTGCCGCTGAAGAGGGGGAGGTCTGGATCTCAACTTGTGGCCAGGTGAGCGGAGTGTGGGGGACACTCCCTCGGGCAGCTCCAAGGAAAGTAGGGACAGCCTTGGGACTGAGCCCTGCGTGCCAAAAGGACAAGGAGGCCATGCTGCTTCAGCCCAAACACAGCGCTACGTGAACTGGGATGAACTGAAGTGAAGCTGGTGATGGCCAAGGCGCCTGTACTGCCTATCTGCTGGAATCCAGGTGGGGCTGCCCTGGGTGAGACTCATCGTCTTTGTCCCTAAGCTAGAAGAAAACCTCAGGCATGTGGGTAAAGGAGGGGTCAATTGGGGGACCCCCACTATTCACCCAGGATTCTGATTGTACTTCACTCCAACATCATGACCCTGGCAAAGGTGACCCATGAGGTCAAAGGGCCTCTCTCTCTCATGGCACCTCAGAGCGCTGGAGAGGAAAATGGAGCCTGGATGGCATCACAGTTTCTATCCTTTGGATCAGGGAAGGCTAAAAAGCTTCACTGGCTCCTTTGTGTGAGTCTTTCCTGCCTTAAGGGAGGCATTAGTGAACTTCTTCCACGGAAGTCGTATTTTAGACTCTGCAGGTCAAGTGGTCTCTGCTATACACTAACACTGCTCTTCTAAAACCAAAGCAGCCCTGGAATGTGTGTGTGTGTGTGTGTGTGTGTGTGTGTGTGTGTGTGCGCGCGCATGTGTGTGTGTTCTAATAAAACTTTATTTGTAAAATCAAGTAATGGACTGGGTTCAGCCCTCCAGTCTTAGCTTAGTAATTGCCACTCTGAAAGGTTCTTACAACATTCCCGAGGTACTCACACTCAGGCTCAACCATAAGGCTTTGCTTAGCGGGGCAGGGCCGCAGAACTATGGGGGAATACCTACCAAATCTACGTTTCCTACTGAAAGGGAACGGGATGTGGGTGCCAGGTTATCTGAAAAGCAGTCACTCCATTCTAGAAATAATACACAGGCCCAAGGCTCAACATCTGCCCACAATCCCTATTCAAATCTCCACTTTCATTAGTTTTGCCAATCAAAACTCCACTCATTTGTCATCTCCTGGTCCTTGTTCTCCACTAGAGAATCCCAGATTCTCCTTCACTAAATTGCCTCTACAAAAAGACTCGTGGCTGGCTGAATTTCAATTTGTAAGCAGACAGTGCTGGGGAGTGCTGAGCAGGATGAAGTTTACTGGGGCTGATCTAAAGCGGAAAAGCCAACCGCTTTGGCAGTCTCACTTCCAGCAACCATTCAACAGTCTTCTACTGGGTCCCAGAAAGCATTTTGGGCTCCGCAGAACATGCACTCTGATGCAGTTTGCTGTGTAAACTCAAAAGCAGCCACTTTGAGTTTACAATGGGGTGGCTGTGTTCTAATAGAGGACTTTACTTCTGAAGGCATGAGGCTATAGCTCGTTCAGTAGACTGCTTGCCCAGCACACACAAGGCCAGGGGTTTAGTCCTCCAGCACTTGGGAGGTAGGGGTGTGTGTGTATGTGTGTATCAGAAGTTCTTGGTCATCCTGAGCTACACAGCAGGTTTGAGGCCAGCCTGGATACATGAGATGTTACTGCAAACAAACAGATCTTTCAGGGAGATGAAATCTGAGGCTAGGGTTTGTCCTGTCCAAGAACAGCCATCTACTTCGGTCCTGAATTTCTCAATCCCATTTAAATTGCTATTGAACTCCACTGCCTGCCATCGGGGTCTATCTGAGCCTTAGGGAGTTGTCCATGGCCAACCAGCCTGAACGTGCGGGGTATCACCTGAATGTGGACGGGAGTGAAGAGTGTGGGGAGTTGAAGGGCAGTCACAGGAACCATGGCAGCCAGCACTTACAGGGGACCTGGGTACCACACCAGCGGGTTTGGGTGACTTCTAGACCTCATGTGTACAGCCTGTTTCACAAAAGTAGAAAATGAGGCACAGGGAAGAACCATGCTCTTGTGCTGGGAGTGAAGACACTTGGTGATGTTGGTCAAGTCGCCTGACAGTTAAAAAAAAAAGTCTCTTGTTGGACAAAGCAGCCTGGTGTCTATTCTTTCCTGAAGTTGTTACAAGGATTGAATACAATCCCAGATACTCTATGTCAGCGATTCTCAACTTGTGGGTTGCAGCCCCCTTGGAGGGGGTTGTATATTAGACATCTTACATATCTATGACTCGTAACAGTAGAAAAATCAGTTATGAAGCAGCAACGAAAATGATTTCATGGTTGGGGGTCCCCACAGCATGAGGAACTGTATGAAAGGGTCGCAGCGTTCAGAAGGCCGAGAGCCGCTGCTCTCTGGCCGTTAGGTACTACACAGATGGGCTCCTGTGCCAGAAGGCTTGCGGCTTCCGCCTTGAGGACACTTACACCGAGGATGTGTAGCAGGACAGCGCCGTGCTGTCGCTCTTTGTTGGAGAACAGGTCAGTGGGGAACTCATGAATCGCTGGAAGAGAAGAGACAGAGGGTGTTAGGCCGCAGCGCATCTTTGGCAAACCCGCCTGAGAGCCAGTCCACCAAGGAGTCAGGGGCCGCTGGCTTCAGACTGACTGACCAGAGGGAAAGCTGGCCGGGTCTCAGTGTGGGGCAGACAGCTTCCAGGAGAAGCTCACAGATATCCCGGGACTTGAAGGCTAACTGGGATTTTGTGTCTTGAAAGATAGTATAACACACTGCACACACACCGGGCCCGCTGCTGTCTGACAGACAGACACACTGCTGGGGTGATGAGAAATAGGACAGCTTCAACAGCTCTTCAGACGGTGACACATATGCCCAGTTGAGTCTGAAAACACATTCACCCCACCCCCACAGACTGCATTCATAGCCTCGTGGCTGTGTTATTTAGTGGTCCAAACATGAGAGTAAGCCGAGTCAAAGCTTAGGTTTACAGGCTGTCTGCCTGTAGCCCTCGCCAGCTCTGAGCAACTCATCTGCCCGAGAATGCTGCAGCCAATGGAAGAATGGTCCCTTCTCACCTTCCTGCCTCCCAGAATGACTGATGGATATGCGCTTTCATGGATGAATGCTAGCAAGACCCTTCCGGATCCCTACTGGTCCCCATCACAGCTAAACTGGAAACTTCTAAAAGATAGGGATTCCCACGGCCGAGGTCACTACTGCATTTTCTCGTCCAAGCTGGGCCTGGCTCAGTAGGTTCTCAGGAGACTTCACCCATCAAGTGAATAAGCAACGGTATGGTGTTAATGGGGACAATAATCCACATTATCTCATGCCTCCAGGACGCCGTCTCAATTGCCAGCCCTCAGATGCTGGGAAGATCTGAGGTTCACAGCAGACACTCAATAAATGTCCCAGACAGAAATCCCCAAGCCCTGAAAATGAAAGTAATAAAATCTCACTTTTCAACATCAGATTCACCAGACAAGAAACTGAAACAGGCAGCCATCCAGGAACCAGAGATTGTGCATACTTTGGAGCAAGAAGTACTTAATGAAAAATATCTTCATTCCATTCATTATATTTTTATTTTCTAATCGAGCTTTTAAAAATAGAATTACAGGTACTGTTTCAAGGCCTGAACCTGCTCCTTGGAGTTGGAGAATTGTGGAGGAAGAGCCTCCACATTCCTGTGGCCGGGATTCTGTTTCCAGGAGAATCGGAAATGTCTGGGACTTTTCCCCGCACAGATCCTGAGACGGTGGTTCTGCCGAGAGATTTCCAGACATCTCCTGATTCTCAAGCCACTGTGAGGAGAGCTGGCAGTGTACACAACCCTGGAGGCATGAGAAAGAGAACAAATCTCGGCTTTCCTGAGGTGGAGGACATGTCTTTTGGCCTCCAGCCGGGATGGGGCTGTGGGTTATATAAATGGCTTTGTCCCTGATCAGACCAGACCTTTCATGCAGTCCTGCTGCCTTCCCTGCACCCCTAAGTGCATGCTGGAAGGTTGCGGGGTCAGTGAATGTCATCCGCAGTCTTCATTTTGGCTGCTGGTCAGTAGGTGACCTGGAGAGCTCTCAGCTGCTACGGTCTCCCTACTCTCAGGGCCCACCCAAAGCTTTTCACATGCTGGGATATGGATGCGGATATATGCCTGAACTAGCCTAAGAGACAGAAGTGACCGGGTGAGAGAGAGTCCAAGACTCTGGATTCAGGACCTCGGGTTCATCTACATTCGGTGTGTTGAATAAGCATGTCTCCCGTCGTGCTGTCTGTCTGAAGGCTTGGTCCTGGTTGGTCTGTTTGAGCAGCTTTGAGAGATGCAGCCTTGCTGGAGGACGTATGTCACAGCGCACGGGGCTTTGCATGCTTAAATCCCTTCCCCACCTCCAACTCACTCTCACTGCTTCACACTTGCTGGTGAGATGTGATGTCTCAGCCTCCTGCTCTGGCCACCATGCTTGCCTACTGCCGTGCCTCCCTAACCGTGATGGCGTCTTGGCCCTATTATCCCTCTCTAAGTTGCTCTTAGTCGTGGATGCTTTCCCTCCGCGATGGAGAAGAAACAAATCCCCCTACCTGGGGGCTGTGTGGCTGAGTCTTCTGATCTCTAGGGCCCTCTGCTTCTTCAGTGACATCTACTGTGAAAACACAAGGCTTGCCGGATACGTATGGCACTCCTTGGCTTGAGCAGCAAAGGCCTTCAGTGAGCAGAGGCCATACCAATACCCCCCTCCCCCGTTGGCTACTAGCTGAGAATGCTCCAGTCCACTCTCTACTGCAGCACTGAACCCTCCAGAAGTGGGCATGGCGCTGGTGCCCGTCCCAGTCCCTCTTACACTGTCACCAAGAACGACTCTGACCTGTGGGCAACATGTCCTGTGTTCTTGCATCCATCGTCTTTAGAGCAGATGGGCTGAAGTTTCAGGACACTCTTCTGTCCCTTAGGACCTGTGTGACCTCAGCAAGCTGATGGCATCTCAGGGGCTGTTACCTTGCCTGTAAATGTGACCCCAACAGGCTCTGCATAAGAGATGTAGCAACCCCGGCGACTGTTCACCAGCTCATCTGTCCCCATGGTGGCAGGTGATATGTACCACTGTTTTGTCAAAGTAAGAGAGACAATAAACCAGCTTTTCGGGGGAAAGAAAGCCAGACCTCGGATGGGGAGAGCAAGCCACGGACTGCACAGGCCACAGTAGAACTTGCCTGCTGGAACAGCGTCACCCCCAGTTCCTGAGGAAACCTCTCTCTCTTTCTATGGCTCACCAGGAAGAGGAGCGCCCACCCATGTTCAAGTGTGTGAGGCTTGCAAATCTGAGAGGGCTCATTGCACCCCACTTGCTCAGAGCCGCATCAGGGAGATGGGAGGGACCAGCGGGGCACACCATGGCTTTTGAGGTCACACCTAAGCCTTTAAGCTGTAGAAATCCCTGGTGGCAGGTGTGGGGGGGGAGGAGAGATTTGTCTGCAGGCTCTGTGGAGCTCAGGGAGGTAGGATGGTGCTAACACACACACACACACACACACACACACACACACACCCTAGAGCTCAGCAGGAAGGAACCAGGGTAGCAATGGGATGGAAGGTGGCCTTCCTTTTGGACCTTGGCCCCCAGAAGAACTTGGCTATCGCCCGTGATCCTGGACATCCTCAGGCATCCTTACACGCAGTGTCTACCTGTTTGTCATTCTGCCTGAGCATGTATGCATGGCTCAGGGACATTTGGGGAGATCTCTCCTATTGCCCACCTTCCTGGGCATTGAAGGGGAGACCCTAAATGCCTTGGGTCTATAAGTACCCACGAGTCCTTCAGCACCTACAAACTGCTATTTGAAGTTCCCCAAGACACACTTTAGCGTTGCCGTGCACACAGAAAGATACGTGGTCATTTTCTGCCAGCATCGTCCCTTTCAAGCTATATGGTGCTGCTCATCAAAATGTATGGATCTACTCAGTGGGCATTTCCAGAGCACCCACTCAGGGCGTTTGGACCCTGGGAACTGCTAAATAATATTCTGTGTGCCTTGAGCTTTCTCCAGTAAGTACAATGGTTGCATCTTGGAAGGTGACCCGACTTTCAGAGACCACCAAAGCTATTGATGACGAATTCCCCTATCCGGAAAGAGTAGAGGAGGAGTTAACACCCCAAGTGTTTACCCCACACCAGGTGTCGAGCAGAGTGCCGAGTCTCACACATCGGCCCTGGCACACCTGGCCCCATGCACGGGGACAAATAAGCAGCTGAATGAGCAGCAGTAAAAGGCCCCTGGAATGATGAGAGAGCCAGCCATCGCCGACTTGGGGGAAATGGAGGACATGAAGTGACTCCATTAAAGAAGGGTGCTCAAGTCAAGGCCCAAAGCCCGAAGTGCCAATTTATCAAAGTCCTAATCTCCCAAGGAGCTCATTTCCACTCACCGATGAGCAACCCGACACCAAAGGGCCAAAGGAGTCACCTGCAGTCACACAACCCCAATAGGGGACAAGAGAAGAACCTGAGATGACACTTACCCGGCTTTCCTCGGTTGAACATCTTTTCTACAACAGGCATACATCTCAGGACCAAGGTCTCTTTTATCTGGTGTGTGTGTGTGGCGGGGGGGGAAGGCTCTGTTTTCCCGGGATCTCAAAGGGCCCATGACAAGAGACAGAGCTCCTGGAAAGAGGAATGTGCCTGGCATCTCACTGATCAAATTCCATGGCTCCAAGGGTGAGACAGCATGGGTATTCCTCAGTCTCCTTAAGACATCTGATAGGACTGACCATTTCTCAGGCTGGGGAGATGGCTCAGTACTTGCTGTACAAGCATGAGGACCTGAGTTCAAATTCCCGACGCCCATTCGAAAGGTGAGGTATGGCAGTACATGACTGTAATCCCAGTGTGGAGACGGGTGAATCCCTGGGGTTTGCAGGCCAGCTAATCTAGTCGTAATGAAGGACTTCAGGTTCAGTAAGAGACCATGTCTCAGGAAAGTAATATGAAGGGTTAGAGAGATGGCTCAGTGTTTAAAGAGCATGGACTGTTTTTCCAGAGAACCCTGGTTGATTCCAGCCCTCACATTGCAGCTAACCACCTGTAACTAAAGTTCCAGAGAGTCTGACACCCTCTTCTGGCCTCCCATGGGCACCAGGCACACACAGCACAGACATGTATGTAGGCAGAACACTTACCCACCCATGTAAAGAAAATATAAATCTCAAAAAGAAAATAAGACAAGGTAGAAAGCAACAGAAGCAGATATATGTGTGTGTGTGTCGTCCACCCATCATCCACATACCGGTCCATCCATTCACTCATCCATCTCTTCATTCATCTATCCATCCATCCATCTACCTACCCACTCATCCATCCATCCATCCATCCATCCATCCACCCACTCATCTGTCTCTCCATCCACCTACCCACCCACTCATCCATCTCTCCATCCATTCATTCATCCATCTGTCCGTCCATCCATCCATCTGTCTATCCATCCATTCTCTATGTGATAAAGTCTATTTTTTTTTTTTTTTGTGGTGTGGAGTTCTCTGAGTTTTGAGAAATGCATGAGGTCATGCATCCACCATCACGCTTCCAAGACAAAATAGTTCTATCATCCCCCAAATTCCTTTATGCTTAATTTTTCTAGTCAATACTTCCCTAAGTCCCCAAATCCTGGCCACTAGGGGTTGATATGTGCCCTTTTCAAAAGGTCCTATCAGTGGAGTTCTACTACAGAGATGCTTTTCCATCAGCATCTTTCACTTAGCAAAATGCTTGGAGAGACATCCAACTTGCTTGTTCCCACCTCTTCAGTCAGCCTTGCTTCATTTCTTTGACCTCTCTTGCTCCTCTCTCATAATACTGTGCTGTAGAAGATCCCTGACCATGGCAGGACCCATGAATGCTAGGTCTTTAAGGCTTCCTTCTTACTCTCTTCTCCTTCTACTCATTTTCTCTGGTTTTGTTTTTCTAATCTCTGCAGACACCTCCTAAGTTTCAACCTTTTGAGCAATGGTTGTAACAAACAGTCCTTGGCCCCTCTGTAGGTCCTCTAAACCCATCCACAGGGAACGGCCCACCATCTCCAACTGCAGGAAGAAGAGCCTGCAGTTCTCTCTGAGATTTTGATGCAGGGTACACCATGACACAGTCAGCTTCCATTTTACTTCCTTCCATGAACCTTTCCACATGGGGCCGGCCACACGTCCCAGCATGCACCGTGTTCTGAGGAGCCTCGGCTCACTCGGACTATGGTTCTGACCATGAACTAGGTCCTGTTGACCGTGGGGACTTCCAGAGCAGAAAAGAGGTCAGATGTACTCATTGCTGTTTCCACGGGCAACCACGGCTACAGACACTGACAGGCTCTGATGGCGACAGCCCTACATCCTGAATTCTGAGCAGGTGTTTTGGGGTTTGACTATTCTATTTTCTGTTTGCCTCAGCCCGTCTGGGCTGCTGTAACAAAACATGCCAACCCAAGGCACTTGCCAAACACAGGAAGCTTATTTCTCACAGCCTTAGAGGGGCTGAGGTCCAAGATCACATCCTTGCTTCCTAGGTCATGGAAGGTGTCACCTGTCTTTGTCCACACATGGTTGGGTACCAGGCGGCTCTCCAGAGCTCCCTTTCCTCCCTGCGTGGTACTGGGAATTGAACCATGGGCATTACGTATGCTAGGCAAGCATTCTAGCACTGACCTAAATCCCATTGCTCTCTTCTTTTAATTTTGAGACAAGGTCTCACTAAGTTTCCTAGGATGGCTTTAAACTCACTTTGTAGCCCCAGGTAGCCTTGAATTTGTGGATCCTATAGACTCAGCCTCCAGAGTAGCTGATATTATAAGCCCATGCTACAAGGCTTTGCTAGAGCCTTGTTTCTGGGGCTGCTAACCAGCCCCAATGGTGAAGTCAGAGTCCTCTTGACCTACTTAACTCCCAGAGTCCTACCTTCGGACATCATCACTCTGGAGGTTAAGATTCTTTGCAATTCTTTGTTGGGATGGAACATCATTGTTTACCCCAGGCTGGCCTCAAACTTGTGACTCCTGCCTCTCTTTCCCAAGTGCTGGGCTTATAGGCATGTACCACCACACTCAAAACTAGGATTTCCCATATGAGTTTGGGGGTGACACAAACATTCAGCCTACAGCACCCCTTCCTTAGCCCTTCCTGTACTTCTCTGATCACCTAACTCCCCGAGTTAAGTCCTTTTCTGTGTAAAATTTTGAGGATGGTTTTTGCATCCTGCAGTAAGCCGACATACCACCAGCCTCCCTGAGAGCCAAGATGAGGCTTGGCAAAGCTCGTTTTTCAGGCCATTCTTGAATCCGTCCACCTTTCATCTCCAGCTTCCTCTAGCATCTCCCACTCCTCTGATCATCTTTCTAGCTAACATCCTGTCTGTTCCCACACAGCTAAGCAGCTTCTCAACAGCCAGAGAAGACAAATGCCGAAGCCAGTTCAGACCTTCCAGGCTCAGCACTGTCTGCCCCCCCCCTCCGCCCCTCCGTCTGGCTGGGATCATCCCAAGGTGCACCCTCTGCTCTAGCCATGATGGACAGGCTCAGGTTGCCAGATCCTGGCACAACCTGTCACCAGGCCAGTATCCAGGGTGCCTTTGAGGGGTCAAGCCTTTGTCTTTCTACCTAACTGAAGGGTAATCAAAGAGCCCTGCCCAGAAGGCTTTGCAGGCCTGGCCTCCCTGGCCCTGCATCCTTGGCACGGTGCTCTCAGCCTCTGCACAATATTCCCCCACAGACAGAAAGTCCACGGAGCTGTGCTTTCTGGGGAATGCAACATTTCCCCAAACCTTTCAATTAGTTGATTCTCTTTAGGGAATGTAAACTGTGAAGTGAATTTTTTTTTTAAAGAAACTGCCTCCAAACATGCCATTTTCTTTGCTTTATGGGTAAAAATAACCCTATGTTCTAAGCCATGACGTTTATTATGAAACTATGAAAAGGAGACGGGGAGGCTGGGAAGTCGTTTAAATAGCTTCAAATTTCCATTATTTCAACTTACATAAGGTATGTGTTTTAGAAACCACTCAGGCACTGGGAGCCAAAAGCCAAAAGCAAAAAAAAAAAAAAAAAAAAAAAAAAAAAATCAAGATCTTCCCCACCCCCAATTCACTGGTTTAAAATAACTTTGCTGAAAATCTCACGCCTTTCATGGGCAAGAGTTCACGTGTTAAGGTCTTGTACCACTGCCTCCATAATTATATGACGCTGTTGCCTTAGCCAGCATAAAAAGGAGTTTGAAATCCTATCTTCAGTCCATTCTAAAACTAGAGTATGTAGTAGAAAAAAAAAATATGATTGAAAACCTCAGCTACTGCATTGTTCCTTCTTGGAATCAGGGACTTTTATACCCAATGCTGCCCAGACACTACATTTTTGTTGATTTCCACCCAGGAAGGGATGAAGGTCCATAGGTGTGCCAGGGGATGCTGAGCTCTAAGCCACCCTGCCATGAGTCTAGTGAGCGCCCTTGCTGGCCTCATCTCATCAGCCCCCAAGTCTTGAGGGTGAAACAAGTGTTCAGAGAGGTCAGCTGCTTTACCCAGTGTCTCAACTGGTTAGTGACAGAACTCCACAATCCAGAACACACAAGCTGACCACGGTGAGCCCAGACAGGCCAGCAGATCTGACTGGAACTCTCTGGATCACGGGCTCTGTAGTCACCAGCCCCAGTACTCAGGACTTAGTCTCGGTGACTACCAGCTCCAACGCAAGCCCAACTGTGGACGCTTGGATCTTGAGTGTCCTCGGCTCGTATTAAGGACTTAGTTCCCAGGTATGACTATCAGGAGGTCTCGGAGGCTTTAGAGGTGGGTTAAGTCCTTTGGTCATCAAGGACATGCCCTCAAAGAGGACTGTGAGATCCCACCCCATCCCTCCTCTCTTTTGATAGCCAGGAGGTGATATAATTTCATTCCTCCGAATTCCACTGTCCACTTATTGCTTGGATTATTTCACTCTTTCGTTGTTTAATTCTTTGCCATCTTCCTATATGTTAGATACTAATTCCCTGCCAGATGAATACTGGCAATATTGACAAAAATTCCTTTCCATTCTGTGGGTTGACTTTTAACTCTGCATGTGACCCAGCTAACCCAAATTTGGGATGCACTACAAAGAACCAAAGTCTCTTACTATAGACACGTATGTCCAGTTTGCTGTGTGAACGTGTAAACAGTTTGCTGTGGCACTGTTTACAACAGCCAAATCACTGACACAGCCTACCTGTACAGACGATGAACAGATCAAGAAAGCATGCTGTACACGCACACAGTGGAGTTCTACTCAGTCTTTAAGAAGGGTGTGTTTGCAGAAAAGTGGGTAGGCACCGAAGCTTATTATGTTAATCGAAATAAGCTAGACTCAAAACACAAATGCCATGTTTTCTCTAATATTTGGTTGGAAGCTGGGGTGGGGGGTAGGGAGGATGACCTGACTCAGGAGGGACATATTTGGGCTGTAAAAGAAGAGGAAAGAAGGGTGTGGGAGAGTGTAAGAGAAAGAGTAACAAGGTAACAAGAGGCGGAACTCTGCTCAAAGTACAATGTATCCAGGAGCTACCTGGACGGGCACAGCCTTGAAGAGGTGGAGCATGGTGGAAGGTTTTAAGTCGGTGAGGGTGTGTCCCTGAAGGGTGTGTCTCTTTACCTTTCTTCTTTCTGTCCAGGAGGTTATCCCTCCATGCACTTCCTCTCCGCAGCCCTATGGAGCAATAGGGCCAATTGTATGTGGACAAAATAAACCTTTCCTCTTCATGGGTGGATTTCCTCAGGCATTTCAGTATGGCGGAGGAAAGCTCATAAACGGCCTTTCATGCACACTATCGCAGTCATGTTCTTAAGGAGCCTGGGAGATATCACCGCCAGTTCCGTTCACCCAAGGGCAACCTCTCAACAGCACCGGACTGTACAGCGAGAGCCATGAAACATTTTTGTCCATCAATTCTTCATCTGGTGTTTGCTCTAAGAACAACATATCGGATGGGGTGGGGGAAAGCCATTCGTGAGGACTCTGGTTACTGCTAACCAGAAGACAGTGGGAGCCAGCAGCTGTCCAGGAAGACGGTAACGGTCAAGTTATTGTGCTACCCTCTCGTTTGCTGTGTTGCTGATTAGGGGTCTATATCCTTGAACAAGAAGGGTCAGAGCTCCGCCCTCTTGCCGGCTGTGGAAAAGACTGTTGCTACAGATTTTCAAGAGCAACACAGAAGTCACACGTTGTTTATTTACAGCTTTGAATGAAGACGCCATGCAAAAGTCTGGAAGTGACCCAAAGGGACTCGGGCAGGCACGGCAAGGAAAGGAGTCTCCATGCCCCCCCCCGTAATGATTTTATTATATCAACTCACTGTGACTCATAAAAAGGACTAAAGGATGAACGTGATGTATGAGTTCCCAGAAAGAGAGCAAAAGGCTTCAAGAAAACAGGTAAGGGACGTGCTAAACTATAGATGATAGCAAAGTGAAAAAGGGAACAGTGCGGGGCAGAAGGCTAGAGCAAGGACGGTAGGGGGTCAGGGAGATGAAAAAAATCAAACCTAAGGACATAGGAAATGCCACCAGGAGACCTGTTACCTTTCACATTCATGTTTAAAAAATAAGATAACATACAAACGAATCCAGTACTGGACCGCACAGTGTGGCCCTTTGAACACCATGGTACCCAAGAACTGTCAAAACAGGGAACTCCGAATGCCTGGGTGAGGGAGAGATGTAGAGAAAAGATTGCAAGGAACTTTCAGGAATAATAGAGATCCCCACCCCCCAGGTGACAATCGGAGTGGTAGTTACACCCTTAATTCCATTTGTCAAAACACAAACACTGCTTGAAAATCTGCATTTCATTGTATAAAAGTGAGACCTCATACGGGGCTATGCGTATGACTAAGTGGTAGAGTGCTTGACTAGTTTGTACAAGGCCCTGGGTTGTGAGACATAGACACACAGACACACATAGACACACTGACACACACACAAACGCGCACACCGCACACCGCAAACAAAGTCTTAAAAAATCAGGGCTGAATGTCTCATAGTCCGGTAAATGGAGGCATGTCACAGCCATAAGAGCCCTCGGGTATGCTATTGCTCATGACAAGGATCCACACATGACAGGCACCTGGTTCCCACATGTGCACAGGGCACGGACCTTCCATGGGTAGATGTGAGCTTGGTGGACACGGTCACCACTTTCTGACGGACGGCTATACCTCGGTCGGTCAGAAGTCAACTGCAGACACCTCCGAAGCTGCTAGGGGGCCTCTAGGGCTGGTACCCATCTCAGATACATTCTTTTCACTGTACCTTCCCGGGAACAGGGGAAGCAGATGTCACCTGAGCTGTCACTGTCACCAGCAGTGACGGTGGAACTCAGTGTGCTGGGGCCAGGCCCCACGTGCCCCCTACGCGTTCTTGGCTGGCAGAGGTGGCTGCCTGAGTGAATCTGGGCCATGTGTTAACTGGAGCTGTCTCTCCACCAGCAGAAACAATTATTCATTGTCTGACGAGGGCCAGATGGCAGCAGGCTTCGGAAAGTCCCCAGGCTGGACTCGCCTGAGAGTGAGCTGTTTCAGCTGTGGGTCATGATGCATTCTTGGCATCTGGGCATGATCTGGGCACTTGGGTAGGGTGTCACCGGCAGAGCGTCCTAGGACCAAGAAAGGAAGCAAAGTGCCACACACCTAAATCCCTGGTGATCCATCTCATCACACGCCCGGGCATCCGGAACCCAGTCGCTGGCAAGACCAAGTGATGGTTAATTCTGCTCTACAGTCACCAGCCTGGGCACGTGGGATGATGGGGGGTCCCCTGAGTGGGCTCACTGAGGTTGGAAGACCCACCCTAAATGAGGAGGGTTAGGGCTGAATAAAAAGGAGAATGTGAGCTGAGCACCCACAATCCATCTTTCTGCCTCTGACTGAGGACGCGGCGTGACCAGGCAGCTCACACGCTGGCCATGTTGACTCGCCCATCATGACGGGCTGTACCTCAGTCTGTGAGCTAAAATAGACCGTTATCCTCCTACGTCGACTTTGTCAGGAATTTTGTCACAGCAACAGGAAAAACCAACCAACGCAGACTGGCATAGACTAGTTCCCATCTCGGCTTCAGGGAACAGATGCCCCAGGTCTCTCTCAGCACCTGGTAGTGGCCAAGGTCCTTGGCATTTCCTGGCTGGTAGATGTGTCACTCCTCTGCCTTCATCTGACATTCTCCTATGATGGGGTCTCCATGTGGCTTTCTCAAGAGGACACCAGGCACTGGCTTTGGGTCCCACCTTTTTACCCAGCATGACCTCATTCTGACTAGTTAAAAAGTTCCTGTTTCCAAGCAACCACACAGTCATAGGTATCAGGGGTTAGGGCTGCAATGTGGTTGTTTTGGAAAACAACTCACCCTGCATCATCCACCTATCTGTTAATCTGTGTTCACAGAACGCAGGTACCTGGAGCATGAGTGTGAGCAAGTGCTAGGTCATGGCAATCGCCATTGGTCATGGTTGGGCTCTACAGTCTAGGTCTTGAGATTTTGCCAAATAACCCAACAAAGCAAGCCTCCTGCCTTAGTCTCCCAAGTGCTGGGATTATAGGTGTGGGCCACCACACAGAGGTCTTTTGTACCCTATGTTACCTGGTGTAATCAGCAGTGTCCCCCTCTAAGGCGCCACTATTTGGCTAATACCTTTCACAGGGAGCACTACCGTTTGGGAGTATTGTTGATCTGCAGTGAAAATCAAAACCATTTAATTAAGGGAGTTTAAATTGCCTTAGGCTGAGCAGAAAAGATCGCTGTCCCTGATGCCCAGGGCCACTGGGTCCTTTCCTGACCTGGCCAGCCTCACAGTCAGCCTGTAGGAGACAGGTTGGGCAAAGTGGGGTTTTGGGGTTCAGAGGCTCCTCAATCTGGGCCTGAGGGGTGGTGGTTAAGGCTCCCTTGGACAGAGAGGAAGGCTGGATCTCCTGTCCTCTCACAGGCTGTGGTCCTCAGGGCAGGAAGCCCAGAGCTGGTTGCCATGTGAATTGTCTGTGCCAACCTGACCAGGCGGACACAACCAGCTCTTTAATCATATGCAAATCTAGGCTTTGCTGTGAGCCTGTTGTGTAAATGTGGCTAACAGTTACCATCTGCCGAGTTTAAGTAAATGAGATTACTCCCAACACCGCGGCTGTGAATTCAGCTCTGCTCTGGTTAGCTCAAGGCTGCACAGAGAAGCTAAGGCTTCTGGGAGAAGGGACTCTTCCGGAGGACGAGTACCCCAGTCCCTGCCTGTGAGTTCCCTACTGCTAGCCCCGCCAGGTGAGCCTGTAAACCAATGCTTTAAATATATCAGTGCACGTGTGTGTGTGTGTGTGTGTGTGTGTGTGTGTGTGTCCTACTGGCTTTTACACACACACACACACACACACACACACACACAGAGCTATGGTTTGGATGAGTGTCCCCCACAGATTCATGTATTAAATGATAGGTTTCCTGAATCTTTAAAGGGAAGTGCCCAGAGGGAAGCCTGCAGGTGGGTGGGGCATGCCCCCACAAGCGGACTGTGGGAGCCAGGCCTCTTTCTCTCCCTCTCTTCCTCCCCGCCTCAGTTGTGGGGCTATTCATGCCACTTTCGACAGAGGCTCAAAGCAACAAGGGCTGCCATATTTGGACCTCCAAAGCCATATGCTGACAAACATGAACCTTTCTTCTATTAACCAATTGTCTCGGGAAGCTTGTTTCAGTGATGGGAAGCTGACAAATATACTATATACAAATACAACTTTACAAAGATCAATAGATTTATAGCTGCATGGAGAAATATAGGGTGTGTGTGTGTGTGTGTGTGTGTGTGTGTGTGTGTCCTACTGGTTCCATTTCTTTGGAGAAGCTGGTATTAGTCTGGACCATGCCAGGCTTGGGTTGGGATGTGAGGAACAAGGAGCCACTGTGACCTTAGATAAGACAGAACGAGGCAGACAGGCTCGTGAAGGACAAACATGACTGTATCACACTCTCAGTCCCCGCGGATTACCTGATTGCAAAGCCTCAATACAAGGCTGTCTCCTCCACCAAATCCCTACCTTCCTGCAGGAAGTCAGCTGAGACCTTCCTGGAAAGGACAGAACACCCTGTCCTTGTGCAGAACTGCTTTGAGCAGGCGGTTTCTGCGTGAGTACCAGTAGGCAGACATGTGGTCCATATGAATATTTACCATGAGGCCGTTTACCCACTGGGCTTCACTAAACAGCATGAAGCAAGGTCACAGACAGAAGGAAAGACATGGATGGGACCGTGTGATTTCCAGGTGGATCCACACACAGTAGGCTGGTCACTAACGTTCAGATAATGTCAGCATTTGGGCATCCAACCCCTACAATCCACAAAGAATAAAAACGTCTGTGTAATTCCTTCTCTAGACTTGGGGCTGATTTTCGTCTTTGGATCTAATTGGGAAGAGTATTTTCAAGGGAGTCACTAGGGTCTGTTTTATTCCTGACTTTTCCTTCGCAAGCATAAAGGAAATGGTTTAGTTCGATGCTTTCCCTACAGGCCCGTGAGGTTGGAGGAGGCCCTTAGCTCATTATGAACCGAAAGTTTTACAGAACCAGTGAACAGAATACAAGATGAGCCACACTGGGTCACCAGGCCCCTTTTGCAGCCTTCTCCTCCTTTGGAGGCCTCTTAGGACTATCACCTCCCTTCAAACACAGATCACAGAAGCCAGGCAGCAAGAAATCTGATGGGTCCCTGGACTATTGGGAAAAGCTTAACTAATGCTGTTTACCTAGGGGTGATCTGCAATCTGCCTAAGGTACTTCTCTGCCCAGTTAAAGTTCAGCCTTTTCCCTCTGTGGAGCAGCAGCAGGAAGCTGGTCTGGACTCTCTCATGCCTAATGCTCTGAATTATCCACCAAGCCGATGGCACAGCATGTCTACTCTGAACAGCCAGGAAAGGCGACAAGGTGAAAGTCACTGGCTAAGTGCTTCCTTCAGCTGGCCATGCCCACAGGCACAGGGTGCTGTCCTGACCCCGCAAAGATCATCAACATTTCTGCCCTAACAGAGTTTCGGGCTGTGAATTTAAAGCACACACATTCACGCTGTCTCTCCCCAGGGCCATAGAACAAAAAGGCAAGGGCATCAAACATTCAAGCACAGCCACTCAACAGAGACAGACGGTAACCCGCACTCAGGGCCAGAACACAGAGTCTGAGCCACCTGTCCTCAGGGAGGAGCCGGCAGAGGCCTTGCCACTAAGATCCCCAGTTCCACAGCTACCAACATGGGGAAATGACCAGGAGCTGAGACAACACATAAGAAGATGATGAAGAGACGCTGCTCCAGTCTCTCCTGGCATGGTGGGAAGGTACCACTGGAGCCAAGAAGGTTCCAGACAGTCTGGGTCCCTCAGTGCTGCTCATCATGGAAGAGTCCACAGTCAGCCTTCCTACCAGATGTCAGCCATCCCTCTGCAGGCCCTTCCTCCCACCCCAGGGCACATGCTGGAAGGAAAAAAAACAATCAGTGTACAACAATGGTGAGAAGCACGAAGTGAAAGGCATCGGGGCAGTGGAGATGGCTCTGTGGGTGAAGAGCGTGCTGTGCAAGCATAAAACCTGAGTTAGGACCTGCAGCATCCGTGTAAGGGCTGGGTGTGATGGTGTGCACCTGTAAGCCCACCACTGGGGAGGCAGACAGGAGGAGCCCTGGAGCTTGGTGGCCTGCTAGTCTGGCCAATGGCAAACTCTAGATGTAGTGAGAGAGCCTGTCTCAAAAAGCAAAGTGGAGAGCAATTGAGGAAGAGATCTGATGATAACCTCTGCCTGCCTACCCAGGCATGCGTGTGCATGTGAGTACACACACACACAGACAGACAGAAACAGAGAGAGAGGTAGATGACACTGCTAAAAATCTTATAAAAATTCACAAGGAGGAGTTAGTTAGATCTAGGTGCCAGTATTGGCTTGCTGAGTTACCCTGATTCCGGGATCCAACAAGCTGAAATGGTGGCTGCTTTCTTCTCACACTGAACACGAATGCTGGCCTCACTCCACCTTCTTATTAATACCTTCACTCTCCCCGTCTCCATCAGGATGTAGCTGCCAGCTGACGCACTGTGAGAACACACACTCCCCTTCCTGGAAGGAGTCCACCCGAACTGGGAGGCTGGGAATACACAAGACCGTTCCGTGCCTTCACACATCTCTGTTCCGCTTCTTAACATCTAGTTAAGTCAGCTCTAATCCACACCTTTCAAGATAGGCACATCTCCTGCCTGAGTAAATGAGCTGTCCTTGCACGGTGTGGAATGGCGACCTGTTCCTATTCATCCTTCCCTAATCCTTTTATTCTGCCGCCAGTGGTTCTCTGAGAGCATAAAGCCAGCATGCTGATCACGGCAGCAGAAAACGCTCATAACCCAGATCCCGACTGCTCTCCTGTGCTCGGCGCAAGTAACAGAGCATGCTGTACTGGCAGGAAGATCTGTACCGAGGCCAGTACAGGCTGAACCAGGCTTTCATGGGATGTGGGAGATGAGCAAGGAACTCTAGTTGGGAACAGACAGCTCAGGGAAAAGCTGGGTCCACGGACATCCCGAGAGACACACTGGGCTAGGGACACCCTCTTCAGGGGCACTTCAGGAGGCAGTTGGAGTTCTCAGCAGACATGGGTTTGGGCAACATGGGCCACAGGGATCTGGGACTGTCTCATGGTACCAGGACAGGCTCAGCTGGGAGGTAGCAGCTCGTGGGACTAGTGTCAGCTATGGGGACTTCAGGTAATTGCCCAACTGCTCTCAGAGATGGGCAGGACTGGGGCATCACATGCGCCTGCAGCAGTGGTGGGGTAGGTTAAAGAGCAAACGAGGAGAGAAAGCTCTCATCTCCCCTCCTGACCTATTTTAGCAGTGCTGGGCTGGTGGCAAGGATGGGAGATGCCGGGGAGGCAGAGTGGGGTCTTAGGCGAGCGTTCCTCATAGTACTCAATTATGAGCTACATGGGATGTGAGCAGAGAGAGGCCTGTCAGTTAGACAGCCAGCAGGATGCGGTGCAGAGGGCAGGGCTGCAGAGGCTAGGCCCATAACCACACAGCGCACCGTCTGTTCCTCCAGAGAACCAGCTCCATCTGCTCAGGTGGAGGCCACCTCTAAGAAGGGAGTGCCCATCTTTGGGAAAGCCATCATGGATGCTGAGAGACTGCCCGAGGCCACACCCTCCTGGGGCACCGCACAGGGAGTACTCAGACACGGAGGGAGAATTTCTGCTGGGAATCCAGCTGTGGGGTCGGCAGTGACCTTGGTCACTCTGCTTTCTCAACACCTCCAGGTTGGAGGCGCCCTCCACCTTCGCCCAAGGGTGCTTCTGAGGCCCTGCTCTGCTGGTTCAGCTCCTGTTCTGACTTCTCTGAGTGGCCTTGGGCCAGGTCTGTAGTGATGTCGTGGTACAAGAGGGGTGACATTAGCGTCCGCATTTTACACTGAGGGATGGGAGAGCTGAGGCACATGGAGGGTGGAGAAAGGGTTCTGGGACTGGGTGAGGCTCCCCACTTTTGCAACAGTGAAGAAGAACAGTCCTTCTTGGTGCCAGGAGAGTATTTAAAGAGGTGTAGCGCTCGGTTTTTAAACCTCTACTTTGTTTGGGCCTCTACCGCTCTTCCAACCTCCCAGCCCTATGTGGGAGAGAGAAGGCTAGTGGGCAGAGGGAGTGCAGACCCCTTTACTTCTCCCGGCTGTCTAGGGCTGAAGGGTCTTTGGGGGATATCCCAATCTCTGTCAACAGCAAACGCAGACGGCATTCTCAACCAAGCCACTGTGACCATAAGCGTTTCTCTCCATCTCTCTGCCCCAAACCTCCACACTGTCCCTGTCTCTGGTACCAACACACTGCCACATGCCGCGACACTGCAAACCACACCTTTTCTTTCTGGGCTTTCAATTTATAGCCTCAGAGCCCTAGACCACGTCCCTCTCCGTGCTGCAAGGGGTACGGGGTGGGCACCGGCTGAGAGCCACACCCCGCAGTCAACAGCTGTGGACGAACTATAGCCCAACTAAAATCCCACATTGGGATTAAAACAAAAAACACACATAACTGAGTTTGTAAAGAAACCCAAACTTCCATCACAAAGAGTTGCCCTTGTAAAGTAACCTCCGCGGTTAAAGGGAGGCGTAATCTGGGGGAAGTACAGGGACAATGGACACAGGTGCCCTGGGGATGGCAGTGTTTTGTTCCTTGGCCTGGGCGTGTGACGCTGACACGCTGAGGTGACAAACGCTGACTGCACTTTCCTGGGTCTGTCGTCCTTCAATAGGACAGTCTCTTTTGCCCCTCCCCCAACCATGACTGTCCAGCCTTGAGCAGGCCTTACATGAGCAACCGAAGCCGCAGTGAGGTCGTGAGTGACAGAGCCAGGTCAGGTACGTTCCTTAACGCTCCCCCAGCCTTGGATGGGGTGCTACTGGTTTCCCGTTCAGTGCTGAACACTTAACTGTCTCCCACTCTCAACCTCGGCCAGCCACGATCAAGGCATAATCACCGTTAGCTGTGAAGGGGAGGTTCTCTGACCAAGTTGGGAAATCTCTCTTATATTTATGATTGTGCTGCAGGGTGTGGAACCTAGGGCCACAATCAGTCCTATAGAAAGTTCTCGGAAGGGAGCCTGGCTCATATCCGCCCACGTAGCACATCAAGAGCTGCTCACACACGGCGCCTGAGGCCAGGCTCCCTTTCAGACCCCTGTGCCCTTGGAGAGCTCCGGTCTTATGTGGATGTTGAGAACAGCGGCTCAGAAGTCACAGATGCTGGGCTGAACGCTCCCTGTATTCCCTGGGGGCGTAAAGGTTGGAAGGCACAGAAATAAACCTTTCTGACTCAGTTTCCCCAGGGATGCTTTGGAACAAGAGCTGAGGTAACACACACTCAACTCCAGGGAAGGAAAGAAGGAAGCAACCTTTAACTCGGCCCTGATTCTCGGTGGGAAGAGAGGCTGCGAAAGGGTCTGTGACTAGCCTGCGCCATCCTATGTGGGTGGAGGGGACAGCACACAGCCAGTGGCGTCTCTTGGCCCCTTTCTTGAGGCCACCATCCCCTGTGGGCTACGGAGAGTCAGCTCCCCTGCTCTACAGTTTCCGGCCCAGGGGTGGGGGCCACTTGCTATTCTGGGATGACCAAGTCTACAGGGGGAAGGCACTTCCTTAAACACGCACCCAGAAGACTACATTAGCCATAGCCCAAGCACAACAGTCCAAGTCCCAGGGCAATTTAATCACCTTATTTGCTTTTTCTTTCCATCCTGATTCCTCTCCCCTGTGGGTGTAAACACACACACACACACACACACACCCTGATGTCATTCATCGTGGACACCAGATCCCAGGATCCCGCTGCTACTGCTACAGTGGCAATGTCAGAGGACACCTCCTAGTCACTCAACCACGGGCCAAGGAAAGGCTCCACCCTCGGTTCAGCTTTAGCACCCTCTACAGACGCCAACAGCACGTGATCCTGCTCTTTGTCAAGCCTGATCTCTCTCAGGAGGGAGCGGGGCCTCTGCACAGAGGGCTACCCCACCAATTTAGTCTACCTGGCTCTGCATACACCATCCCGCGAGGTTGAAGAAACTTCTACAGGAGCTGAGTGAAGGGCCGTAGAGAAGTTAGGTAACTTAGCCGAAGTCACACTGCAAGTAGTCAGGTCGGGGCTTATAGCCAGATAGCCGGCCCTCCATCCTTACCTTACGGCCTGCCTGTTCACAGGGTACGCATAGGACCAAGGGCACCTACTCACTCGTTTCCAGTGATGGTTGAACTAGAGTGGTTTGTTTCTTTCTTCAATACAGCAATTCTATTTCCCAGGGATTAAACGCCATATCACAGAATTTTGTAGAAGTATATTAGCGAAATGTAGAGGAAAAAAGCAAACAGATGCCACTTCACAATCTGGTGAAAGGAGACCCTAACAGGGTCTGGAGTTGGGGCAAGGCACTCATGGCTCCTATCTGCCCTGGGGGTGGGGGAAGGCTGCAGGGTAAGAGGGGGAGTGCTGCCAAAGGCCCTGTGCCCCACAGTAGAGGTGCTGCCTGGAGGCAAGCACCCCCAGACTGTACCCACAGTCACTGTGCCCCCGAAGTGGCCTTCCTCCACTCTGCCCTACTTTTTAGAAAAGATTTACTTATTTATTTAATGTATACCAGTGCTTTATCTGAATATAGACCTGCAGGCCAGAAGAGGGCACAGATCTCATTATAGATGGTTGTGAGCCACCATGTGGTTGCTGGGAACTGAACTCAGGACCTCTGGAAGAACAGCCAGTGCTCTTAACCACTGAGCCATCTCTCCAGCCCCCTGCTCTACTTCTTGAAAACCACTTAATACCGGAGCTTCAGGACTGAAACCCAGGTCCCTGCATCCCCATCAAGGCTGTGTTGAGCACTCAGACTGGAAGGCTACATGGTGACCCCTGCATTTCCGGGTTTTGGGCCACTGTGGCTATGACTTTGCACCATTTTCTATGGTTCTGTAATGGCTCATTGGTCCACTTGCACTGGCCCCCACAGTTCTGATGGTGGCTGATGGTGGAACCTTGGAGTGATTTTTGAAAGAGTGAGGCTTTCTTCCCAGTGGTCACTAAACATGCAGTCCCATAAAAAGTAGAGGGGAGGATGTGGATGCTCAACTGTGTACATGCTGGGGACCAGGGATGTAGCTCAGTTGGCAGAGTACCTGCCTTGTATATGAGAAGCCCTGGGTTCGAGTCCCAGCATGATGCAAAACAGGCACGGTGGCTTAGGATGTCATAGCACTGAGGAAGGGGAGGCAGGCAGACTGGAATTCAGGGTCATCCTTAGCTACAGGGAATTTAGGGCCAGTATGGCTACATGAAACCATGTGTCTCAAAATAATAATAATAATAATAATACAACCCACTTGGGGACCATGGATGTTTACAGCGTATGAGGAGTCCTCCACGACTCTCTGAGGCACATGGACGGATCTTCTAAGGTCCTCTGAGCTTTGAATGCATACTGAAGCCACGGTCCTGTTGTACTGCAATTATTCCTCTGTCTCCACGTGCCAGCCACACTAGCCCAAGGGGGCCACAGTTAGAAAAAGTTCCCACGTGACATCTGCTTCCATCTGCCAGACTATTGTTATAACAAAGAGACCAATCAACCATGTCCGCCATTTGCACGGTACCCTCTAGGGTCGTGCAAGGGACCAGGGCCAGAGGCACACACTTTGAGTCTCTTACTGGACTCAAAGTACAACTTTGTTGAGCTAGCCTACATTTTTCCCATTTGACCCCTAGCTTCTAGCCTAGCACCAAGTGCATGCTGGTACCTCGGACCCTTAAGGACTTGGTGGCTGAGTGTGGCTGGAGCACACGGGAGGCTTCCTCTCTTCCTTATGAACCCAGGGCCACACAGTGTCCACCTGTCCTGCTGGGACACAACAAGGACTGCTGGGTGAGTGGGATGAGGCATACACAGGGGGATCACGGTTGACCCGGCCTTCCCATTCATTCCCCCAGCTTCTTTTGTCTTGGGACTGACTCGTCAGTGACTCCTCAAACACTTGTTTGTCCCGGGCACGCAGGTCATAGGCTGAAGCCTGAACTTGCACATGCTGAGCCCGCGTCTCCCAGTAAACACTGCTGCACACCTGGAGGAAAACCACAGGGAGCAGGAGACCCCTCACTCAGCTGGGTGAAGCCAAATGAATGACTTCCCTCCTGTCACTGTGGCCCATCGCCATGGGGTCTCCTCCCAGGTGACTGTGCATTCAATTAGACACTGTCAAGTATGTCCTGAACTGGGGGGGGGGGGCAGGGGTCAAAGTGATGGACTGTATGGCCCAAAGGTGGCAGCTGTATCCATGGCATCCTCAACACGTCCTATATCTTCTCTGTCCCGGTTGGTTCCCTCCCTCTCTCTCTCCACTATGGTCAGAGACTGTGCCAGGCCACAGCCGTGCCCCATGGAAGCTTGTGCCCTGCCTGCCATCTTCTCCTCTCCAGTGTATCCCCGTTCCTCCAGCCAGGCAGGTTCTCCCCTCTGGCCACACACTCCTGCAGGCAGCTTTACTGTTCTTCTCTGTCTACCTTCACATCCAACAAATTTTACTCCCTCTGTTGCACTTCTCCATTCTACGAGGACTCTTCCTTCCAAAGCCCCCAGCGACCCAGGAAGTGAAGGGTCCTGTCGTCCATGTTCACGGCCTCGGTGGCCAGCTGAATTCCTGCCCGGCATAGGGGGCTGAGGAAGCTTCCGGATTGCATGAGCAGCAGAGCAGCTGCCACTGAAGCATGGGCAGCACCAGATTTCAAACGTGACAGTGTGGAACACTCCCCCTTTCTCAGGTAGCTCCCCCACATAGAGAGTGACCGTAATGCAACATTCAATGTAAAGTCTGTAAAAACAAAGCATAACAACAAAACAAACTCAGTGGTGTTTTCTTCATCTCCTCGAGACACATTCTTTGTCCCATTGCTGAAGCAGGAAGATCTGACCAGGGGCTGTTGGCCTGACCTGTCTGTGTTAGTCACAGTGAATGGGAAATCCTTCCTCTCACCTTCCAAGTGCTGTGTGCAAGGTGATGTACAGCTGCCCGAACAAGCAGACGGTAGTTCAGCCCCAAAGAATGACATCTGAGACCCAGCGCACATGACATTAATGCATTCTTTTCCTGGTGCTTGGGTCTTAGGACTTGGGCAACTTCAGAAAGAAGATGTTTATGAAATCAGACTGTGGAAGGCTGGCCCTTTCTTTTTTATATATAATTAATTTAATTTAATTTTATGTGCGTTAGGGTGAAGGTGTCAGATCCCTTGGAACTGACATTACAGACAGTTGTGAGCTCCCATGTGGGTCCTGGGAATTGAACCCAGGTCCTTTGGAAGAGCAGACAGTGCTCTTAACCACTAAGCCGCCTCTCCATCCCCAGCTAGCTCTTTCTTTATCCTATCCTATCCTATCCTATCCTATCCTATCCTACCCTACCCTATCCTATCCTATCTATCTATCCATCCATCTATCTATCCATCTATCTATCTATCCATCTGTCTGTCTATCTTTCAGCTATCTATCTATCCCAATAGGCCCATGGGTTAGGGCCTATTGGGAGGCAAATCCCATATACTCTACACGTTCCAAATACCAGTGTGTTAGTGTGCCAATGTTTAGAGTGAGAATGGTGTTGTTAGGAAAGAGCTCATAGGTTACCGACTGAATCCCAGCATGCCAATTCCAGGTCACAGCGAACAGAACTCTTAGCAACCACCTTCTCTGCTTCAAACTTTGGCTCTGGTCATTACTCTAGTCTCACCAGCAGCTCTCTAAATACCCCTTCCTCAAGCCTTTCCCACACCTCACTTTCTCTTCTCTGACCCTCACGCTTGCTCACTTGCCCTTTCTGGCTTTGCCAATCTAGCCCTCCTTGGGATAGGGGCACAGCACACACCTGTACTCATGACCACACTCTAGGCAGAAGGTAGGAGAATCACCTGAGCCCAGGGCTTGAACCCAGATGTTCAAGGCAAGCCAGCTCCACATAGCAAAAGCCTGTCTCAAAAATAAACAGACAAACAAATAAATACCCCTCCCCCCAGAGCTGTGGCAGAGCCTTCTAAGCCTCTTAAGGCCTTGGGTTTGATCCTTCACACTCCAAAATGTAAAGAAAACGGAATTGGCATTAGCCTGGAGGGGGCCCCAGGCTCCATAGCTTTGGCCACCTTCTCACACTCTTTCCCAATCACCAGGAGGCGAGAGAGTGAAGGAAGCTACTCCTGGCTCATTACAGATTCATTTTCAAGCCAAAGACACAAACCCAAATAACTCCAGGCCGTGATGGTTCATTTAGTCACAGATGGCCACAAGCTCAGCGAGTGACTCAGGCGGGAGCCGGGCGGGAACAGCAGGTGCTGGGCACAGAAGGCGGCCTCTGTGGCGTGGGAGTCTCGAAATAGACACCTCTGCATCCCCAAATACAATCTCAGCCATCCACTGAGACTGGGCCTGGTGGATTGCACACTGGGCCCAACGACAAGCAGCTGAGAACCAAGTGTGAAGTGCCACAGCAGAAAGGCCGTAAAGGCTGGCAGCCAGGAAGTTCCAGCAATGCTACTGTCTCTGCCCTCACAACACTAGGGATACAGGCATAAGCATGACCATACCCAGCTTTTTATGAGATCTGAACTCAGGTCCTCATGCTAGCACAAGCTCTCTACCCACAGAGCCATCTCAGCCTCTCAGTCTGGTTTTTTTTTGTTTGTTTGTTTGTTTGTTTTTTTGTTGTTGTTGTTAACAAATGATCCCAACAAAAGATATGCATATGCACCTGACTTCACCCCATGATGCAAACAGATAAGACTGCACCAAAGGATGCCAGAAATGAAGCTAACAGGGCTTTCCTTAAAACCAGAGAGCGGGAAGGGCAGCCATGAAAAAGGAGAGCACATCCCAAGACAACAGATGACCAGGGCCCTCACAGAGCAAAACACACTGCCCCCAGCCTGGGGAGTCCAACTCTGCCTGTCCACACAGGCAGATAGGCCTTGGAAGTGTCAACAGCAGGGGAATCCAGATTTCCTGCAGAACCCTGCACTATGGCCTTCCTGCCTTAGAGCCATTAATTTTATTTTACAACAAAAGACATCTTAGCGCCAGTGAGCTTGATTAGTGGCTAAAGGCCATGGCTGATGATCTGAGTTCAATCCCCAGGGCCCGCATCATTAAAGGAGAATACTGAGTCCCCAAAGAATTGTCTTCTGACCTCCACAGGTGCTCCTCACTGCCCTTCCCTCCCTCCCCATTCCCACATTTTTTAAAAACATTAGAAATGGATGATATTTTCCCTAAGCCAAGCAAAACCTTCCTATTTACAAAGAATGTGACATACACAGATTCCGAAGAAAAGTCCAGGTGACCTCTATGCAGAGCTCAGCCTCCTGGACAGACCTGGGTATCACAGCTGTTTATTTCCACATGAGACTGTGCTCACTGTGCAGTCCATGCTGAGGAGACAGTCGGCTACTAGCTGGACAATGATGGAACCTTCCAGAACCTCCAGTTAGCAACTGTCCTTTAGAACCCTCCCCCCCCCGCCCCGAAGAAGTGCTGCTATATTTCTTTGTATTCCACAAATGATGGCCAAGAAAAACTTGAGCCCTGGCCAAGGGCTTTTCACTGCTCCACGCTTTGACACCTCCTCTGCACACCTTGGAGGGTTTTTCTGAGACCCGGGATGGGATTTCACAGGCTAACTCCACAACAGCTCATAAGCAACAGAAGTTTACTCTTCCAGAGGCCCAGAGGCTCTCACGATCAAGGTGCCAACATCCTTGTCAGTGACATCCCTTTTATGTGTCCTCATATGGCAGGCAAACAGGATCCCCTCAGGACACTGGTCCCTCACTTCCCCAAAGGCCCTCCATCTTCATGCCACCACACAGAGATTAAATTTCAACACAATATTCAAAGTAAACCAAGGCACCTAGATGACTACCTCCTATCTAAGACTATGGAATGATCTGGAAGGAAACACTGGCTATGAGCAGGATTGCATGACAGCTATGAGTCCTAAAGATGGATGAGTGTTGCTAAGAGCCAAATCTGCCCACACAACCCAGACGCTTGCAGCCCTAGTCTTACATCAACTACAGCCCTAATCTTCATGTGCCAAGGTTGGCCTTGCGAGGCTACACCAGGCTGGGTTGATGCCAGGCTGACAGCTCAGGGTTCTCTCATCTTTCAAGCACTCTAAACTACCCGTGTGTTATCAGCTATTTGATATGCTTGCCAGTTCAACACATCCCTTTCTTTCACATAGACTTTTGAGTCCGGAAATCCTACTTTATCTCTGGAAGACTAATTGTTTGAATTTCTGATACCATTAAAGGAAAGAGCAAGAAGGGCAGGAGACAGGGAAAGGGGGTAAGGGGCCGCCTGAAAAAAGGAGCCACAACATCCTCCTGTGGCCAGAGCAGGCACACGAGAACACAGAGCTGGGCCAATACCACCTGGACCTGGGGGGGTTCTCAGACATGGCAGCAGCTGGTGCTGAGATGCTGAGGTCTCTGTCATCTGAAGGTAGTTAAATCAGTGCGGGACACACATGACCAGCACTAGCAGTCAGCTGGGAACCCTGTCCACATCACCTGCACTGCTGTGGGTCCTGGGGGACAGATGGAAGCTGTTGATGGAGCCTCCAATATGCACGTGGACTTCTCTGTCACATCCTACTGATCAAGAAAGTCATATGCCCAGACTCGGAGGGAGGGAGTACGACAAGATAGTGTCAGAGTGACGCTGCAGAAGAGCACATATCATGCCGCTGCTAAGGATGGCCACAACATGACCTCTGCCATATGTCACTGTCACATGCTGGTTTACATACCCATGGCAGGGGCTGCGGGTCTCTTCCCGGGGTTCACTTTCCAGCCGAAACAAGCAGGGGCACCAGGGCAGGTTCTGAGGAGGCCGGTTGTTTGTCAGGGTTAGGAGTCACATGGCAACTCTCTTCTACCCTCTTCCCCATTCCCATGTGTTTCAGACACAGCCTCCTGCCCTCCAGCTCTACCCATGGCGATGTTGGCCAAGTTTCGTTTCTCAGGCCCCTTCGACGGTGCATAGGGCCCGATACGCTATTCTCGCCGGCACAGGGACACATGCCCTCCAGACCCACCAGCCAGGCAGCTCGTGTGATAATTCCACCACAGAGAAGGCTAACCCACAGCAAAGAAGGAGCCTGGGTAACCATACCGAGGGTGTTCCACCAGCCCGGAACCCAGCCTGGAATACGATTAAGATGATGTAATATCAGGGCCTGTCACACAGGGTAGCATCACCTCACCCAGCGCCCTGCCACCTCCTTGGCCACATCCAACCTGTGCTTCCTAAAGTTAGAGTCATAATGTCCCCAGGCCACTTGCATTAAGAGCTGTGTTGGCTGTGGGTGAGGTGAGGAGTGAAGAGGCAGAAAGAAAGGTCTGGAGAGGCTGTGGCCTGTACAGGAGCCCTGTCTGCAGCAGGGGCCAGAGAGCAAAGCCACAGAGAATGACTCCCTGCCCTCATCTTATATCAAATGGGACAAAGTTCCAGAAGCCATTTTAATCAGACCCACGGTAGATCTTCGAGTGGTCAGAGGCAGGTAAATGTGGGGTCAAAGGTGGTAAGAAGTATTTGTGGGTCTGTCCCACGTGAGACTGAGGAGGTATGGACATCGGGTCTGGTCTTTCGGCAGCTGATCCCCTGTGCTTGGGATACACACTGGAGCAGTCGGGCCCCATACAGTGAGTGAGGCAGGTGCTCTCTCTGTGAACTGAGGGGGACACAGTCAGCCCCATCTGTAAGGAAGAGGACAGAAGTGGGGACAGTCCAAAAGAAGTGACATTGGTCTGGGCACTGCAGAAACAATGCAGGCTGGGAAGACAGGTCCAGAGGAGCAGGGCAGCCTGGGACCAGGGAAGAAGGGGTGGGGGTGGGGGGTTCCTATATGATGGGTTTCTGTAAACATATGGGCAAAGGAAGATGCCCGGCTCTGACAAACAGACTTACTAGGATCAGACCAAACAAACAGGGAGGCATCAACTATGGAGACCAAACAACCGGAAGAAAACAAGAAGGGGGATGCTTGGGAATTCGACTCTCAGGAATGAGGGAGCCCAAGGGCCAGTGAAGATTTGAGCAGCAAAGTTCAGGAGCCCAGGGAAGGAACAGGAAGCGAGAGATGCTGATGAGCAGGGAAGCCCTGGGATTTGAGGGAGGGCAGGAAGTTTTGCTTTGGGGGATGCAGCAAGAATGGAGACTGTGGGTGGGGGGGAGGCAAAGAGGATGCAGATTTGCCCTTGAGTCCGGTGTCCAGGACCATGCCATCACCCCAACTTGACTTTCTGTGTAGTTACCTCTGTCTTAGTACCAAGGCAGGAATTATGGGGAGGGAAAGGAGATGGGCTGAGCCACAGGGGAGGCCAGAGGAGCTGGGTGGGGCTGGATTCCAGGGGCTGTGTTCCCTTGGGCTGCACAACCCTTAGGGCCCGGCACTGTTCATGCAGACAGTGGTAGGGGAGGAGGGGTGTTGGGAGTCAGGTCTCGTTCAGATCCCAGCTCGGCCACTGTCTGGAAGAAGTGTTGGGAAGCTGCAGTTACTCACATAGCAGCACGCATTGCCTGTGTATTGTGAGCACGCAGGGACGGGGTTGACGGAAGTGGGCAAGAGACAAGAGTGCCCTCCCAAGAGCAGAGTGAGAAAAAGGCTGCACATCTCTCAGGCCCCTTTTGCTGGTACGTGGGGCCAGATATCCTGCTGTCACTAGTCCGGGGATTCGTGCATAACGAACGGGTGTCAACCCTTGCTGTGCTGAGATGCTGAAGTACTGTGGCTGCCATACTGGGTGGCCTCAACTTAGCCAGAAAGTATCAAATGTCCCTAGGAGTTTAGAGAAAAGTGTGTGGATACTCAGGTATCCACCGTGGCTCAGACAGTGATCAGCGCAGGGCTGATAGGATCTCTCTCTCTCTCTCTCTCTCCCTCGTTTGGTAGAGAGAGAGCCAGCTGAGCTCCAGCGTTCCCCACCTCTCAGCTTGGATCGCACCTGGCTGGCCATGGTGTGATCAGTCTCTACTCCCCGCTCTTGCTGCTCACGCCATGGTCTTCTACCCCACCCACCTGCCATGGTGGACCGGAACCCTCTGACACCATGAACCAAAAAACAGTATTTTCTCCCTGCAGTTGTTTCTGTCAGGTATATTGGTCATGAGCATTGGTCTGTCCTCGTTCCATTTTACAGCGGAGAGGACAGTGGAGGTGGAGTCCTGGCCTGGAGCCAAAGGAGAGAGAATGTTTCTTCTGTTTCTTCTAGCCAGTGGGATGCCGCAGTAACACGCCCTCTAGTAGCCCTTAGATGGTGCTACTTTAAGGGGGTTGATACTGATGCTGCCTATGTTGAGATTTGCTAAGAACCCACTTCCACGAAGCCACCCAGGATCACCTGTCAGGCTCTGAACTTACTGCCCTGACCTGAGTCCCGGGTCCCATCTACCCCCCTCCACAGCTGTGAGCTCCATAGCTCTTATCCAAGTCACCTTTCTGTACCCACTCCAGGCACAGAGCAGTCTCCGGGACATGCTGAGGGCATTTCTGGACATTAGGATGAGGCTCCATTAACCTCTCTTCAAAACCACAGGCTCATAAACAGGGTTCACGCTGCACTGTTGGCCCTTCCCCCCCCCCAAGCCCTTGACCAACGCGGCCGTGAAATCGAAAGCGAATTGTAATTACAAGACCACTGCCAGATCAGGCCTGTCCTTTCTTGGCTCCTGTGTATCATTTTCAGCATTGTTCTGTCCTCAGGGATCTTCCCCACCCCCACCCCCCAGCCCAGCCAAGCTCTTCTGAGGAGCAGCCCAGCATATTTCATGCTTCGGTTAAGGGAAAACCACCAGGCAGGACAGGAATATTCGCCACGCCTGAGCAGTAATCAGAGACTCATTTGGCTCGTGTTGATGAGTTCGTGTCTCTTTTGAGTCAAGCCAGAGTCATTATGCTGTTTGCTACAAACCGATTAAAGACAATTGACATGATGCTGGGTCTGGGGCAGACCAAGGGCTGAGGGACCCAGAGGGCCCACGAGCATAGGGCTGTGAAGATGGGGCTGACGGTGTGGAAGGGTGAGAAGCATCTCTCATTTTCATTCATTCATTCATTCATTCATTCATTCACTCCCTCAGTCCCTCACAAACACTGGCCCCTTCCTGTGTCCGGCACCTGGCTGGGGTAGGAATGCTGCTGAGAGAGGAACCTAACAAGCTCACCGCACCCTCGACAAGTTCCCAGTCTAGCAGGGAGGGACGTCATCACATCGCCCTCAGCCCGAGCCTGCAGCTGTCAATCTCACGTTAGGAGCTCATTTCTCTTGGGGCTTCAGGAGCCATTTGAGAAGGGGTAGAGGACAGGGAGATCCCTGCATGAGGAGGGGGAAGGAGGACTAAAGACAGCCAGAGCCGAGGAACGAGTCGCTCACTCTGTGCCAGGGTGGTGTGGGCCAGGAGGGAATGTTTCAGAGGAGAGGAGACACGTTTGTACCTTACAGGCATGTGCAGGGGGAGGGAGGTGGGAGGACGCAGGACGCAGCACGCACAGTGCCAGTAATGCCCAAGGATTCTGGTCTTCCATCTGATGAAACCTGCGTAGCTCCCCCACCCAGCCGCAGTCACGCACAGAGGCTCGTTTCTGTAAGCAATCTCTGGGTCTATGAAGAAATGTGTGCAGGGGAGGAGGTCCCAGAGGAGTCTAGAGGACAGGGTGGGGGACCCGATATGTGGCACACCTCCATCTCGGGGTTATGCCTTCGATCAACAGAACTGTCCCTGAGCTCTTCACCTATGAAAGTGACAGGAACCGGCCAGCTGGTTACCAAGACTGTAAAGCCTTGTGAATGAGAGTAGGGCCTGTGAGATACACAGCTAGCCTATGACCGCCATGGTGGGCCAGCAGGGGTAGATGGAAGGCAAGGTGGGGCTGGAGCCCGGGCTAAGAGGCGGTAACCATCGCCTCACTGTTCCTGACTCAAGACGGGATAGGAATGTGGGTTTCTGCCCTAGAACTCAGGAGCCCGGTGGGAGGCTGCACGCCATAGAAAAGTTGCACTTCCAGAACCAGCCACCAGAGGGCAGAATGCCCAAGGCAGGCCTGGGTCAGAGTCCCAGACAGGAGGAATATTCTGGCTGCCTGCTTGGTCCATCAGCTTCCTCAGCTTCTTCAGGATGAAGTCACAGGGCTGGATCCTGGCGTTAATAATCACATGGCCTATGGGGTAGGTGGCTTGGATCCGTGTCCAGTTCCCACTGTATCAATGGGCTGTCCCTCCCTCACAGAGAAACTCAGCGGGGAGGAGGGATCACGATACTTAGCAGAACCTAACACAGTCCTCTGGCAAACCCCAGCTGACACCAGTGGTGTGTGTTTGTTACATGCCAGCCACAGGTACACATGTGAAATGTGCAAGCCCCACAGTATCTGTGGGTACTGACTAGTGCTTCCATCTAACAGAGGGACCACCGAGGCTCAAGGGGCGTAGAGAATTGGCCTGCCGTACGGCTTTGGGTCGTAGAGGAAGTTGGAAGTTTGGATTTGTCTTCAAGCCGGAGGAGCTTTGCATTTTTCGTCGTGTGTGTATGCATGCCTGTGGGCATCCACTTGTATATTGTGCATAAGTGTGTGTGTGTGTGTTTTACTTTTACACATTTTTTTTCTTTTTATTGAAGCCAGATTTTTTTTAAGCCACTACTCCAAAAAAAAAAAAAAATCTGAACAACACCAATCTTCCTTTACATATTCCTGGTAGTAGAAAAATCTGCACTTGCTACAGGAAAAAAATAATAATAATATTGAACGAGCACAAAAAAGAAAACGAAGTTCACTCTGATCCCGACCCTCAGCTTGCAGCCGGGGATCCTTACAGATCGCCTTTTAACTGTATATAACCACCCTCCCCGTCCCTCCTCCCCCGAACATCAACCTGCACAGAGAGTCAAATCCTTTCTAGAAAGCGCTGCAGCGTTTGCAATTTAATCGACGCGCATCTTTCCAGAGAGCCTTAAATCCTGCAACACCTAATACATCCTAAATGCTGTCTAAGCAGTTTTTGCCCTGTATTGTCAGGGGATGAAAAACAAGGTCAGCACACATTCTAGACCTGTGCAGTTTAAAAGAAAAAAAAATTGTTTTTTTCAACCCAGGGTTGTTTGAATCTGCAGATACAGAGGGCTGGCTGTATTTATGATTCCAAACTGAAACTGTGCATGACTATTTTTGCCACCAGCCTCACGGACAGCCCCATGGCAACCTACAGCCACCCAGGCTGCTCTTTCACGCAGATGCTTACTGTATACAGAGCTGGCGGATGTCTTCGTCCACAGCCCCCATCAGAAGCTCCACCCCGGGGCCGGGAATTTGCCATGGGCTCGACCCATTAAGGATGTGCAAACACTCAAATTGCATGGTCGACACGAAACAGCCAACTCCAAGCCCGGGAAAGCAGCACTTGTCAGCGGCTTCCTGAGTGTGGGGCAACGGGAACCAGGGAGCGTGCCTGGCAGGTCTGGCTCTCAGCACTTCTGTTTTGAAGTAAATCAATACGTCAAATCGGAGCAGCCCCGGGGCTGTGAAGGGCAGCGTGGCCCCGCATGACCGCATCGGGTCTGTGTGGTGAAGGGGGCTGCACTCAAGTCTGGGGTGTCTGGGAAGGCTTCTCCGAAGAGACGACAATTAAGTTAGGCATCGAATGACCACCAGAATCCAGGATGAGTGTCCCAGCAAGAAGTGGGTGCTAAGGTCCTGAGGCGGAAAGGGAGACCAATCCAGGGGCCAGGTGAAGAGCCAGCAGAACCACCCTGAGCAACAAGCAAGATGGTGTGTAGCTGCTGCTGAGGGAAAGACTATCAGTAGAAAAGTGGGCGAAGATATCTAACTGCCCGGTATGTGTGCAAAAGGCTCCGTCAAAAAGCGCTTGCCTTATGAGGAAAACTGAGTTCCAGCCTTGGCAAGGACAAGCAGGTTCCTGGAGCTCATTGGCCAGACCAGCCGAGTGCCAGGTCAGAGAGATGAGTTGTATTTAAGACACATTGTGGACGGTGTCCTGAGGAATGACAGCCGAGGTTGCCCTCTGTCCTGTGCTTCAATACAAATGCGCGCGCACGCACACACACACACACACACTTTTTCTTAAAGGCACTTACTTATTAGAGAGAAGGCTCAGCAGTAAAAACACACTATTCTCCCAGAGGACCCAAGTTCAGTTCCCAGCACCTGCCTCAGGCAGCTCATACCCACCGGTAACTCAAGCTGCTGGGACTCTGACCTCTTGGCCCCTCATCTATATGCACAAACCCTCCGCACATAGGCGTAATTAAAAATAATAAAATCAATCATTTAAAAAAATTCACTCAGAACCTCAGCTCTTCAGGGACGACTGCACCTTACATTTACCAGCTCTGAGAACAAAGATGTTGGTGGCGATAGGAAGTACCCAGAATGCCTACACGGCAGGTGGGCCCATAAAATGGCAGCCTCTGGAAACCATTCGGCCCTGCCTATGAATAATGCAGACGCGTGGCCACAGCCCACTAAATCCTACTGTTATCCGACAGAAGTTACGCAAATGTCCCTCAAACAGCAGGTGCAAGGATGCTCACGGCAGCATTGCCCATAAACATTTCGGCCACACAGCTGTGTGGGCTACCTAGAATAATCTGCTCAGGTTTTCCTACTGTGGAAAGATGCAAAGATGGGGAAGAGGACGCATTTGCTAGGCACAGCCCTGAAGGTGGACCTCACACATGATTCCATGCCCGGCCCGCCCATTGCCAAGGCCAGGCTCAACTGCCCATCAGAAAGACCTTGTTGTGCACAGTGGTGGGGGTGGCAGGAAGTCAAAGCCTTGCCATTAGGTACGGCCACTCTGCTCTACCACAGCTGCAGACCCTACGGTTCTTCCTCCATGTCCCGCTCCATCCCATCCCTTCGACAGAACCTTGTGGATAGGTCCCCCTCTCCTCTGGAGCCACTCTTCCCTCCTGGCACTCCAGGTCAGCTGTCTGGCCTGCTGATGCTATTCCGTGTCCTTCCCTCCTCCCTTGTGGGTCTTTACTGTTCTCATCCACGAGGCTGAGTGACCACTTGGCAGCTACTCCCAGGATACGGAGGTGGGGCACTAGTGAGAACCTCACGGGAGGTTCCTGGGCAACAGCTTCAGCAAGATTCACCTCAGCCTCAGCACTACAGACACCCTGGGCCACCTTGTCCGAGCTATCCTGTTCCTGAAGCCTCCCTGCCCACATCCAGGCATGAAAACCCCAAATGTCTCCAAACACTATGAGATGAACACTCGGAGCCACTGACTTCAGAGTGTGATCCCGGGAACCTCAAATCTCTGGGCATCCATTTTAAAGCCGCCTTAACAGTTGGCCCCGGGGCTGAGATAGGATCTGTAGAAAAATCCGTGGCCCTAGCTGGGGCCAGGTGACCTGTGCTGCCTCCTAGAGGGAGCTGGACAGGTAGGGACTGGCCTAGGCAGAGGGCTCCGGGGCCTCGGTCAGCTTGTGCAGGCTCCTGTGGGCGGGGTACCGCAGCCAGGCCCCAGAAAAAAAGGCAAGGCAGCCACATTTAGAATTCTGCCTGCCTGGAGTCGGGGAGCTGCCCTACTGGGGAAAAGTCCCTGCTGCACAGGCATGGGTACCCCAGTCTGCATCCCTTGCATCCATACCAGAAGCCAGGCATGGCCATGAGTGCCTGCAACCCAGTGCTGAGACAACACAAGGGCGGAAACAGGTGAGTCTTGGGGGCTCACTGGCCAGCCAGCTTAGCCAAAATAGCAAGCTGCAGGTTCGGCGAGGTCTCAAGAATAGAGCTAAGGGTGATAGCCTCCCCACACGCGTGCACAAACACGTGAGGACACACCCTACACATACTTATACATGTATATACCTCACGATAAATAAGTTCTGCGCAGGCACCGGCCCTCCACACTCCCCCGAAGCCTGGGAGCCATCGGCTGGGGACGTAGAAGGCAGCTCCACCCGTGAAACTCTTCCTGCCAGAGTCGGGGACCTACCGGAGCAGTTCCCACTCCGACAGACTTTAAGGCAACTAGGATTACAAAGCTGCTCTTTACGGAGAGCTCTGCGTCCCCAGCAGCCCTGTGAGGTGGGTCCTGTGGGCCACTCCATGCTTCCCATGAGGAAAATAAAAACTCACCGAACAGCAGAGTGCACAGAGGGGCCGGGACTGAACCTCGCCTACGGCCCTCGAGACTACTCTGCCACCGTATTGTGCTGTCCAGGCTGCTGGCTTGCCGAAGACCTGATTCCTTTGACTGCAGTAACAAACAGACGCATGTTGAGAGAGCCCGGGGTTGCTGCTCTTTCTCTGCCTGTGTGCAGGTCTGTGTACCTGCACTGTGGGTGTCCAGACACATGTGTGTGCCGAGTACAGATGTGGGCTGGCCACTGAACCCAGACTGAACCACGTGCATGCCTCACTCCTGATGTGGCACTGAGCCACACCCCCAGCCCCCTTTTGTTTTTCAGATGAATTTTTGAGGAATTGCATACATGTATACAATGTATTTTGATCATATCCACCACCAATTCCTCCCCTTCAAGCCCCCCCATCCTCCACCACCATTTTTTTTCCCTACCAACTTCACTTACTCCTTCCATTTTAAAAGTCAGTTAGTCCAATCAGTGATGCCTAATTCGTGCAGCCATATTCGTGAGCCGTAAGTTTGGTGACATTTAGTAGTCGTGATGTTACGCAGACATAATGCTGAGTAGTAAAACATTTTCTTCATTCCAATATTCTGTATCCATTACCCACTTATTACTGCTTCCCATGCCTCCTCCCCCCCCCAACATGGCCCTTGACAACCAGAGTCTATGAATCTGGCTATTCAAATAATTTCTTATAAATTAAATCATTTGTGTGTGTGTATGTGTATGTGTGTGTGTGTATGTTTGGCTTCTTTCTCTTAGCACAGTGTTTTCCACCTCAGTAAGTATCACTGAGGTAATCAGTACCCTGTTCCTTGTTATGGATAAATAATATTTTCTGGATATACTACATTTTATTTATTTGTTTCTAAGCGGATGAACATTTACATTATTTCCACTGTTTGGCTATTTTGAATACTACTGCTATAAATGTTTGTCAGCCATTTCTTGTATGGGCCTCTGCATGTGAGCATTCCAAGCAGAAAGCTAGGGGAGGCATTGCTAGGCCATGCGATCATGCCTTTATCCTAGTCGGGGACCACCAAGCTGCTCTCCGAAATGGCAGTACCATTTTACATTCCCACCGGCCACACACAGGGCTGACAGCTTCTCCAAGTCCTTCCTGGCACTTTTGTTTTAAATTGGGAACACTCTGGTGGGTTTAAATTGCTGTCTCCTCCAAACTACCTTCCAACCGAGCACTCAGCGAGCATGATTCTCAATGCTACAGTTCACTTGGAGAGACACAGGATTAAACATCACCTCATTCCTTTAAGCCCAATCCCTAGAGAAGAATTTGGTAAATGCTGGAATTGTTGGAGGGGAACTTAATCTTTGGTTTAATTTCTTGGGTTTCCCCAGTCTTATAATCAGAAGTTCTGGGGTAGGACCGGCGGGGGGCAAACCTCCTTTCTAATGAGATTTGGGTTGTTCTGCTCCTGAGGGTTGCAGGCAATGGGGAAAAAATGCACTCTTTAATCAGCTGACATTTGGTTGCCCTGGAGGACTCAACAATACATGTGCATTCTGGAATTTAATAAAACCCAAGGACGGGGTAAATTTAAACAGAATTAAAGACCTATTAACAAAAATAGGTCAAGCAAGCAAATGGCAAGGCATCACGCCCACCTAAACTCCAATTGTGTAATATCCTGTTTTTTGAGGGTCCACACACCAAGAGCACAATTTCAAGATCAGGCCCAGATCATGATGGCTGAACCCAGGGAGAACATGTCAAAACCGGAAGGGGGTGGAGGGACTCTGGGAACAGGGAAGGCACACAGGGGAACTACTGGGGAAGCAGAGTCTCTCCCTTTAAGCCACCTTACTTAACTTCCCTAGAACTTCTACACAGTGTGGGCAAGGTGCTCAGTCCTTCTTCCTGGAGCCCATGGGGTGACCTCAGGCCTAGGGAGAAGCTTCCACAGTCACAGAAACCCTCTCGTTTTCTGCCAAGTTTCTAGGAACTGTCTGATCACTGGCTGATAGCCAGACAGGGGTGAGTCCTGCAAGGTGGCCCTGAATTCCATCTTGGCCTGGTGAGTCACTGCTTGGGGGAACCTCGGGACAAACTGGGGCTTTATCTTCTTGATTAGGCGGCAACTGCACTAGGTCTGAGGCTCTTCACACAGATGAAAGCAGGCTCCTTCCCCGGCAGTGCTTCAGCTGAGCTGGCAACAGAGCATTTGTCACCGTTGTCCCCTTACCCTCGCCATGGCCTCACAGTCACACTGACCCACCAAACAAGTCTATGGGATTGAGGCCCGAGAATGAGCAAAGTCAGGACTCTGGGGTGACCTCTCTGCTCTGGAGCTTGGGGGGTCCCCCTCCAAGGCAGCATTAAGTCCAGGTTTGGTTTGAATAGATATTTCCCAGGTCTGAGATTTCCCAGGCATGGTGGTTACAGCATCCAGTAGTCTGTATTGAAGCTGACAAGCGGAATTGTGTGGTGGGATTTTTGCTGAGCAACACGGGAAGAGGCCAGCGCAGGAGGAATCCACCAGACACTGGCCACACGCTGGCTGTTGGGAGCAACAGGATGATGGATAAGACAGTGGTGGCTTGAATGGTCCCCAAATGGGTGCAGGGGTTTGAATATGTGGTCTGCAGTTGTCGGCCATTGTTTGGGAGGTTCTGGAACCTTTAGGAGGTATACGCTTGCTGAAAGAAGTACCATACTGGGGGCAGGCTTTGAAAGTTTATAGCCACTCTACTTCCTGTTTGCAACTGATAGGATTTCTCAGCTCCCTACTCCAGCTGACCTCTGCCGTTGCTTCCCCTGACATTACGGACTCCCCGCTCTGGAACTATAAGCCAAAGTAAATTCTTCCTCCTGTAAGTCGCTCTTGGTCATAGTGTTTTATACAGCAATGGAAAGTAACTGATGGGGGGTTCTAATTATGTTGGTGCCTCGCTTTTGGAAGCCTCACCCAGGGGCACGTGGTTTGTAGGATGCTACTGTGTCCAGCTCTGCAGCCTTCATCAGGGTCACCCCACACACACAGTGTGGTTGGTGATAGCTCCCCATCTCCTCTTGGATATCTTGGGACCAAGCACGTGGTTAACTGTGCCTGCTGGGGGATGCCCAAGCACCAGGATGCCTAGGGTCAGGCTCAATCCCAGCCTCACAGACACGAGAGAAACTGTTGGTAAAGGTCAAAGGTAGCCAGGTCATGACCTTGGGACCTCGCTGTTCTAACAGGGTCTAACTGGGTCTGACACATGGAGGTGAGGGATGAGCCTGCTAATGAGACTCACTTACCCAATACCTACATCCCAGGGGCTGGCAGGAAACTATGACACTCTGGCAACCCCTAACCCATTGATCCTCCAGTAATGGTTGGTACTTATCTGCTTCTGTATGTGCTGGCTCCCCGGCTGTAGCTGTCTCCCACCCAGACCCTTTCTGGATGTCACAGGTCAGAGCCATGCCACCACCTGCACGTCTTTCTGCTCTGTCCTGACCACCTCTCACATCACCATTCTCTGACTGGCAGTCAGGACAGTGAGGGAGGAGGTCAGGGCACCTTAACGGGGTACCTGGTGGGACAGGCTCAGTCCAGAGCACCTCCTTGCACTGATATCAGGGGTAGTGAGCAAACATCTGACTAACGGCAGACAGGGAGAGCAGAGGAAGGGGGAAGCCCAGGAGCTCAGCTGAGTCCTTCCTGTCAAGGATACACAGTAGACTGTGGAAGGTCACCAGGGACCAGAGTGAGAAAGGAGGGTGCCTGCAAGGCCACTGTGATTCTGAGATGCTCTGTGAACGCTCATGTGTCTGCCCATTTCTTTCTGTTCTGCAGCATGATGGCAGCTCAGGCTAGAGGCGAATTAAGTAGAGCAACTCATGGCTTTTCTGAGACCTACCTGGTGGCCTCCAGCGTCGGCACTTCTGCTGAGTAGCAGTATGCCACTCTTTTGAATCCTCTGTTTGCTACCTCCTTTCCCTTTGGAAGCTTTCAGTCACCTTTTTCTCTACTGGACGCGGGCTGACAGCGGTAAAGCCCTGTCAAATTAATGAGGCCTAGCTCCGGCCTTTTGCTAAGGATTTGTTTGTTTTGAGGCAGGATCTCATGTAGCTCTGGCTAGCTTCAGACCCTCGATCTAGCTGAGGTTGACCTTGAACTCCTGAGCTTCCTGCCTCTGCTTCCTGAGTGCTGGGCTTGCAGGCACAGGCCAGCACACTCAGTTTACGTGGTGCTGGGGATCAAACACATGACGTCGTGGGTACTAGTCAAATACGCTACCAGCGGAGCCACATTCCCAGCCCAGGAAATTCAGTACCAAATTTTCTCATACTAATTTTTATGATTCTTATTCTCTATTTTCCCTGTTTCCCCTTTCTAGAATATTCTTATTATTGGGTCTTGGACACTGGACCTTCTGATGACGTTCTTTCATTTATGATAATTTTTATTCTTTCACATTTATTTTTAGTAAGTGCTTTATTTATATACACACATTTTTAATGTTTCTCAAGCAAGTAAATAAAAATGGGTCAACAACTGCCATCAGAGCAAAAAATACCCAGGCACCGTTCATGGAAAGCAGCTCTCCTGAGCATCTGAGAGCTCACTGTTTCCATCTTTGTGGGAGGCAGACAGAATCGACAAGATCCCCTCCGCCCTGTGACGGAGGTCATCAGGAGATGGCCCCGAGTCACATGGATGACGTGTGGTGGATTTAGGCACCTGTGGTCCTCGTGTCTCTGTCATCATGCTTACACCATCTGGGACACTTTCGACTTCCCCTTCTTTCTGTGTCTCCCTACTGACGTGTCTGCATCGACTTAATTTGAGAATTCCCAAACCCAAATAAAAGTTTAAAGACTCAACGAACACCCATGGGTCTTTTCTACCCAGATCGGCCGAAGGAAACGACCACAGCTCCTGCCTTCACCACACACTCATTTTTCTGCTGCGCTGTGTGTGCGTGTGCCTATGTGGCGTGTGGCTGGGTTGTACATGCACTCATGTGGGAGTGTCTGAGCGTGTGCTCTCCCAGAGAAGGACACGTGCATCCTGCTCTGTGTCTTATTCCCCTGAGACAGGGTTTGTCTGTCACTAACTTGGCCTCCCACAAACCCTAGCGACCCTCCATCTCTGCCCCTCCCACAGGACTGAGGTGCAGGTGTCTATGTAACAACTCCCAGCTTTTTCTGAGGGGATACTAACTCAGGTCACTACTCTATCTCCCCAGGCTCCCACACACTTGTTTGGCTGAGATTGCTAACACACGAATTCCTACCCTCAGTACTGTCCTACCTTTTCTTCCCCAGGACGAAATTCTCCTCTTCCATAGCACTGAGCCTCAGCCAAGGGCAAGTTTGCAGATGATCTCCCTCCAAAGGAAACCTTTAAATGGTTTTAGAGACGCTTTTCTTTTCTTTACTGGGATATGAAGGGGACTGTGCTGTGGGCATCTTGTGGAGAGAGACCAGGAGGCAGCAGGGGACCCTTCAAAGCCCAGGATGGGTCCCCAACAAAGTAACCATGCCCAGTGTAACAATGGCATTGAAGTTGACTTCTCCCATCCCCTACCTGACACACAGTTATGACTGTCAAGGAATTTAATTTGAATACAACATTCTTTCACACAAACAGATGCAGATAGTAGTCAAGGGCCCCTGACCTGGATTGGTCAGTGGGTATTGGCCAAGTACCTTCTCTGCACCGCACATCAGTTCCGATGGGCTGTCTAAAAGTAGCCTCATCAGTGCACGCTTCCTCGCCTCGAGGTACCCACTGCCCTCGTGCAGCTGTCTCTACATGCTCTTTTGTTCTGGAGATCTTTTAATTCTTCCCACGGACATCTCTGAGGTCTCCAGACCAGCCTGTTACAGAGCACCCCACATTGGGGTTTGCCATACCCCGGCTAGAGTACTCCACAGGGAAAATGAAACCTGCTTTCCCTGTGGCAGCATAAAGCAGCCCCAGTTTTCATCCTTCACAACTAGATGTTGTTTTTCTTTACAGTGTGTGTGTGTGTGTGTGTGTGTGTGTGTGTGTGTGGCGAGGGAGCAGGCAACTTCAATGCCGTTGTTATGTCAGGTGACTCTTTTGTGGGCTCTGAAGGGTGTCCTGCAGCCTCTCTCTGTGACGTGTCCGCTTATCTTGATCAATAAAAGGTGTTCACAACGGATTCATGCGGTCATGCCTTCCTCGGTCACTTCACTGTCTGGTCTTTTAGTGAGGTGAGTGCAGTGCTCCAGCTCCGGGTGTGTGGGTGAAGTTGACAGCTGCGGACCCTGTGGCAGGGTAATTAAGAGATTTTGGAGATACCGCCGGGGGAAAGGTCTTTAGAGTCCTCCATTCAGGCCGAGCAGTCTCCCCTGAGAAAGAGACCCACCCGTCCAACAAACTCAGTCCGAAATGCTGAGACCCCAGATGGCACCAGAGAGGGATAAAAAAGACACGGCCAGCTAGCGCAGAGGTGCTCTCTGCTTCCTGGCCACCGTGAGTAGCTTCACTGCCTGCCCCCCACACTCCCTGCATGGTACTTAGCCTCACGTCAGGCCCTTGGCCATGGAAAGCCCAAGCTGAAGCCTTCACAACCATGAGTCAAAATGTATATTTCCTCCTCAAAATTGTTTTTCTCAAGTCCTTGTCACAGTGACAAAAACCCCTGACTGATGCAGCAACCCTCTGTTGCTCTGATCCCTGCCCACCATAGCCTCACCCTTTCCCCACCTTGACACACCCCTGCCCCACCCCTGACATCCCTCAGCCCCAACCCAGCCCACCCTTGACAAGCCCTGACACACTACTGCCCACCCGTCACAGCCTTCTCCCGACAACTGACTTCCTTCTCAGACCTCTGCTTTCCAGCTTCCAGAATTCTTGATCCTTTTGCTTCCCTGTCTTCCTGGATTTAAATGTGTAATTGATTTCTCGTTTCTGTAATGGGCCTCCTAGGATCGAGGAAGGTCAGGATGCATTTCAGCTTGTGGTGTTTAACAGCAGGTTGGTGGCCTTTGATGCTGAAATAGCAGCTGAATCCCAAATCCGTTTGTTTACTGGAGGAATTCAGAGGCACTTGCCCCAGACATGCCACTTCTAGAAAAATAAATCCTACAAAAAACCAGTGTGATGCACAGGGGTATTCCTAGTTTCTTTATGTCCCACTGGGTTTCATCTGACAGGCCCAGGGACCATGCTTCCTTCCTCTTTGTCCACTTGGCTCTGGGCTGCAGCATTACCTCCTGTGTGTACCAATTTCCGGAAACCCTCCAGCTTCAGATGCTCTCCATGTAGCGGAGACTGGAAGGGTGGGTTGGTGTATGCCTCAACCAGCCTCTGCAGCCCAGCATACATCAGTCACCTGGCCAGGCTGACCTCCACAGCAGGACAGGCCATCTTTCTCCTGGAGGTGCCTGCTGGCTTCTCCATCCACCCACTGCTGCTCTACACAGATGGCCTCTTTCCTTGCTACCCAGCTCCAAAGGGAAGCGCCCCCTTCTAAACCAGGCTGGGAGTCATCCTCTAGGGAACACAATTCCATCCCATCTCTGCTCTAGCCCCATGGGGTAGAGGGCAGGTCTGACCCTGTGGGTGTGTATCCCAAACTTGCTACTTACTAACTGGACAATGTGGACCTCAGCCTGCCTTGGTTTGCTTACTGTATCATGTCACATCAATTTCCTTTCTGAAAGGATGTGCACAGGGCATCCACGAAGCACCCAAGAACTACCTCTGTCCAGCACTGAGCTAACCAATCCCATCCCTGCCACTCCGACCATGTGACATTGTGCTAGTTCACGTTTCTCTTACCTTCTGCCTCAGTTTCCCTAAGTCTTGTAAGAAATGGTTATTATACATTAAAATCCAAGAATGGTGTTCAGTGCGTGGTAACTGCTGACCAGGAACTGACATTCCAGTCACCTTTGATCTGCTTGGGGACTTTATAAGCATGCTACTCTGACTGATTAGGAAGGGAGCTAGGAAGGAAGCCTGGATGGTTGTCCTCAACACATCACAGTGTAAGACAAGCCACAATCAATTACCCAGCTCAGGGGAGGGCTTAGGAAGAGAGAGAGTCAGGAATGAGTACCCAGGGCTCACTTGTCCTCAGTTCAGGGAGCTCTAGATACCCAGAGACTGCAGAAGACCATGGGGAGCCAGGATAAGCTTGCGCAGGCTGGCTGTTGAGTGTTTCGGAAGACGGGTTATAATGTTTACTATTAATACCTAAGATTTTTATGACGGTATCAATAAAAGACACAGACACCTGTGAGATTTCTAATATGCCTTCAACTCCGGGGCTGGGCAGAAATTACTTCCCTAAGCTGTCTTTTACCTCCCAGCCCCACAGCCCATGCCAATTGCTCTAATAATTCCTAGCGGGGCTACTTCCCATCCAACGCCCACACCTACTTGCACATGTTTCTCATCTGGGGTGCTCCCCCCGATTCTCAGGGCTCCTTCAGGCCATAGGCTGTTTGTTCACAACAACCCCCGTCAGCTCTCCCTCTTCTCTCTCCTACCTGCCTCTCTCTCCTTCCCATGATCCTTCTGTCCCCCTAAGCCCTCAAAGAAGCTTAGCTCCGTCCACTTCACTTCTGCCCTGCCCAGGCTTGTAGGCAACTTCATTCGGCCAATCAGGAATAATTTGGAAGGCAAAGTTCGCAACCTTCATTTCAGGTACTTGGTAGTCTGCTTGTAGAACAGTAAGAATCTGGGGGCAAGCAATTAACATCTGAATACAAAGCACCAGACCATGCCTCCAGACAAAAGGCCCTGACCGTGAGCTTAAAGCCCTACAGAAGGCCCTGCTCCTCGTGAGGAGCCCGGAGGTGACAGCAAGCATGGAGTGCCCAGAGTTCTCTTAAGAGCCCAGTGGCTACCCTGCAGATTTCTCCAACACTCCAGCTGATTCCAGCTGAACTCAAACTCTCCATCTCCGGAACATTAGAAAAGCAGGCCTGGTGCTTGGGGAGCTCTCAGGACAGGACAGAATGTCGGGGTGGTAGGGGACTGGGTGATGTTGACACCAGGGGCCAGGCTCTGCTGAGGGAGGGCAGCCCCATCCATACCAAGGCATCCAAAGGGCTGTGAGGGTACCCTAGAGAGGAAGGCAGGGAGGAAGTGAGCTGAGAGAGGGAAAAACAGGGGCGGAGTGATTCCAGGGTGCATGTGGGGTGTGAGCAGGTCGCTAGGAGGAGGGAAAAGGGCTTCCTCCAGTCCACACTAAACCTAAGCCTGTACCTGACATTGTGATTCTGCTTTGCTCAAATGGGAACAGCCTGTTCTCAGCACTGGTGCAGTCTGCCATTCAGCAGGGAAAATGGGTGGCTTTGAATCCCTGTGGGGATCACGGGAGGGGAACCCGAAGAAAAGCAAGGAGCTGGCTGTGTAAAGGCGGAAGAAAACTCTGAACAGAAGGCACTCCCTCCCCTTTCTCTTCCTTCTTTCATCTTTCCCCCTTCTCTTCTTCCCTGACTTCCTTCATTCCTCCCTCGTCCTTCCTTTCTTCCTTCCGTCTTTTCTTCCCTTCATCCTTCCTCTGTCTCCCCCTCCTGTGATCACAGAGACAACAAGGGAAAAGGATTGTTTTCTTTGGTGTCCAAAGTCACTTTCCTTGCCCGAGGCCACCATCCTCATCCCTGACATCCGCTACACACAACTGCTGCTGTGTGTATACACAGACCATCGTCTTTGCCCTGTGTGTTCATGGATAACCCTCTGTCCCTTCCTGTCTATTGTCCTCAAGAGCAGTCATCCTGCCTCCCCCTTCCTGTGAAGGGCTCCCCCACCTGGCTTCTTCTTGCTCTTCCCACCTCCCTGGGACCCTGGGTCAGTACCCTGAGCATAAGCACAAACACCCTCCCCTAATCTACTCCACTGAGGCTAGAGACCATTGTGTGCCCACCCCCAGCTGGTGTGAGCCACAACAGTCACAGCTTGTCTGGGAAGACAGCTAATTATGATAAGCTAATTATGGGACACACTAATAATTATAATCTAATTATGCCAGGAAAGCGGCAGCGGAAAAACAGAGTAATGCCGCCTGAGCGGGCTGGGGAACGCTTCCATGTGGAGGTGCTGTGTAGGCCAGGCAAAGAAGGAGCCGGAAGCACCTAGAAGGATATGTGCAGAGGTGAGGAGGGGGCACCCGAGGTGCCACCAACAAGGAGCACTGTGGCAACAGTGTGGCTGGAATCCTATGCAAATGAAGCTATCGTGGACAGACAGACCACAGGCTGGGACATTTCTACTGCAGCCCAAGGGTGATGGAGTCTGGAGACTTCAGCCAAAGGTCAGAGGTGGCTAGGAAGTGCTTTCAGAAGCCAAGGTGGCAGGCCAATTCCAATGTTTGGCCACTGTCAGGCTCTGTTTATCTCTATAGTTGACAGCTGGTAAGATCAATGCCTCAAATGTCTGAGGAGAGCAGCCAGCAACAGCAGGTCCTGGTAGCCAACTAGCCATAGCATATAGCATGGCCTGGAACAGCCCATGGGGGGTGGGGTCACTCCTTCTGCAAAGCCACATGAGCAAAGACCCAGGAACAGAATGCTCTGTAGAGGCGATAGGAAAGGGGGTGTAGACACGAAGCCTCATGGCAGGGCAAGCCAGCACTGCCAGAGGCCATCGCCATCAAAGGGCTACAGGTTTCTGAGAATACTTCCCTCGCTTTTCATCAAAGTTTCCATTAGTTCCCCTGCCATGACCTCAGATCCTTCCCGTAGGTATCCATTTGAGCCAGGGCTAGGGGATGTAAATTACAGAGGGTTTGGGCCGGCCTGGCTTATTTATCCTGCCTTCCAGTCCACTCCAGAGTGGCAGCAGGTGGGTGGCAGAGAATTCCCCCTGTAGAGAGGGGAGGGTAGAGGGATAGGAGCAGCACAGACCAGAAAGTGCTGGACACATGGTAATGCCATGGCTGAGGTTTGACCCCCTTCAGGTATGGCTGAGGTTTGACCCCCTTCAGGTATGGCTGAGGTTTGACCCCCTTCAGGTACTCCAGAGCCCTGGGAAGCCAGGCAGGAGAGGGCCAAGCCTGGCACAATGCTGAGCCACCAGAGGCCTGTGGCATGCAGCAGGGCCAACCACACTGGAGGGTATAAGGAATCCGTGGCCCGTGGTTTACATTCTGATCCAAGTGAGAAAGTACAGAAAATTCCAGGCCTTATGCCCCAAACAGGAGGCCCAGGGACCAGGCCTGTTATGGCCTCTCCGGGGCTCAGGCTGTCAGTCCCACACATTACCTCAACAGTCTCTCTTAAGCACACGGGAGCCGGACATTGTTCGGGAATCTTCCTGGGCAGCAGGTGGGTACAGTGGGGAGGGGGCATGGCTCAAGAGTGGGTATTTCCCAAGGAACAATCTTCCCTCCGCCTCAAGATCCCACAGCCAGCCTCTGATGGCCAAGCTCCATTTCCAACCTTCTTCCTTCCTGGAAGAGCCATGGGGACCTCATCGTCAACACCACCCAAGTAGAGCTGCTCCTGCCCACCTCACATAGCTACCCTGCCTACCCAGATGCCCTCACTGAAGAGGTAATGATAACCTGTGCTGTTCATGTGCCCAATCATAGTGCACTTCTTTAACCCTCTTCTACTCCGACCCACAATGTGGCACCATGTGGGTAAAGACCCCATTCTCTCTTACTCTATCCCGTACCCGAGCTCGTCACAGAATGAATGCTTCCCTGCAGCTGGCCTGGGAAGGTCCCTTTACAATGTTCATTTGATCCTGACCTTCAGTGCCTTTAGTCTTCACAAATAGAGACAACAAGCAAAAATTCGTGTTGCAGAGATCTTATGATTGTTATAAAAAAGAAAAAAAAAAACCAAAAAGACGTTACTTGGCCCCACTACTCCTAATTTGTCCAAACTTTCCAGCCTGGCTTCTCTTCTCCCATGTGACACATTCCAAGGAGAATACACGAAGCTGAAGATTGTTTTTTAAACACATTTTTTTTATAGCTAGCACAGGGAACATTTTTGCACTTTCAAACGATATCTTCAGAACAAAAAGGCATTCTGTTATATAATCGGTCAACATCCTTCAGCAGAGACGTGCTTAGGGAAACAGTCATGGCCATGAGCACACTTGGCCATGGACATCACCTCTGCCATGGAAGCCAAGCTCCAGTGCATGCTGGGACATGACAGCACCATGACCTTTGTGGAAAACATTCCCTTTGTTTCGAACCTGTGCTGAGCAGGCTTATTCTGATTTGATCAGCGCACAAAATGTTTAATCCTATGAGAATCGCAGCTGAGCTATACATATAGGATTTTTGTGAAGGAAATTCTAAGAGCAGGCTCTGTGGTCACCCGCACGTGTGTGTGGTAGGCAAAAAGGGAGATGGCAGGTCCATGCGTCAAGAGTGAAGCTTATTATCTGGGCTAGCCGAGGAAATGACTCAAGCTAGACAGGTGACATGAGATGTGTTTGTTGGATACCATGACCCAGATGACAGAGCAACTGACTTGGCAAGGAAGGCTTACACAGTAAGCGGGTGTGTGTATGTGTGTGTGTGTGTGTGTGATGGACAGCCCAGTGGTTTCCCGGCTTCTCCCTGCAACAGCTTGCTCACCCACCGATGGGTGTTTACAGACTGAGACAGATCCTCTTCCAACCTCACACAGCTTCTGCAAGGCTCACACGTTAAATACTGTATGTCCACATGCCAAAGACTGTATGTAACACAGGAATATAAAATGTTATTGGCCAAGAGGCGAAGTATGCACCCAGCCAACACATCCTTTCCACCAACCAGTGAGAATGCTCTGAATCCTTCCCCTTCTGGCCTTCAAACATCTCGATTCCTTGGGATGCTACCAAAAAATGGGAGAGGGTTTTTGGTGGAAACATCAAGTCCTGCTACAGCTGTGTACAGGAGAGACTGAGTCTAGACCCACAGGGGGTTTCCTACGTGGCTGGGTTCAGCCCAGACGGGGATGCGTTTCCACAGCCAGGACCCAATGCTGACATGTTCCTGCTCTGAGTGGAACCTCCGGCCCCAGCGGCCACGATGAAGCACATCTCGGACCAGCCTTTCCTGGGCCAGTTAGACCAGTGACTCTCTTGCTCTGAGGACTTCACACTCCCCTGGTGGACAAAACTCACCAATATCAACCGTTCATGTCACAGGGAAGAAGCTGAAGAGCTTAGAGCAAGAGAGGATGGTTTATGAACAACATGCCATCTTGCTTTCACACACACAGAGCTCACTTTGAACAGCAAGCATATGAAATTCCAGAGCACCGACGATCTCCCTTGCCATGGAGTAGTCTTTCCACAGTTTACCACTGTTGCTGTGTGTAGCGGGTGCATGCTAATAAGGCCCATGTGTGGAGGTCCATGGACAACCGTGAACTCTTTCCTTCTACCATGTGGCTCCTGAGAATTGAACTCAGGACATCAGGCACCCCAAATTTTTCTAATTAAAAAATGGGTTTGGTTAAAAAGACAAGAAAATTTTCTATCCCACAGATAGAGAGCCAGTATGATTTGCTTTAGAAAGCGGTTTGACAAATCAAACCACCCAAATAATTCCACTTCCAGGAAAGAGCCATAAGCCAAAAAAGCTCTGAAAGTTGAAATTGATTTATGAACCAAGTGGTAAAGGAGAAGAAAAATCAAGCTGGAAGGTTATTCAATATATTCATCTCTGTGTCAAAAACAAAAACAAAGACAAAACTTCATTTATTAAAGAAGAGATGAAAAGAAATGTACTCAAAGTTTTAGTATTATTTGTGTTTACATGCATTTCCCTTTTATTTGCTGAATACAAATGTATTTCAAGTTACAATAAACTTATTTCTAAAAATCTGTTCCATACAAGGTCAATTAGGACACGGTTACTAATGCTAAAAGTGGGTTATGTTCCAGTGGAGCCGGGGTGGCTGGGGGATGTGGGGTGGGGGTGGGGGTTGGAGGTGCTGACGCACACAGTGGCCTGCACTACACCATCCCTCTTCAAATTACACAGATGTGCCTTTCCCAGACACCACAGGTCGACAGAGGCCCTGGGGGATGCCACAGTAGACCCCACTGCATGCTGGGATTTGAGGCTCGAGACAATAGCTCTTCCTGTCACTCCTTCCGGCCACGTTCTCAGACCTACCCCTTTCCCGCTGGGACGTGAAGGCCTGTCTCGCCACGGCCCCGGGAAAGTGAGCTTGAGTGTTTTAACGTCACTCTTCGCTTTTCCTATCTGAAAAGTGGGCACCATGACACTAACCCTGACTCCAGTGGGTTTCTATCACCAAGTTCCTGTTCTGGAGCAACAGTGCCTGCTGTGTGTGGGCACCAGAGAAATGTTGGTAAAGAAAAATCCTCAAAACAATCAATCGCATTTTCAGTTGCCACAAAAATCCATGAGTACATGCATGTGTGTGCATGTATATGAATGTGTGCGTGTGTACATACAAGCCACATGTCAGCCTTGAATGTTCTTCCTAAGGAGCTGTTGACCTTTCCTAAGGAGCATTTTCCCACAGGATTTCTTGTTCGCAGAGTCCTGACTTCTTCACTCACTCAACAGCGAGTCAGCGCCAGCCAGTAGCTCAGCTTTATTGTAACAGTGACATGCTATTGCAGGAGGTTCTCATTTGAAAGGCCACCACAGCTAACTTTAGGCGGCATTCTAGACTTACCGGAACTCACAAACACCACTAAAGGGAACACGGGTTGGTACAGACGCGTAGGGATGGTGGACGGTTTCTCTCTTTCTACGCCTCTCTCAACAGAAATGTAAGCAGGTGTGCCAGGTGACGGGGCCCCTGGTGGGCACAGGAAACAACAGCCCACACGTCTACCGTGAACAGGGGCGATGTGGGCAGCATTGCATTCACTAAACAGGCACCCCGAGAACGACCCCATTCACTAAGAAGGGGGGGTATTTAAGGTAAGATCAAACAAGCTGAACCCCTTTTAGGAAACACAAGGTGGGGGACAGCTGTGTCTGGGGAAGGTGAGTGGTAATCTGAGCAGAAGACACGAGATGGCTTTTGGGGTCCAGGAAAGGCTGCCTCTGGAATCCGTGTCAGTCACAGGCTCATTCCATATGATGTGGTATAGCTACACTTCTGGCTTACATACACTTCTCTGTCATTTGGGAGAGCTTCCGCTGTCTCCTGTCAGAGACAGGGAGAGAGGGGAGGCAGGAAGCCCAGAAAGAGGCTCTTGCAGCAGGCTAGATCACCAGCCAGGCTGGGACACACATTCCTTACCAGCCATGTCCAAACACACGGTTGGACAGCACTGACTCCATGCACTGTTGAATAGTCGCCACCATCAATCTACAGGATGGGGGGGGTCTCCCCAAACAGAAACTATACCCATTTGTCAGTAAGTCCCCATGTTCTTTCTCAGCCTTTGCAACCCCCATTCTATTTTCCACCTTTGTGAATCTGACTACTCCAGGTGCCTCGGAGGCCTGGAAACACGTAGGTTTGGAACAGGATTGTTACTCTTTCCTCAGATTTATCTGTGCCATAGCAGGTATCAGGATTCCCTTGGAATGGCATTCCATTGCAAATCATTTTTGCTTATTCATTCAACTGTTAATAGGCATTCTGTTTGCCCTTTGACCGTTATGCATATGGCTGCCTTGAGCATGGATGTACAAATACCTCTTCTAAGACTGGCTATGGTGCTGCATGACTGTAATCGCAGCACTTGGGAGGTGGAGACAGGGAGGTTGTGTGTTCAAGGCCAGCCCCAGCTATATAACAAGACCCTGTCTAAAAAAATACCACAAGTCAAAACAGAAAACAAACAGGGACAGGGAAGACGGCTCCATCATCATTCGGCAAAGTGCTTGCCTCACAAGCATGGGGATCTGAGTTCAGATCCCCGTGGCCCAGGCACAAAGCCACAGTGGTGTGTACACCTCTAATCCCTGCGATGCTGAGACGGGAGAAGGCGGCAGCCAAACCCCTGGAAACTCACCGACTGCTGGCCTAGCCTACTTGGTAAAGTTCCAGGTCAGTGAGACACACTGTCTCAGACAAAAAGAGGGAAGGAAGGTGCCTGGGAAATGACATGCAAAGCTGTCCTCTGACCCCCATACCTACACCTACACCTCTGCATGCCCGCACAAACAAGAATGCATACACACCCACACATACAATCAAATCTCCCTCTCTCTCTTAAATAAACCCCTTACCTCTGCTTCAGCTTGCCTCCTGCTTCAGAAGTTCATCTCTCTTAATAAGTTCTCTTACTTTGCTTGCTACTAAACAAACAGAGCATCCCACCCAAAATGAAAACCCCTCCACGAATCTCTTGTCTACCTGGGTACACACCATATGTTGTTTGTAGCTTGGGTACCTTCATGATGCTCCATAAAGGTGAGCAGTTTCTGTCTTGACGTCAGGATAGCTGATTCTCCAGGCCACCATCCTTTCTGATGTTTACTGATAACTAAGGAACTTGTTCTCCCTGGGTCGTGGTTGTGCCACATCCTGCCACCACTGACTCCAAACTTGTGCCTCTAAGGAAGCCTGTGGAACCTAGGCAGCCTTCCGTGACAAAATGCCTCACGTGTCAAAACACTAAGGAACATGGCTCCAATCCTGGCGGAGAATGGAATAGTCTAGCTTAGTGGTTCTCAGTCTTCCTAACGTTGTGACCCTTTAATACAGGTCTTCATTGTGGTGACCCACCGGCCATACAATTATTCTGTTGCTACTTCATACCTGCAATTTTGTTACTGCTATCAATTGTAACATCAATACCTGAAATGCAGGATATCTGATGTGTGACCACCTATCTGATATGAGAGCCACTGATCTAGCTGATACTCAGCGAAGCTGGAGCTCCAGTAGAGGTGGGACGGCAAGCCCCAGCTATGCCTGTCTCCAGCGACCCTAGCAACCTTCCATACTGAGGTGGTCAGCTCTCTTTACTGTTTACCCAGCCAGAAAGGCTCTGGTCGAGCAGGACACCCTCCAGACCATCATGAGTGTGGGAGAGAGCCCAGCAGACCTGGGCAATCAGTCTGGGGAGGAGCACGAGGAGTCAGCAGAGCTAGGTCCCAAGGAGACATGGCCATGGCTTTCTTGGCATGGTCCTCTGTCCACATGGACTGAGCATTGCTGTGTCAAGGAGGAGTGCTCCACACCGCTGGGAACTCCGGAGCTTGAAGGGTGCTCCAGACACTGTGACCATGGGTTTCTATGTGCTGATTGCTCCCAGGAACCCGGTCTGAGCTTCACTCTATTTCTGCCCACCCCCAGGATGGTTCTGGCTTGTATCTGAGCACCACGCATCCAAAGATCCCAAAACTAAAGTGCTCCAAAGTCTGAAACATTTTCAACAATACAATGGAGCGCCTCACCCAACCTCCTGTCCAGACCAAGGTAAAAATACTGAAAGCATTAACTAAAATCAGCCCCAGGCTCTGGATGTAAATATATAAAATATAAATGGATTTCTTGTTTAGACTTGGGTCCCATACTCTAGACATTTCATTATGCAAATGCAAATATTCAATGTGTGTGTGTGTGTGTGTGTGTGTCCTGAGACTGTGCACGTTGACTAGCAAAGCCCTGAAAGCTGTTCCTCATGGGAGAAGAAAGCAGAGGAGAGCCATCATGCTGGCACCTCACCTAAGCTTCCTGGCAAAGGCCTCACCGAGAAAGTGACATTTGTGTCAGAGGGACTGAAATGAAGGGTCTTGAGGGGGCACCATCAGCAATGTGGAAGTAACGTGGCAGCTAGCACAGGGTCTGGACATACCTCTCCAGGGGGCAGGTTGTCACCCTGAGGCCCGGCCCTGGCTCTGAGTTTTCCACGGGCGAATCTCTATGGCCATTCTCCTGAGAGGGCCCAGGAGACCCATAGGGGCTGCTGCTGTCAGTAGCTGTGCGCACTGCCAGTTCCCGTTACTGTGAGTGAGTGACTCCGAGACACACCTGCCCTCTTCCCATCTCTGGAGCTCATCTGATCCTCCCTCAGTTGACTCCAGCTACCCTCACCTGCTAGCTCCCCAACCACCGTCTTCAGGCCTACACAGAGTACACACACACACACACGCACACACACACACACACACACACACACACACACACACACACGCTCTCACACACACACAGTGTCTCCAGTCAGGAGCTGACCTCACCCAGTGTCCACTGGTCACACAGGCACCCACTGACTGCTGTCCTGTCAGAAAGGTGCTTGAGCTGGAAATTCTATTTTCACTCACTCCATCCTTAGCTAGGGCAATGTGCTTGTTTCCTTCCCACCGGACTGTAAGCATCATGGGTAGGCATTCAGCTGTTCCAAACACCACTGTGTCTCCAGATAGAAAAGAATCCACTTCACTGCATACATGCCTCTGATAACGAACAAATGAATGCGTCGAAAGTAATCCAGGCCAGTCATGTGGAAGTTAGCACAGGACCTGGACTTTCCTCTCCAGGGGGCAGGTTAGCACCCTGAAGCCCCAGCCCCAGCTCTGGGCTTCCCACAGCAAATCCCTGTGACCAACCTTAAGAGAGGGCCACAAAACCCAGTGAGTAGCTGGAGTAGGTAACTCTAGCCCTCGAGGGCTGCAGCAGGTGAGGGTTGCACAATCAGAGGCTCTAGAGACATGAACTGGTGTAGCCTGGCTGCGCTAGGCTGCCCACAGAGGAGTCTGTCCGCCACCATGACCGAGCTAGCACCCTTCCTAACTCCACCAAGCAAGATGAGACTTATCAAACATCTGCACACGAAAGGGTCCACCCTCACGAACAACAAAACAGTCCATGGCCCTCTTTCCAGACTCTCCACTTCCAAGCTCCATCACACTGAGGGTCAAGGATGCAAACGTTCGGTTATTTCTGAACAAGCCAATATGATTGGCCAAACTCTACAGACATACTTCTCATGAGCACCAGCTACTCCGCTAATCTGAAGAATCAAGTGGGTTTGCTGGAAATTTAGGATGGACACTAGCATAGCAGGTTCTAGAAATGGACACTCGTGGATGCCTTCAGTGCCATTTGCGATGCATGGATACGCTGAAGGAATTTAGAGACCATCTTTACTTAGGTAACCAGGGTCCTGGATCCAGGCATCCTGGGTCCTTAGTGGTGGTACCCAAAACCTGGTCTCTGAATAGCCCTAAGGCATAATTTCACCTCTCTCTCTCTGTATGTGTGTGTATGTGTCTGTGCATGTGTGTGTGAGTGGCTGGGGATGCCAGAGGTCAGATTCCAATGTTTTTTGAGACAGGTCTCTTACCTGCTCAGGACTCATCGCTCCCTATCACCCAGTAGCCAGGGTTCCAGGAAGCAGCTGTTTCTGACTTCCCCCTTTCCCTTAAAGATAGATTAGTCGGCAGCAGCCATTGTTCTATCCTGACTGTGCAGGGGAAGATGTTAGCAGGTTGCAAGCATCCTGCGGCCAGCGTGAGCAAATTCATTCCGCTCAGCCTGACAAGTTTCCCTAAAGTCGTTTGCTTTGAACGGAAGATAACGTCTGTGGTCAGCACCCTCGGTTCATCTTGTCCAGTGTCTGCCAGGTGAAGAGGCAAACATTTTCCCTGTGGGACCCACTGGGTGGCTCATTCTCAAACCCAGAGGAGCTTCCATTTAGGATGATGCTCATTTGCAAAGCTCTTGGATGCTATTGCTGGCAACAAGACTCTTAGCTACAGGTGGCATTTGAAAAAGCGAGTCCTTAACACGCTCTAGTCATTAACATGCTTCTGGCCATGAGCGTCCCACAATTTCAACAAAGGCTTACATTCATACCAGATGTGCTAGCATGCACCTTTAAGCCTAGGCAGGGGCAGGCAGATCTCTGTGGGTTCCAGGCTATCCTGGTCTACACAGCAAGTTGCAGGCTAGCCAGGGATACACAGTGAGACCCTGTCTCAAAAAATGAATCATTCTCGGGGAACAGATGTGCTCCATGTCTTGGCCATGCCAATGTCAGCACCCTGACTATGACAGTGTCTTGGAGTTTTCAAGAATTCTGCCAATGGGGAATGAAAGTCAGAGAGGCACAAGGAAATGGAAAATTTTTTTTTCCAGTTGTGTGTGAAATCTGCAATTAGCTTAATATGAAAAGTTTTGCTTAAAAAGACTGAAAAAGAAAATGTCCCTGTTCTCAAGAAGCGCCTTCCTGTTGCTTCCCTTGGTTATGACAATGGGAAGCTGGGGGGAGCTGCCAGGATGTAGCAAGCCAGCCTCATGCCTTCCTACCTGGAAAAAGGACTCTGCAATGGTCTGCTTGGTGGCCTTTCCTGAGCTGTCACTGTGAAGAGGTCCTTTTCCCTTGTACCTGGGTCACAAGCCACCCTCGGCATAGTCTTCTGTCTTGAGTTCACTCCCCAGTCCCGCAAAGCACTCTCATTGCAAGCAATGCCTGCCATCTAAAAGCACCAGACTCCACATCTCAGTGGTCCCAGGTTACAGAAAGCCTCCACCAAAACAACTCTTAGATAAAACTTAGAGGAACATCAGGTCATGCCTGAAGCCTTTTACTTAGTCTGACTCTCAGAGAGAAAATGAACCCATAAAAGGAAGCAATGGTCAACCCCAAAGCAGCCAGTGGATAGTCCTATTTCTAATGGCAAGTAGTGTGGGGCTCTGGAAGCTGTGACTGCCAATGAGCTTTGTGACCTCATCCCAGTGTCAATAAAGTTTTATTGTAACACATTCGTTTACAGATTCATTCTAGAAGAGCCAAGTTGAGTGGCTGCTGCAGACTACAGAGTGCCTGCTCTCTTGACAGAGATACTTGATTGGCCCCCAATGCAGAGCAAAACTCAGTACAAAAATATTACCAAGTCTGTGTTTAAGAAGCAGGCCCCTTGCTCAGGGCTTAAGTCGCCTTGGTGAATCCAAATACATGTGAATCCGAACTGCTAGCCTCATGGGCGTCTCATCAATTCACAAGAAGGGGGCTCTGCCTGAAGAGGCAGTCCTCACCCTTGCATGCTCATCTGTGAATGGCAGGGATGTACGAGCAGCTCTGATGCCCCATCTACTCATTTTAAAGTAAGGAGAACCATTCTGCCAATGAGATAACTAGGCACAAGGTATAATTCTTCAAAAGTGTGTGTGTGTGTGTGTGTGTGTGTGTGTGCATGCGTGCATGCATGCGTGTATGCATGCGTGTGTTGTCCAGAGTTGTCCCCAGGCACCACGTACCTTTACTTGCAGACAGGATCTCCCAGTGATCTGGAACTCACAAACCAGGCTTGACTTGACAGGCCAGCAAGGAATCTGCCAGTTTTCTTACTCTTGGGTTCTAGGGCCCAATTTCAGGTCCTCGTGTTTGCTTTTGTAAGGGTGTTACCGATTAAGCTGTCTCTCCAGCCCTAAGGGTATTTTTGTAGTCCAAATATCTCCAAATGGTTTGAGAGCAGAGTAAAAAGTTAAAGGCCAAGTCAGTGTGGGCAAGTAACGCTCAGACAGGGATGGATAAGGACATTCTGGTTCTGGCCTAATCAACAAGCCCCAAGGCACCAATTTGAGGTCCTGTCTCAATAGCATACGATTGGAGTCAGAGATATGGCTCAGTGGATAAGATTGCTTGCTGTACAAACATAAGAACCAGATTTCAAAACCCACAGACTCACGTAAAATGCCATGAGTCCACGCCATTAACCCCAGTGCTGTGATGGGGGAGGGGCCAGGGACGGGAGGATCACTAGAACCTGTGGACTGCCAGCACCACTCCAGGTGGAGCAAAAGACCCTATCTCAAAAGAATAAGGCAGACAGGGCGTGACGGAACTGGCCTCCTCTGGTCTTCGAACCTGCATACACAGGTATGAGGAGCTCGTATACACATACACATGCTCGTACATACGTACAGTGACATCTAGGCATACACCTACACACACACACACACACACACACACACACACACACACAATGTATCACATTCCCTTTAGCACGCCAGCTGAGAGTTACTATTAACTCCCTGGGATATATGAACTACAGCTGATAGCGGACCCTGGGATTAGGGTTTTTACTATGAGTTGGCCTCTTCATAAAGCATTTCCATAGTTTATGACACTTGTTTCAGAGGGTTTACAAAAATGGAAAAACAGAAAGGTCTGCCCAGCCGCATGCATGAACTGCCTGAGGGGCAGGACCCAGAGGTGATAGCTTCAGCAACATGGACTTCGAGGCCATTCTTATCACGGTCTTTGTCTCAGGGGAGATGACTGTGAGCCCGCACATCCAGAATCTCCCAGAACAAGGGTCGTCACTCGCCAGCCAGGCCCAGTGCAGTGGTTTCTAACCGTGGCCACGTGTTCTAACCAAGGGGAAGTTTACCACCCACACAGACTGCTCCCTGCCCAGGATTATGGTGGGGCTGAGAACCAGGGGCTTTCCAAAGCTCCCAGGAAACCAGGGAGCAGCCACCTCAGAGAACCACAGCCAAGAGGCCAGCCTGTGACCCTCAGGCTCATTTTCTCTTTTCACTAGAGATATCACCACAAGGAACCACCGTGGTTTCAAGTCACAGCTGGAGGACAGACCCTTTCCATTCATTTATTTATTTTTTATTACAATTTATTCACTTTGTATCCCAGCTGTAGTCCCCTCCCTTGTCTCCTCCCAATCCTGCCCTCCCTCCCTCTTCTCCTCCCATGCCCCTCCCCCAGTCCACTGATAAGGGAGGTCCTCCTCCACTTCCAACTGACCCTAGCCTATCAGGTCTCATCAGGACCAGCTGCCTTGTCTTCCTCTGTGGCCTCCTCAGGGGGAGTTGATCAAAGAGCAGGCCAATCAGTTCATGTCAGAGACGTCCCTGTTCCTCTTATTAGGGTACCCACTTGGACACTGAGCTGCCATGGGCTACATCTGTGCAGGGGTTCTAGGTTATCTCCATGCATGGTCCTTGGTTGGAGTATCAGTCTCAGAAAAGACTCCTGTGCCCAGATTTTTTGGTTCTGTTGCTCTCCTTGTAGAGCTCCTGTCCTCTCCAGGTCTTTCTATCTCCCCCTTCTTTCATAAGATTAAGTGCTACCTCAGGATCCAGCTATACCACTCCTAGGCATATATCCAAAATATGCTCAAGTATACAACAAGGACATTTGCTCAGCCATGTTCATAGCAGCTTTATTCATAATAGCCAGAATTTGAATGTCCCTCAGTAGAGGAATGGATACAGAAACTGTGGTACATTTACACAATGGAATACTACAATTAAAAACAAGGAAATCATGAAATTTGCAGGCAAGTGGTAGGAACTAGAAAAGATCATCCAGAGTGAGGTATCCCAGAAGCAGAAAGACACACGTGGTATATACTCACTTACAAGTGGATATTAAACATATAATATAGGATTAAACATACTAAAATCTGTACACCTAAAGAATCTAAGCAAAAAGGAGGACCCTGGATAAGATGCTCAATCCTTGTTCAGAAAGACAAACAGGATAGACATCGGAAGAGGGAGAAAACAGGCAACAGGACGGGAGCCTACCACAGAGGGCCTCTGAAAGACTCTACCCAGCAGGGTATCAAAGCAGATGTTGAGATTCACAGCCAAACTTTGGGCAGAGTGCAGGGAACCCTTTCCATTCTTAAGAGGGTGGTTTCAGCGGGGAGCCGTCCCTCTCTCAGGAGCTCAGGTCTCATCCTGATGTGTCACCTGGGAGATGATTGCATCCTGACCTAAGTCACCCTTTTCCAGGGCTACCACAGATTCATGAGTTGTGTTTTGCTTTGTTTTGGAGACAGAGTCAGAGTCTTAATGGTAACGCAAGCTGGCTTCAAACTCATGATTGCCCCCTCCCCCCCGTGCCCCAGGCTCCCAAAAGCAAGGATCACCCTCACACCCAGCTGCAGCACTTTCTAGAACACTGCATCCACCGTGAAACCTAGCTTTGTCACGGAGGCAGAGACCCAGGATGTCATCAGAGGGCAGAGAAACTATCAAAATGAGTTCCCTCTGTGCTGGCCACGCCTGGAACAGACCGGCAGAGACCTCCTCAAGGCCTTCCCAATCCCCTTCCCCTGGCCAGACACGGGAAGGGCAATGTCTGCATGGTCCCCTTCTCTTCCAGATAACTACACAATCTTTTCACTGTCATCGGGTCCCAGTGGTCTCCAAGAGGTGTTCCCAGAGGTCTCCCTCACCATAGCTCTCCGAACTCATCCTGGTAACCACTTCCTTACTGTCTTTCCTCTTGTAATTTATCACTGACACTAGATAGGCATTTATTTGTTTGCATATTTATTTTATTCTCTGTTTCCTTGCACCAAATCAAACTCCTAATAGCAAAGGCTTTATTCACTACTGTCTCTCCCATTGCCTGGAACATCTAAGGGGTGCTCAAAAATAACACGCAGAGAGAGAGAGAGAGAGAGAGAGAGAGAGAGAGAGAGAGAGAAGGGGGAGGGAGAAAACAAGAGAGCTCTCCCTAAAACCATCAACCTCAAGTTCTCATCCCCATTTTACAGATAAAAAAACTGAGGCACAGAAGGGCTCCTAACTGAGGGTTCCCAATTGACTTGCTGGAGGCCAGTGTGGGAGACAGCAGAGCCATGCTTTAACAAACTGAAGCAGCTCGATCATACTCTTTGCATATTTGTGTGTGGGGGGGGTAGTTTCATTGTGCAACCCACACTGGTCTTGGCAATCCTCCTGTCTCCACCTATCAGTTGCTGGGATTGCAGGTACAGCATGCCTGGCTCAGTCAGCTCTCTTAACCATGCCAGTGAATGAAGAATGACTGACAGACAGCTGATGGTTGACCGTGTTCCTCTGACAGATGAGAAGGGCTGCAAGTGAGATCCCTACATTTTGCTGTGGGGTCCAGGACACTTGAAGGGCTCTCCCCTCACTGCCATCATTACATCCATCTCAGATAGGCCCCCCTCTCACCTTCATTCCCTCAACGAGAATTGCAGAGGGAGAACTTGAAGTCTGCCCAACACCTGGCATGGCTCCCTAGACTTCTGGCTTTTATACAGACAAAGGCTGCAGTTTGGATCGAGACAACACAAGGACACTTGGTAGGCCAGCCAGAGAGTGCACACTGGGCCAGCCTTTCCTCTCTGCCTTCTGAGGAGGGTCCCTCTCCTTCAGGAAGCCAGCCTCACCCCTGTCTACCTCGAGGCAGCTGCCACATCTATGTCACTCTGACCAAGATTCCATCTTTGAATTGGACCCTTCCTACCTGTATACGTAGAACTGGCAGTACCTCACTGCAAATTCCAGCACAAGCCACCAGGGCCTCGGGGCCACGTGGTATCAAAACTATCCCCACCTTCAAGGCTAATCCTTCCTGGAGGCCACAAGGGAGAGCCTCTTACTCCTCCGAGTTGAGGAATGGTTTCTTCTGCTTGCTGGATACACTGTACATGTCTCTATTCATATTTTTCAGTTACGGTGTGTCACAGTTTAGCTTTCCTATCAGACGACAATTTAAGATCCCTGAACATTGAGCTCAGCTCCATACCTGAGCCATCTGCACACAGCAATAAATCAATGTTCGTTTAGTGAGTGGCGGAGTTTACAGAGAACTAGCCTTCCATCTGATCATGTGTGTGTGTGTGTTTATGTGTACACGTGTGCATGCGTGTGTGTGTGTGTGTGTGTGTGTGTGTGTGTGTTGGGGCAGGAGGGTCTTAAGCAGTTACATTGCTCACAATGTTCACGATGTCACATCTTCCTTTCCTCCCTCCCTCCATGAGCATTCCTTGGGTTGAGATTCATTCTATTCATCTGCATTTGCTGAAGTGTTCCTTACATCAGAGGTTCTGGGACTTCTTGGATAAATAAACAAATAAATAAGCAGCGAGCAGATGCCTGAGCAGACTTCAGCCCCAGAGGTGTCAGAAGAGGAAGGCGAGTGGGAGCCCACTGGCCTAGGAGAGCAGAGCAGCTAAGCGGTTGGTTTAAGAAACTCCAGCCTCCGGGATTAGCTGTTCCGGAAAGCAGACATCACTCAAGCCTATGCAGAGTGACAGGAGATGTCTGGTGAGTCTGCAGGTGCTCCTTCCTGCCTGCCAACCTCTCCTGGAAAGCGATGCCAGGCACTACAGATCCCTGACAGCCGTCAGGCAGATCTCAAGACCTGACTGTGGGGGGGAAGAGTGACGGGGTTCCCGAGGGAGCAGGGAAAGGGCATTTGGGGTGCACGTAATCAAGATGCCTGTTACATGTATGGAACTGTTAAGATAGATAAAAGATAATCTATTAAAAAAAAAGAAGATCTGGGGGCTGGAGATGGGTCAGCAGTTACGAGCACTGGCTAGTCTCCCAGAGGACAGGCATTCTGTTTCCAGAACCCACATGGTGGCTCATAGTCATTTGTGGCACTAGTTCTAAGAGCCAACATCCTCTTCTTGTCTCTGTGGGTGCTGCATGCATATGGTACATAAACACACATACAATCAAAACACCCATACACACCAGAATAAATAAATTTTCTCACTACAGAAAAAAAGTATGTTGGGGGATGAAAGAGGAGCCATCACCAAATCCTAGCTGAGCACATGTGAGGAATGGTTTCCTAGTGGGTCACAGCTACTCCTTATTGCCATCCTGACCTCATCTATCTGAAGGCAAGAAGGAAGGACAGAAAACGCTGGACAAGACCTACACAGCAGAAGAGCGAGCTAAGCAGGGCCAAGAATGGCGGCTCAGGGCTTCAGATCCAAGCACTGGATGATGGGTCCTAACACCTGCAGCCCCACACCCCCAGAAGTCAGACCCACCTTCCCAGGATCCCAAACTCACACACCAAGAATGCAATATCCCTGCTCCATGGAATTTTACAGCTGCTCCAAGGCAATGTTTGCAAGAAGACATTCAGGCAGCACCCTGATATATAAAGGAGAAATGGCCAGATGTGCCTGCACAGGCGCTGGAGACTGGGGCCATTGCAAAGCCATAAAACTACTCTCCTTTTAAAATTCCTGTTGTTGGGGATACTGAGCAAATCCAGTACCACTGAGTTATACTCCCAGCCAATTTAAACATTTACAAGGGGGACTGGTTTTATGGCTTTTTAAAAAGTGGGTTCTGGGGGCTGGAGAGATGGCTCAGAGGTTTAAGAACACTCCCTGTTCTTCCAAAGATCCTGAGTTCAATTCCCAGCAACCACAAGGTGGCTCAGAACCATCTATAGTAAGATCTGGTGTGCAGGCAAAATGCTGTATAAATAATAAATAAATCTTAAAAAAAAAGTGGGCTGTGGAGGAGGAGCTCAGGTCTCCATGCTTGCACAGCAAAGAGCACTATCGCTAAGAACCAGCCACTACCTTTGATATTGTCCTTTGATCACTTCCTCTGATATCACACATCACAATGGAGGAAGCCAGCTCTGGGAATTTTTTACCAGTTTGTTCAAATGACATTGGTCACTCTCTCCCAGCGGGGAAAGAATGATAGCAATAGCCCATTGCTCCTTGACACTACGGTCAGGCACACTGTCCTGTGGAAGGGGGGTTTCTCACACCCAGGCTCTGCAGCCTGCCTAAAGACTGGCTACTAAGTCTGAAGGGAACATGCAGGCCCGTTACCATGGGTCCACCAGCTCTGCTCCAGCAAACTGTGCTCAGGGAGCCAGGAAACAGGTGTCCCCTGAGTGCCCAGAGGATACAGCAAAAACACTGCTAGGATCCAGAGCTTGCTGTGTTACGGTGGGTGGGTTCTTTACAAAAGACCCCAGCATCTGACACCCCTAGAAAGAGAACTAAGTCACAAGAGTTTTGAGTTTGCCTTGTATCAAGGCCAGGCTCTAACAGTTGGAACTGAAGTTCTTCCACTCACTCTCATACACTAAACCAAAATGAGTTCAGATATCCAGAGACTGGCAGACCACCAAACAGTGACTCCGGAGTTAAACCATGCTGAGGTAAATCCCACTCTCTAGGGAGGGGGCACCATTCACGAGCGAGCATGGGCTGTGTGGACAGGAGCGCAAGCCAGAGTCTCCAACCTTGTGACTCTGAAGTGACAGGATAAGCATCAAAATTGACCTCTGAGCTCCATGGACACACTTACCTACCGATGCTCCCCACAACCCCTGACCCACACACTCATACACAGAGAAGGATTTCTGACACCTGTTACAACATAAATGGACTTTGAGGACACCTTGCTGAGTAGGTGAAGCCTGACACCAAAGGGCAAACACTATATGGTCCCACTGATAGGAGCTGTCACATTAATAGGCCCGGGTGTCAGAGGGCAGCTGCCATGGGCTAGAGAGGGAAATGGGGATCACGGTTAATGGGTTCAGTTACAAAGATGAAAAAGTGACAGGCGTGGAGGGTGGAGATAGTTACACCACAATGTGAATGTACCAGATGCACTGAACATACATGTATAACCCCCTTATCATACATAGTTAAAATGGCAAATTTGTTTTATGTGTTTCTGCAATTAAAATGTCTACTTTTACGGTTTAAATATATCATTGTGGTTCTGTCACCAAGACTATTTGCTTATGGAAGGTACCTCAAGGAGGAGATAGAGACAGGGGGAATGTCATGTCGTAGTCCAAGAGGGCTCCTCAGAGAATCAGGTGTGGGGGGGGGAGATGCTCCAACTGACCAGCTTCTGGCATGGTGTGGTCCCAGAGCTCAGCACCAGTGGGCATGAGTTGCCAGGACTCATGCCAGGCGAGCCCCGCAGCCCACCGAGGGAGAAACAGAAGCTCCAGGAGGCCGAGCAACTTGCTCAAGGACACACAGCCCACTGGCAACCGAGGGGCATGAACCCAGAGCAGGCAGACTATGCCGCCACTTACCCAAAGCAAGGCTGACCTCCAGACAGGCAGCCTTGCTGTCACCTGGGCGCTCGTGACATCCTGCCCCTGCATTTCAGCAAGGGCCCAGTGGTCGTGGACATTAGTGAGACACGCTGTCTTCCTCTGCCTCCCCACTCTGTGACCCCCCCTGGCCATCTCTCCCTGACCCTGTGGTGGCTGAGGATGCATGGTGAGCTAGGTGGAGGCCACAGCAATATCTTGCCCGGGGGTGAGGTCTGCAAATGAAGAACCCACTGAGTCCCCACCTTCCCTTGCTTCTTCCTAGTGACACAGATCAGCCAAAACCCATCAGTCATTTAGCTTCTTGTCACACCACACCAAATTGGAACGTTTGCCAGCTAAGGAACACACAGGCAAGGTTTAAATGATACAGGGGATTTCAAAGCAATTCTTTTCAGAGTCTCCCCACTCCCAGGCCCGCAGAAGAGTTACCCAGAATTACAGAGTGAAAAGATGCAGGGGTGCTGCAGCCTTCCCTGTTGATGGCTTAGCCTCCCTCACCCCCCACATGCTAAAGCCCCACACTCCAACCTGTCTAATTAAAGCCTCCCAGGTGATGGGGTTCCCCCGGGGTTTCCTGGGGAGGCTGACTGAGAAGCCAGAATTTGTTCCAGAGGCATTTTGAGCAGAGGAAGCTGATCCTTGGTCCTCCTTCTCCTGGGCCTGAGGTGCAAACCCTGCAGCCAGGTGAATTGCTGTAAGGCAGGGCCAGGCGCCCTTTCTCACCGCCATCCTTCACGGGGGCTCAGCTAATAAGCCAGAGCTGCTTAGCCTCCCTAATCTCACTCCTAAATCATAACATCTTCTCCGCTAATCGCCTTTATCGATGCATCTGTGAACCTCAGAGGAACTTCTGTTCCTTTCTAGAACCATATTTGTCTCAGAGGAAGGCTTTCTGAGGTGGTGATGCCCATGTCTGGCTCACCCCGATATCCTAGGAACAGGCAATGACCCAAAGATCCAAGTGCCCCTTCTGGAAGGTCTTTCCCTGCCCCGTGGTCAGGTCCCGGGAAGGCTGATGACTGCTCCGGCAGTAAGAGGAGATTTTTTTTTTCAGTAAAGAGTCAGAGGACCCTCACCCCAGAAGTTCATCTCCAAATAGGTTCAGATACAAGGCCCTCAGGCCCCACAGATGAGGCTGGGCTGCAGCCACCTTTCCCCAGAGCACGTGCCGGTGAGGGAGTCTTCTTGGGGGGGGGGTATACCAGCTGCTCCCGAAAAGATTCAGCAGTGCAGTGGGATGAGGTGGAAGAGGATGTGCAGATGAGAACTCTGAGAGGGAAGGTCCTCACACCAAGCCAAGTCCTTCCTTGCCGTGTTTTAGACACAAGACTCCACATTTCATAACTTTCCTTGTGGTTTTAAAAAACATCTCTATACAGTGGTCCAGGGAAGTGATTCTCAACCTGTAGGTCGCAACCCCTTTTGGGTTTGCTTATCAGATACTTACATTGTGATTCGTAACAGTAGCAAAATTATGGTGATGAAGTAGCAATGAAATAATTTTATGGTAGGGGTCAGCACAACACGAGGAGCTATATTAATGGGTCGCAGCATTAGGAAGCTTGACACCCACTGCTCTAGGGGGACTAGAGTTGGAGTACGGCCGGCATAGAAAGTGGACTAAGTGTTGGAGAGATGGCTCTGTGGTTCACAGCACATATCATTCCTGGAGGAGCCTGAGTTCGGTTCCCAGCACTGACCTGTCCGTAACTCCAGTTCCAGGAGACCTGATGCTTCAAGCCTCCCAGGGCACCTGTGCTCGTGTGTTCACACACACACACACACACACACACTTAAAAATGAATATATTTTTAAAAGTGTAATGGTTTATGAGCAAGATACGAAAGGCTAAGCTGGCTTATCAGCTGGGCCCCCGTGAAGGATGGCCGTGAGAGAGGGCTCCTGGCCCTGCCTTACAGCAATTCACCTGGCTGCAGGGTTTGCACCTAGGGGATCCTCAAGCCCAGGAGAAGCAGGACCGAGGATCAGCTTCCTCTGCCAAAAATGCCTCTGGAACAGTGCTGGCTTCTCAGTCAGCCTCCCCAGGAAGCCCCGGGGGAACCCCGGCACCTTTTGCTGGATGTCCGTACCTGGCAGCTGTCATGAGGCAGGAGTACACACAGTGAAGCAGCCCATACTCCCTTCTCCGTGATGCTCCATGAACGAGACTGGCACTCTGTTACCCCGAATCTCCCATCCATCCGCCCAGGGCCAGGAGGCAACGGTAATCTCTGCTCTTCAGACTTCCCATGACAGCCGGCAAACAGAGTCCCAGCTTTGCGGGCAGCATAGGGGACTGGCCATGGCCGTCATGTGAACTCAGGGGCCAGGTGCAGTATGACCAGCTGCCTCTCATGATACCTTTCCCATCACGGCAAGCGGCACCTCAGGCCGTGAGCCATGACAAGCCCTTCGTTCTTTAAGTTGTCGTGTATTTGCCACAGTGATGAGGAAAGCAGTGAAGACAGCCAGGGAGACAAAGTTAAAGCCAACTGAAAATGTCTCCCTTGCCCTTGGCTCTCTCCAGCCTTCCTGTTTCTGTAGCCACTGTACCGACCAGCAAGAATGCCCCAGCACCCCATCTGTCCAGACATCACCCATCTGCAGCAAAGGACAGCCTGACCACTGTATCCTTTGTGAAACCAACCAGCCATGCCAGACCCTTTCGTGTGCCCTTCCAGGTTACAGGGAATGACGATAAGCCAACCTCATCCTTCCAACTTGTGATGGCACCTTACACAAGACTCTTATCTTTGCCTAAATTTCCTTACGACAGCTCTGTTCCTCCTTCCCTTTCTTTTGTCAAATCCGAGGCGAAGGGGGCACATCAAGCACAGGGCTAACAATACTGATCCATCTCAGTGAGAGTCCACCATATTGCCAGCACAAAGACACAGCGCTGCTCAGAATCCACCGGGAACCCCCACTGCCCACAGACAGAGCACAGAGGTTCCTGGGTGCTTCAGGCTCCTTAGTCTCAATACATATGGCAGGACGATTCGCTGACCCAACTCATCTATGTGCCTTATGCCCTGAGCTTCCACAGACTGACTTACTTCTTTGGCCGGGGACACCCATGACCTCCTCCCCCAAGGAGCACAGGCAATGATCAGGATGCCCACATTCAACCCTGAGCTTAGAGACCTCAGAGAAGTTATCTAGCCTCTTTGTACCTAACTTACAGCTTTGGGGAAGAAAATGGAAACGAGGATGCCACCCCACCGTCCTAAGGAGGAGTGGCCAGGATGGACAAGGCTGTGTGTGCCGAGCACTCAGAACAACGCCCGGACACCTACCCTTCAAAACCTGCCTCCCTGACCTTCCGTGCCTCCTTTTACATGATGTGCTCCATGGTCCTGACACTGATGACTTAACCCTTCCATACGTTCCATCAAGAGTAGCACCGTGCGCCTGACAAGTTAGTCCCTACACTTCTACCCTCTTAACTAGAATGGATGCTCCCTGGGGGCAGGGTCCACACTTAGGTCAGCTAAATCTCCCCGGGGGCTCTGAGGACAAGCTGGCCCAGTCAACATATGTCCTGCAGCTATACTGCAGCACACAGATGGTGTCCTACTCCAAAGAAATGACCCAAGGGGCAGCCTCCTCAGGGTGATTATATACACACATATATAAGCATATATATATGTATATATACACACACATATATATGAAAATATTTCATATACTGAAATGAAAAGCCAGACATTTGTGGTTTGAATGAGATTAACCAATGGTGGATGCAGCAGAGCTCGTGTGCAGACAGATGGTCCAGAGGGTGGATCTAACTTTTCAACATTTGGAATGATGGTATCATCTACAAAGGTCACACGCATGCCTGCGCACACACATGCACACACATACCACCCTTCATAATGTTTAAGGTAAACTTAGGATTTTATAGCTGCCATTGGCTGCATGGGGCCTCATACATCACATGCAGAGGCTGCAAGTTGGACCTTCCTTCCTAATTAAAATGATCTTTATCCTTCTACTCTCACTGCACACAGGATCAGTGGGGGGTTTACACAAGAAAGCATATTTTCACCAAAGCCTAGTTATAAAGGGCTTGATTCTCAAAGGCCCAAATGATTGGTTTTCTCTGTCAGATGGAGGTGTTGAGAGAGATGCATTAATCCTCTGAGCAAGTGGGCATGATCACATTTACACAACACTTTGCACTGAGGCCACAGAAACCTGAGGGATGCCAGCATTCTGTCCATTTCACAGACCAGGTAACCAGTGTCCTCTGCAAAATCTAGGTGGTCAATACCAAAGCATGATGACTGGTCTCCAAGCTCTGTGTTTCATTCCTCGGGGGGCTCATATGACTCAGAGAAAGTACCTACCAGGTTTAGAACAGACCCACGGAAGATCATGGTTCCAGATCTGAGGATATATCAGTATACCCACAAGCCGAACCAACCTTGCCCCTCCCCTCAGGCTAGGGAATAACTAGAGTTCAAGGTCTCAGAGCTAGGAAGGATTGAGCTTAGAGACCAGGAGACTTGTCTCTGGAGACACGTTCTTCACCCTTAACTTCACCTGCATGAGTGTTCCTCGCCTACCCCATGGTATCCACAGGTTAAAAGACACAGTCGAGAGGCAGTGGCCTTGTCTGTGGGGTACAGACCCCAGTGAGCAGGATGAAGGGGTCTATGCATCCAGTCACCTGAGTTTATGCCACACCTTCAGCGGCAGGGGCAAAGCGCATGTGGTCCCTGTCCTCACGGAGTTCAAAGGCTAAAGGCTAAAGGCTATGTTGTTTCATTTGCAGCCTGCCACGAGCTGCCATCCAGGGGTCCATCATAGACTATGAACTAGGATGGCTATCTATCCTACCTGTGACTTACTGCGGCTGCTGGGAACCGGCTGGGAACCTCATCCTGGCCCCATAGCATATACACACCCAGCTCTACCCCTTTGGCAACAAAACAGTAAAATCAAAGTCATCTTCTCTACTCTCAACCTTAGCTAAGTGCTGACTGCTCCCTAACTCCCTGAAGCCTAATTACTCGCCACTGTGCCTGCACTCCTGGCTGCTGTTTGTTTTTTCTGTCCCCTCGGACAGCCTCCGAGTGAGGCAGAGTGAGGCATGGCCGATGATATCAAGCATTCCCCCAGGTGCAGAGATGCTGCTGTGACAGTGCCAGCTGCTTGGCTGTCCTTCCATGCCACCCTGTCCCCTTTGAGGTCAGGCTCCTCCATTCAGTTCTGTACCCCTTTACAGCAGGGATGGGGTGCCTTCCGGCTCAGAGCTTTGTAGAGAGCCAAGCAGACAGACACCTAGAAATGAGCGTTGTGTTACAGTTGCTTTGAGTACAGGGCCAGGCTAGCTTTTTATTGAAGTCTCAGAGGAAGCTGTGGGACCAAAAGCCAACAGGACACAGTCCCACCTACCAAGGGCAAGGCTCCCACTCCTTCCTTCCACCCACTGAGTGGACTCTCACTTCTTTCCCGAGGAGGATATTCACAACTTTCCCAAGAGAAATCCTGAAAGGGTCCCGTATGGTTATTTGTCTTCCTTTTTAGTGAAATGCCATGTCCCAATGCCTCCTCAGTAACGGACCGAATTAAATACAAAAAAAAAAAAAATCCGATCTTCGGTATGCGACTCCGCCCGGAATCCCATGTTAAGACTGCCCCTACCCGAGGCAGCACGTGGCAGTGCTTAATCACTTCCATTTTTAACCCAGGCAGGAACACTCCTCAGAGTTCAACAGAGAGCCGAGTGGGTGCATTCTGGGATGCAAGAGGCCTGAGAGTGTCAGGAAGAAAGCCAGGAACCAAGAATCTGAGAGTCAGGGGGCAGCAGGTGGCCCAGCAGGGAGAAGGGCTTGCTAGCAGCAGTTCGGATAAGGGGGGATTTTTTTTTTTTTTATTGCAAACAAATCTATATTAGAACCATACCAAGAACCAAACTGATGTTTGTGACTGCCAGGGACAGGCACACCTCATTCCTCAGAGGTGCATCTAGCAGGGATGGGCTCACTTCCCTAATTTGTCTTTTCTATCCCCATTTGCTATAACTATGGATCAGGTGAGAGGCTCACAAATCAGCACCCCTCCCACTACTTCTTTTTTCAAAGTCGGGGTTTCAGATAGCCCAGGCTAGCTTTGAACTAGCTCCAGAGCCAGGCATGGCCTTGAACTGCTACTCCTCCTGCCTCCACCTCCTGTGTGCTGAGACGACAGGCATGTGCCAGCACACTCAGTTTTCTGCAGAGCCTCATGCATGCTGGGAAAGTACTCTACCTTAGCCACATTCCCGGTCCACATTTTATGAGCTGGTTCCAGGAGGGGCTTTTAAGGCAACCAAAGCATTCAGTAGGAATCAGTAATGGCAGACACACTTCTATCGGAACCCGCAGGAGGGAGGGCTGAGTCTGAAGCCAACGGACAACTCTGGTTAATAACAATGTACAAAATATTGGTTCATGCATGCAAATGAAATGCCCCAAGGCAAGGGGTAAATAGCCAGGTGTAGGTGAGTGGGCCAGGACCGGGTAAATGAATCCTTCATTTTCTTTTGTCTGTTCAATGTTTTATAAGCCTAAAACCTCTCTAGGAAATGATTGAGTATATTCCCGGCCCTCTGTTTTTCATGCCCTGGTTGGCCTTGGTCCTCTCATTTGCAGAACAAGACCATCAATAGCCCCTACGTGACGAAGCAACACAGAATGTACTCAGAATGTGCCCAACTCCTGGTGCCCCAGGGCAGCACTACCATGTGGTAGGTACCACTGGGAAACTATCTGCCAAGTGCCCTGGGTCTCACAGCAGCCTGGTATGGAGGGTAGGAACTTCTGTATCCTCATTACAAAAGGGAAAACTTGAAACTTAGAGATTAGATAACTTCAAGGTCACATCACCAATAACAGTAAGCTGGGACTCAAACCCAGGCCAGCTTTCACCACACAATCTACCATCTGCAAGATGGTCGGACGCAAGCCTTGTCCAACCTCTGGAGATCTTTGTACCTATCCAGCATGACCTCATTTTATTCACAGCTGAGAGAGGCAGAGAAAGCCCAAATGCTAGTAGGCAGGGCCTTGGTAACACTGACTTGGAACCCAGACTTCTGCCTCCCAAAGTGTTGGACCCACTTGGACCCTGCAAGCAGCAAAAAGGAGGTGTATCGATGGCAGATACCTGTCTTCCTCAGCCTCCACTTGTGACCAGGTTTGGTGGCTCTAACACAATTCTGTCCTTGTGGCCTGTACATGGCACTTCTTCACCCAATCCTGATGTACTTTTGCAGTTCAGATCTCCTCCTCCCCTCCCTCCTCTTTATTTCTCATGTTTTTTGCACCTCTGATTTCTGATCAGGGCATCTGTGAGACCTGATGCTGGGATACTGTTCAAAGACTTCATCTATTCCTGGTCCAGCTCTCCTTGGTATACTCCCATTATCATACCCTCCCACCCTCCCCCATTCTGTCACCTGCCTTCACCTCCACCCAGTACAGAGGAAAAAACAAACAAACAAACAAACAAACAAACAAAACCAAGGACAGAGTCACAAAGCAAGGGGATCACGCGTATCCTGCATCCAATGCCTACATCAGTTCCTCTGCTCTCCTGAAATGCTGTAAGGCCCTCCATCACCAGCCTGCTCCTCCCAGCCTTCCTCCCAAAGACATACAGCCACCAGGCATCTCAGAATGCAGGTTCACTAAGAGGAAAGGAACTTCAACCTAGCACAGCCTCTACAGGAGGGCTGAGAGCCCCCAGCAGCAGCAACAGAGTCCAACAAACACCTCCTCTTTTCTTCACTTTCTTTTTAAAGATGCAGGATGCCCCAAACCGAACTGCTGGGTCACATAACTGACAATGAGGCACTCATCAATCTCAAATATGGGGTTGGGTGGGGATAAGACAGGAGAAGCCTTGATCCACCCAGTTAGAAAAGAAAAAAAAAGTTGGAAGTAAACATTTTTCTATGTAAAAACGTTCCAAGATACACTATCCTCAGAATTCTAAGTCCTCCAGAGGCAGGACACAGCAAATAAAGACATGTTCATTTCCACAAGACAAGAGTAAACGTTTGGGGAGGTGTGTGGGTAACTCACCCTCATTAAGTTCCATCCACAAATGGCTTCCCAGGGCTTACAGTGTCCCAGCTCGATCTCATCACCAGACTGAGCAGGGGGAAACCCAACTGTGTTAACAGTCCTATAATGTGGGGCAGAGGAGGTGTTACACGTCAAACACCACTAAGGGCTGGGGAGTGGTAGTGGAGGTAATCCCAGACAGCCTGTGAAAAGGATGTCACTATTAACCCTGTGTCCCATGCTCCAGATGGAAAAGCTGAAATGCATGCTGTGGCTGCAGAGGGTGAACTCGGCTTTCACGGTACGTGCTCCAGAGCGGGGAGCAATGTGATAAATGGCAGAATGACAAGACACTATGACAGCCAGTCATAGTGGGCTCTACTTAGGATTGGGTGGCCAGGCACAACCATTAGGACATCGAAGTGAAGAGCAGAAACCTGGGAGAGATAAGGTCAGAGGGGTCATAATGCCCAGAAGTCTTAAAAGTTGCCCAAAGCATCTGCATTCCTGAGGAAGCATCTTTTCCTGCAGGCCAGGGTTGAGGTGCTACCACCAAGAGAGGCCTGGAAACTCTTCGGTTCCCTCTATGGACTGAATGGGCTCCACTGCCCCAATCCTCCTTATGTTGAAGCTCTGACCCTCTATATGATAGTATTTGGAGGTGATGCCTTTGAGTATATGGGATGAAAATTAGGGTTAAGTGAGACCACGATGGTGACGTACCTATGATGGGATTGGTGTCCTTATAAGAAGGAGAGAAGGAGGAGTTGGGGAGGGGAAGAGAAGGAAGCCTAATTGTTTTCTCTCTACCATGGGAGCATGCAACGCAAAGGCAGCTCTCTCTAAGGTAGGCAGAGGGCCCTCACTAGTCACCAGAAAAACCAGCAACTTCATCTTCAACTTTCCATTGTCCAGAACTATATGGGAACGCATCTCTTCAGCCACTCAACCTGGGACATTCTGTCATAGCAGCCAGTGAGAGACTCAAGGCCCCTGGCATTCATTACTATTGCATAGGGTTTGGCCACACCAAGCCTCCTGCCTTCGGTATTGCCTGCTCCGTATAGACCAGGGATTTTCAACCTGTGACTCACCACCCCTTTGGGGGTTGAACACCCCTTTCACAGGGTCACCTAAGGCCATCCGAAAACACAGATACTTGAGTGAGGACTCATAACAGTAGCAAAATTACAGTTATGAAGCAACAACAAACATAATTCTATAGTTGGGGGAGTCATACAACATGAGGAACTGTATTAAAGGGTTGCAAGCATCCGGCAGGCTGAGAACCACTGATACAGACAGTGAAAAGAAGTATCTAAAGCCCGGAGGCCAGATCATGCCTTCACATCTCTGAGGGAAAATTATGAATTTTCCCATAGACATCAATGGCCAAAATGAATTATTTTTATTTCCCTGTATGAAAAATAAATAAATACTTTGAAATTTTCCTGTGTTAAACCAAGTCTTAACTTCTTTTTTCCCCCAAGACAGCATTTCACTGTGTAGCCTTGGCTGTCCTGCACTCACTTTGTAGACCAGGCTGGCCTCAGACTCAGAGATCTGCCCGCCTCTGCCTCCCAGAGTTCTGGAATTACAGGTGTGCAGCATTGTTCCCAGCTGCAGGTCTTAACTTTTATTAAACATTCACAAATGATTTCTCAGTGCTAGGGTGATCAAAGGCAGAGCCTTGTGCATAGTCAGCAAATGCTCTACCAGAAAACCAGCCTCCAGCCTAACGTTCAAACACTGCTCAAATGCCTACCTGCAAGTGTCCAGCAGCACTCTGGAGCAGGGCTCATTTGCATATGGTGTACTCACTGGGAACCTTGTTAGGATGCAGATTCTGATCTAGTCGGAGTGAGATGGAGTCTATATTCCTAGTAGGCTCCTGGTGATGCCCCACAATGCACCTCTGGGCCCCAGCCTTGTTAGCACCAACTTGGAGTTTTTCTTGGAAACACCCATCATGCCCTTGAAAAGCATGGACTCTGTCACGCTCCTGAATGCCTAAGCTGGAGCTCCAGAGCATCTTCATCACATCAGAAGCCCAGGATGACAGCCTTGGGTGAGTATCCACCTGCTCCCCAGGTGCCAGCCACACCTACACCTAGCCACACAGACTCTCAGGTTCCCAGAGACACTAACCCTCAGGTGTCCAGCCACACCAACCCCAGGTGCACACCAATCCACAGGTGGAGTTTTGAGACAAAGCTTTATTTGCTCACTCCAGATTCTTAGGCCCAATACAATCCAGAGCTGAATACTCAGCTGGCCCAAGCAGTTGACATAGGGTTAGCATGTGGCCAAGTCAAGCCAAGCCAACAGAACACATCTCAGATACACTCTTTGCAACATTCAGAGCTGCAAGGACCTAAGAGTGGCCTTTTGGGCTGCAGAGATGGCTCAGTAATTAACCACTGGCTGTTCTTCCAAAGGATCTGGGTTCAAGTCCTAGCACCCACCTAGTAGCTCACAAGTGTCTCCAGTTCCAGGAGAGCCAATATCCTCACACAGACACACATGTGGGCAAAATGCCAATGCACATAAAAAGAGAGTGGCCTTTGGTGACCATCTTCCCATGTAAGAACACAACAGTCCAGAAACTGGACGAAGCTGAGTTACAGACACCTTTAACCTCTGATTCCACTCTTCCAGTTACCAAGCCGATCGTTTCCCTTGTTTGCTAAACTCTATTGAGAGGGTTTCTGTCATTGAAACAAAGGCCATCCTCATCTACACCATGACTATACAGAATCCTTGTAGGCCAGCTCCTTCTTCTGATACATCAAAAAGGAAATGTTTCCTTCAGGGCTGACTTTAGGCCTCTGTGACCCTTCATTGGCACATGGCTTTTCTGGGTCAAGATCTTGTCTACCCTACTTGGCTGTAAGTTACCTAATGGAAGAGGCTCCCTCTTGTAACCTGCTTAGACTCTATAGTATGTGTCCAAGAGCAAATGCTTGCTAAGATGTAAAGTAGAAAGAGAGGAGGCAGGAGGGAAAGCCCCTGCCTGTTCTCAGAAGAGATGGTGGTGAGAAATACATCACACTGGGGTGGTTTGAATGAGAATGGCTCATGCGTTTGAATACTTGGTCCCAGTATTGGTAGAACTATTTGGGAAGGATTAGGAGGTGTGGCCTTTTGGAGAAGGTGTGTCAAGGGCTGGACTCAAGGTTTCAAAAGCTTCATGCCATTGGCAGTATGTGTGTGTGTGTCCTTCTCTTTGCCTCCTAGATCAAGATGTGAGCTCTCAGCTGCTCCTGCCGTGCCTTTGCTCCATGGTCATGGACTCTCTGAAACCCCAATTAAACTCTCTGTAAGCCCAATTAAACACTTTCTTTCATAAGTTGCCATGGTCATGATGGTTTGTCATAGCAATAGGAAAGTAACTTAAGACAGCACCAGACGTCAGGTAACTCAGAGATGAGACCTTGAGGAGCCATTAACTGACCTTTATGTCCTCATCTTTGCAAATACACCATGAAGACTCCTCTATGCTTTCGTTCTATCATCTCAATCACTGAGACCTTTCTATGTCTAAGCCCCCACTATGGACACAGTCAGCACAAAGCGAAATTTGAGTGTTAATTATTGCTAAAAACATGGGTTGTTTCTCTCATTTCCCTCTTTACAGAAAGACAAAGCCAGTCCCTCCTGAGGCATAGAATACACTGCTTTAAAGTCAATGAAATGCTCTTTTGACAGGACTGATAATACAGGGACTCTGACAGGGCACAAGAAAACTCTAGCATGAGAAGTGGGGTCCTATATAGCTCAAAATGCCAATTCTAGAATGTCAGGTCCCTGGAATGACAGAGAGAATCCAGTGCTGCCTTTACATGTGGGCATGACTGAGGGCATACCCTTTTGTTCAGGGCAGTACCTGAACAAAAAGGCTGAGTTCAAAATGTTAATGACAGGATGGTACCACTGCCTATGGGGTCGACAAGGTGATGAGTTGATTCAGAAATAGATGTCCAGGCCCAGTTGGAATTACACTTCTGCTTTGAAAGTCCTCACTATTCCTCCATACTCCAAAGTCCTTCTAGAAGGTCTCTGGGGAAAGAGAAGTTCATGGTGTTAAAAATACCAAGATAACTTAGAGCTCAGTGGTTCTCAACCTTCCTAACCTTGCGACCCCTTAATCCAGTTCCTCATGTTGTGGTGACCCCAATGAAAATTAGTTCATTGCTACTTCATAACTGTAACTTTGCCACTATTATGAATTGTTATGTAAATATGTGTTTTCAGATGGTCTTAGGCTACCCCTGTGAAAGGGTTGTTCAGCCTCCAAAGTGGTCATGACCTACAGCTTGAGAACCACTGGCTTAGAGAGATGACCAAAGCCTTCATAAGCACATGGAGCCCAAGACGCAGATTAGGCACACAAACCAGGGTTCCGAAGCCAGAGTCAGTGCCAATGAGTTTCGGCGTAACTTTGGGCATCTTGTGTCTTAACCACAGACCTTTCCTAACCTAAAAAGACACTGCCTTACAGAGGCTGACATCAGAAGCCTGGAGCTCTGCACCCAAGCCCACTCCTTTGCCCGGGGGTGCCAACTCCCACACACAGCCCTTTGCAAAGCCTCGCCAGATTCTTCAACTCAGAGCAGGCAAGCGCCATTCTGCACTCTCCACGGGTTAGAAAGCCCAGAAAATTATGTGATTTGCCTGGCAACAAAGTAGAAAAGTTCATCAATAGCAAAATCTCCTGTCTCCTTGGGGGGTTTCAAATTCGTCACCCTACTGTATTCTCTTCACAGAGACCCCAAGAGACGGATCCAGAGCTAAAGCCCAGACCTGCCCTGTGAGAGGCCTGGGCAGCTTTCATGTGCCTGCTGCCTCCCGAGGATTGTTTTGCTGGGTAAGTGAAGCCTGCAGCAGAATAGACCGGATGTTAATCCTGGGACCCTACCACTCCAGATACCTCAGAGAAGAACACTGAAGGGGTTTCCAGGAAAAACACAATCCAACTGCCTGAGGAAGAGCCCAACAATCAGCTCAGAATCCTCCCTTTCCGTGGCCCAGAGTGCTCCCACCCTGGTAGGTCATCCCACAAGGATACCCACCACAAGCTATGGATTCGTTATCCGAAGAGGACCGTCAAATGCACACAGTGAGCAAAGGCAGAAACGACAGGCACCAGGGCAAAGCCAAGGAAGCAAGAGAGCAGGGGGAATACACTGCCTTTAAGACAAAAGACAGCATTTTTAGACTCTTGAATGTGACCTTCGTAGTTGCTGGATAAAGAAAGCTCTGGTGTTGCTTAGCAGCGCGGCTGACGAATGTCTATAGGTTTCATTTCAACACCACACAGCTACCCTTCCTCACTCAGGTTCCTAAGAGCACCTCTCCCAGCGTTAGCCGGATCTGTCCACGTAAGCACCAAATCCAAGCTGGGTTAAATGCTGGCAGGGAAGGGGGAGACTGCGTCTTACCAGGATCTGTGCAGTTCTTCGCCAGCGGAGTCCCGTTTATTGGTGCCATCAACTTTCTATTTCGCCACGTGTCTGGCAGCACACGTTTGCTAGCAGAAGCTGTTTTGTGGCCTGGATTGGAGAAAAACAAGTCAGGGACATATCAACGTACTTCTTGAGTTCTCAAAAATGACCTTACACCTGTGCATCTAGCTAGGTCGGGCACAGACACTGGCTGTTTATTCATTTTTTTATTATTAGTGATTAAATGTATTTGTGAGTGGGAGGGGGTGTGAGGGGATGTGCGCATGAGTGCAGGTGTCCACAGAGGTCAGAGGAGTCAGATCTGCCTGGAACTGGAGTTCTGGGTGATTGTGGAGCCCCTGCCGAGGAATGGGCCTCGGGTGTTCTGGAAGAGCAGAACGTGCCCTTATCTGCAAAGACGTCTCTCTAGCCTCAGGTTTGGCTATGAGGGCCACCTGTAGGGAGTGATGCAGTGATTGGGTCACCTGCCTGCACCCAGGATGCTGCTTCCCGGCTCTAATCCATTGTTGCCAGTCTCACGTGGATCACTCACTGTGTGATTGACCTTGGACAAAGACCTAGCCGGCCTCAGCTCCCTCTACCCTTCCACCTCCACACAACAAAGGATTTCAATAGGAGCATTGAACGCTTTCTCAGGAAACCCGCTCAGGTAGTCCCCACCCTCAGACGCCCAAATGTGTGTGTTTGGCCAAGTGTGAATGCACAACACCCAGGGTTCTGCTCAAAATGAAACTCTGATTCCATAGGTGCAAGGTGGAGATTGCGAGTCCATGGGACCAAGCTTTCGTGCTGTGGTCCAGGGGTGTCACACAGAGCCACGTCAGAGAAGGCCTCTGCGCACATAGTAAGCTCCGGAAGCTAACTCCTGCTCTAGGCAATAAAACAGTTCTAGCTTTCAGACTACACCTTAACTCTCCATTTACCTGTCCCAGTGCTCTCCGTTGTGGCTCCTCCAGAACGCCTGCACCTCACAGCCTGCACAGCTTGTTATTTCTTGTGTTTAATTGTCCAGCTGCAAAGCACTGGCTAGTGAGGTGTTAAAAATAAACTTTCTGGATCTCTTTAGAAATGAGCCACTCCTCAGCCTTCTATTCCCAAAGCACAGTCTTGTGTTGAAAGACAGCGGTGTCTCTTTTTAAAAAGAAAGTTTAACCAGGTTTCCTTTGCCTTTCTACGTCACCGTTCAGATCTCTAAATGGTCCCAACACGCTATGTTAACGGCCTTTCTAAACACTCAGAAAGGTGCCCTCCCTCCGCCGGCCTCTGCCTCGGTGGCTAACTTGACATTTATTTCACATGAGAGACACCCCAAATGTTCACAGCACCCACTTCTGAACTATCTAAGCAATAAATGCCCTTTAAAGGTTAAACAGGAGCCCAAATCCCCCCCCCCGAAATAAATATTTTATAAGTTTCTTCTCTTCCCTCACTCCGCCTGAAATTTGCTTGTCTTAACAGACCCCCGGGTCGCCTTCCGCCTGGAGGGGTGCAGACCACGGTTCTGCACGCCAGCCCTCCCTTTCCGTGGGGATTAAGCAGAGTTGAGAGAGGCGACGCGGGAACATGGCAGCAATCTCCCGCGGGAACAGACTGCCTCGCTCCGCTTGGGGTTGGGGAGGAAAACCGGGCTACCCACTTGAAGCAGACAGGTACAAGGGGAAGAGCGGAGACCCAGCCTGAGTATCTGCGTCTCTGGGGGACGGAGCTATGCAAAACAGGGAATCGGACCGCTCAGTTTCACGCACCCCAAAGCAAGAGAATTTACCCCTGCCTGGGCCGCCATGAGTTGCCCACTGCCCGCGCACGCTAGGGACAGATGTGCAGGCTTCGGTCCCAGGAACACACACCTACAGCCGCGTCCAGATCCCCCAGGGAACTTGAGCAGTTCAGCGGAACGGTCGCCACAGTCCAGCGCGTGGCTCAGCCCTCCTGGGTGCGCTCTACTCGCCAGGCGGGGAGGGGGAACCCCTGGGGACCAATCTGGCAGAGAAGGAGCTAGAGCCGTCCTGAGGCTTCCCAGCTCAAGCCCCCCTAACCCCCCGGGTGGAGACCATCCGTCCCCACACCTACCCAAGCTTCCGAAGAGGCCGGACGCACAGCACACCAGCGCCAGCACGGCGCATACGAAGCCAACTTGCTGCGGCAGCATCTCTCGCCTCCTGCGAACTTTGCGCGGCCGGAGGGGTCCACGGAGCGCCATCTCGGTGCGCCCGGCGTTCCCGGGAGAAGATGCCTAGCTTCAGAGGTTGGAGCGCTGTCTGTGGCCCAGCGGCGCTGGGGCTGCAGCGGGGCGATGCGCACGCAGCTCAGAGGCTAGGGGCTCCGGGGCGATAGCTTCATGGTCCGCGGGGCAGGGCGAGCGCGGGAAGCCCTGGTGGAGAT